>NC_090438.1:692974855-693578448 GCF_031143425.1 Pleurodeles waltl
GGACCCATGACCAAGCGAGTGTGGACGTTTGATCCTATCTATGTGTTTCATTCACCTCTAACCCCCAGCCAGTCAAGTATTTTTGTAACAGATTATACATGACAGCACCAAACTACTGCAATAATTAATAATACAAAATTACATTAGGCTAGTTAGTATGAACTGCATATCAAGATACAATTTTAATACGAATTATTGTGAATAAGAAGTGGTAATTCTGGCATCCCACAGCTGATGTTGGCTAAAGGCTGGTCTAATATTCAACCTAACAAGAGGACTTGCTGGTTCTCCCATGTGCTATTTATTGGAATATTTGTGGATTTTAGAGCACAGTTGACCAATAAAGTAAGATAGGGCATTTTGAATATTATGTCAAAAGGAAGTTTAGGGATTTTTAGTGCATCTTTCACTAGCAACATAGTTTAAAATTATGGCAGAGGATGTATGTGAAAGTAAATTGGATAAGACACACTGGTCATAACTGGATATAAAGGAAAACTATTAACACGGGGGACGGAGTTTGTCCCCAATAAATCCGTAAGGAACATTGAGGAAAATAGTGCACTGCAATGCACATAAGATCTATAGAATGGCCAAAAAATGGATAAAAATAAAGATACCTTTACCGAGGTGCTAAAGGAGTCCTCCCCCCAAGGAAATCTAAAGACAAGTTGAAGTATATGCTGCATTTAAAAAGAACACTGGTCCGCAGTACTAGTTGCACCTCAATAGGACTTAAAACATGATTACAGGGATTGGGGAGGCTAGGAGTTCTCTCCTCGAAAGATATGTGGGCGCTATTAGGAGTAGCAATGAGGTATTCAAGCGCATGATAGTAAAGTAACATTGGTCAAAACTGGGTGACAAGCATCAACAATCCCAGTTTTTTGCGTGTTTTACTGTGCTGAGACTATGTCTGACTTAGCTTTCACTCCTCCCTCATGATCCTTGTATCTGGCTATTAACAGAATGTAAATTTCTTGAAAAATGAAAGTTTTCATATTCTCTTTGAAGATAACACACATATTTTATTTTTTATTGGCACAAAACATTACCAGTGGCACTGGGGGTGACATAGTTCAGCATTCCATCCATCATGTTTTTTTGCATTTGTTGTCCTAAGTGGGAAGGGTATGCCCAGACATGGGTTTCGTGCTCGCTATGCCACTGGATTCAAGCTAGTCTGGCTGATGGGAGGGAATACCTCAAACTGGTTCCAGGATGCTTGTTTCTGGTCCAAGGAGGACCTGGCCTGGCAATTCAGGCTTGACTGTTCTCACAAAAAACAGGGTCAAGTCTGATTTGCATATTGCTGGGTCCAAACTAAAATGACATGGCAAGCAAAAAAAATTGATTTAGGCCCAGATCTGTGACTGGGGGTGAATGTTTCACATTGTTCTCTATCATATCCATCATCTCTTCTTTTTGCATTTGTCACCCTAAGTGAAAAGGGTATACCCAGACATGGGTCTGGTTCTCCCTATGCCGCTAAATTCAAGCTAGTCTGGTTACCCCGAAACCTGTTCCAGGATGTTCGTTTCCAGTCCAGCGAGGACCTGACCTGACCTGGCCTGGCAGTTTGGGCAGGACCGTTTCCAGGGGGAGCAGAGTCATGACTGTTTTGCATATGGCTGGGTCCACACTAGAATGGCATGGTGAGCAATAAAATGATGAATTTAAACCCAGATCTGTGACTGGAGGTGAATGTTTGACACCATGTCCATCATCTGTTCTTTTTGTAGGCATACGGGTAGCATTAAATTTATAGGCACTGGACACAAGTAGTGTGCTTTGCTAAGAACCAATCGGGTATGAACCAATGTTACCATGTTTTATGGTAGAGAGCACAAGCACTTTAGCACTGGCTAGCAGTTGTAAAGTGCACAGAGTCCTAAAGCCAGCAAAATCGAGGTCAGAAAATGGATGGAGGCAGGCAAAACGTTGGGGGGAAGACCACCTGAGGCTCACAGGTCTAAAAAAGGGCAATACCCCTGTCTCAGGCCTTCCTAGTTAATGTCACCTGGGCAATCTGCTGGGCCCTCCCGTTCCATAACAGGACTCGAGGGACCTTGTCCACTTTCTGAATAATCAGCTCGGCACCACATCGGGTGTGTTCTGGAGGGCATACAAGAATTTTGGCAGGTATATTATTTTATAGAGCGCAGCCATCCCCATCAGCGACAACGGCAAGGAGGACCAGTGGCCCATGTCCTTCCTATAAGCCTCCAAAATCTTCCCCAGATCTTCCTGGAGAAACAATTCCTTTTCTGTAGTCACATACATGCCCAGGTATCTGAAACCCTGGGGTTCCCAGTGCACCAGAAGGGATTCTGTGGAAGGAGCTCAGTCAGACAGGGGGAATGCAACTGACGTGCCCCAGTTAATGTGGAGCCCTAAGTAGACCCTAAAGATATTCAGAATCTCAAACACACGCGGGAGAGAGTGGCACAGTTTCTGCCAAGTATAGAAGAATATAATCAGCGTATAAGGATACTGGGTCCTCCCATCCTGTGCCCCACAGCAAGGTGCGTATCTAAGCATTACTATGCAACCAACTCGCAAATGGCTCAAGTGCCACTATAAATAACAATGGAGATACCGGGCATCCTTTGTCTGGTACCACTCCCAATTTCTAACTCCTCCAACAGCACAACATTTATCTTCACCCAAGCCACCAGGTGATCATAAAGTAGCCAAACCCACCCCATAAAAGAGCAGCCAAAGCCCCTCTTCCACAAGACCACCCTTAAGTACAGCCATTCCACCAAGTCAAATGCCTTTTCGGCATCCAAAGACAGCAGGACCACTGTTTCCTGGATCCCACTGCAGTGCGTCAAGCACTTAAACAGGTGTTTAAGATTATATCAGGTAGCCCAGTGCGGCATACAGCCTGACTGGTCTGTAGCCACAAAGAACTCCACCACATTCAAAATACATGCCACCAGTACCCATGCCAACACCTTTACCTCCACTTTAAGCAAGGTAAGTCTTCTGGTGGCTTTCCCTCCTTGTATACTAGTACAATTATGTATACTAGTACAATTAGAGCATGCCGTAGATCCTCTGGTACCACCTCTTCCTCTCTGGCACCATGAAATAACTTGCTTTAAGACATTTAAAGGACTCATGGGTAGGCATTGGGCCCTGGAGCCTTTCTCCCCTTCATATGGGCCACAGCATCTGCAATCTCAGAGCCTGGGATCTCCGCTTCCAGAGCTTTCTTCTCCTCTTACCCCAGAACAGGTGGCAGGAGGTCCCGTACAAACTCAGGCAATCCCTCTTATGTCTCTGTATGACATGGCTTTTATAGCTCCCGGAGCTGGGCGACCAAAACATTTGCTATACCCTCTGGAGTCTCCACTTCCACCCCGTCCCTCCCCCGATTCTGTGAATCCAACTCTGCTAAGCCGATCACGCCAGGAGTTTCCATGCCTTATCACCAAATTCATATACCCTCCCCTGCTTCGTCTGAAATTGAGCCTGCACCTCTCTGCTGCAGCCATCAACAGTCCTTCCTCAGCTTCTTGATGATGATCACCAAGTTGGGGGTTTTGGATCACAGACCCGGGCTGTCCCTTTCTAAACCAGTTTAGCCTTGAGGTCCATGCACTCCCTGTCCCAGTCTCAAGTCTGCCCTACAACATTTGAAATCAACCGACCATAGATCACCACCTTAAATGTCTCCCACAGGACCATCCTGGAACCCACCGACACCCGGTTTTCCACAAAATAGACCTTGGTCGCTCCGAACAAAAATGCCTAAGATCCCAATCCACGAGCTCCCATGGGTGAAGGGTCCACCCCAGCTTCCGACCCTTTCCCGATCTTTGACATACCATAATCATGGTCCAAGATGCCTATGGGTATGTACTGGGTGTCCACACCTCAAGTGAAGCTGGTGATGCCGAACCAGAAGACAGTCCATGTGGGATAGCAATCTCATGGCTTTGGCTACATGGGAAAATCACCTCTCCCAGGATGCTGCACCCGCTAGCGGACTGTCAGTCTCAGGGAGCTTAAGAATGTCACCAACTGTGTATCCAATCTGGGCTGTGGCCTGTCTGACTAATACTGTCTTGCCTCCCTTGTGCCACTAAGCTGAAGTTGCTACCCAAAAAAGTGAGAGCATCTGGCAGTGTCACCAACCAGTCTCCCATTTTTGCTAGGCCTTCAGTCGGCAACCACTGAGGAAGGTACCACAACATCACTATCAGGGGCAGCCCATTCCAAGTACCGGCTACAGCCGCCCGACAACAATCTAGGGTTGCCCAGGTTCAATCAATGTGGAAGGGGACCCTCTTGCGCATTCAGATCCCTAACACTCTGGATCTCAGAGAGAACCCCACTTGCAAAACTATCTGGTATCGCCCTCTGCTGAAACAACCACACTAGTTGCCCACCAGGTGGGTCTCCTGCAACCACACAATTTATGTATTATGCCTGGCCAAGAATTTCATAAAAATCCCCCTTTTCAGGCTACGACCTAACCCATTCACATTCCATGAAAGGACCCTGAAACCATTTCCCATCTGACCTCTGGGGAGCAGACTCCCTACCTCATCCACCCCAGTAGTGCCCATGCAGTTCCATACATCCCAGCATTTTCCACACACGCTGCTGCCTGGCCAATCCAACCCCGCCTCAACAAGAACTCCCCTGTTCCCTATAACCTTGTCTGGTGAGCCTGAACTACCCGCCCCTAATGCCAGAGGTATCTGTCACAACCCCCCAAACACATGCAAATTTCCATCCTGTCTGTTGAAATCAAAACCAAAGTCAATACATGGACAGGCCAACGGCCTGCAGTCATCAGTGCCTCAGCAGTCTCTCTTCTTCTCTCCCCTAACCCAGGGAGAAGGCTTCACCATCTGAGGAGCCCTTATCTGAGCTCATGGCCACCCATTTGTTACCAGCCGACCAGGGCTGGCTAAAATGGTCCACCACTTGGACTCTGGCTGACTCCACCTGCAACTTAGTGGGGGTACCACCAGGGCCCCCCACGCTGCCTCTGGGATCTCCAGGACTCAGCCTGGGGATGTTCAGGGTGGGTGGGCAAGGGGTGCCTTTTAGACTCCAACCAGTCCCATACCGCCACCACTGACTTAAAGAAATGTAATCCCTCACCCATCCATGACATGCAGCTTTGCAGGGATCATTAGTGAGTACTTGCTGAGCTGCCATAACTGCCCCTTCACCTCCACAAACGATTCCCATTGTTTCTGCACCTTTGGCCTGTAATGTGAGTAAATGGTCACAGTCTCCCATCCAACTTCCAAAGGCCATGGGTCCGAGTCACTTGAATAATTTGGTCCCAGTCCCTGAAATTGAGAAGCCGCACCATCATTGCCTGTAGGTATGCCCCAGCAGTGGAGGACCACCCATCACCCTGTGAACCCTCTCTACCATAAACAGTTTAGAGGGTTTCCTCCCCTACATCACAAAGTCCAAACAATCCTCCATGTGCAGCTCAGCCGACAGGCCCTCCATCCATTCTGGAACTCCCTGGTCTTCAGGAAGAGGGGGCCTCTAGGTCATCCAGTTTTCCTGTCATAGCCACACTTTCTGCTTCTAGTTCTTTAGGTGGGCCTCAGTCTCCAAGACCATCGGCATCAGCTGTTTGAGGGACCACACTGTGGCGTCCACCCTCTTCGCCAACTTTCTATGGACTGAGTGCAACAGTCCCACCTCCTGGGACACTAACTCAATCTTGTTTTCCAAAGTGGACATGGTGTCCTGGATGGCAGAAAGGATTCTTGCTGTGTGGGCTTCCAAACCCAAAGCTATGTGTCTTGGCTGAACACTATCTGTGCCCTCTGGTGGGCTTGCGTGAGTCCCCAGCTGCACTGACTTACCCCTCTTGGTATGACCCATCGCTGATGCAGAGTGTCAACCCCTCAGTCTCTGGGCTGTGGAAATTCTCACCAGATGTCCTTCTAGGCAGCCGCCTCACCTACCTCAAGTTTAGCCCAGGGTGTCTGCTGCTCCATTGCCGCTGTCTCAGTCCCCTTTGACCACTTCTGTTCTGAGCTCCAGACTGCCCTGCAGCCAGCACACCACAGCCACCTCCCCCCAGCAGCATGCGCAACCCCCGACACCCTTCAGGCTGCAGCCAGGTGTCCAGCCACTGCCTCAGGGGCACAGCTACAGAGGGCTCATACCAGCCCCTGGCAAGCCACCCCAGCCACCACTGCAGGACACGAGCACCCCTCCCCACTCCTTACTCATCAAGGCCAGCCAGGGACTCAGGGCCTCCACTCTCCTCACTCTTACAGAAACTCCATTTCCTCTGCTGGCTGTTGGACCAAGCTGAGAACCAACTACAGACCTGAGGTCCCTCCACATCGCCAGGTTGGTCCACTGATATTACCCTTCAGGCCCCCACTTCATCCACTGTCTCCGCATGGCCTCAGCTCATTGTTGCAGTCCCAGATTTCTTGGCTGGCTTGGGGCCAACGCCTCCTAATCCAAGGGGGGGACACACCCCAAGTCCTAAATTCCCCTGTTTCTCCAAGTGTCACCACCATATCACCCCTTGGTCGCCCACTTCATCCAATGTCACTGCAGGGCCTCAACTCTATGCTGCAGTCCCAGGTTCCTGGACCATCTCAAGGTTGACAGCTCCTCCTGGGCTCTCCAGTTTCTTTAAGTATCGCCACCTGAGGTACTCCCTGTACTACTCTGAGACCCCGACTGCTGCTGTGTTGTCCTCGAAGCCTAAAGTTTGTCACCAAGAAACAATGCTGCAGCCTCCTGGACTCCAAAGCTAGTACAGGGTCACACCATCAGGCACCTTCTTGGCCATGTCCATCAGCCTCGCCTCCATCTTATTGGCTCATGTGCTATCCATGGGGCCTCTTATGCGCCGGCACAGGCTTCTGGGCCTCCCGGGCCTCACCTGCTGGTATTGGGCCCCACAGGCTCCAGATCTTTACAGGAGAATTGCCTCCAGACCAGACCTCGGTTTTACTTGACCAACTACATGCATGCTACACACCCCTATGCTTGGATTTTTGAGCACACAATTCCAAAGCTAAAAATGAAACTGCAAGGCCTAGAATTCAAATTTCTGTTGACTGTAATTCCAGGGCAGGCTGACAATGTTGTATCAAAACACAACAGATATGGTGAATGTTTTTAAAAGGAGGGTATTTCCTGTCCCTACTCAAATGTCCATAGGTGCAAGCCCTGTTTTGGGTCATAATATATTTGGATAAAGAGGCTGTATCCACGTAATGCGGCAAGCTTCATCTTTGGTCACTTTCTCCCAGCCTTGTAGGATGATACTACCAGGGTGGAGTCGACCCCAATAAGTGAGGGAGTCATTGAGATGTATTAATAACCTGGATAAGGCAGGGATCTCATTCAAGATAAATATACTTTAAGGTAAACCAACGGTGCATGATTTATTTAGTGGTACCTTAGGTATTGGTAGAAAAAAATGAAAAGATCAAAAGCTGGATGTTTTGGGGTACAATAGCCACATCATCTTACAATGTGCCGACATATTCCTGCCCACATAAGTGCCATGTAACTGGTTAGGGGAAGAGAAAAAAAATGATAGACCCTAGTCTAGGCTGGTAAAAATATTGCGCCATCCAGCAAGAGCCAGACATTTTTGTCTGTCAAACAAGAACTTAAATTACGAAATCGAAAAAAATACTTCAAACTTGTGTAAACTATCCTCAAACAATTTTATGTGCAAACAGATGTGTGTGGCCCGGCAACAAATTGCAATTACTGGGACTTTATAACCAGAAATAAATGAAAAAATAACTCATAGAGTGGGACTGGGTGCTGGACCAGAAGCAGGGCGGGGAGCATTGGGTTGGAGGGGGAGGAAAAAGAGATGTGGGGAGGATGGCAGATAAAGAGCAGGAGAAGAGCAAGGAATGCATGCACTCCCTATGGAGAGGAGGGATGTAGCTCCTCCAGTGAAACACTCTAACACCAAACTATTCCTGGGCTGGGAAAACACAATAAAAGATTGGAAAGCCAGTGAGTCAAGAGCAGACAATCAGTATAGCAAACAAAGTCATCCAGTCATGAGGAAGGGTCGGAGCCCAAACACACTCTAAGTACATGTTACGCAGTGGAAACAATATTTATTCCTAAAGGCAGAACCAAAACATATGCACACACTAAGCAAACTGAAAACTTGGTAGCTAATATTTCGGCTCCCTTGTTTACTCTCGAACTGCTTATTGCTTCCACTGCACCTAATGTCTGAATAAATCAATATCTGAATCTCTTATTTGCTCTCTGTTGTCCACCATGGCTCAGCCACTCCCTCTTAAATTATGACCGGGCTAAACTCATGGATACTTGGGCTGGCCTAGTACAGCTCCCACCTGGGTATGTCCATACCAATATCTACTACCACTGGTGTGTCCTCACAAATATCCAATCCAGATTTGATTTATAGGGTGCAGGATTATGCAAAAGGGAGTCATCACCTGGTTTACATCTGCAGTTAGATGTTCCCTGTCTTGACTCCAGCTTGACAGTCAGGTATGCGGTGAAAACCATATGTCACCCAGTAGTTGCCCTCTTATGCACATGGAAAATGTTAATTGTAAGATTTCTAAATCTAGGGACCCCTGGCTGAAGATTATATCGCCCCTTTCTCTGTTACTATTTACTTCTAACAAATCAAATGAGTAGGAGAGGGTCCCAGTGACTGAATGTAACTTCTCTGTGTATCAGGGACTGCACAATGAGCCTTGCAATCTCCAGACATTCCAGGATTGTTTGCTTTACCCACGGCCCAGTTTTTGGCAGTTTTTAGGTCTCACCTACAGACAGTTTCAGCTGTCTGTTGTTGAAAGATCTACAGTATTATATACAATATCAGTACCTAGGCTTTATGTTAGCACATTGCTTTTTATTAGTTGGTTTTCTTGCCAGTCTGATTTGCTTGCTTCTTATTTGCTGACTTTAATTCCTGTTCTTGTTTATGTCTCCTCCCTGCAGCATAGCTTCTTTACCAACCTGTTGATTAGATTAATTGCATCCTTTTGTTTCCTTGCTTTGTTCTTTCCTTCTTCATAACCCCTCCACTGTGCTCTGTTTATTGCTCCCCCACCTCAAGCCCTCTGTTGCTTCCCCGACCCATCAGCATCCCTCTTTGTTTTTTAAACTCCACTGCGTCGATCTCGAGCTTCTTCTCCTGCTCGGCATCACTCATCAGCATTTACTTGCTCTCCCCAGCCCCACATTCCTCAGTTGCTTCCCTCCCCAGCCAGTTTTTTTTTTAATTTGTCATGTGCTTTTACATTTCTCGGAGAGATTGATGGGGTGAATCTGGGTTGAGCATTAACGTACAGGTGCTTTGGCGCACCTTTTACTTTTTCATTTACGGCTCCAATGGCATCTGCTATCTTGGAATAGTAAATTAAAAGAAATGGCTACCACGCCATGTAGCGTGCATATGCATGCATAGTGAGGCATACACGCATATACATCATCATATTGTGCCTGCCATTGTGTTATTATGCATAGTGTGTGCATGTATGATGATTAACACGCTTGTATACATGTTTCTCAGCACATGCGCAATCACCATTTTGTTCTATTTGCTGATGCTGAACAGTATCGCCGAAAATCACGGCACAACCAACAGATCTGCATTTGCAAAATAAAAAGTCAAGATTATTAGCTTTGCCAGTATCTGACATGCTGTGTGAGGTCTAGCAAATTAACTTTTTCATTTGTCATAGAGGTATTACATTTCAAATATCGTGCAGATTCCAGAACTGAGATACCAGCACTTGAAAGCAGTTTATTACAGAAGCAATAAATCAAGTCGAAACAAAACATACCACGTGATTCAAATGAATATGCTAGACAGCAAATCAGTTAGGAAAACAGATATTTCAAGAAAATGTCATTATAGAAAGTGATACATCACACGAAAATTGCCCACTCGCTCTTTTCCTTAGGAGTGCTTTAAATCTGTGAATATGGAGCACAGCAAGTGCTGACTTTATGAGCTGCTCCATACTTTCACTATATTACACATGAAAAAAAAAACTCATAAAACGCCCTAAAATGTCTGTGAAATCTTTAACATTACGTTTTATTAAATTATTAAAAGCTCACGTGCCTCTAATACATTCTTTTTCCCTGTGAATGTGGTTTTACAGAACACACATGGCTTAACATAAAACATAAAAAAATCAATTTCGCACAAAGAATTGGACTTAACTTTGCCATTTGCAATGCTTTATTCCTTCCACCCATCCACTATAAGACCTTGGGTCTTAAAATTGTGTTCACTTTACATGGAACGATAGATTGGATTAATTAGGTTCACCTCTATTCTTATAAGTTATTCTAAACCTATTTTCTCTTGTTGCGCTTTTTGACAAAAGTCTGAATTCTTCTCTTGATATTTATTTAGCCTTTTCAGGCTGCAAGCATGCGTAACAGAACATAAACCGCTGAACCGATTCATCAATTTTACAGTTGTCACTGTTTACAAGCGGAAGGGGGACGATGGCAGGCGCCGGCCGTAGATGGAAAGCACTCTCCGTGTGCGCTCCCTTTCAGTGTCCTGGCCGCTGAGTGAGCAAACACCGGGGAGAATTGTAGGGGTAATTTCCACTCCCGTGCACCGTGTGGATATACATTCATAACAGTTTGGAATGTGCTTTGTACGTGCCCCATATATGATATGGACCTTTCTGGAGGGAAAACCACAGTGCATGGGGAGAAGGCGGCTGTATTGCGGCTAACGCAGTCCTGAATCAGAGAGCCTCAAGGAAGGAATCTGATGCAACTCGTGCTACTGGTGAACAGTCATCTGCTGAGAATCTAAGATGTATGGAACTCCGATAGCCGTAACAAGGGATCTGGGTGGCCCTGAACCAAGATGGAAGGAAATGGTAGGAGCCAAGCAGACTTGACAGTGTAGGGCAATCTCCCAATGCAATACAATTGGCATTCGTCTTGCGGCTAGCCATGAGCGATCTTACACCTCCAGAGGAAAGGGTCCAATTCATAAACTGTATGTTTCAAATGTTTAGTAGTACTGCAGTTTTACTACCCACACACTAAATTCAATTAACAAACCTACATGCGAAGACCTCCGCTCAACCTACCTTTTCTTTAAGGATATCACTGCACAAAGTCTACAGTTATTAGTAAATGTGGGAAAGACAGAGCAGTGACTGGTAAATGGGGAATACATACTACAAAAAGGATGTGTTTAGGGAAGAGTAAGGAGTGGTTTAGGCAGTGCTAAGAAGGGGCTTGGAGAGGGACATGCACCCACGCATTAAAGAGTAATCCCATTGCTATTCATAAACTACAGCCAAAAATGTCCGAAAACAGTCACAAATGTATTCCAGCCCAGGCTTGGAGTAAGTTTAGCACCACACATGGCAATCACTAAAACTGCAAAACCCATCAATAGAAAATAATGAAAAAAGGGACTTAAAGTAGTACCCCATAGGAAAAAATGTCAAAATAAATACATTTAGTTCTGCTTTATTTTTTTTTTATAGATTTATACCAATCTAATTTAATGTTAAAATTATATTTATATAAAACATATATGATTGTATTATACAATATTTGAGTAGCATTTCCTAATTTGAAAATAAATTAAATTAAAAAATATATTTAAATTATTTCTATATATAATGTTTAGTAATTTTTAATACAAAATAAATATAAACATTTTTACTTTAGCTAGGATTTTAAAAAAATCTTTAAAGAATAATTTTAGTTTAATACAATTAAATTATTGGATATTAAATTGAGGAGTGTTGTCATTTTTTATTTTGCTTCACATTTAAAATAAATATGTCAAGTTAATGTACATTAATTTTTACCATAAAAATACTTTTACTATTTTTTTAAGTTTAATAAACTTTTACAGTTTACTTTATTCTTTGCCATGGGTGGATCTCCAACCAGGCGGCAGAGACTTTTGCCTATGTGTGAAAATTAACTAGTATTAAGTTTGCACTCATCTGAATGTTGAATAGGGAAAAGTAATACATTTACTGCTAATTGTAAGAATAAAGTTATATATGTAGATTTGTTCAGAAGTAATTGTACCTTGATGAATAGGTTCGAAGCCCCTGTGCACCATCACTTCATAGCTAGCAGAAACAAAAGAATACAGTAGCAGGGGAGGATAGAGAGGCAGTACTTTTTGGCTTTCTACAATTCACTGTCAGATTCATCAGAAGTACACAGAGGAGCCGGAAGAAATGAAAGACATCCTTAAAAAAAGGTAGTAAGGCATATAAAAAGAGGATTCTGACTAAAATTGTGGACAGAGGTTTTACTCGAAGCTTCACGGTTTTGAAGATGTTGTCTAAGAAACGATGAGAGGTGGAGGGGAAGGACTTAAAAAAAGAGATATGCTGAAAGAGCTGTGGGAGAGGGGCAACATTTTAGTACAAGAGCATGGTATGCCCCCCCAAGAAAGGGAAAGGATGACATTGATCAACCCATCTCTACACTGACAAAGTGGAGGTATTTCTCGAATATGGGTAAATAATATTGCAGTGTCCAGGAAAAACTTGCTTTTTTGTCTGTAGCTCACTCAATGGGTATCACTCAGCATGGAATTAGGGCACATTTTAGTATTTGTACTGGAATAGTAAAATCAATAGTGATGAACTCTATCAACAAAGTGACACAAAAAGTCCCTATGTGAAGCTAAATGTGAAACAACTGATCTTAAAAGCGATTCCAAAATTAAAACAAATTACACCTCCTGATCCACAAAACCCCAGGAAGGGCGGGTGGAACTGGAGCCTGATGTTAGGGGTCACTAGGGGTAGCAGCTGTAACCCCTGGGTTGCATCTTGCGACCCCTGACACTGCCTTTGCGAACCCCGGCCTCAGATGTGGCAAACTCCATTCAATAAATACAGATTGAGCTCGCCCTTGTGGATGTCTTTTGAGGACCCACTCTTACTTTTCTACAAATAGTGAATAATATTTTAGCCAGAAATGTAATATAAAATGGTGTCCAATCGGCTGGAATAGGACCTATCGTGGTAACTAAGGTAAATAAAATATGCTGTCAAAAGTATGTTGCATGTATGGTTTCAGGTGAGAGTGTTTTTATGTGAGAGTATATGTTTCAGTGTGTGCATATGTGCAAGCATGCGTGCATGATTGAAAGTGAGTGAAAGTCAGTGACAAAGATTGACAATGTGTGAGATTGAGTGTCAGGAGGTGAGTATAAGCGAGTCAGAGTGAGTGAGTGAGACTGAGTGAGAGTAAGTGTGACTGAAAGTGAGTAATTGAGAATGAATGAGCATGAGACAGAGTTAAAGAGTGTGAGAATCACTGTGACTGAGAATGAGTGAGTGTATCAGTGAATGAGTGAGAAAAGAGTTAGAGTAAGATTAAGTTCAAGTGGAGGTGAGGGACAGTGAATGAGAACTATGGAGTGAGAGTGGGAGTGAATGGGTCAGAATGAGTGAGTGGGTGAATGTAAGTGCCCGTGAGAATGTGGTATTATGCTTGTGAGTATGCTACATGCCGTGGGATAGTAAATGTAATTCTAGTCTTGTGGAGGCACCCATTGGCAAAGTACTGGGGCTGGTAATCCTTATCATGAAAGGCACCTGTGTTAAAATACTGCAGACTGGAAGTAATTCTTGGTATATAAAAAAGGGTACTGCCATACTAGAGATAATTAGTACCAAATGCAGTAATTACTGTAATGGTAAAATGTTAGTAATGTTAGTAATGGCATACCAGAGGTAATTCTTGGTATATGGCACGCCGGAAGCAAAATCCTGGCACTCGCAGATTGAAGGTAAATATTGTCTAGAGGAAAGTCAACCGTGTCATATTAGGGCTGGGCAACCATGGCAAAATGCTGTCTCTGAGGTAATGTTGGCATAAGGGTCATCCATGTGATGTGTGGATGGCATTAATGATAACATTTTGGCTCTTGCCTATTGTATATCATCTTTGGCCTAAGGGGGTATCCATGACAAAATGCTGGCTCCAGAACAATGAAGGTAATTTTTGGCATATTTGGGCACCCGTAGCACATTTTGAAAAAATGGGCTTAATTTCTAGAGGCAGTCAGATTTAATTGGCTTGCAAAAGAGTGCCTTTTCAGAGCTTATGACTTAACATATGTATGTGAAAGTTGTGCTTTAAAATGCACTATTCGAACCAATTCTTTTGAAAATTTCTCTAGAGCAGAACCCCCCAACCCCTCTTAGAAAAGGTCTGCCAACTTGCTTCACAAACCTGCTACAATCCCAAAGTGTTCGAAGCTCATGTCAGCACCTCCATATAGGCAGTATTTAAAACAGACGTGTTTGTGTTGTGTTGTCAGATTAATTATGCAGTAATTTTGGAACTTCAGCAATGTCACTTATTGTGATGCCATCAGGTTTAAGTTCACGTGTTATGATCTCCTGGGGAAATACAGGGTCAAAAGTCATATGATGACACTAACTATGATGTAATTAAGGTCGAAGGGTGTGCGATGCCACTTCTACTACCCCTAGCATTTTGGTGAATCAAGGTCCACAGAGCCTGAACTCTGTCATTTATCAAAAATGACCTCTGAAATAGAGGTCATTAGAGACGAATAAACCAGGAACTGAAACGTCCAAGAAGGAGAAGCTCCATGCAGCAAAAGAAAAATACAAGAATGGATTATGCAAATCCCCTGGACTGTATCACTAAAACAGTACCCTTTTCTTTGGGAAGGGTGAAGGCCAGGAGGACTGAGATGGCCTCAGATCTATTTATTGGTTTAAAGAGATTCATATGACTTGGTGGTAGAGCCTTTCGTTTTTCTCATTCAGAGCCAAGGATATGGCAGAGGTCTACACAATGTTAACTGTATGTTTCATATACCAAGCAAGAAACAACATGATGAGCAGACCCTCAAGAGTTGGAGCAGCTGTATATGAAGCAAAGAAAAATAACCCAAGGAGCTGGAGTATCACGAATGAAGAAATTTAAAGACAGTACACATTTACACATACATTTATTCCTGATTCATATTTAAAATTAGAATCTGGAACTATGACTGATGCTAGAGGAACACATTCAGTGGCTGAGTGCTTTCCTGTACATCAGATGAACTGGATGGCCTCAGTCACAAAAAAGAGGGGTGACAGATCTGCAGCAAAAGATAATAAAAAGCACTAGAAAGTGTGGGAGATTCCAGGAAGCCATATCTATTCTTTTTTTATCAAATCTTAGCAGAGGTGAAGAGCTCACACAAACATACTGGAACAGAGGTTGTGGAAGTAACTAACTAACTTGAGAAGATAGATCAAGATATAAAAGGGGTTTCCAAGTAATGTGGAAACTTAGAAAGGAAAGTTGAAGTGTTAGGGAATCAGTGTATAAATAGAAAAAAGACACCATATACATTGTTACAAAAATTACAAAGAAAATGTGAGGATTTTGAAAATAGATCTAGAAATTCAGATCTATAATTTATAACAATTTGTAAGGATGCTGAAAATTACAAACCCGTGGAGGTTTTCTTGAATAGACTCGTTAAAGAGGTAACTTTTCTTGACCTCCAGAAAAAGGAAGAGATCACACAAAAGAGCATCTTAATGATACATTAGCGTCATTTGTTTACGCTAATGTGGCATTAGATGGCCAAAAACACTGCACCATATATAGAAAGTGGCGTAATGCATCCATTGTGCCACTTTGTAACCCTTTGCGCTACATTATTTCTGCGCCAGGTATAATGTAAGGAAAGGGGGCATTCACCCATTAGGAGGGCCAAAAAAATGGTGTGAGGAAATCTAACAGATTTCCTTGCATCATTTTTCTCACCACTTTTAATGCCTGCTCAAAGCAGGCGTTATAAGGGGGCATGCCATTGAAAATACAATGGGCTCCTATGTACTCTGCAGGTGTAGCGCCAAAATTTTGCCGCTACTCCTGCAGAGCACATAATTAGCGTAAAACAAATTACGCTATTGCCCTCATACGGCACACACATGGTGGCGGTAGGGGGGCATTAACGATGCAAGGAAAGTGGGACTGCATTAAGTACAGTGCCACTTTTTTAAAATCAGCCCCTAAGTGCCTTTCCAGAAGAATAAAATGGAGAGCAGGACTTGTAAATTTCATGATCTACTGGATTAAGGGACAGTTCTTGGAAACAGCTAGAACTTCAGGGACAATCAGCACTTTTGCTGGTTTCTCATTTCGAATACTCTCATATTTAGCATTTGAGACAGTGCAAATGGGAAAGGAAATGAAAAAGTTAATCTGTGAGTTCATAAGGAAGGATGCAGCGGTTCAGACAATACAGCAATCTATTTTTTGTTTAAGAAAACGTAATTATAGGGTTTTGTGGTTTTACAGAAAAAAAAGATGCAGGGTGATCACAACAGTGATTTGTGACAAGTTTTGTGTGCCATCAATAAATAGAGTGCATGGCAGCTCAAAAGGAAGGCACAATGCTCACACTCATATGCAACAACATAGTACATTTGCGTAGTATCAAACGGAAGACAGCAAAGATCTTCAGCACCTTCATCGGACATATCATCTGGAGACGAAAGTCCTCCCAAGCGAGAATGCTGCAGGATGTTGGGCATAGTCAAACTAGCCCTCTCTCTCTTTGTATACGTTTTGATTGGCAGGCAAATCCTTTCAAACTTAAACATCTTATCAAGTAATGTAGTCAGGCGTTCCATAGCATAAATATACCACAGCATAAGGGCCCTGTGGGGGCGGTGGGGCTTCCAAATGTGCGCATGCTGTCAAAAGGAGGAAGTTAAGCTGCCAGCCCCTGGGGCTTGTGTAAGGGTAGACTTAATTTTCCCCTGCCTTGCTCAACAGTAGTAGTAATGGATAGAGTGGCAGAATCGCAGAGCAAATTAGGCAGATCTGTTCGAGCACCTCTCTCCAGAATTGATTCACAAGCGCACACTGCCACCACATATGGAAATATGTGCCCCACTACCCGCAGCCCCTCCAGCAAAGGTCAGAAGCCCCCGTCATGGCATGTATGAGTACTGGAGTAAAGTACCACCTGGTGAGTACTTTGAACATGTTACCTTTGTGTTGAAGGCAAGTGATATACCTGCTACTCGTGTACCGAGATGCTGCCAGGTCTCACCTGATATTGTTATTTCAAGGCCATCCTCCCATCATGACTGATAGGGGTGAGTATGTGGCTGTGAAAGGCTACAGAGGGCTGTGTATTGGTGGATAATACACCTATATACCCTGGGTAAACAGTGCTCCAGAGGCGTTTTAGCCCTGCTCTCTTTAATTTGACCATTTCTCAGTTGGCCAATGAAGGAGTTGGGTAAGGTGGAACTCATCTGGATAGTTGAAAGAGTTGTCTGGATGCATGCCTGTCTAGTAACCCCCCTCTCCAGTCTTCAAAGGTGGTATCCATCATGCTTGGCCGGAACTCCGGGATTCCGCGTGATGGGGGAAGCTGGGAACGGTACATTGTAGCAGCCTGATGCCAACTGACTTTGCCCCAATGGCTTAAGAGGGTGAAGCAAAAAGGGGAATATGTGGGGGCTGGAAACTAATAAGGGGGTCTCACCCACATGATGCAGAGAGAAGTCTTTGCTGTCCCTGAGACTTCAAACAACAGTAGGCAAGTTCTAGATCAAGCCGTTGGAGATTTCTTCTCAAGATGGAAGGCACACAAAGTCCAGTCTTTGCCCTCTTACTCTGGCAGAAGCAGCAACTGCAGGATAGCTCCACAAAGCACAGTCACAGGCAGGGCAGCTCTTCTTCTTCAGCTATTCAGCTCTTCTCCAGGCAGAGGTTCCTCTTGGTTCCAGAACTGTTTCTAAAGTCTGTGGTTTTGGGTGCCTTTCTTATACCCAATTTCGCCTTTGAAGTAGGCCTACTTCAAAGTAAAGTCTCTTTTGAATGTGAAATACTGCCTTGCCCAGGCCAGGCCCCAGACACTCACCAGGGGGTTGGAGACTGCATTGTGTGAGGGCAAGCACAGCCCTTTCAGGTGTGAGTGACCACTCCACCCCTCCCCCCTAGCACAGATGGCTCATCAGGATATGCAGGTTACACCCCAGCTCCCTTTGTGTCACTGTCTAGTGTGAGGTGCAACCAGCCCAACTGTCAAACTGACCCAGACAGGGAATCCACAAACAGGCAGAGTCACAGAAATGGTATAAGCAAGAAAATGTTCACTTTCTAAAAGTGGCATTTTCAAACACACAACCTTAAAATCAACTTTACTAAAAGATGTATTTTTAAATTGTGATCTCAGAGACCCCAAACTCCACATGTCCATCCTCTCCCAAAGGAATCTACACTTTAATCAGATTTAAAGGTAGCCCCCATGTTATCCTATGAGAGGGACAGGCCTTGCGACAGTGAAAAACGAATTTAGCAATATTTTACTGTCAGGACATATAAAACACATTACTATATGTCCTACCTTAACCATACACTGCACCCTGCCATTGGGGCTACCTAGGGCCTACCTTAGGGGTGTCTTACATGTAAGAAAAGGGAAGATTTAGGCCTGGTAAGTGGGTACACTTGCCAAGTCGAATTTACAGTTAAAACCGCACACACAGACACTGCAGTGGCAGGTCTGAGACATGATTACAGAGCTACTTATGTGGGTGGCACAACCAGTGCTGCAGGCCCACTAGTAGCATTTGAGTTATAGGCCCCGGGTACCTCTAGTGCACTGTACTAGGGACTTAGTAATAAATCAAATATGCCAATCATGGATAAGCCAATTACATACATATTTTGTAAAGGAGCACTTGCACTTTACCACTGGTTAGCAGTGGTAAAGTGCCCAGAGTAACAAAAACAGCAAAATCAGAGTCCAGCACACATCAACAACCTGGGGAACAGATGCAAAAAGTTAAGGGAGATGCGGTTTACGGGGTCAAGGGAACAGCCCTGCTCAAAGAGCACCTAGGGTTTAATATAGGGGAGGCGTGCCAATCTAAGGCAAACTGGAGTTGGGCAGCCTGAATATAATGCTCTATGTTGGAAAACATCAGACCTCCATCTGCCGTGCGCCTGTACATAGTCTGCCTTGATACTCTCGGAGTAGAGTTTACCACACAAACTGAAGCAGCTGTTTCTGTGTTTGAAGCATGGTCTTGGTGGGTATCCACAGTGGTAGTATGTCAAAAAGTGGTCAAGAAAGGTAATTCATTTTAATGCTATTTATGTGGCTAAGCCAGGAGATCTCAAGCTTCCCTCATCCGTATAAGTCATTGCAAAGCGCCTCTAACACTGGCAGGATATTGCTAGCATAAAGAGTGCAGGCAGAATTTGTAAGCGTTATCCTCAGGTAATGCAGGGAGGATGCATCCCATGAGAGGCCCGATGAAGTCAGTAAGTGCTGAAACACTCTGGTAGGGTCCGCTACTCCTGTGCCTGTGAACTTTGTGTAAATAATATGACAGCCCAAAGCTGCTTAGAATTGCTGAAGTAAACCCACGGGGTGTAGAAAACAGCAATCTAATTTAAAGATTTTGTGGCATGTAGAGTTCAAGATTTTAGATATGATTTCAACTGCATGGGAAGTCTTACCTAAGCTACGGGATACAAAGAAGAACTAATATTGAATAAATCCTTTAAGTTCAAGAAATGGTAGTAAGCATGATAAAATCTGAAAAAGCTGTAAAAGGTTAGTTTTAGAGGGCAACGTGAGATAACATATCAAAATGGAGTGAAGTAGAAACGTTCTTCCTTTTTTGGGCTTTAGTCCAGATTTACCAGCTGTCAGCAGAACCTTTTAATACGGGCTCTTCATTAACGGGGACTCTCAGCCCCGGATCCTCAAACAGCAGTGGGTGGTGGGAGAAAGTTGAGCCCAGGAGGGGGACAGAGCATTTATGGCAAAACTGTAAGAAGTGCAAAAAGCAAAGAATTGACACTCCAAAGAACTACCAACCGTTGCAGCACATTGGATAAAACTCAAACTTATAATGGACAGCAAAAATGCATTCTACATAAGCCATGACGTTTAACGGGCATATTTTATATTTGCAAGTGCCTTTTGTTTTTTCCTTTTGTATGCTGTCCTTCTATGAAAAAATAAAAACAACTTTGCAGTTGTCAACTGAAAATAACTATTTTCGATCAAAAACAGGAGTAGCTAAACCCATCTAAGTACAAAACATCATAAAGTTTATTTTCAAATTTAGACAGTATTAAGCTGTAAATTATCCCAGGCACAAACGTTTCTTCCTACATGTTAGTTATTTTGAGCAATGTAAATTAAGACCCTAGGGTTCCTATTACACTAAAGCAATAAAGATGCAACCATCTATGAAATGCTGCAGAAAAAGCCATTTTTTGCTGTTTAAAAGGAATAAGTTCTCTTAGCGGGGCAAAGTACAAAAAGACCCTTTATATCCTTTACATGGTAACTTAGGGTTTACTACTTGACAGTGCCAGATAACTTATATCACTGGACCATAGTTATGTACTGTACCCTGTCTCGTCTAAACCTTAGCAGGGTGCAGAGGAAGCATGTGAAGGGATTCTGATCATGTTGATCATGTGGACCGCACTATCTGCTGGGTGATAGTATGTTAACCATGGCAACTTCACCGGGCCAAAGTTAACACCACCTCAATAACTGTATTACATTCTATTTCATAGGGACACTGTAAATGAATGATTGATGTAGGTTGAGTTGGAGTGCAATGTATCAAGGATTTCATTAAGTACAAGTGAAATTAAGTGACATCTGAGAGTGCCGTTGAATTAATTATTGAAAGTCAAACACCATGCATATATTGCACGTATTATATGCAAATGTTGGGATAGAAAAGTTGGATTATAATTGATAAGATTCTTGGTTACATTGGTTGAAAATTGCATAATGTCTATTGCTGTACTGTTTATTTGTAAGCAGCCATCAGACTTTCGTTGATGCATGATATGGGTTGAAAAGTGCTGGTTAAGTCAATTAACTGGAACAACCAAATGTTAACAGCATAAGAGAGAGTTTGAACACCCAGGTGGCAATGATCAAGGGTTTCATCCCATAAATAGCAATCATTATGGTCACTGTTCATTCTGAATATAAAGCTCTCCAGCTAAGATTAATTGCAAGGTATTCGTTAAGCAGTTTACTTTTTTGTTTCAGCGTAACCATTACTCCTACAGATAAAGCCTGCCTTTTAAGGATGTCCATAGTGTACAACAAAGTGGCCTTAAAGGTCCTGATATATAAGTCATCAAGGGCTGTGCTCTTTCCTCTTTGCTGTGATTTTTGAACTCCTCCAAAGCATTTGAATTGCTTAATCATTCTTTGTCTCTGTCCTACAAGAACAGCTGGGGAGCACTTCTGAGGAGTCGGTATGGTTGATCAGTGACCTTTCCGGCAAGTGATAACGCCAGGTCAGGATTGTTCTGTATGCACCCAGTAAGAACAAGGTTAACTGGAGTAAAGCAGACTTGTGTTCTAGTCGCTTTTCCTGTTTAATCTTTATACCGGTGATATGGATGATTAGCAGGTCAATACTTTGCTAGGGCATGTTGAAGCAGATATGCTAATTAGAAAATTATTAATGATGTTTATGTGCTTGAATAATGAAAAGTGCACAGAGAAATTAATCGTAGAGAAAATAATGTGCACGCCTGAAATGGTGGCCTCGGAACACGAAAGCCACTTATATGAGAATGTATTAATATAACTGAAACTGTATGAAATGATAAAAAATATACAAGAATAATGTGGTAATATGTCATAATTAAATGTATAACCTATGTTTTACCTTAAATTGTAGTTTTAACTTAGCTGAAATTATGGCCTAGTTTTCCTAGGCCGCGCACAAGAGAGCTGCAATATTAACCGCGTTGCAAGAAGGTGGATGTATGACATGACCCCGAGCTGCCAGATGTTAAAGTTGCTTATCTAGAATTCTCTGCAATGTACCGGCGGACAGGAGATGATGAAGACAATTTGATACAATTATGTGTAGAGTAGGCTAAATGTACTTTCCCAGGACATGAACAATGAAGGCACTGACTGAAGAGGAACATGCAACAATTTTGATAACTGAAGAGCCAGATGATGAGGATATCGTATAGCGGACCAATCCGCAAATTGTGAAAGGACTGATATTAAAATTGGTAGATTTGGAAAACAAATATTATAGGGTAATGACATATCTGCTGATTGACTGACCAACTGGGAATTAGGGGGATGGACTGAGAGACCCTAGTAAAAAGTCATGACAAGGGACTAAATGCAGAGATGCGAGGTTAGAATTGATGACGTCAGGAGAGGCTGCTCGAGATTCTGTCATTGGGCTCATGCTCTGAGAGCCTGGAGTGTAGCTGACCAATTGATGACCTGAAGACGAAGACTGACTCTGTTGCTGATCCATTCTGTAGATAGGTAGCTATGAAAATGTGACTGACTAATTGTGCCTTTTCTTTTAGGTACAAACTGCGCTGAGTATAGATTTTCACTCAGAAAGATGTTTTCCAAATTCATGTTTTCTCTAAATTGTTTTGCATGAAGTCCCACATGCTAATACTAATCTGGGTTAGGTAGGCTCTTAGGGATGATGTTGACGGTGACAAATGACTGATGAGCTAACTGCTGAACTCTGCTATTTGATGCTGGAAATCTTTTATTAGCTTATGTAGAAGTATTCAAGCATATGCTTCTTTAAGTTTCTGATTTGATTATGTTATTGATAGTCATTAATGAACTAATACTGAGATGATTGAGTAAAGTTTGGTCTAACTCGTTGATTTAGTATTTTAATCAATAGAGAAATAAAAATTGTTTAACCCTTCACTGAGTTGTGGGTTATTCATGAACAAATATTTATAGATGTTGTTGATTGAAAGTTAATGGCTGTTCATGTTGATTATTGCTCTCGGTAGTCACTACATACTCCATGCGATCCAAAGGGTTCATCAACCTATAGGCATCCCCTTGTAAGTTTACTTTCTAAGGACCAGGTGCGCTAGCAGTTTTTGGTAGCAGAGGATGGTTAGTTTCTTTGGAAAACTAGTTATGTGGTGATTGCTGGTTATGGCGGTAGTTTAAGTTAGGGTTAGTTGTTTGTATTTTTATGAGGTTTGAATTGTGTTTTTATGAAATGGCAATTGTAGCAAAGATGATGTCCCATTAAGCCCAGAAATTACTTTCCCAGATCCTGGATCGCGCTAGTAAAGATGGGAATGTTCTTGGCGTCCTTGTGATAGTGTGAAAGTGGTAGGTTGCACTTGCAGAGGCTTAAGCAAATCGCAGGTGAATTGTGATGTATGTGAGGTAAAGAAGGGAGTTTGCGTACTCCAGTTGAGGATAGTAGGAATGTGCATACTCCGCGGTATGTGAGTAGGAAAGTCGGCGAACTTCATATGTGTGTGGCGCTTTGTGCTCAAAAATTGTCCACGTGGTTGCTGGTGATTTACGGACCCTGCATGGTCTAAGACTCCGGAGTATATTGACAAGTGTAGGAGACACTTGGTTATATGTTGTAATCTGTCTGGTTTAGTAGGTTGATTGGGCGTGGTCAACAAGTTGATGTGAGAGTTAAATGAGTAACAGAATTTTTCGACTAAGATTTGGCGAGTTCTATATGCACCAGGACAGACCCATTGATTATTTGAGAGTGAAATTCGCGGGTCAAATTTTGCTTGCGTATGTGGGAGACTGAGAAAGAGGAATAGCTATATGAGTGAGAGCGCCATTAATGAAAATTAGTAAGGTCTCTGAAGCGATTGTGTACCTTCCTGTAGTAAACCAGCAGGTTTGTTTTACTTATTTTGGTTAAAGTGCCCGCAATATTTCACATTAGTTTTGTGTGGACTGAAGTCTAGGAGGACAAGCCGCAAGGCTTTGTCAGCTGCAATGTGCGAGTGTGACGTCAGAGTGTGCCGCGATGGGATAGGTTGGTTAAGTAAGAAGAGTCATGAGCGGACTGGCAGCCATCAAAAAGAGGCAATTGGTTGAGTAAGCAGGTGAAAGGAATCTAGGGAGTAAAAGTAATTTCATTGTTGAATAAAAAAAAATACAATAGAAAAAATGAAGATTTTCAAAGCATTTAGAAGTGCCATGAAGGGTGATTCTTACATTAAGGAATCAGTGGGGGAGCCGACCCCACCGGAAAATTCTCTGGTGTATATTGTAATGGAGGAGCGGGGTGTCGCACCATGTCTTTGGTTGAAACAATGGTGCAAGATGACAAAGAAGTTAGGAGCCTTAGCGTTTCCAGAGCATGGAACATTTAATTTGAGAATCTTGGATGAATTGTGAATGACATTATATGAGACAAAGGCATTACATAGACCAGCACAGTTTGAGGCTTTAGCGGTTTGGGAGCTAGTAGCCAGACAGCAACAAGAGATTAAATTCAAGAGGAGAATAAAGAAGGTGGAAATGTCCTTAGCAGAAGCTAAATGGGATTGGGAACAGAAAGGTGAAGAACAGAGACATTACAGGGAATTCAATTGTTTCCTGCAATCGCAGAAGAAGAGTCAGAGAAAGAAGATACTGCTAAAGGAGATCAGAGTACACGGACAAAGAGAAAGAAAAAGCCCTACGTAGACGATTAAGATTCAGATGTTGAGGACCTTATTGCACAGTTGTTGAGGGATCGACCTCCGCCATATGCGACCCATCCAGGGGGTCCAAGTACTTGTTCTGCTATGATTGCGCCAGCGCAGGTATCAGGGACAGTGGAACCAGTGCAGACAGATAATGGAAAGGTACAAGGGGTAGCAAAGAGTACACCCAATGCAGGGACTACTTCTGTGGCTCAAGCCCAGATGCATCCACCATCAATACAGAGAATGTATCCAGATGTACCAGTTCTTGAGACGATTTCAAACTTATTGGTACCATCGGAGCAAGTGCTCCAGAGGCCAATGCTAGTTCAGACTGAGCCGACTCCAATGTTATTGCCTCCGGCACAGTCACAGGGTTTGCCGAAGTTTACAACGATAACAGGAACACAGTCAGATGTCACAGCTGTGATGAACCAGGCTATGGTGGTAACCTTCCCACATGGTGCAAGTGTCAGGGCAGCTCCAGATGCAATATCACTACCGATTACTGTTGGTCCAGCGGTACCTCTATTTGCACAAAAGAAAGCAAGTGCAGGAGATCAGAGTAAGATGTCACAAACTCTTGTGAGGAGGGGAGGAAATGATGCTGTGCAGATGATGTCATCTGTGTGTCAGACCTTTAATGGATCTAGACCATTAATGGATCTTAGCCCACTTGTAGCGCTTCCAGATACAGTAAGTGGCCCGAGTGCGAGTCAAAGTTTGAAACCTTTGATGCCGCAAAATCCAGGTGCAGCAGTGCAACAGGTACCAGTGCCAAATGCAGGTAACATCTTGTTACAGGGATTGGCAGCTCAGCAATTGAGTGAATGGTTGGACAGTCTAAATACACCTCCAAATACCTCCAGGGATGAAGAGCAGATAAACTGTGTAAGGTTAGCTACAGAAGCAGCAGAGCTAGTTGAGGGAACAATGGGAGTGAACAGGTTAGAATCCTACACAGAGGAAGAGCTGAGGTACTTGTGTCCAAAAAGTAACAGGTCAGAGACAAGACAGAAGTAATGACAGTACACCAATTCCCATTTTACAGTGAGGATGAATTAAATGAAGAATGGATGAGTGACAGTTCGGATGAAGGACTGTGTATGCTTGCAGCGTCCTTAGAGGTAGATCAGAGAGGATCTTTTGTGAAAGGGAAGGTGATGAGTTACAAGGTCTCATTTCTAGTGGACACAGGAGCTACACGCTCTACAGTGAGAAGTGCAGAAGTTCCAAACTTACGTGGGAGTAGAGAACAGACAGTTAACAAATCCTATAACAGATCCAGTGCAGGTTGAGATTGGTAACTTCCAGGGACTACACAGATTTGTAGTCTGTGACTCGAGTCCTGTATCGCTACTTGGAAGGGACTTACTGTGCAAGACAAAATGCTCCATTAGTTGTTCAAACACTGGGATTGAGGTACAAACTAATAGTGATGATGAAGAACAGGTGTCTGAGACAATGGTCAGCAATGCAAATGAAGAATACCCATTGATTGAGTTTTTCCCAATGTTTACTGTGAAAGAATTACATGTGAATTTACAGGGAACAGTGCAAGAAAATGTCTGGGACCTGACAGGCAAAGAAGTAGGTTTGATTAAGGGAGTGGAACCGATTAAGATCACTTTTAAGCCAAATGTAGCATTCCTGCAACTTCCACAGTATAATATGGCACAGGATGTCCTAATGAAGGTGGCACAAATAATTGGATAATTTCTAAAACAAGGGGTTTTTAAAGAAGTATTGAGCAATCCATGTAACTCACTGATAATGGGTTTAAAGAAGCTGGGTGGGAAAGTGAGCATTGTGCAGGATTTGCGAAAAGTGAACGATTTGGTGGTCAAGTGTTGTCCAGTGGTGCCAAATCCAGCAGTGACACTGTTTCCGATTTCTTACGATGCAGAGTGGTTCACAGTGATTGACTTGTCACAAGCTTTCTTTTCTGTTCCTCTTCATGAGGATAGTCAGTTTATTTTTTAGTTTCAGATTCCTAGACAGAGTCTACAGCTGGTGTAGGCTTCCACAAGGGTATACGGAGTCACCATCACTGTTTAATCAGATCCTGAAAAAGAATGTGGAGACATTGGAAATACCATACCAATCGACTCTAATGCAATACATTGATGATTTGTTGATCGCATCCAGGACAAGGGACGAGTGTAAGTATGACTCGATTGCCCTGTTGAATCATTTGGGAACATTTGGACATAAGGTGTCACCTATAAAACTGCAGTATAGTCAGAAATCAGTGAAATACCTGGGACACCAGATTGCGAAGGGGTCAAGGAGAATCTCCAGGGAAAGAATTACCATGATTTTGCAGAGAAGTCTCCCGACTTCACAAAGAGATGTCAGAATGTTTCTGGGAATGGTAGGGTATTATCGGCAGTGGATTCAAAATTTGGCTGAAATTGCCAAACCCTTGCAGTAGTTACTGATAAGGAAGTTACAGATCCCATTACCCTAGACGAGACTCATATGAAAGCGTTCACTGAACTGAGAGAGAGTCTGCGCAGTACTCCAGTGTTGGGAATGCACATGATGCTTGTTCTTTGTCTGTTTTGACGCAGGTCCATGGAGGTGCTTATCGCCCAGTAGCCTATTTTTAGCTACCTTGGACGCAGTCGCAGCAGCTTTACCAGGTTGTCTATGTGCAGTATCCACAGTTGGTCAAAGTCTTTCTCAATGTGAGGGGGTTGTTATGGGATACTCTTTGACAG
Source organism: Pleurodeles waltl (assembly GCF_031143425.1). Classification (NCBI taxonomy): domain Eukaryota; kingdom Metazoa; phylum Chordata; class Amphibia; order Caudata; family Salamandridae; genus Pleurodeles; species Pleurodeles waltl. The sequence goes on from NC_090438.1 coordinate 693,002,086, forward strand.
CAATGGTACCACACTCTGTTGAAATCTCATTGACAAGGACAAAAACGCAATATTTGACTGGTGCAAGACTGACAAGGTATGAGAGGAGCATATTGGGTGCTCCAAATGTAACATTGAAAAGATGTACAGTATTGAATCCAGCGACATTGCTTCCAAGTGATACTGTTGAAATTGAAAAAGAGGAAGACATTGAGAATGATTGTCTTTAGGTAACTGAGCTGTGTACAAAACCAAGGCCTGATATTAGGGACACACAATTGGAGGAAAATGACCAAATTGTCTTCGTTGACAGTTCATGTCTCAGAGATGGAACAGGGACATTCAGAGCAGGATATGCAGTATGCACAATCACAGGCACATTAGAAGCTTCATGACTGTGAGGTGTATATTCTGCTCAAGTGGCAGAATTGGTAGCTCTTACTAGAGCCTTCCGTGTTTCTGCGAGACTAAGAGTCACAATCTATACAGACAGTCAATTTGGATTTGGAATTGTTCATGATTTTGGTTAATTGTGGTCACAAAGAGGTTTCCTGACCTCTACTGGAACACCAGTTAGAAATGGCAACAAGATAAAAGAGTTATTGTACGCAATACAGTTACCTGAAGAGACTGCAGTGTTAAAATGCAGTGCCCATTAAAAGACACAGGATTACATCTCATTGGGAAATGGATATGCAGATCAAGTCGCAAGGGTTTGCGCATTGAACTGTATATCGTTTAAAGACAAGTGGGAATTGATGCCTGAGGAAGAAAGTACATGTACAAGTTTTGCATTAAAGGTGATTGATACATTGGAAGAATTTAAAACATTGCAGGAAAATGCAGACAAGGAGGAAAAGCGACTTTGGGTCAGATTAAAATGTGTCCAAAGACCAGATGAAATATGGATTTCTGAGGAGCGTCAGACAGTTTTGCCTTATAGTTTACTATCCCAGATGGCCCGTTATCATCATGGGCAGGCATATATTGGAAGGGATGGCATGGTTAGATTGTTTAAAATTGATTGGTTCAATCCTATCCTAAATTCAGGCAAGCAGCAGGCAAGGCAAGAGGCATTATGTCATCGATGCATAATTTGTCAGCAGCTGAACACAGGAAAAGGGACAGTGGTAAACCTGAGCCACATTGGAAGAGTAGGAGGTCCATTCAGCAGGATGCAACTGGATTGCACTGAAATGCCTGCGTGTGGTGGTTTGAAGTATGTGTTGGTGATTGTGTGTTTCTTTAGTCATTGGATTGAAGCATAACCCACATGAAGAAATGACAGTCTCACCGTAGCAAAGCTGTTGCTTAGAGAGTTAATACCACGTTTCCAATTTCCGATCTGTTTAGCATCAGATAGGGGAACTCACTTCAATAACGAGGTGATTAAACTCTTATGTGCAGCACTAAACATTGAGCAGAAGTTGCATTTTAGCTATCGCCCTGAAGCATCAGGACTAGTGGAATAAATTAATGGTACGTTGAAATCAAGAATTGCCAAGATGTGTGCTGTTACAAATCGGAAATGGCCAGATGCATTACCTTTGGTGTTGATGTCAATGCGAAACACACCTGTTAGGAAGACAGGGCTGTCGCCCCATGAGATCCTCATGGGCAGAGCAATGAGATTGCCAGCAGTTCCAGCCAATGCACTTGTCAATATTACAGATGATATGGTGTTGGACTATTGCAAAGGTCTGGCTGATGTGGTTCGCTCTTTCTCTCAGCATGTGCAGGCTACCACCGTGCCACCCATCCATGACCTAGGTCACAATCTGAGAGCCGGAGAGTGGGTCGTCATCAAAAAGCATGTTCGCAAGACCTATTTGGAACCGCGTTGGAAGGGTCCTTACCAGGTGGTGCTAACGACTACGACAGCTGTAAAGAGTGCAGGACTTCCGAACTGGATCCACGCAAGTCATACAAAGAGAGTGGTGTGTACACAAGGGCAGAAAGAAGTGTTGTTAAGAGCACCAACAACAGCGAAACAGGTAGCTAAATGTGAACCAGAATACGAGACAATTGAATGTGAGGTTGAACCTGAGCTTGTGGAAGATGGGTCTATTACCCCTGTAAGAGACGAGAGTGAAGAATTACAGGAGGGTGTGCAAGAACCTATCTCAACGGATACAGAAGGAGCGCCTAGCACAGCCGAGGTTCACCCAAGCAGGTTCACCCAGAAGCAGACAGTGCTGAAAAGCAGACAGAGCAAGTGCCAGATCAGGAGGGTGAAAGAGTTGAGATGGATCAAAGTCAAAGTGATTCAACTCCTTCTGAGCCCGTTGCAAGTTCATCAAGAGAAAACACCATAGAGAAAGAAAAGGAAAAGAGTCCAATCTTGAGAAGAATATTGACAGAAGGAACGAGAAAAGGAGGTAACTGGCCTATATCACAGATTGGGAAGAAGAAGGAATTGGTCATAAATGAAACAACAGAAGAAGAAGTCGATACTACGAGAAAAGAAGAACTAAGTGAAGGAGAATTAGGTGGTGAACAAAGTTTTAAAAGAAAGAGAATACCAAGTCGAAGATCCACAGGTCCTGAGTGGTCATGTGCAGCTACCAATGAATGGCAACGCAAGTTTATGTCCTTTTGTTTTGATAGAGAACTTCCGAGTCAGTACTTCGATATAACCTGAAGGCGATCAAAAGGCTGAGTTGTTGAGCTAATCTAAAGAAACCTGAGAAAAGACTGTTAAAATAAAACTGGAAGAGACATTGATAACTTGACATGACAATCTAAAAAACTGGATGTGACAAGCTGCTAATCGATTTTGACAAAGGAAAAGGGTTCCTGAATGTGAAACTGAACTGTGAAAAGATAATTGTTCTAAATTTTTAATTTTTTCCGTTGCACTTTATTTAAGAGTTACTTCTGCTTTCTGATTCTTTACAGATCATGGCTAAATTAAATAACCAAGTTAGAAATGTTAGGTGTTGTAGATATTTGAGTGTTGGAGTGGCAGTTATGTGTGGAATAATGTTTATAATAATGACTGTGGAGCTGTCTAATCATGATATGAAAAAGGCTACTATTGTTTCTGTTCCTGAAACTACTACACTAACAGCTTTTGAAAGGTTTAAGTTAGATGAGAAATACTAGCATGATTATACTAATGCTCAAGGAGAGCTTTCTTCTAATGTATTCTATCGCTTGCTGCTTGTTGAGTGAGTATGTTGAGACAATGGTTGTGAGGAATTGTCGTGTGTACGCAAATTCCTTCTTCAGTGGAAGGAGTTATGTACCATAGTTTGCCATTAACATATGGCATAAGCTGTAGTTTGCTACTAACAAGATTCTATAACCAAGAGCATATACAATACTTTTACTCAAATTTTTATGTAGTGTTCTCATTTGTTCCAATTATTAGATATCTGAGTAAAATAGCTAAGGAACATGATAGAGTATTAGATAGAGGCTTCTTTGAACCATCATTAACGTTTGGAACTGCATATGCGTACAAGAATAACTTAATATGTTTGCTTACGCCACTAGAAAAGAGCTTTATAGGGCATACTGACGACAGGAGAAAGGAACTGAAAGAAAAATTAGAGAAGGGAATAGAGAAGAAAACTTGTAAGAATGATTATGCTTACACTGCTATTAAAACACAAGGGAAATTAGCTTTAGATGAATTACATGTTAGGAAGCTTGTATATATAGGCCAAAATCACACACTGACACTTTATTTGTGGGAATAAGTGAATGTAGGCATGTGTTTTTGCTTCAGAGTAAATTGACTTTTATGCTGAATGGTCAGGACCCTGCGATTCCTGGGATCTATTTTATGTGTGGACTTAATGCTTATTACCGTCTTCGTAGAGGATGGCGTGGGACATTCTATTTGGGGATAGTTTTCCCTAAAATGTATCAGATAGATGATTTAAAGAAGTTTACGAAAGTGACAGAATTACATCATAAGCGACAGAGGAGGGAAACCTCTTCTGCAATTGTGGGAGATATTTTTGGTGCAGTAATTCCTTCAGTCGGAGTTATTTTGAATGCAATCAAGATACAGAAGTTGTCTACTATTGTGGATAACATGCTGACAAATTTTACAGGGACAATACTCCTGTTAGATACTGAATTTGCTGCGGATGGATCTATGACGCTTAAAAATAGGCTTGCTTTAGACATCATTTTAGCGAAAGACGGCGGAGTCTGTAGGATGATTAATGCTAGGTATTGTTGCTCTTACATACCTAATAAAGGAGATAAGAGACTTACTCACTAACGTAACTAATTCAAGGAAGTATTTGAAAGAGTTGAAAGAACCAGGCGTTTGGGAGAAGGTTGGAAAGGGTTTTGCTTCAGTGGGCAGTTGGTTTAGTCAAATTTGGAATTCGGTATTATTAAAAATTGTACACAGAATATTAGTTGTGATTGCTTGTACATTAGGATTATGGGGTATGTGCAAATTATGGCAAATGATAAAATAAGGGAGATCTAAGAATAATCAGAGGAGGGAAGAACAATCTAGGGGAAGAATCTGTACAACAGAGACAAAACTGTAAAACGTTAGTAAAGAAAGGTGAGATGACCTATTTAGTCATCAGAGGAGGGACTGTTGAAGCAGATATGCTAATTAGAAAATTATTAATGATGTTTATGTGCTTGAATAATGAAAAGTTTGCAGAGAAATTAATCATAGAGAAAATAATGTGCACGTTTGAAAATGTGCCCTTGGAGCACGACAGCCACTTATACGAGATTGTACTAATATAACTGAAACTGTATGAAATTATGACAAATATACAAGAATAATGTAGTAATATGTCATACTTAAATGTATAACCCATGTTTTACCTTAACTTGTAGTGTTAACTTAGCTGAATTTATGGCCTAGTTTTCCTAGGAGTCGCACAAGAGAGCTGGAATATTAACTGCGTTGCAAGAAGCTGGATGTATGACATGACCCTGAGCTGCCCCGATGGTAAAGTTGCTTAGCTAGAATTCGCTGCAAAGTACCGGCGAACAGGAGATGATGAAGACAATTTCATACAATTATGTGTAGAGTAGGCTAAATGTACTTTCCCAGGACTTGAACAATGAAGGCACTGACTGAAGAGGAACATGCAACAATTTCGATGCCTGAAGAGCCGGATGATGAGAAAATCGTATAGCGGACCAATCGGCAGCTTGTGAAAGGACTGATATTAAAATTGGTAGATTTGGTAAACAAATATTATAGGCTAAAGACATATCTGCTGACTGAAAGACCAATTGGAAATTAGGGGGATGGACTGGGAGACCCTAATGAAAAGTCAATGACAGGGGACTAAAAGCAGAGATGTGAGGGGAAAATTGATGATGTCAGGAGACGCTGTTTGAGATTCTGTCATTAGGCTCATACTCTGAGAGCCTGGTTTGTAGCTGACCAATTGATGACCTGAAGATGAAGACTGACTCTGTTGCTAATCCATTCTGTGGATAGGTAGCTATGAAAATGTGACTGACTAATTGTGCCTTTTCTTCTTAGTACCAACTGCACTGATTATAGATTTTCACTTAGAAAGATGTTTTCCAAATTCATGTTTTTTCTAAATCGTTTTGCATGAAGTCCCACATGCTAATGCTAATCTGGGTTAGGTAGGCTCTTAAGGGTGACATTGACGGTGACTAATGACTGACAAGCTAACTGCTGAACTCTGCTATTTGATGCTGGAAATCTTTTATTAGCTTATGTAGAAGTATTCAAGCATATGCTTCTTTAAGTTCCTGATTTGATTATGTTGTTGATGTTCATTAATGAACCAATACTGAGATGATTGAATAAAGTTTGGTCTAACTCGTTGATTTAGTATTGTAATCATTAGGGAAATAAAAATTGTTTAACTCTTCACTGAGTTGTGGGTTATTCATGAACAAATATTTATAAATGTTGTGGGTTGAAAGTTAATGGCTGTTTATATTGATTATTGCTCTTGGTAGTCACTACATGACTAGGATACTCCATGCGATACTCCATGCGATCCAAAAGGATCCTCGACCTATACGCGTCCCCTTGTAAGTTTATTTACTAAGGACCTGGCGAGCTAGCAGGCGCTTATATCTTCGTGTTCTTTGCTATAATATGACTTTATAATTAAAATACCAAGAACTCCTTGAAAGCTAACCTTTATTTAGACCAGAGTAATGTTCATTGCTTGTGGTTAAAATGTTAAAATGTTTGTAGATCGCAAGTTTGTAAATATTGCTATTTAGGTATCTGGTTGGCTAGGTGACTTACGTCTGTTCCAAAGTGATGTTCTAAAAACACGGCTAGTTATCTTAGGAAACACCTGACACACAGAATTCAGTTTATCAGGGTGACTGTTTCCTCCTGCATAAAACACGCATCAGAGTCGAAGATAATGTCAGGGATGTCATCTGTTACCTGGCTTGAATATCATACTGAATGACAAGGGAAAGGTAAAGCTATTTTCCAATTTATATTTTTCCATTTTCTATTAACCACTCTATTTCTTTAACGGATTGCTACCTCCAAAATAAGAGAGGTTTAAAACGTCTTAAAATGTTAGTCATTAATCGAATAAATGCCACCACAAGCATGTTACTGAGAAACCTCATAACCCTTTTAAACGTACAGTTCCTCGAGGTCAGCTAAAAAAACTGTATTTCAGTTTTTCAAAGAAACTAAGAAATGTGGCTGATGGGACAATTATGTTTGTTGTGAATGTGTAAAAAAATGTGGTACCGTTTCATATATATTGTCTTTTTATGAAAGGGTTTCAATTATTGGCTAAGCAGTGCTTTTCTTGATTAGGATAATTAAAGATTGGAGGCCGTATTATGAAAAAAGTGCACTGGCCCTTTAAAAAGGTGTGCTGAGCACAAACAGAGACACCCTATTGTGATGAACGCAATGCTCCCTGGGCAGTTGTGAACTCATTCTCACTAGGGAAGCACACCGAGTGAAATACAGAGTGGCTGCTTTAAAGCTGCTCTGTGTTTCACACTGCAGACGGAGCTGCCTGCACTTTAAAGAAAGGTCCCCCGGCAGGCAGGTGCAGTGAGTGACTGCTCCCACGCGCAGGGGGTTGTCTGGAAAGTCTGTAGGCCCCTCCTTTTTTCCTTCCAGGCCTCCAGAGGGCTGACTAAAGGAGGCACACTGACAATCCGCCACCTTTTTTGTGTTGCAATGTGAGTGTGCCTCCTAAGGACCGTTTGAGTGTGCTTCTGTGTCTATAACCCTAATGCTCTCTTTTCTCTCTTTCCATCATTTGGTGTGTTAAGATAATGCATTGTTGCTGTGAGTATCCTGTCACTGTCCTTGCCCTACCCCTGGTCTTCTCCTGTGCCTCACCCATATCCTTCTCTATCTGTACCTATTCTGCAATCCTCCACTGCTTCCTTCCTTCTTCTTACTGACTATGTGCAGTCTGAATCGGCAGAAACAATGGAAAGACTGACAAACCATGGCCCGTATTTATACTTTTTTTGCGCCGCATTTGCGTCGTTTTTTGACGCAAAAACGGCACAAACTTGCAAAATGCCATTGTATTTTGTAGGTTTGCGCCGTTTTGCGTCAAAAAGCGGCGCAAATGCGGCACTAAAAAAAGTATAATTACGGCCCCATATTCTTTGTGTGAATGCCACACAGCTACATATTCAATGGTGAGATGGTAGTTGGCTTCACTTGTTCTTTTTTAGTCATCCGTGTTTATTCTAGGTGTTTTTGGTCGACGTTTTAGTTTAAACAACTCAGTACCCAAATTAAGACACCATGTTTTATTTTGTCTTTTGAAATCTAGTGAAAGGAACTGGACTCAACCACCTCTCACTTGCTAGAGATTTCTGAAAAACAGACTAATTCAAAATACAGGAAAGGGCCATATGTGCAGATCCCTCAAGGGTTTCCCAAAGAAAATAATTATTAAAATAATAAATGTTGAAAATGAGTAGGAAGAAATGGGCATGTGTGACAACAATTTCATCTGTAACGTTTTGTCATAATGGCTTAATGACAACAACAATATATCATTATGTCAGCTAGATCCTTCTGGTTGTGAGGATATATAGGGTTTGTAGGTTCTCCAAGAACCCAAGGTACCCACAGCAAACAAATGAGCTGTACCGTACAATGGTTTTTCATTGAGTACAAAGTATAGACCACTTCTAATAGTGACAAATGTGTACAAAGGAAACATATGTTTTTTCGAAATGGGCACAAGATATAGAGTGTAGGAGCAGTGGTTATTTCTACATCTCTGAATTTGTGGGTACCTGTACTAGCATATGATTTGGAGGATATTTCTCAAAATGCCATCTTTCTTATACACTGGCTTACATTTGGAAGGCACAAATCAGTGAAATCCAGTTGATAATAACGAATCGTCTACTATTCTATACTTCCACAAGTCTTCCAATAAAAATGGTACCTCACTTGTGTGGGTAGGCCTAGTGCCCACGATAGGAAACGACTCAAACGCAACATGGACGCACTACATTTTTCCATTGAAAACTGACCCTCTTTTTCTAATGTGGGTTGATCTAGATTATGGACCCAAGCTCAGCTGGCATCTAAGGAAACCTAGCCAACCTGTACATTTTCAAAAACTAGACACATAGGGGAATCCTGGGGTCGACTGACTTGCGTGGCTGTTACCACATTTTCTTTGCCCAGAATCCCTTGCAAACCTTAAAGTGTGACTTATTTTTATGCAATCAAAACATATTCCTGGCTCCCAACCTGTGGGCAGAGCCAAAGCCCCTCTTTAGTAGTGCTCACATAATTGTCTGGCAAAAGCTGTGCTGTCAAGTTGTCACTTTATTGTCCTGACGTCTCAATGTGAGCTGTGACTGAGCTTCACACTATCCAAACAAAATGGTAGAGAAAGGTAAAATAGTTTTTGAATCCCTGGCAGTTAAAGTTGGGAATCTAAGTAAACCTCCAAAGAAATGAGTGCAAGTTATTAGGAGTAACAATAATAAACAATTATTTATACAGTTGTGTAAATAAAGAAATAATGGTTACCATCAGCATATATTAAAGAGAAGAAACGCAATAAGTAAAATGCTACAAACTACTGATTAATCTAAAATTGTTCTTGGCAGAATAAACACATCTTAGCCCATTAGCTTTGTTATAGATAGATTAAATATAAAATAAAGTACACAAAAGAAAACAAAAAAAGGTATTATCACAAATTTCAAGTATTGGAGATCCGTAAATCAGCATAATAGGTTTTAATAGGTTCTCCCTGGAAGAATCTAGGTGTGTGATTCTGTAGTGGTGCTCTGGCATGCCATCCAATCTATGCTCACCCAGTATTTTAGCAGCTGCTGTCAAGGTCATTAACCCAGTGCTCCATTACATTTTTAATGCTTCCCTGTCCTCTCGTGTTGTCCTTCAGAATTTGAAGCAGGTAGCTCTGATCCCTTTGCTTAAGAAGTCCTTGGATGGCCCTTCTAATTTGGAGCATTACTTTTTAGTTGCTGCATCCAAAATGCTGGAGAAGCTAGTCAATCAACAGTTTAAAAAGTATCTGGAACATCATGACCTGCTACATCCTTCTCAATCAGGCTTCTGAGCCAGGCAAAGTACTGCAACCTCTTTGTTGGAGGTTTTTGAATTGATCAAATTCTGCCTTGACCATGGTCAAAGTGCCACTCTAATCCTTTTGGATTTGTCAGCAGCTTTGAATACCATCTCTCATCGTATTTTGCTACCTAGATTGCCTGATGTTGAACTTGGGGGATCTGCCCTACAGTGTATTCAGTCATCAGACAGGGGGCAATCAGTGAGGCTGCAAACTTTTTCATCCCCTTAAGACCACTTAGATATGGGGTTTCTCAAGATCCTGCTTAAAGCCCTACCTTGTTTAATATTTACAAGTCCACTTTTGCCTCCATTGTGGAATACCAAGGCACGCAGGTGATTTCTTATGCTGATGACACCGACTAATCATCTGGTTGGGTGAGAACAGAACAACTGGGAAGCTGGCTTTTAAGATATGTCAGGTAGAGGTTTTGGATTTGATTAATAAGAACCATCTCAAATGTAACTCACAAAAAATGAGATTATTTTCTTTGGCCATTGTGAGGCTTTCAGGCTTGACAAGTAGTTAAAGATCATGTGTTAAATTTGATCATAACCTCTCGTTCTGGCCCCAAATTCTTTCTATATCTGAGACATGTCTTTTCTTGATCGATCTGCACACTTAAGACGACCTTAGAGTTTGTTCTGCCACAAACCTATTTACTTGTTATTCATTTGTTTATTGCATGACTACATAAATGCTCTGTTCCTAGGTTTACCTAGCTATCTATTGGACTGTCTAGAAGTAGTTCAAAATGCTGCTGCCAGACTATTTCTAAGGGTGCCCAGATGACATTCAGTAACTAGTCATTCCACATATTTGCATTGGCTTCCGATCAAAAAGCAAATTATCTTTAAGGTCTTCGTCATTGTGCTCTATGCTTTTCATCTGACTGCTTCCAAATATCTCTGTCACAGGCTTTCGCCTTACCAGCCATCCCAGCCTCTTAGACTAGGAGAGCCTTCACTCTTGAAGACTCTTAGGTTCCACCTTAAAGACGGGGGGAATATCCTTTCTCCCATCTAACCACTTAGGCCTGGAAACAGCTACCACTCCTTCACCTTCTCAGGGGAGAAGTTCAGTTCAAAAAGCAGCTAAAGTCTTGGTTGTACAGCCACTGAGCCTTCTTGGGGGAGGCCGCCGCACGCTTCCAGCGCTGGACAGCTGGTACGGCAGCTGAATGCTTCATAAATTATGTTGATTGATTGTCTGATTAACTGATTTTCAAGCGAGTCTCACTGATATGAAAAGATATGTGAATCTCTTGTGAGGCTTTTCATAAGCTGGACCAAGTCCATTCAACCAGTTAACTTGTACTCCTTCTAGTTGGAAGATGGATTTCTTCCTCTGTGTAAAGGTGAAAATCCAAGGAACAGTGTGCAGCTGTGCCAAGACTGCCATTTACTCTTTGGTCCCCAGGTTCCCCATATAGTTTTTGTTTTGTACTTGGCAACAGTTTGTGGGGGCCTCTAAATATCTTCAACCATCCAAACTCCAGACTGGCGTACTTCAAGGTCCCACTATTTTGGTGAATCCTGAGAGACGAGTCCCTCCATTATTCCCCCCTCCAAGGATGTTCGAAGTGGCCTCAAGAGAATTGACCCCTTAGCCTTCTCTTCAAAAGCCCTGGTTGGGTGGAGTGCCTAGTAGCGCCCAGGAGAGATACCTATAGACTTCCCAATGTAAACTGAAGTCCATAGGTTTAGAGAAGGAGACTCCTTGATGTTTATTCGTTTTTTCAAATTAACATATTCTCTGCAAACAGTGTGCATAATGATAACAGGCATACATATTTGTAAATATTACAACATGTGACCTGCAGTAAGTTGCTATGTGCACATTACTTACTGACAAATGTATTCTTAGTATTATCTGGCACTGATTATGAACATTTACAGTACTGTAAGAATGGTGTTTGCAAGACAGAGGATGAGTGGTGTTTATAGGTGATAACCCTAATCACCTACCTTCATGTTCTTTATTTGCTTCCGGGTCTATATGGAGGAAATTCATAGCCTGCTGCCAGATCATACACTGGAAGCTAAACATAGCACTCTGTGTGTATGGCGAGACCACTAGAATGCCTGGGGGAAAGATGACCTACAAAGCACCTCAGTGAGGACAGAAAGAACGGCCAATCCTGATTGGCTTGACATTTTTACTATAAGGATACACTGGACATTGCATGGCAGTGGACAACAGCTTAACTGCCGGACACTTGAATTATAAGATAATGCTTCCTAGCAGTTCACTGAACATGTTTTAGACTTGGACCTGTGAAGGTACAACACTCATAGGTGTACCCACAGTGTGGGGCTCTCAGGTATGCCCTTCCTCCTGAAGGTGCAGCTATAGCTCTGCTGGGCATCATTGCTGCTGCTGCTGTCTTGCCTGTGTGTATACCTCCAGTCAGCTGTAGGAGAACAAAGAAGCAATACTACATCTCACAAGCTCACACTAACCTCACCACAACACCTGAGGTGGGCTGCTGAAGAATCTGTTTTGATAACTGCTATGCTGAAAGAAATTCACCAGCCCCTCAAGCACCCTCAGTAGAAATGAAGGAAGGCTGCCTGTAGGATCAACTCCTTCACGTGAAGGTGACTCTGCTTGATGAGCACACCTGTCTACTTCTATCTTTTCTTATTTTATTGATATTGATGCCCCTTGTGCTGAATGTGAGGACACTTCGTAATATATGTTATGTCCTGAGCTATGTTTTGTTTCAAGCTTATAGCCCGGTTTCTATCTTGGTGCCTAGAGGTCAGATGCCTAAAAAGTGTCTGCAAACTCTACACACACACACCAGCTAGGCAACACAGTTCCCTTCCTTTGCACGTTCTATTGACCCTGCTGTGCCATTGTGCTTGCTTTTATTTGTGCCGTTTAGAGAGTCTCAAACCTTTAAAGTTGCTAACCTTAATCATTATTCATGAGCTATAAAGCAACCTCCATTTGGCTACAGAGGCTTTTTATAGCTTTGCAATAACTAGCCATTTGAAAGCTAGTATTGTTGTGTCCATACTTATTGCATTGGCTCTGTTCGAAGTGTATTCTGAGCTTTATGAATATTAGAAATTTATGGAATGTGTAGAAAGGTTCACGGCAAAATAGTGTGTTACCATCTTCTTTAACTTTTTTATGGTTTCTAAATGTTATCATCGTAAAACTACTGGTTCATTGTACCATTACTTGCTGCATTTGTGTACCATGTTTTTTCTGGCTACTGTTTTACAATGGGTACGTTTAATGCACATAAGATATAACTAAAAGAGTTATGCAACACCCATCGTGGTAGGACATTCCTAATTCATTACAGCCTTGATAAGTGTGTTGTACTGTGCTTAGACTCACAGAGAATCAAGCCTTGGCTGATCACCCACATCTATCAAGCAGGTCAATGAGGCTTAAAATACGATCAATTACTGTTACACACTTGGTCTAAGCAGATTGTGGGCTCCAATAGCAGTCCAGGACTAAAATATACTGGGTAGTCTGTCCAGATGACTGTATTTCACAGTTGTGTAACAAATCGTTTTTAAGCAGATTGAAGTGGTGATTATGACGAGTTACCTAGTGTTTTTTCCAGCACACAAAACAGGGATTCCCCCTGACTGCATGGGTCCAATTTTCCTTTGACTACAAAGTGATATTTTCAAAACATCTGAGACTTGCCTTATCATTATGGAAATATCACTGAACACATCTTATAAAATCCAGTTTGAAGGAGATCTCTCTGGCATGGTCATGGGCTAGGATAGATTACTGGCCTGTCCTGAATGTAGTAATCCTACTCTCTTGAACTAAAATGACACCTCTTTTTTGGCCAATATGTAGCTTGTATCTAAGTGAACATGAAGTATTAAAGTTGGGGAGATACCAGTGAGCGGGATCAAATTTTCTTAAAATGTTAGTGCCAAAGAAGTTAGCATATGGTGATGAATTAACCTACATTTGAAGGCCTAACAGAGAAAAAAACATGAGTTGTAAAATGTGAATGTTTAAATTATGGTGAACCACGTGGCAACCATTCGTATTATGCACCACGTTTTAACATAAGAGTTTTGCATTTATATTAAATTAAGTACTAATGCGAATTAGTATTAAGAGTGTTATTGAAAGTAGTAAATGAATATGAATTAATCGTACTTATATTTAATTAAATGGATTTTATTAATGTGAGTTACATGTGTGCAGAAAAATAAATGCACGTTTAAATTTGTTTTAACATGTTAGAAATAATGTTTTCAATTAAAAAATTTGCTTTCATATATGAATTCTGAGGTGTGCAATAGGTGTATTAATGTATTAAGTGTAGTAATGAGTATAAAGGCTTCCTAGTTTGACTAGGCCTGAAAGATTAATTTTGCAACTGTAAAGGAAAATCACTTGTTTATTTTGTGCCCGCTGACCTGGATTATTTTCCTGGGCTACTAATGTGATGTTGAATGCCCTATTGTACTGAAGGCAAGAAACCTATTTTAGAAATAACAATGTTGCACTATTTGTTCTAGCTGCCGAACAAGACAGGAAATTTGTAGTTCTCATGTGGAAAGTATTAGTTCAGTTTATTGTGTGACATGAAAGAGGATCTTAAGTAACAAATAATTAGAGATTGTAATATTATGTTGCAAATGTATGAAGTCATGGAATTAACAATGCACTTTTGCTGAGAGGATCTGGAAAAATAGCAGAATTGGCGGTGCCATCTGCAGTCATTGGATGCTTATCCTGACTTCCGAAGTGCACCCACCTGAAGGATCAATCAAAGGGATTGTAGTCATTTTAATTAGTGAGAAACTTTGAACCTGAGTTTAGTTTGTTCTTTCCCCTGCTACAGTGCTGTTCAGAACTCTGTTGGAGTTTGTCTATTTGTTGAAAAGTGCCCCCTTTTGGGTGGTCACCTCCCACTTTTTGCTGTCAGATGCTGTGGTATTTGACCTGTTAGTATCTGAGGCCGGCTAAGCAGGCCCCAGTACTGATGTTCTTTCCCTTAAAGTATATGATGAGTTGCATAGGCCAATTCGCAATCACCTTCTCAACCCTCTAAGTCCCCAGGAAATGGTACCTAGGGCAAGGGTGGTAATGGGAGCACCAGGGTTGTAGCACTGATTGTGCCACCCTGGATACCTCAAGTAAAAGAGAGACTGCAGGGCAGCCGTGTCAGCCTGCATGACCAGCCTGCTGCTCAAGTGATATTCTGACCACACCAGGTCCAAGCAGAGTCATGTTACTGCCCATGGACAGGTCAATCACCCCTAAGGCAGACTCCTCTAGCTCAGGGGGCAGAGTCCACTGTTCTATGCCCCTGTGTAGGCATTTGAACTGCAATGCTGGCCAGAGTAACCAGCAGTCCATTGGATAACTTGGGCTGGCATCTGATCACTGCTCAGATGTCCAGCTCTGCAATGGCCCAGACAAATCCCGTTTTGTTTGGTATCAAACACGGTGCTTTTTAATCCTGAACAGGATGCATACATTTAGGATTAAAAAGCAGAAGTTAAGGTGGCACCCTTTGTACTGTACTGTTTTGGTGGCTCTACAGAGTTGCTGCCGCCACCAACAGAAGTCTGACCTCCTGCCAGTGGTGCTAGCACCTTGCCAGGACATAGGACAAAGGGCATGGGCAGGAAGGAGGTCACACCTCCTCCCTCCCAGAATGGCTAGTGAGAAAACCATCAAGGCAATGAGCCTCTGATGTGCAAGTATTGTCTCCCCAGTGGAGAACAAAGCGTTTCTGCCCTACCCGACTGGGCAGGCAGGAAATTAGATATGCAGGAGCCATGCACCTTCCTCAAACTAGCCACACCTCTGAGGGTAGGTTAGGACGTCTGCACAGCCAATGAAGGGTTCTACCATCTTGGCACACCTCTAGAATAGTGGGTTCTGGGTAGAAAGTGATATACTCACCACAGGAAGTCATTACTGCAGGGTCGGTGTAGCCCATTGGCCACGGCCCCTCACAACCTTAAACGCCCCTAAACCAGAATTTAAGGGGCTCCCCTCACACCAGAACTTAGATATTACCTGAGCAAGAGGAAGGAAGCACAAAGAGACACCTGCACCAACAACAAGACCTGGACTCCAGCCCCAGCGTGAAGCAGAGGACACAGAGTGACGTGCAGAGACCAATAATGGAACCATATGCCCGGTGTGTGCTAGTGGTGAAAACTCATTGGTCGCGATAAGAGGGAAACCCGTGGACATGAAAATCCCAAGGAAGACTCCCCTGACGCACCAGTCCCCCGTGAATTGCCAGAGTAAAGAAGTGCTGAGGGCAAAGAACTGTGACCCGATGGGCTCTGAGTGCCTGACTCCAAAGAAACTCAGTATCCAGTATCCAAGGAGTGGAAGTGAGGCCCATGCCAAGTTTCAAGCCTCTACTCCCCACCAAACTGCCCTCCAGCTGCCAAAAAGCTTGTGGCCCACCCTTGCAGGTACCAAGGGTGGTTTGTTGCCTGCATGGAAACTGAAAGCCACACAATGTTCACCGACTCCAGAGCACCCCCCGCCTAGTATAGGAACCTGCGTTGCCAATGCCCCCCCCCCGTCCTGTGGGTTTGCAGCCTGAAGGAAGTGACTTTAACTGGAGCAGCAAAGCAGCTCTGGCACAACCAGCTCGGTGATTGACAGCTAGGAGCTATCTCTGCACCCAGAGCCGCCAGACGAGGTGGTGAAGATCCAAGTGTTGGATCCTGGTCCTGGCTCCCCAAAGACCTCTACATCCGAAGGGTAGAGTGTGAGTCCAACCCCCAAGTCCAGTTTTTCAGAGAGCAAAATGCACCAAACGAACTGCAGAGCATTCAGCACCAAGGACAGCTAAGTCACCTCTGCAACTGGACTCTCTTAGCAAGGTAACAAAAGTTTGACTGTTGTCTCTTGGTCTAGGTCCTCGCAGCACCTTAAGTTCCCATGGGTACACCGGAACTCATTCTAGAAGTGCCCAACTACACACTGCTGGAACCGTGCATGCTTATCGCTAATGCCTTTACCAGGAATGCATTTACAATGGTAAAATCGTTGTAAACGCTTTCGTGGTAAAGGCATTAGTGGTTAGAACAAGGTCGTTGTTCCAACCTCGTTGTTGAGCCACGGGTGCTTGAAGCACCCGTGATTCCGACATATAAACCAAGAGACACATCTTCTGTTCGATTAACTTACCAGTATCCATTAGAATGCCATCATTTATGTTACGTATTGGCAAATGGAAAAAAATCTCTTATTTTGATTGAGGTGAGCCTTGCCCCCACATAATTGATCGTCATACGTTTGGATCAAAAACAAGGCGAAGTGTGTTACAAACACTCTCAAAATATAGACCCTTTACAGAAAAAAGTTAGCTAGCAAATCAGCGACACATACCATCTTACAATGAAACAAGACTGGCAAACTGATAAAATAGTGCAACCTTTCAACCACATTGTTATCTTAAATTAACTGCCCTACTATACCTTCCAATTTTACAATTATGGTGTTGAATAACTTGAAGAATACTGTTTATTGTGTTACACTCGTTCTAATGCTTGTTTTCTTTATTTCAGATTATGTTAATGTCCAATGGACATCGACACGTGCATTTAATAATGCATTTGTTTTCTTCAACCCTTTTTTTGACACATCATACTTATTGTAGGGTATCAATGCATTATCCCCATTTTCTAAATTCCCTCTCACTTCAAAGAACGGACATAAACACAGGTAGAGAGATGCAAAATGCATTTATCAGATTAACAAAGTAAAGGTTTTGTAAAGAGCAAAGCAGTGAGATCCATTGAACTAAGAGTATGATTTCACAGTCAGGTCTACTCAATGGCCCTCATTACGAGTGCCTGGCTGGAAAGGTAATCATTATGCCACCTTATAAAATCTGATAACATTTCTAAGTTGCGATAATTATTGTCTATTACAAGTTGTGGCCTTTGAAGAATCAGTATTTACACATTGAATTCCACACGTTTTACATTTTTTTCCAGAACTCCCATCCCCTGTCCCTTGCATCTTCTATGAGTGTCTATTGTCATTTCAGAACGTTTGGAAGAGGTTATAAATGTTAGATATTAAGTCTGCCTGTGTAACTGGACCTAGCTACCTCTTGAATATTAATTATTTCAATGTATATGTCATACTAATTCTCATGCATGTGTTTATCACTATTGACTTCATGTAAGTACCAACAATCAGATGGGTAAACACACTTGCAGTAAAACACATTGTTGGAGCTCGTATTATTCAATTCCTACACTGCTGCATTATTCTACACTCATAGTTACTTGGCCTGACTCTGTTGATGCAAAGACAAATGTGTGTCATCCAAAATATACAATTATTAGGCCCTTTACTTAAGCAACCGAATATACTCCAAGAGCAATGATGCAGGTGCACTCATCGTACTGACATCATGCAAATCCATATTACCCAATCACTATAAATAGATACCCTAGGCAGACATTCAAGCAAGTAGAAGGTTGCCCAATAAAGGGGTCCTTTCACAACTACCAATAGAAATAGCAAGTATTTAGCAATTCAAACTGGGAGATGGGGATTAAAACATTTCTAAGTACTCACAGATTTGGTAGAGGAGAAAATCAATGCAAGGGGAGATCAATCAATCAATCAGAGATTTGAAGAGCGTGGCTATTCACCTGTGAGGGTCTCAAGGAATTGGAGATGAGGCAATACTTTTTGGATCACACAATTAGAACCCTGGCCTAAACATTCCCTGTGGTGATCCTCAATTACCTATTGTTGGAAAATGATTACACCCAGAAAGAAAAAAAGCCTTTCCTTATCAACAAAATATCAATAACTGTTGGCCCAAGGTAGCAAGTCTCACCTTGATGATTATCACCAAACATGCACACTACCACCACACTCGTGATACACACCTGAGGAGATCCGAGTTGATTTTGTTTCTGGAGAACTGCATTAAAAGGAGCCCGATGGGTGACTTCCTTGTTTCTCATAATGTCTGGAAAAGGCACTTTTATGTTGAATTTATAGATTTTCATTGAGGTGCGGTTCCATAAACATTGTTAATTAGATACATTGTTCTACTTTTTTATATTTGAGGTACATTAATTTCTTAAATTATTATGAAAGTTATCAAGACACACTAACCCACTTGCCAAAGATCAATGGAAATTTACATCTTGCTAACCAAATTTATTTTTGTGTAATCACTTTCCCTTGCAACTCATATGTCAAACGTATGAAGTGTTATCCGAGAAGGTAAATAAACAATTGGAGCCAGTTGGAGACAGTTTATAGAGGAAAGTGCTAACTCAATTATGTAATCAACATTCTTGCTTGAACAGTATATTGAAGATGTGGGAGTTGAATTAAGGTCATAAAGCATGTCGATCCTCAAACATATATGTTAGGTGTTTGACTGAAAGAAGTATGCACTAATACAGTATGTAGTGGCCTAAAACCTTTGGGCTGGATTTTGTTGAAGTAAAGATTATTTTGTAAATGATAGTTGGACAGCCACCATCATGTCTGAAGAAGTCAATATAAAACAAGTTTTTTCTTTTCTCCTAATATGTGACTGATTTTTTGCCAATCTGTTGATGCGTTCTGCATTGTACTTTGCTCATTCCTTCTTTTCTTATTCCATTCCAAGAAATTCTGGAGTGAAACAGGCAAACTTCTGTGTCACCTACTATATATAATAAATGTCCCTAGTGTGCCCACAGCTCTTGCAGACCTAACCAGCTGGATCCTTACTGAAGCACCCATATTGTCAGGCATGGATGAGGTCTAGAGTGCAGGCACTGGAGACTGCAAAAAAAAATTCCGTAACATTCTGACAAGGGTGTCTCACTCAAACACTGATCTTACTTTTTATCAACAAGCTTGAGCTCCTAGGGAAACAGTAAGGTTTGTAACTACAGCATTACCACACATGCTTCTATCACGTGTTCATTACCGCACAATGCCTTTACAACGCTTTGCCTTTCCCATGCACATGCCTTTACCATTAAATAGTAATCATATATCATGTGTATGAAACCTCTAAAAAAATACCCTTACCACCCATATGCCCTTACCCACCCTAAACTCTAAAATATATTTACCACTTTAATACCCTTCTTACCCACCCTCACCCTAAAAAACCCTTACCACCCAAATATCTTTACCCACCCGTAACCCTAAAACGCTCCTACGCTAATATATCTATTTATACATGGATATGTGTGTGTGTGTAAATAAATAACTACAAGGTGTGCTGTCAAGCACTGTCACAGATTTTGTTTCCATCCACCTCTCAGTGTGACTGCTTTATGAATGAGTTGCACAACTATGGGTTCCACAGAGGGACACGATTGGTGGGTGCTCCTGGCACCAACCAGGGTTGTAGAACATTTTGATTACAGAAACAAGTGAAACTCTTGAAACTAGCTCAAGCACTGGAGATAGTACAGCACAAAAAACATAGAGCTGAGGTCCATTTGCCTCTCCTCTTGAGACCCTGCACATAATGCATTAAACATGTGCCACCTCTTGGATGGCACACAGCTTGTTCACGTGTTGACTGTTTGTTCTTTTCCCCAGCATCTCTATTTTAATGTGGTGTAAAATACTCATAAGGAGTTATTTTGTAAATGTTCATATATTTACACAGATCAAAGGTAAATCAATATTCCCCTTGAATCAATAAAAAATCTACATTTTCTGTGTGCAAACCCTACAGAGAAGATGTGCTTGAGGTATTAAACATATACAACTATTCAGATGGTTATAACATTTTAAACAAAACATAACAACAACAAAAGAATCCGAAGCACAGTAAATTAAAAAGAACACAAAATGCATCTATGTTGTGGCACAAGTGCATGAAGAAGGCATTCTCTTAAATGCGTGGGCCTATGCTACTATGCAAATCAAGGGACTCTAACCCTCACGTGGGCTCATTCAATTGATGTTACAGAAGAACTGCACAGGCGTCTATGGTTCTTTCCATATGAAGGAAAGGTTCCGACTCCAGGGAGCTCTAAAACTCACCCAATTGCTCCCAGCACAGCATAGCTGTCGAGATCCTCCTTCTGAAATGAAATTGTTGCTGTAAAAACCTTGACAGCTCAAAAGAGCTAGGTTCACACATCAAATATATAAAATAAATGTTATGATCGTGTAATTTTTAATTATTTATATATATAACTTTTTTCAGCCAGTGACGAGGCACTGAAAGATTGCGGGGCGAACAGCACTGAAGAACCCAAGATTAGAATTTAACAGGAGATTAGTAATAAGTGCTTTTTTTTTCCTTGTGCGTTAGTTGTATCAGATTTGAGTTCTTGATGTTATGTATGTTTAGCAGAGTTTAGAGTAGGGGCAGAAGTTTGGGAATAGATTTGAAAAAGAGGAAGTAGCAGGTTGTTTTGTAAGTAGTGGTAGTGTGCTAAACAAGGGTGGGTGAAGTCTGAGGAGAATGTTTTGGAGTTTACAGTAGTCAGAAAGATTTGGGATGAGTCACAGATAAGAGGGACAGCGGTTGTAGGGAACATTTCGTATGTCACTGACACCTAAAATTTGGAATTCCTTTCTTTTGCATTCCAATTGTCTTTATTGGCCTTGCATAAAAATCTGTTACTGTTCTTTCTATTCCTGTTTGTTGCATTCCCTAAAGGCATTCTCAAAATCTAGTGGCTGTGCATTACGATTCATGGTGTATGTTTTAATTATAATTGTATGTGGTATTTTTAAATGCTCAGAGCTTTGATATACTCCCCTGTAAATAAAATAAATCCGTAAATCACAAATCTAACAAGTAAATCACTTACACATCATTCAGAAAAGCAATGCATCTAATTCTGCTTAAATACTTGTATGACCGATCTCTATATGAGGAATGTTAGAAAGGCCTCCATAGCTTTTGATATCCCATTATATAAACATATTTCTTTCAATGCTCTCCGAGATAAAAAAAACAAAAAAAAGAACAAAAACAAAACAAAACAAAACACATAGCTAGAACTAGAACTGCATTTCAATTAATTAAAATAACCTTTTTTCAAATTGCAATATTCATTTGATCGTTTATGCTGACTGAAGAAGCTGATGGCTACCCTACATCCAACTGAACTGAGCTCTCAAGCGCTTAACCTGATCAGGATGAGGGTAAAGACAATCGTGGAACGAATACATCCATACATAACAATTTATCTGTAATATGCAATGAGCTAGTCTTATTCTGACACTTCTTTGGATGTATGCATATATAAGTATGATTATGCACTCAAGTTTGTATGATTGAATGTATATGTACTTACACATCGCCAGAGTATCTATCAACTTATAAAGAGCTGAAAAACATAAAAGCGGAGGTAAATAATGGTAGATGGTGTGTAAGTTGGGTTGGGGAAAGATGGAGGGATGATTCACAAGGCACTCCTTCACGGCAAAGGTTTTTCATAGATGATGAGATTAGGCCTCAATGGCCTACAGCATATTAAACAAGCATTTTCAATGCAATGGGCTCGCATTTGCTCGAGTTGGAGCTATTTGCGTTGTAAACTCCTAACCTAACTTTTCTTGCCACACAAATTAAAAGAAAAAAAAACACAGCGCGATCGCGCGGAAATTGAAAACGAAAATACGGAGGGCGATCGCGCTATGTAAACCCCAGCGCGATCGGATGCGGGGAAAATTAACAGATAAAGTAGTCCAGAAACCAGGCTCAAAATATCGAGCCTCGTATGTTTCTAGTAGTTTACCGGTGCTGTGTAGGCAGGCTAAGCACCGGAAAAGGCATAACGTATGCATGCCTTTCACCAATAAAAGCAAGCAGATTTTAAAGAGCAAGCCCAGGAACCAATGAAAGAGACTAACGTAACCTGGGTGTGGTTTGAAGCCCAAAGAGAGATTACTTTATGGATGGAGCGCTTTGCGCTCGCCCATAAAAACAGCCAGTTTACCCCAATGGACGACAATTTGCCAACTATCTTCACTGCAATCCATTATTTGCCCATTTTATTTGTGCACATGTTCTCGTGGATTGATGAATGTAGATGTTGAAAAGGTTGATCATAGAATAAGGCAGTTATTCGGAGAATGGTGATAATCACACGTTGAACCAAAACTGGAGGGGGAAGGGAGGGGGAAGGAGAAAAAAGGGATGGAAAATCTGCCTTCCTAGTGTAACCTCAAGATTTTTCACCTGTTAAATGCTGAGCAAATGTGTGGGCTGGACATCTTCTGAAACTAGTTCTCCATTCATTAAGGAATTAGTTTTAGGGACCAGCTTGGAATACTGCCATACTCTCATATCCTAATGTTACCAGTAAATGCCCTACTTGTAAGGATGAACTAAGACTTCTGTTGCCCATATGGGTTGATCCATCTGTCTTGTTGATATGAAGCATCCAATCGAACAAATAATTTGTTTTTTAAAAGCTTCCTTACTTATTAAGAATAACGAATAGTAGACTGTAGAAGTTGTATCTGCACTACAACATAAGACACCTGGGACTTGAATAATAACATCTACTAAAAGCGTTTACTAAGCATACTTTGTATGTAGAATTGTATGCACTAGTACACATATTATCCATTCTTGAATATGATTATTTGGAAATAAAAAATCTCTCTGGGGCCCCCAACACTGGCCCTCTGAATTGGGTGCCCCCCCAATTCCTTCTCTCTCTACACGTAACCTGGGTATCATAATTGATGATCAGTTGACTATGAAACAACAGGTGACCAAAGTAGCTTCTACCTGCTTCGCTATCCTGAAGTGGCTTCATAAAATTCTCTGGATGCTTCCGGTGGCTGCCCAAAGAACCGTGGTCCAAGCGCTGGTTATTTCTAGACTGGACTACGGAAACGTGCTCTATTTGGGTGCGAATAAAGAAGCGCTACATAAACTGCAAGTTGTTCAGAACTCGGCGGCCAGGCTTCTTTGCCAACTTCCCAGAATCACTCCTACTTCTGGTACACTTCGTGAACTTCATTGGCTAAGAATTGAGAATCGTATCAAATTCAAAGCCCTATGCTATATGCACAGAATTAATACGGGCCTAGCTCCCAACTACCTTAAAATTTTGGTTCAACAATATCGGCCCTCTCGTTCACTTCGATCCTCTAATCAACAAAAATTCCAGGTGCCCAAATTCCGCCGCGCTAAAATGGGGGGACGCTCTTTTGCTTTCCTAGCTCCCTCTCTCTGGAATTCTCTTCCCTCTTACTTACGTCATGAAAGGATGTTCATTAGATTTCGTAAGGAGCTCAAGACTTGGCTCTTTAACCAGTAATCGCCCAAGCTGTTTTTCCTGAGCCTGCCTCTATCTTGCATTGTCTTAAGCGCCGGGAAACCTCCGGGTAGCTGTGCGCTATATAAAATCAATAAATAAATTGTAATACAACCTGAACTAAAAATGAGTAGTTCTAGAAGGAAATAGTTTGGACCATAATTACAGAAGGTGTGTAAGCCATTTCAAGCACTCCAAATAAACATTCTTCAACAGATTCAGCCAAACCCCATTAGCAAATATTCTATTGCATACATGTAAATAAATGTTTATTGCTTATTTTATGTTTATTTTGCAGGGAATGTCTACACTGGAAAGGTAAATTGATTCCAAGGGAAGAGGCTTTAAATGAAATACAAACGTAATTGTAGATTAATGCGTTGGGACTAGAAAAGTATCGGAACACAGAAAGGCATAAGCAGGCTTGTATAATGAAGAAGAATGGAGAGGCATAATATGATTTTTTTTTATTCTTTTTATTCAATTTTCATTGTACTACACATAACAAAAAACTGTGTAAAAGCATAGTATCGTGAACCATCTCAGCATGGGTGTGAGAGCAAGAAAAGATTGATGAGGGGAGAGGTCTAAGATGCAGACTAGGGAACAAGGGGTTTAGACCATCATCCGGTAAATTCATACACACACATCTTTGCCTTAGATGGGTTATTGTATAGCAGGGGAACACCTACGTCTCCTAGGGAAGGTCACTGGTGGCAGACAGGCCAGAGGAGCTCAGGCAAAAGAGGGGGGCTGGGGGAAGGGACCCTCCTCTCCAGTCCCGCTCCATTCCCTGATACCACGTAAGGGGCATCATTGTCTGCAGATGATGCACCAGATTCTGAGTTGTCGCACCGGTCCGCCTCCCGATCACCCAACCTGCCTAGCATGCTCCTCCGTGACTCAAGGTCTTGCTCTGCTCTGTCATCAGTGCGTACCTTCTGCAGTCTACATCCCTCCTCTGTTGCCCATTCCATGAAATCAGTGAGTCATTTAGACACTGCTGAGGGAGTCCGACTAGCCAAATGTAATGCTATTCATCGTCTAGTCAACTCTAGTTCCAACTGTGGAAATCTCTACTGCATTTCTTTACCTGTTTTGGGAAGCAGCAGTAGTCCCAGCAGGCAGTGTCGGGTCATTAGCTCTATTGTCACCCTTGTTGCTCCACACACCCTCTGTAATACCTCACCTGAGAACTCCTATATTTGCGTACAATCCCATGCGACATGTCCAAAATCTGCCGGGAGTGCCCCACATCAAGTGCAGCCAGCCGGCACATCGGGTAGATCCTGTGTAAGCACTTTGGTGTCCGGTAAGCTCTATGTATGTAGTAAAATTGTACTAGTTTGAATTGGGCATTGCCGGCTACATTGCAGACCTGTGCCAGCATTCTGTTTCACTCAACATCTGTGAGAGGGGTTTTCAGCTCCCCGTCCCATGCCACACAACTAGATACAACAGACGTCTGCTGATCACTTTTGAGGGCAATATTTAACTGGGAAATAATACCCTTGGTGGAGCCAGGATCAAGGATCACCTGCAGAACTTGTGTTTCACATGGCTTATCTGGGAATGTTGTCTAGATCTCATGGGTTGTGTGCGATATCCTCTCGCAGTAATTGACCGCGGTGTATGCCGTAGTGCGTGGTTACCTCTTTCATCGTTAGAAAGGTGCCATTTAAAAATAGGTCACCCACCCTCTGGCAACCACCCTTCACCTATTTCGAGACATTCATGGACTCACGAATACGCAGAACGGGTGCAGCCACCAGATCAGGATCAGCCTGGCAAAGGGTGCTTATCTGAAAACTTGCATGAGAGCTGTTTCCCATGCCTGAGTTACTTGTGAGACAATAAATGGGTTCCCCTCAATTAGTCGTCGACCGCGCATGAGCAAATTGAGAAGCTCAGCCAGTATGATTGAGCCACACAGCAATGACTTCTTCCATTTTAGCCCATCATCACACCACATAGCCATGTATTGCAACAGGCCCTCTAGGTAGTAAAGTCTGAGGTCCGGGAGACCAGGTCCACCGCAGCTAGGGTTCAATTTTAAGGTCTCAAGGGGGTCCTGCGCCGTTTCCCCTCCCACACCAGGGTCACCATCAGTCTACCAATCTGTCAAAACAGTGTGTTCGGCAGTACACAGAAAGAATTCTGCATTGTATAAAGGCAACGGGGTAAAAGGACCGTTTTGCTCAGGGCCTCCCTACATCTCCCTACCTGTCACTGACAGTGGGACCATGATCCAGAATTGTAAAGAGGCTGCAAGGCCATCTAGAACCCATCCCATGTTTACATCATACCGTTGTTGGGTGCTGCGCGCTATTTGCATGTCCAGATAACAGAAATTCTGGGTCCCCCATGGTAAGCCTACTTTGGGGAGATCATACGCAGCCATCTCTACCAGTCTTGCCAGAGGTAACAGCATCGTCTTGTGGCGTTTAACATAGAGCCCAGACACCACTCCAAAGTCAGCCAGCAATCGAAAAAGAAGAGGCACCAAGCGCTATGGGCCCTTCACAAAAATTGGGGCATCATCGGCATACATAGACACTACGGCCCATATTTATACTTTTTGACACAAATCAGCGCTTGCGCAGATTTGCATCAAAAAGTTTACCGATGGCTAACGCCATTGCAATGCGCCAGCTGGGTGCCTTATTTATGGAATGACGTTAGCCGGCACTGCGGCCTGGTTAGCGTCAAAATAAATGACAATTACCAGGCAGCAGAGGTGAAGGGAAGACTGGGGGCTGTGTGCCAAAGAATGGTGCAAGTCAGGTTAGAGTCCAAAATATTGGCTCTAACTTGACTTGCGCTATTTTTTGACGCACAACCCCCATGGAAATGACTCCTTTCTTAGCAAAGACAGGAGTCATGACCCCCCTGCCCAATGGCCATGCCCAGGGGACATCTGTCCCCTATGGCGCCATGTTTTAAGGCCCGCCTCCTTCTGTGCGCCATTTTGACGCCGGAGGATAAATAAAGCGCACATGCCTTAGAGTCATTTTTTGCACATGAACGCCTACCTTGCATGTCATTAGTGCAGGGGAGGTTTTCACATACAAAAAATGACTCAAACTCCATAACTTTGGCACTAGACGGGTCTAGCGTCAAAGTATAAATATGGAGTTAAGTTTGCGCCTAATTTGCGTCAAACAAATGTCGGAATTCTGGCGCAAATAGAGTATAAATATGGGCCTACATGTGTCTTATTTCCCACCTGTGTGCCCCAGTCATGCAGTTTGGCTCTAAGGTGTATCACCAGAGGCTCCATAGCTGGCACCAACAGGAGCTGTGACAGTGGGCAGCACTGTCACCTACCTCGTGCTATGCTGAAGAGATCTGATACCGCATTTCCCGACTGCACCCCTGCGCTTGATGCCTTATGCAGGAGTTGCACCCACCCTCTCCTCCCCGAGCCCCATTCAGTGAAGGACCTCCCACACGTACATCCAGGACAACGTGTCAAATGTCTTATCTAAATCTAACGCTATGAGCGCAGTTCGTATGTTTTTGTTGAGGGTTTCATGCATCACATGGGATAACCTTCTCATATTCATGTATGTACCAAGGCATGAAGCCACATTGATCTTCACGGACCAGATGCATGATCACCCGTCGGAGTCGCTGCGCTAGGAACTTAGCCAATAATTTTACATACATCGACAATAAGCATTGAGAACAGCCTGTAGGAGCCTGGGACTACGGGGTCTTTGCTTGGTTTGGGGAACACAATTATAAGGGCTTCCCACATGTGGGCTGGTAATTTGGCATCCTCACTTACCTCCCGAAGGGTTTCAAAAAGTACAAGAAGCAGGATGACTGAGGATGTCTGAAATTATCTAACCGGGAGACCATCAGGTCCTGGACACTTCCCCCTAGCCATATCCCAAAGGGCCTCACCAGTTCCTCAATTGTGATGTCTTCTCCGAGTCTGTCCGCTTGGGCTTCTATCAACCGATGCATGTCAATCCGTACTAAAAGAAACCCTAATCTCTGGGGCCACTGTTGGTCTCGGGGCTGCATATACCCCCACTAGATGGTCACAGAGGAGGAAGTTAATTGCTGCCTGGCCCATGGTTAATGCATCATCAGGTCTGCAGAGTGTGAGGATAACTGGTGAGGGCCATTCACATTTGAGCAGCCAGGCCAACATGTGGCCTGATTTGTCTCCTTCCCTGTAAAGGTGCTGCCTGTAGTTCTTATGGACATGACAGTCCAGCTTACCCCAGATAGCTGTCACTGTCCCATGAGCCTCTGCAAAGGCCACATCTCCCATCTCAGGGCCCCACACCCATCCCTGCAATCCCCTAAGTCACTCCTCCCCCTCCCTCAGGTCTCACTCTAATTTCTTTCTGATCCCGCAGGTCTTGGCAAGGCTTCCTCCCGATGACCAGCTTATGAGCCCCCCACTCGGCACCTCTTGTCTGGGCAGTATTACAGTTCATGGCAAAGTAACCCTGCAATGCTTCCATTATGTCAATGTTATATTCCGGATCTATCAATGCCTTGGGCTGGAGCCTCCATAAGGGGATGTGAGGTTTGTGTCCCCGCACACCACAACAGCAGAGGGGCATGTTTGGAGAGAAACACCACCTCATAGCTTGCCTTTACAACATTAAGGTCACCCTCGTTTGTTAGGAGAAAACGGTCCAGACGGCTATGGGCCCCCATGGGTGGGGGAGTAACAGGAGAATTCCGTATTTGTGGGGTGGAGCTCTCTACATATATCAACCAAATTTAATCTGGTCATGGTTTCCCATAATCCTTTCATCATGCAGGGCTTTGTGCTCATCCGGGACTGATGCTGGTCCAGGTGCCCATGTAAAATACAATTGAAGTCATCCTACCAAATGATAGACATACCTAATTAGGGGAGCAACTGTTTCTCCAGAGCTCCAAAGAA
The DNA here is from genome assembly GCF_031143425.1 of Pleurodeles waltl. Lineage (NCBI taxonomy): Eukaryota > Metazoa > Chordata > Amphibia > Caudata > Salamandridae > Pleurodeles > Pleurodeles waltl. Next base: position 693,030,771 of record NC_090438.1, read on the forward strand.
TCCTCTCTCATCAGCATTAGGCGCACAGACATTAAGAATACGAAGTTCCTTTCCATTCAGTACTCCATGTAGAAGTATATAGCAGCCGATCCTGTCAGCTGCCTGCCCTCGTATCTGAAATAGGACCCCTATGGCCACCCATATGGACACCCCTCTTGCATATGAGGAATAAGTAGAAGAGTATAGTTGACCTCTCCTATTTTTGTGTAGTTTCTTGGCCTCTGCATCCAACAGATGTGTCTCCTGGAAGAGCGCAATGTGCACTCCTGTTTTCTGAGAAAGGTGTGAATCCTATATCTTTTTACAAAGGAGGTCTGCTACAGCCATCATCCCCTGCCTCCCTATCCCTCCACCCCCTCGTTGTTTGAGACACACAGATGCCTCTGCACAATCTATAACTGTAACCCATGAACAGATCCCAATCACCCTCCCCAGGTAAACACCCCAAAAAATCAACTAGTGTCTCCCCAAGCATCATAATGGGACCACTCTCCCAAACTTGCAACCCCAGTAGAACTGTAGAATGTTTAGGGACAGTAAGTCACATATCTAAGCTATAACAAAGGGATGAGAACAAACAAAGGCTCCCTGTGAAAAGCAACTGTTGTTTCGCTTCCGTGCACCCTAAGACCCCCTCCAACAAACCATGCACGCAACCTGGGTTTCATCCTAGATTCATCACTCACGATGACCCGCCAAGTCAACTTGGTCACATCCTCCTGTTTTCACATACTACGACTTCTCTGGAAGATCTTCAAATAGATCACAAAGGACTGCCGCAAAACCGTAACCCACGCTCTGGTCACAAGCAGACTCAACTATGGCAACGCCCTCTATGCCGGCACCACCGTCAAGAACCTGAAGAAACTACAGCACATCCAAAACACCTCGCCAGACTCATCTTGGGTGTCCCCCGCTGCAAACACATCACCAGACACCTAAGAGATCTCCACTGGCTCCCCGTCGAGAAAAGGATCAACATCAAACCCCTTGTCCATGAATACAAGGCTCTCCACGACCTAGGATCCACCTACCTCAACCACCGCATCACCTTCTAGTCCCCCACCAGACCTCTCTGCTCCGCTCAACAGGCACTAGCCAACTCATACCGCTTAGGGAAGACCTCGGACAGAGGAGGATCCTTTGCATACCTCACGGTAAAGAGCTGGAACACCTTGCCTCTTCACCTTACGCAGTCACTATTGTTGCCTCAATTCAAGAAGGACCTTAAGACCCGGCTCTTCGACTGAAGCACAGAGGACTAACCTCCTCAGCACATTGAGACCCTTATGAATGAGTGCTTGTTCTCTATACATTATGATTGATTGATTACCACTCCAAGAACATCACCATACAGCTCTTGAAGGGAAAGCGTGAAGGAGAGAAGACAGGGACAAGAAGCTAAGGGAAAGAGAGAGGAAAATGATAAAAAGTAAATGAGTAAACCTTAGAGGCAGGGAGTAGGTGGGGTCAGCTCAGTGAACAAGTGCCCAATCCCTGTTAATAGTGTAGCCCCTGAGCCCCGCAGTCCCCCAGCATTAAAACGTCACCGTACTTCAGCATCTCTTCCACACTCAGCCCAGCTCAGCCAATCATCCCTTGCCCGAGGGAGGAAAGAAGCCCAAGGCACCACGAGGAAAGAAGAGGCAGAGGGAGATAGGGGACAGAGGGGGGGAATACTCAAATGAGCTCAGTGTGAGTCCTCTTTCCGGTACCACTTCTGGTTTCCACTATGACTCATTTTTGGAGTGCTGCATGGTTTCGGCTTTCTCAGGATCTCCAATGAGTGGCGAGTCGATCCATTTCCCCACCCGGCCTACAAATATTCTGTGGCATAGACAGTGCCTGGGCCATTGACCACCCCACGTACTGGTATGCGACCTTCTCACCAGGGGTTCATTGCTGAGTTGCCCCCAGAGGTCCGTGTCAGTCCCCCAGTAGTGCCTTGCTTGGATATTCCTGCTATGCTGCAGTAGTGTCTCCACTCAATTGCCTACGGTCTCCCAACAAGTCTTACTCAGTGCAGGATGATGCAGCAGAGGTAACTGTCTCAACTAATGCTCTGGCTTCCTCTTGCTCCTGTTATTGTGTTTCTAAGTTCAAAGTGCCGTCAGGTTGCGCTGTCACTTTGTGGTGGGTTTTGAGCGGCATATCTGTCTGCTCCTCCTCCTGGATGGGTGTGGTGGGCTTCACCCTCAATGGGCACCATCCCATGGGCATCATCGGAATTCAGTCTCTCTCTCAGTTCTCCAGCCAGTCCCAAGTCTCCTCAGGAGTTATAAAGAAAGGGGAGCATCCATCATGTATTACTTTCGGCTTAGTGGGGTAAAGTAGCATGTAGATTAGTCCCATCGCTTTTAGCTTCTTCTTGACTCCGTTAAAGGATTGCCTCTGTAGCTGAACAACCCTAGTAATCTGGAAAAATGCATAAGCTGTGGTTTTCAAATGTGAGGTCTCCATGTCTATGAACCCACTGCAGGATTACGTTGCGTCCCTGTAGTTGAGGAACTTAGATATATTAGTTCTAGGTGGGGCACCTAGTTTGGTGGCGGGGACAAGGGTCGATGTGACCTCTCTACTATAAAGACCCTCAACACGGTCACAGAAGGGAGAGTTGACCTGATCCATTCTTCCAAAAAGACCACCGTAGCACTGCCCTCCACTCACTCAGGGAATCCAACGAATCTTAGATTAGATCTGAGGGACCGGCCCTCTGCGTCTTCCATTCTTGCCTCCAGTCTCTGTGGGTGCATTTTGAGCTCAGCCAACTTGGCCCGCAGAGTGGAGTCTTCTTCCCAAATCTTCTTGATCTCATTTTCCATTTCCACAGATCTCTCAAAAACTTTACATAGAACAGTTCTAAGCAGGTTCACATCAATTGCTATGGCTTCAATATTGGCTTATACTGCCAGTCCTGATGCCTGAATAGCTGCCAGAATCTGGGTCCCCGATTGCTCATTTGTGTCTTGTGTCCAATTGCCATCTTCCATCTGTGGTCCTTCACTCCTACCCAATGCAGTGAACTAATCTATTTTGGTTTGTTGGGTGTCCCTGTTTGGCCTGTACTTGCCCACTGTGAATAAATATTTAGTTCAACTTTAGAACTGTCCTGTCCCCAGCCGAAAAGCACACAGAGTCACTGAGAAGGCACTGCCCCCTAGCACTGCTAGGACATCTAGTGCACTGTCGAGCCACTCCCAGGACAGCCAGGCCCCACCCCTCAGGTTCAGCCAGCAGCAGGCACCCAGTCCACACCCACGCACCAGGCCTCAGTTGCCCCCCCTCCTCCAGGAGGGCCACCAGTCAGTATCCTCTCCACTGCTCCTGTACAGGGGGTGCAGTTTTATATCCTATTTGGCTACTTTGCTTTTCACTAGACAGTAGGGACAGTTGCCACGGCCCCCTGCTAGATGCCAAACCACTTGCCATCACTCCCTTACCAGTACAGAGGTCCCTCCTCTCACCTAGCGCTGGGTCCCTAAGAGTCCGTCAGGTGGTTCACTGCAAGTCAGGCAGATGTCCAAACACAGGCCTCTCCTAAATACCTGCAGCACTCGGGACAAAAGTCATAAGCCCCCCTCGAGCCATTCAGTTTGGCCCCCTTCGTGACACCACTTGGGCCTACCTCCACAGAGAGGAGGCATGCAGGTTGAATTCCCACTGGGTCAATCCTCCGCTCAACTTACAGTACAGTGATATCTTGGTAACTGAGAGAAAGGGATGCGATCTGATGTACCACAATTCCCTGGGGAGTCTATCTTACAATGAGCCCAGTTGTCACAATCATCTCGGTCATGGATGGGGCACTGCTAGTTAGTCAGAAACCCCAGATCAGGCTGACAGGGGTCACCTGGTGTGGAATTGTACTTAGTACCCACAACCCAGGTGATCCTACCGTTCAAATCTAGTAGCCTCATTACCCTAATGAGAACCTACACAACATGGCTTTGTGACATCTCCTCCAACGAGGCTGGCTGTAGCCCTACACCACTTCCACTTGCTCCTAGGGCAGGAGGATAACTCTCCAAGGCAGACCCTCAGGACGGGCCCAGGGCAGGTGCAAAGGCAAATGCTGAATGCAGTCACCAACGGCCTCCACCGAGCCTCCACCAGGCCCCAGGAGGCTCCAGCAGGGCTCTGCCACAGTTGGGGATGCTGTTCCAATACTTAGGAGAGATATGGGCAGGTCATCTCCAGACCTCGTGTCGGCCCCATACCTCTCAGAGTTGGTTGGCGGGCTCCCTCTACTTCTGGGCCCTCCTACCCCAGTCACTTAGTCCACCACAGCAGGCAGGTTTTCAAACCTAAACTTTAATTTCTCCCTCGAGGGCCCCTGAAAATCAAGAGGATCAAAAGTACCACACTCCCAGTGGGCTTTATCCAGGCCAACGGTGCTCAGCTCCGGAAGTCCACAGCGGGAGCTCAGGCACACACCCCTGAGCCAACCCCTCACCGGGGACGCATGTGTTAGTTGACACCTCTGACTGCGCTGCACGTATGTTGCTGGCTGTGATCCTTCAAGAGCTCTAGTCGCTCCTGAACCTGACCCCACCGCAGCCGCCTCCTCGGTCAGGCCCTGTGCTGGTGGACTGCCACAGACCAGCTCCTCCCATGGGAAGCTCACCAGGCGGTGAAGGGATCTCCCACGGGGGCCCCACTACAATGCCCACCTCTACTCTCAACTATGCGGTCACAGTTTGGGGGGGCCACAGGGCTTTGGGGACAGGAGGATGATGGAGGATTCTTCATCTGCGGCTGGTCACACCTGCCATAATATGATATGTTAATGGAGGAGTGATATATGTAGGAGGGGAGAGCACACAACACAGCTAGAATGTGGTTGTAATAAATGTACCTTGAGGCTTGACCTGAACGGAATCAGAGATTGTCATACAAACAGGGTGTCACAGAGAGGATTGTCAGTCCCAACTGCAGCAGTAAGCTATTACAGATTTATAAATCATTGCAGTAAATCATACATGTGTTACCTCAAAATAATTTCCTTCATAGACTGTTTTCCATAGCATTATCGAGAACCACCCTATTTTAAAATAACCTTAATTTAAAATTAGTATTCGAAACAAGTGTCTGAAAAGATTATGAGTGGTGATTTGAAGATGTTTCCTTAGGCATCACAAATATCGCCTAACAATTCATCAACTTTAGATTCAAAGTCACGGCCCACCAAGAGAACCAGTTCAAGTAGAGAAACATGAGCAAGGGCATTTAAAATTATAAACACAGAATTTGTGCATGAAATCAATCTGGACAGTACTATGGAACCAAAGTAGTCCTCTTATCCTTTAACGTTAGAGAAATGTCATGCTTGATCACGCGATGCATCACTAGATGCTAGTGGCAGGGTGTCGTCAACTGAACACTAACCCAATATCATCTGCAGAAAGACCTCATGCAGATATTAGGACATGAAATTTGCTCATTACAGAACTGAAACCGTGTCCGTTCTTCCCTGCAGGGCTTTAGATTCTGACACAGTTATGTAGTTGCTAATTTCACACAAAAAGGAATCAATACTAAACAGAGACATAACGAGTTTTAGTACAAGATGCCAAGTAAAATTGTTATTCTGGATGCTCATGTTAATTACTGCAAGACACTCCCTCCCCTGTGGTAAGCCATTCCGCATTTTTGTGTACATAGGGAGCCTGGATTCAGTCAAGCCCTGAAAAGAAACCTTTTAAAAATCCCCATGCAGTTAAAAAATATGCAAAAGAGGGTCTTTTCAGTATACAATGAATGTATGAGACAACTAATTGAGGGCCCAATTTATATGTAGGAGGGATGTATTCACTTTCGCAAGAGCAATGGTGTACACATACCTCACACATCAAGGTCCACCCTTCCGATTCAAAAGTAGGCAGACTTTTGGTTTGGCTACGGAAGTGATTACTCTGTAACCACCAAAGCCAAACCTTTTCTGACAGCCCAACAAAAAAAGGGCTGGCGAAAAATGGCTAAATGTTTGCCCATCCAATCAGAAAGTGCAGACATGTAGTCATTTTTTTACTGTCTGTCACCAAGGACAGTAAAAAACAAATAACGCTCCCCAGCAATGAAACATAAGTGAGAGGAGCATTACTTTTTCTATTTTCAAAATGCAAACCCGATTTCAGGTTTTATTTTATGTTTTTTAACAAAAAAAAGAAAACTGTTCGGTGCTGGGTTGCATCATGTGGACAGGAAGTGTTGTGACAGCGGTGCCTGCCAATGCTTTCTAAATGACCGTCAGCTCTGCGGTCATTTATAAACTTGGAAGTCTGGGCCCACAACAGAGCGGCAGAGGCACTTACTCTCACACTGGCAGAACAATGGCCTGAATGCCAAAATATAAGTGAGGCCCTGAATGTCTGTTTTAGAGTGTTTTTTCCGGACGTAAAATATTCAATCATACGACATGGAATGATCATTTAAACTGCCAATAACATGAGCAGAGAGAGTAATAATCCTCTGTGGGAAGCCCACTCTAAATATATTCAAGATATTAGGTAAGCATACTGCATATTAAAAAATGTGCAATCAAGCCAGCCTTTAAAACCGTCAGGAAAAGGAAGTGAACATCTTCGAGAACTATGGTATGTTGTTATATTATGTCGATTTGTATAGTGCACTAATCACCCTTAAAGGTATCCAGGTGTTTGTGGTTGGGCAGGTACGTGGTCCGAAGGGTGTTTAATCAAAAAGCCAGGTCTTCAGCTTCTTGTAGAACTTGAGGAGAAGGCTCTGATGTGTTGGGGGAGGTTGCTCCATGTTTTGGGTTTCAGGTAGGAAAAATAGCAACCTCCTATTCTGCTTTTGTGGATGCAGGGAGTGAGACAGAGCGTAGCTTGTGGGCTGGTCAAAGCATATGTGGTTGTTCGTGCATTGTGGTTCTGTGTTGTGTAGGACAAGAGCTGGCTATGCTTATGAATGGTTAGCCTGTGAAGTTTTCTGAGGTGAGGTGAGGTGTTATGTGGGTGCGCCATGGGAGGTAAAGTATGAGTCTTGCAGCAGTTTTAATGATGGTCTGGAATCTGTGTAGGAGTTGTTTGGAGATTCCAATGTAGAGAGTGTTGTCGCAGCTCCGCCTGCTGGTGATGAGTGTTTGTATGATGGACCATCTGGTTTTCTGTTCCAACCATTTGAACATCTTTTGCAGCATGCGTAGGATGTGAAAGCAGGAGGTGCTAACTGTGCTGACTTGTGCAGTCATATTGAGTGATTAAGTTGAAAAGGGTGGGTGTGAGCGATTATCCCAATGGGATTTTGCATATCAGGTCTTGGTCTCTGATGTGAAGGGTGGCAGTCGCACCCTTTGGGTAATTCCTATGAGGAAGGAGAAGACCCATTTGAGTGTGGATCCTTGTATTCCAATCTTGTGGAATTCTGTTTTTCTTAAGGGGCAATATCGTGTTCCCATGGAAATGGTTATATCTGGGAGAAAACCTTTGCACCATATTTAGGACTTGCCAGAACTTTCTGTGAAATTTGGATTTAGCGATGTGAACATTTTCAGATGGAAAAATATTTTAGTGTTGGTAGTTTTCCTGATCCAGTGACTTGTGAATACTACCCAATGTTCACAAGACACAGTATAGCCATACTTTTAGCTTGGACATCAACTTTCTTTTTGATTAGGGTAATCCAGTGGGGCTATCAAACACCTTTGCTTCCATTTTCCAAGTAGGTCCGATCAACGTTACACAAGTTAGTTTTTACTTTTATGCAATTTTTTCTACTTTTTTTAATTTAGAGGAGAATTCCTTTGATCTAAGGTGATTTATTACCATTTATTTATCAATGGTAACATTTTTATTTATTTTTGGTTTGCCATTCAGTTTTGTTGTAATGTGTCTGAATGCTGATTTCCTTTATTTCTGATTTACCATTACTTTTTTAATGCTACCTAGTTTTCTACTGAATACTAATCTGTTACTTTTTATGTTGTCATATCTCTAGATCCCTTTTTTCAATTCTTTACTGTTATAATTTTTTTAAATATGAAGCAAACTTTTTTTATTATTGTAGTTGGCACGGCTTTGAAGCACCACAGACGTAACCATTACGTCCTAGTACTGGCCCTCGGGGGAAGCACTAGTGCCCCCCCACCCCCCCAGGAGCTTCCCCCACACCCCCAAGGCAGGGATGGAAGAGGAATTGCTTCCCCTTCCATCCTCGACCCCAGCCCCCAGTGACATCTGATGACATCAGCATGCAATCGGGCGCTGACCTCGTCAGAGGCCGCCCCCATCACACTGGAGGCTCAGCTTCCAGCGAGATCAGAAGAGAAATGCTTTGCATTTCCCTTTCGATCGTGGGGGTGGGGGCAGGCAGAGGCATCAAAGGAAAGGAAAGAACTTTCCTTTCCTTTGATGTCTCTTTGAGCATTTCTGCAGCCCGATTGTGAAGCAATCAGGCTGCCGAAATTCCCACTAAACACCAGGGAGTTTTTTTTTTGTGTTTACAATAAAGGGAAGCAACCCCTTTGGCAAGGGTAGCTCCCATGGGGGGAATTGTTTTTAAGGCCTTTTCTGCATCTCTGGAGAGAGGTCGGCCTATTGTAATTAGGCCGATCTGCCCCCAGGTGGGCGTAAACCTCTAGACGCCAGGGATAGGTTTTTTTCTTTCATTTGTTTACACGTGGGGAGCGACCCCTTAGGCAAGGGTCGCTCACCTGGGAGGAAAATTGTCTTTGAGCCATTTATTTTTAAAATTAATGTATTTTATTTTATTAATATACCTCCCCCCCTTCCACACGCTGCCCTGGCCCCTGTAGCCCCAGCGAGCAGCGACTGGTCTATTTTAGAGATATATTTTCTGGCAAAAGAAAAAGCAATGCAGAACATTCCCCGCTAACCATGCTTGAGACTGTCTCTGTGTCTCCCCTCAAGAATCAAAGAAATGCCCCATCTCATGGCCCCAACTTTTCTTCCTTTCATGCTCTGGGCATTGCTAATGTGCAGAGGAAGGGCTTCCATTTGAAAAGGCCTTGCTGTTGATGTTTTTGTCTCAAAACAACATGCAACCTAGATAGGTTTGGAGCAAGATTCTTTCTTTTCCTGAATATTTTGTGTAGCCTTGCTTTTAAAGCCAGACAGTTGGGCACCTCTGCGGTAGAGGGATTCGTTCGGAAGACTGACAGTGATGCGCAAACCGCAAAATGCCAGAAAAGCAGTGTGCATTCCTTTGATGAAAAAGCAGTGCTAATATTTAGGAATGGAATATTACAAAATTTCAAACATGGAAAAGAGAAATTAAACAGAAAATAACAATTTATCAGTTCTATTGATTTTGTTATACTGATTTACTTCTATGCTGTTCGTTAGAAGTTAGGAATCCAGGAATCCAACCCTGACAAACGTTAGCCAATTAAGGTTTTTAATCCATGTCACATTTTACCAGAGTGCTAATCATGACAGTTCTTTAGCAAGCAAATTTTCTTTTCTCAGAGCTCAGTACATGTAGCAAGAATGTCTTTAGCTGCGTTATTAGTGGATTCTTGCCTCAGATACCAGATGTAAAGAATAAAATAAATATAAGTTGATGTGGGGGATACAAAAAGATAGAATTGCACATAGGAAACAATGCACACCGCTTACCTTGCAATAGGTTCTCTAATACCCTTAGACTTAGTGGACACTATACAGAAATGCTGTTATGTTATATGAAGCTGGACAATAAAGTAAGAAAATGAATGGAGTACAGAAAATATTGGAAAAAAATGTTACGAAAAATGAAAGCCTACGGACACTAGCCTTTAATATTGTGATACACTTTAAGAACACGAATTGCACTCCTTCCACAGGACACCAGGAACTCACTTCACAGATATTTATCCAACAGTTGAAAGACTAATTCTCACAGGTTTCCACCTACAAATGACGTCGATTTTTGTGTTTTATGGGATTCACAAAAATACAACGAAGTATTCATGGAAAACTGTGAAAGTCAGAGGTTTTCTAAGTACTACTGCTGCTTAATGGTAATCCCTGTCGGTGTCCACTAGACAGACGATCCACATGAAGGTATTAACTGCGAATACACACAGAACATATTTTTCCCGAGGGAATCCTCTTTCTTTCCCCATAAATTGAATATGGCCGAAATCTGTTCCGTTATCCTTCCTTTTCTGCTTTCTGAAGCTGTAGTTTTCTTTGTGGTTTCAGAGTAGAACATATCACTCACAAATGTGCTAATTTTTTTAAAGGGGCGACCCCAGCCCCACTCCTCAGGCATCCGTTTACTTTACTTTTTCTTTTTTTAACCCCTTCTCTGCCAGGCCTTTTCCCCCTAAGGTGCCAAGCCTTTTTTTGGCTATTTGGGGCAGTTCGCGCTTAGGTCCTCATAACGTTTTATCCACATAAGCTACTCATGCCAAATTTGCGTCCTCATACCCAGAGTTTATGGGTTCCCCTGGAGGAGACCAAGAAGTTAGCCAAAATAGATCAACAATGTTGTTTTAAAGAAACACAACATGGGGGAAAAAGGGCTGCAGAAGAAGGCTTGTGTATTTTCCCCTGAAAATGGAATGAACAAAGTGTTTGCAGTGCTAAAATCACCATCTTCCTAGCTTTCAGGGACAGGCAGACCTGAATCAGAAAACCACATTTTTCAACACAAATTTGGCACTTTACTGGGACATCCCCCATTTTTTTACTATTTTTTGTGCTTTTAGCCACCTTCAAATTAGTGACGGAATGGGTGTGAAACCAATGCTGGATCCGAGACAGCTAAACATTTCTGAAAAGTAGACAAAATTCTGAATTCAGTAAGTGGTCATTTATGTAGATCCTACAAGGTTTTCCTACAGAAAATAACAGCAGAAATAAAAAATATTGAAATTGACGTGAAAAAAACAGCCTTTTCTTTCCAAGTTTCACTCTGTAACGTTTTCCTGCAATGTCAGGTTTTCGAAAGCAATATACCCTTGCATCTGCTAGACTCTTCTGATTGCAGGGGATACATAGGGCTTGTAGGTTCATCAAGATCCCTTGGTACCCAGAGCCAATAAATGAGCTGCACCTTGCAATGGGTTTTCATTGTACAGCGGGTGTACAGCAATTCATTTGCTGAAATATAAAGAGTGAAAAATAGGTATCAAGGAAACCTTTGTATTTTCAAAATGGGCACAAGATAAGGTGTTGAGAAGCAGTGGTTATTTGCACGTCTCTGAATTCCGGGGTCCCCATACTAGGATGTGAATTACAGGGCATTTCTCAAATAGATGTCTTTTTTACACACTGTCGTACATTTGGTAGGAAAAAATATAGATTAAGACAAGGGGCAATAACACTTGTTCATCTACTCTGTGTTCCCCCAAGTCTCCCGACACAAATGGTACCTCACTTGCGTGGGTAGGCCTAATGCCTGACACAGGAAATGCACATCACATTTTTACAATGAAATCTGATGTGTTTTTTGGAAAGTGCCTAACTGTGAATTTTGGTCTCTAGCTCAGCTGGCACCTGTGCAAACCTACCAAACCCGTGCATTTTTTAAAACTAAATACCTAGGGGGAATACAGGATGGGATGACTTGTGGGGCTCCCACCAGGCTCTGTTACCCAGGATCCTTTGCAAACCTCAAAAGGTGGCAAAAGAACACTTTTTCCTCACATTTTGGTAATAGAACGTTCTGTAATCTGAGAGGAGCCACAAATTTCCTTCTACCCAGCACTCCCCCCAAGCCTCCCGATAAAAATGGTATCTCACTTGTGTGTGTAGGCCTAGTGCCCGTGACAGGAAATGCCACAAAACACAACATGGACATATCACATTTTCCCAAAGACTACTGACCTGTTTTTTGCAAAAGCCTAGCTGTGAATTTTGGCCTCTAGCTCACCCGGCACCTAGGAAAACCTAGCACCTAGGGGGACACCTAGGGGGACACAGGACTGGGTAACTTTGTGGCGCTCTCACCAGGTTCTGTTACTCAGAATCCTTCGCAAACCTCGAAATAAGACAATAAATAAAAAAACATTTTTTCTACAAATTTAGGTGCTGCAAAGTCCTGGAATCTGACGGGAGCCGCAAACTTCCTTCTACCCAGCGTTCCCCCAAGTCATCCAATAAAAATGGTACCTCATGTGTGGGTAGGCCTAGTGCCCATGACAGGAAATACCCCAAAACACTATGTGGACACATCAAAATTACCAAATATAAAACTACCTGTTTTTGAGGATTTGGTGGGGGGGAGCACCTGCATTTTTGGTCCTGGGCTCAGCAGCCATCTAGGGAAACCTACCAAACCCAAACTATTGGAAAACTTGACACCCAAGGGAGTCCAGGGCAGTGTGACTTGTGTGGATCCCCCAGTGTTTTCTTACCCAGAATCATCAGCAAACCTCAAATTTGGCAAACAAATCACATTTTTCCAAATTTCTGTGTGGGATCATCACACCAGCACAAATTTCCTACCAACCAACGGTCCCCTCAGTCTCCCTGTAAAAATTATTCCTCACCTGTATAGGTGGGCCTTGTGCCTGTGACAGGGAAGAGCCAAAAACATGTTGAAAATGAGGGGGAACGAAAGCATGTCCAAAAGGGCAGTTTGGAAAAAAATGTTTTTAGGCTGACAAGTGGGGCAGAATTTGTATCGGTATAGATGAGACAATGCTGGGTGATAGGAATTATGTGGATTCCTGCAGATTCCGGAAGGTTCCATCACAAAAATGTGTGATTTCAAGTAAAGTTGGAGGTTTGCATGGCATTGTGGGTAAGAAAATGGTGCGGGATGCATGTGAAGCACACCACCTTGGTCTCAACCAGATGTTTAGTTTTTAGATGTGTCTAGGTCTCGTAGATTTTTCTACATGGCAGTGTTCCAAAGTCCAAAAAGTGCAGCCCTCATCATTCTAAGTGGGATGATTTTGAGAGTTAGGCAAGCTCTCATGGCGCAAATGTAAAAGCAGAACCCCAAAAAATCAAATGTCCTCTTGCTTGCTGTGGGATAAGATGTTTTACTGTGTGGGGGGAGAGCTGAAAGACTGTTACCCCCTTCAGTTGGGGTGGGGGCATAACGATGCCCGTAGTGGTTGGTAGTCACCATCCCATTATTTTTTTTTCACTTCCCTGGCATTTAGTAAGCTTTCTGTGCCCCCCACTACCGGGGCATGGATCAGGGGTAAGTGCCCCATCTGCCCACCGGTGGGCAGAACAAATTTGTCCCCATTTATTTGGGGTGGGGTCATGGCAATACCCCCACCCTCTTTTTTTGAAAATAAATGTTCCCTGGTTTCTGGTTGGCTTTCTGCCCCCTGTGGAGGCAGATGGGCCTTACAAAAACTGGCCGATCTGCCCCGAAGAGGGCCAGAAATGTCCGACAGTAATTTGCCCTCATGGGGAGCTACCCTTGCTCAAGGGGCTGCCCCCACAAACAGAGCACACACACACACCAATCCCTGGTGCCTAATTGGTTTCTGCCCCCCCCGGGGGCAGATCGGCTTAATAGAAACAGGCCTAAAATAAATTTGCCCCCCAGGGGAGCGACCCTTGCCTAAGGGGGCCTGCCCTATGGCCAATATCCTGACGCTGCTCAGAGCCCGAGACGGCCGGGCCAAATACACATGCACTCTGAGGTGAGTGCATAGTACACTCCCTTCAGTGCACGCCATCCCCAATTCCCTGCCCCTTTTACAATGAAAGGTTAACAAACTTTGTTTATCATCCTTTGATTGTTAAAGGATTTGCAGGGCTTGCTGCTGGCGGGGGTGACATTCCTCCCCATAGCAGAGAAGCCGCCACTGAAATGGACATAAAGGCCCTCATTATGACTTTCTGAAAGACCGCCAAAGCCAGAGGCACCAGAAAACCGTCAGTGCTGGCAGTATTCTGCCCTCCATATTACAAGAACTGCAGGATTTCAGCCACATTTTGGGTGGAAATCCTGCAGTAGTCATGCTGGCGGGTGGAGGCGCATGGGTGGTTCCACCACTGGCCCGCCCTGCCAAAAGGACTCCTCCAGTGGTATTCGGACCCGTTCCCTGACGGACTACCTCCTCGCCGGACAAGGTAAGCCGGGCATCCGACAGGGGAGGGGAGTGGGAGGGTGGGGGGTGTTGTGTGTGCATGTGTGAGTGGGTGTTGTCTGTGTGTGTGCATGTATGTGTGTATGCGTGTGTTTATGGGTGTTCGCATTGGTGTGTGCATAGGAGTGTGTATGTGTGTGAATGTATGTGTGTATGCGTGGTTGAATGCGTGTATGAATGTTGAAGTGAGTGGGTGTATGACTGTTGAAGTGAGTGAGTGTATGGATGCTTGTGAGTGCATGTGTGTATGGATGCTTGTGAGTGAATACGTGTATGGATGCTTGTGAGTGAATGCATGTGTGTCAGTGTTGGGGTATGAGTGTATGCGAGGTGCATGAATGAGTGTATGCAGGGTGCGTGTGGGTGTCTGTGTGCGTGTAAGGCGCTGTACTAGAAAGAGGGGTGGGATTCATTGTAATAGAAGCGGGCAGGGGCGCTGTACTAGAAGGTGGTGGGGGGTGCTATTCTGGTAGGGGCGTGTGGGGGTTCTATTATGGAGGGGAGTCGTCTGCCGGTGACAGGGAAGAAATTCCCTGTCATTGGTAGCCTTTTCGCCAGGGTTTTAGTGGTGGAGCTACCACCGCCGAAACCCTGGTGGAAAGCTGGCTCATAATATTGCTGGTGGTCTTCACTGGACTGAGCGGGGATGTCGCGGGTTGGCAGAGGCCAACCTACCACACTCATAATGTGGCAGTCTTCACCATCAGCAGTGAAACCGCCACCATGGCCCCAGAGGTCAGAAGACTGCCAGGGTCATAATGAGGGACAAGGTCACTTTGTTGAAAATCTAGAATGGAGAAGTCATGAAACTTTTTTAATTTACCTATTCAGATGCCTTCAGTCACAAACCGGGTGTGACCTTGAAATCACCCTGCATTGTGAGGATAGAGCTGCCTTTAACATAAGATGAAAGGAAGGCTTACTAGCTTGCTAGGACTATGACAGAGGGCTGGAGAGAGACTACTGTGCTGATTTAGAGTTTGGCAGATGGGTTTCTGTGTCACAAATGTGACGGATATCCTGTCCACCATAATAGGATTCCCATGGGATATAACGGGATCGTAACAGAGTGGACGGGATATTCGTCATGTTTGTGACGTAATAGCCCCATCCTTCAAACTGTAAATCAGGCCCTATGTCTTTTGTTGTGACGTGGATCTCTCGGACTGGTCATCTGTTAATGGGCTAAGGAAGACAGCCTCTTTCTGGCACCTGAGGGCCGAGGATTTCAAGTCCTTTCAATTATGTCTGCTTTTTACCCTGAAGAACGTCTCTCTTGTGGCTGAAGAATATAGAGGATACTTTAAAGAAAGAAAGCTTTACCCATAGAGATTGAAACCAATGCTCCAACCTCAAATGAACATTTCTCCTGTCTGCTGTCTTTGTATCTGCAACTGGATGTATGTACTGCCTTCTCTCTGTAAAATCACTCCCCTGTACCTGGTGATTGTAGAAGAACTTGATGACAGCGGAAAGCTGACGCTGCAAATAAAATCAGAAAACCAGTTGGAACTGAACATTTTCTTGACCTGAAATAAAGTTGGAGTCATTACTCCTCCCCCTTGTTTTCCCAGCAACCTCCCCCCGAGGTGCCATGGTGTTGTATCGGAGGAACAAGTCATGAATATTCAAACTTTTTTTATTAAGATGCTTTTCAAGCTGAACCTTTGATTCAGCAATCAAGCCAAATTGACCCTTTATAAGCATTGCTTTTCTTCAGTACCAAACATAAATACACTGCTGCCCCACTTTGACTGATTTAAAAAAACATTTCAGCACATATTATTTTTGTTTTTCACTGTGTGGGGCACTGCAGCATTCCCAAAATTACCATGCTGGAGTTTAGAAGGTGGATGAGCAACACATTTTTGCTTACAACTCAGCTTTCCAACAGCCTTTCAATGGAGATCAACCTGCCATGGAAAGGCTGGTGGAAAGCCAGTACCGGGGGCCACAGGAGGGCCCCGGCACTCCTCATGCCTACGGCATCAGCAGTACAGAGGTCCCCCTGCCCAGCAGCATCGGCATGCTCACTGTCTGCTCTGCACAGGCAATGCGCATTTTGATGGTACTGGTGTGCTACGGTATTGGCCTCAGAGCCAAGACCAATATCGTAGCACTGTTCCCACCAGTCAGACTGGCAGGAACGTGTAATGCAATGTTCCCACTGGCCAGCCCAGAGAGAACATTGTATTATGCTTGGGAGGGATGCCACAAGTATGATGATGACGTTCCCTCCCCCCTCCACCCCCTCCCCGATTTTGCCAGTCGACTCGTCCAACCGCCAAACTTGTAATGAGGCCCTTAGCGATGTGGAAATGAAATATTCCCTGAAACCCAGTTTCCATGTGTTCTTTCCTGCGCAGTAAAGTATTATCACTAAAACTGTATGCCACTATGCTTTGAAAATATATTTGCAACAGTCTGCACTAAAATGACCACTATCTACATATTACAACCTTACCACTCTTCGGCTGAAGGCATTTGTTATGCTTGTTCTTAGTGTGATATTTAGATTTTTCACAATTCAGATGACTTCAGTGATGTAACACTGGCACCATCACCCCACTCTGATAATTGTTCCAGCCCACTGAAGGAGTTACAATTAATTTTTACTATATGTAAAAGGTAATGTTTGTACCTGTCTCACAGGTGTGACATTGTGCTGACTATATTTGCCTGAATCCTACATAATCAAAGGCCACTAAAACATAGACTGAAGTGCCATAAGTTTTCTATGTACATCGGGCCATGGTGTAGGAGATTAACAGAAGGGGAAGACCCCTACTTTAAGGTGAGATGGGAGGCTTCAAGGACTGGATAGTGTATCTGCTAAAACAGGCAACGTCATTCTGTAACAAAATATATGTGTGCCAACGTATTAACAACAAACCTATGTAATACCTGTTCATCAGACAGTCTTTATGCACTTCCAGACTCCCTCCTCCCATACATTGGTTAAATGTAGTGCTCTGACAGATAACATTCCAAGATATTGTGTTAAGTCACTAGGACAGCACTGGTAAAGCAGCAATCCAAAATAACTTCTCTCAGTATAAAATACCTGATTGAGCACAAAAAGACCTGTGTGACGACCGCAGGTCCTTCTTGGAACATGGGTTACTTGGTTAAAGTTCTGCCTTACTCTTCTGGTGCCCAACAACAAAAGTACCAAATAATTACATTAGCGGCAGAAGTATTCAACAGTTTGGCAGGCAAATAGTAAAGCTTGCACTTACATTTTATGATTCACTTCCTGCTTCTGTAGTCTCGGAAGACTCAGGGACACTGACGCGAGCATAGCACTCTTCCTATAAATGTTGTCTTGAGAGACTCAGAGAAAGGGAACAGAAGAACATCTTTTGATACTAAAGTGAGGTTTATGAACTTATTTTAAGTTTCTTTGTGCCCTTCACTCCCATGTTAGCCCGGAAGGTTAGGGACAGGACGTCCAGTATTGCGGATGAATAATCATGGGCATGTGATCAGTACATAGGGAGTGCGCTGGTGCCGTCTGGTCAATGTTCATTACAATTCACCACATTGAATGTCCTTGACATGTTGCTTATTGTGGGGTGAGCTAATGGCAAGCTTTCTGGTGCGTACATCACAGATTTGCCTGAGAGTAAGTGGTAGGATGTGCTGCTCAAGTACATAGTACTTACAAAGCAGCACTGAAAATGTTTAGCATTCTTTCTCAACACACTAATGGTTAACAAACCTTAGCAGCAATTGGGTGTACAAAATATATTTGTGAGTTGGATCAAGAATGAATGCATTGCATCTAGAACTTTAACCACCCATAGATTTGGCACATTTCTAAAACTTTCTAATGAGATACGTTCGATTTATGTTGTGTTTCACAAATTAAAAAGTATTTAATAACATATTTTTGGCTTTCTCTGTCATGTATGATAATTCCTACAGGTATTTTCAAGGTTAAAATATTAACATAAGAACCAAAAACATAATAAAAGGCAAGTACTAAAATCCTAATTTGAAGTGCTTTTTAATTCTCACCATAGATTAAGCACCATGAAATTGTGAGATTTAAAATCAGCAAATATATTTGTCAGTTGTGTTCTATATTTCACATTTTACCTTTTGTGTGCCTTATGCTATGCATAGCATGTTTAACCAGTTGAATATCAATAGTGTATTAAAATCCTCACCGATCACTCAATAAGCAGGGCAGGTCATCAGTTCAAGATGGAATATAGCAAGGATGTGGGCATTGTTTTTGCTGGAGATATGGAATGTGATATGATCTTTTCAGCCTAGAACAATCTGCTCTTAATATATTTTCAAAGATGTCCGTTAAAAATGCAAAAATATAAGAAACCATTTCCATCATCCCTTCTAATATGTATAGTTTTACAACTGATCTGAATTTCAGATTCGTGGTTGCTTGAATAGTTTGATCTTTCCATTTTTTAAATGTGTTTCTTTAACATTAATAGTGTGCCCTAGTCACAAAATCAGTAAAACTGCCCAGAATTACACCTACAAATCTGTGCCGGGGGATATTATTCAGTCATCCCACTGAGAATGTATTATGACTTGTTCTTGGGCTCCTATTTCCTCAATGCACAATTTATACATAGAGCATAATTATGCCCTGGGGAAATACATCCCGATGTGCATTTTAGCATGTGTTTCCTTCCCTTTATTCTCTACAGGATATTTTTCCTTCATTGCCCCAAAACTGGATGTGATCCATTCCCTCATCAAGTTACTCCAGCCCTTTGCTGGAGTAAAACTCTGACCATCCGAGGGTAGGAAATACTTGGATTGGAGTTTGTGAATACCTAGAAGACTCACTAGTATGCAGGTATTTACAAACATTCAAGGCAACAAAAGCAGTGATACACCTACTGCCCTACATTTTTGTGGGGTTTACTACTGCAGTTTTATCTGCAACTGTGGCAGTGAAAGAATTACTTGCTTTTTTATTGATTGTGGGTGGTATAGGGATTTGGATGCACAGTATTATTTTAGAGTATATATTAACTATTGTTAATTGTTCAATATTTTAAGTTGTGTTTGACATTTTGCATTTGTGTGTTACTGGGAGTTTAAAGGATATGGTTTGATTTAATTATTTATGTAATTATATGTACAGTTTCTGTTATAGTTCTGATATATTTGTAAGTTTTAAAACATTTAATTAATTATTTTTTAAGATATTTAATTGACTTTTAGTTTTTTTAGCTTTTTCAAATTTCTATAGAATTAAATTATACTATTTTGGTGCAGTAGATCTAACCCCTCCCAATCTATGCACTTCCGCATAATCTGTTGGCCTGACGTTGGAACAGTAAATATGATACCTTCTCCGCATTTTCCCCCTACCCACAGCCAGACCATACACCATCCACAATGATTGTTGGGCTGGAGTAAGAAGTGCAGATCTGCCCCTTATTTATGCACTTTCCACAGTGTTTGTTGGATTGAAGGTAGAATGGTAATCCCCCCACTCCAACATGCACCTTCAATATAGACTTGCATGATGTTTGTTAAACTTCCATTAGAATAGTACATTTCCCCCCACTAAAGTATGCATGTTCCCCAATATTTTCGAACTGGAGTTCATTAATAATTCTGCACCGTGGGCCTCATGACACGGGTGGTGGTGTTAAGACCGCCGCAAACAGGGCAGTCCAACCGTCCCAATATGACCATGGCGGAGCTGCCACGTCAAACCGCCGACACAGCCAGGCTGCAGCCAGGCTGCAGCCAGCCTGCAGCCTGGCAGTCTCAGTGGTTGTAATCCACCAGGGCAGCCCTGCAAGCAGAACTGCCTTGGTGATTGCGAATACCCATCTGCCTGCCTTTCCATGGCGGTAAACACCGCCACGGAAAGGCTGGCGGAATGGGGGCGTCGGGTGCCCCTGGGTGCCCTGCACTGCCCATGCATTTGGCATGAGCAGTGCAAAGGCCCACATGCACAGCCCCATCGCGCATTTCACTGCCCGATTTATGTGCAGTGAATTGCCCATAAGTTATAAGAATTTTGAAGAATTATTTTAAAGTTAACAAATTAATATTTGTCATTTTTAGGTTATACATTAGTGTTGAAATATAGTAATTTAAAAAAATATTTTTTAATTAAAATATTTTTAATTACAAACAAATACATAGGATTAACAAGATAATGTTGATATTATGGACTACAAGACTTGTGAACTGATTGCACCTTAGCTCATTCATATAAAAGTCAATATTTTAGTTCTCAATGGTTTTTGAAGGATTTTTATTACAAAACTGCTTTTCCTAAAAGTGTCAAAGGACTGCTACATTACTGTCTGTGCTGAGAAATGAAGGAAGCAAATAGGCTTGGACAGCCTGTTTGTTCCACTGGGGACTCCCCTGGTGGGCTTGAGCCTCTGGAGGCCGTTTGTTAGGGCAGGGGGTTGCTACTGGTGCCTTTGTCACTTTCTCTAGCTTCCCCATGTGATTTTAGCGGGAAGGGGAGATTTCAGTAATATATAAGAAGAAAACAAAGAAGAGAAAGATGATAGATCTAGGAGGAATGGAGGTGTGGTTTTAACATTTTGTTAGGGCTGGTTTTGGTTCCCAGTCTGCTGTTGGAGGCAAACAACTTGGGTATATAGATATTTTCAGAATTCCACAAATCATGTGAAGAGTGTTATGCTTCTGGACTTAGTTTGCATTTGGCTCTTATCAACTCCACCTCTTAATTATTTTCCTGCTGTTGTCCTGCGAGTTCTTATATTCACAGTCGCAGTGAAACTGATTGGTCTCTTGACGCTTTGCACAAAGCCTTTTTGCTCCAGCTCAGATGACAAGAACAAAGACAGACTGGCTGCACTTGCCAGCCACCCAACTCCATGCCCAACAGATCTATGACACAGCGGTGCTACTGTCTCAATACGTCCAATACATGACTATATTTTCTATGCAATACTTCTTTTATTGGCTTGTTGCGTTTTTAGCCCAATCACTTTAACATAGAATATGCTGTATAAAACAATTAAAAGCAAATGGTCAAATCGTTTATGACAATAATGCTAAGTCATAGTGAAAGTTACAAGGAAAAGGGAATAGCCCTTGAGGCATTTTTAAAGAGATTTTCAGATGAATTTCAATGGGAAGGGCATTCCAGACTTAATGAGCTCACAATGAGAAGGAGCAAAACTACGAGGCAGCACCGTGAGGGCAGGGGAATACACAGAGGGTGGATGACTGAATGATATGAATGGGTTGGTAAAAGGCAGGCACCTCTGTCAGAGAATGGACAGAATTTGAAGTTTGACTTTCAAAGGCTAAATCTAAATATATGTTTAGTTCTCATGCAGTGTAAATACATATGTTTACCTTTCAATCAGTTCAAATGCAAAAGAAGTAAATGTTTTAAAAACCAATAAAAATGATAAAAGGTAAAATATGAAGAACTCATTTTATTACAGTTCAATTTAAAACAATTAAGAAATAAAAACGCAATGACAATGTCACTTGCAAATCCTGTTCATCACGTAACACTGTAAATTTATCAATAACATTCATTCTTCCATAAGTCTTCAATCAAGGTTATACAATTTGTAACAAATCCCACTAAACGATAGCCAAAACCTTACCAACTTTACATTTTAAATATGTATATGATAAAAGCTCTACGATTCTTTCTCATAGGGTTGGTTCAAGCATCATGATTAACAGTAGTCCCAGTCCTGGAAAAAAAGGAGCACCCTAAGATTTTTCTTGTGATAAAATGATATTGGTGATTTTAAACATGCATTGGAGCAATGCTAAACTGCTGAGTCAATGTTATGCTGCAATGCCTTTAAGAGGATAAAATAAATATATACATGTTGCACATAATGTTGAACACTTCCTTTTAAATATTTTAAACATACTGTAACTGAACAATTAGTTTAGTTCATATCAGTTAGATTAACGTTATACAATACTGGAGACCTGGAATTATGTAGCAGGGAGCAGTCTCTCACAAAAAATCCTTAAAGCGATACAATGAAGAGTCAGAACTTGGCTGTAGCTATAGATAATAGTATTCTGAGATTAGTCTGTCTTTCCAACCATTCATCTCATACACAATTTTTTCAACAAAAGGCAAGGAAATACAGCTGAATTCCACAATGAAAATAATAATCTTAAATCTTCCCTTCTCTACATTTGAGCACGATGAAATGCAACACTCTAACAGTTCAATTAAAGTTTTTGTAACTTTTGGACGACAAGTACTCAATATGTGGCATACTAGAAAAACCCCATATTTCCAGCTGAAAAACAAGCTATTTTACTGGACTCTGTCCTGTTATGTCTGAGGTTTGGCCATTAGACAAGTGGTACATTTGTATCCAATAGGACACACATAGAAAAGTATATACAATAATCATGCATCCTTGAACATCTAACACTCCAAACAAGTATCACATAAAAGCACCTCCACATTTTCATCTTTGTATAGTTATCTGCAGAAATACTTAGCTCACTATCATTAATCAATGCTGCTAAAGCTACTTTAGGTCACTGCAGGTATGATCCAAGAGAACTGTGTCTGTACACAACAAAAATTATGACACAAGCTTCACCAACTTTAGAGAGAAATGGCTTCACTTTCTGAATTATCTCTCGGAATTCTGCACTATTAAGATTAAAAGCATATGTGAAAAATGTACAAGGCTGTGTAGAATCTAATCACTGGAGCAAATAGTAGAGATCTTGTGGTAAACTACATTGTGCAATTTTAGTACAGAAAATACGCCTTCGTCTTCATAAAAAGTATACCTGAAAACTATAGGAAAGAATACAGGTATAAGACTGAACAATATACTGAAATGGAAGCAAAGCAAAAGGTAAACCAAAATAATAGCAGCAACCACAATTGAAAAGAGGCAAATCAAGTGAACGGAAAAGGTTTAGCTGATGAAAAATGTAAATTTGTTGAATATATTGAAAATGAATGCTTCCATCTTGGAGGGGTTAAATTGAAAAAAAGTTATTAGCCCTCTAGGGACTGATGATAGACACACAGGTAAAAAGTGATGTTTGAAAGAAACTATTGAAAGAAGGAACTGATTTGTGTGACATCAGCACTGAAATGTGGAAAGACTCCAAAGGAAGAGAAGGTGAGTGACAGAAAAGTAGTATTTAAAGAGCAATTGTCAAAGTACATTTACATTCCATAACATAAAGATGTCAAGAATGAGAGACCCTCTGTGAAAGAATCTGAAAAACAAAGAAAATGTATCAAAAACCTAGGTAAATGAAGAGTCTGAAATGTCCCTGGAACGAAGTGAAGAAAGAAAGATAAGTTGATCAGTGATATCAGATGCCGCAGCAAGAATCAAAAGTACTACAACTGAGTCGTGAAAATGTCAGAGAAAGCAAGAAGTGTAGTTTCAGTATAATATCTAAAATTGTATCTAGGTTGAACAGATGAAAGTCAATTATGTTTCTAAAGAAAGTACAAAAGCCAAAAATATACCATTCTCTCATACAATGTAGGCAAATTGGGTAGAAGAATGATTGGGAAGTATTTCAAAGCAAGAGCAACGCTCAATAGGTTTTTTAAGAAAAGAGATAGCATGCAACAATAGCTGTGAATATTTCTGATTGAAGTGACATAATACAAACAATAAATATATTTCTCTTAAAAGGGAATGATAATCTTCTTTTGCAGGTTTAAGTGCATTACTGTTGGACGCTTGAATGAGTGAAATGATAGAAAAGGTATGTAATTATTTAAAGCTTTGTATTGTATGTCAGTGATGCTCACATTGCAAGATAAGAGAACGCTGTGAAGCTAGGTTAGTAGTAAAACATGCCTTATCAAGTAAGCTCATAAGTCCACAGCAGGATAATGAATACAGAAAGGTGTAAGAGTGGCTGTGGCAAATGCTTTCACTGAGTGATCAACATTCAAAGTAAAAAAATTGAATGGGTAGACAGGGTAGGAAAAGAAGTAATAGATGGATGTAATAACAGCAGGAGATGCTCAGCACTGACCATGCCGAATGTAGGTCTGCAATGGAAATTAGTGTGATGGAAATTATTTAGATATAGAGAAGAGGTGTTCTCATGTATCTATAAATGTCTGTTAAAATTCACCGGAGCAATCAGATGTTTTGTGTTAGAGAAAAGAAAGTTCCAGGAAAATGACACCTTAATGGGGACTACCGGTCCACAAAAAGAACAAAAACAGCAACGTAGAAAAATCACTATTTAAAAGAGGTCACTGAAGGAAGGGATATAGTAGATGACTTGCATTTCAAGTGGGGGTGAAAGAAGAATGCAACCCCTCGATCCATACCATGATGCCTAGGAAGATACAAAACTGAAGGATTTGAGGCAGCAAGGGCAATGACTATGTGAGGAATGGAACACTCGTAGTGGGACAAAACTCACATAATTGTGCACACAAATATTCAACCTTGGTACACAAAACTTTCATTTTAAGTAGGAAAATACTGAATTTTGTTCACAAGCATCAAGATTGGCTTATGGGTTAATGGACAGTTGGAATGTGTCAATACAGAAAGTTCGCCTGTATGGGGAATTTCAGCATTCACAAAATTAGTTTTTGAGTGTGTGGGAATTCTTAATGACAGTGGTAGCTGGTGATCTTTGAAAGTGGTGTGGTGCAATACTTGCCTCGAGTTCCAGTGAGCAAGCTAAGTGAGGCTCACTTCTATTAATATTTTTTTTTAAATAGTGTGAGATAGGGGACATTTAAAACACAATTTTAACCAAAACATGCTAAAAGGCCAGAGGCCACCTTTTAAACATTCCAGTATTTTAACAGAGAGTCAATGAAGCTCAACACTTGCCAAAAGCCTGTGCCATTTTTTCAAATGCTGCCTATGCCTTCCCCCATATGTGTTAAGAATTACCTCCAATGTGCCATTGCCATCATTATGAAATGGGTGCCATGCATAAGAAATGGATGCCCCTCCATGCTAAGACTTATGTGCAATATGCCAGTAGCAGAATAATTTTGCCATTGATAGTGCCTTTTACTGTGGGCGATCTATATGTCAAAAATTACCTTCAGTATTTAGGGCCAGAATTTTCCCATGGTTTGCCCCTCAAGCCCTGCCATGAACCCAATTACCTTCCTTAAGGTCAAGAGTTACCTCTGTTATACCAGCACCAGCATTTTGTGATGGGCTCCCCCTGTATTTTGCCTCCATTATATCCAAAATACTTTTTGCTTGGGCTCTCCCAGGGGTCGGACAGGGACAGAAAATAGGTCAGGGCACCAAAATAAAAGTGGTCTCCATTAGTGAGTTAGAAAGCTAAAAAGTTACCCACGTTTGGAAGTCGTGGCAGTTTTGGACTTGTACAGACAGAGGGCATCATTATAGATTTGGCAGTCCCACTGCCAAACTCGCGGAGAGGACGCCACCACCATGGTGGTATCGTCCCCCCCGAGTGTATTACAATGTTCACCCTGGGCTGACCGGCAGGAACATTTTAGTACACTGCTCCCGTGGGGCTGCCCGGTGGGAACGGTGCTACGATATTGGCCTCGCCTTACTTAAGGGAGCCAAGGCCAATACCATAGTACACAGCACCCACAGAATGAGCACTGTCTGCTGGGCAGGGGGGCGCTGCACTACCCATTCCCCCTATGGCCCCTGGCACTGGCTTTCCGCCATCCTTCTCATGGTGGGGACCCCGCCAGGAGAAGGCTGGCGGAAAGCTGAGCTGTAATGAGCCAGTCAGCTCTGAACTCAGAGCTGCCCTGGGTGAGTACAACTCAGACCACCGTTGGACCATCAGGAACCATGTTCCCGGCGGGGCAGTGGTCCCCTGGTGGGTCCGCCTGCCAGAGTTATTATGTGACCGTCAGACTGCCACAGTTGCAGTGTTCCGACCATCACCGTGAGGTTGGCGGCCCTTGGACCGCCAGCCTCATAATCAGGCCCATAGTTTGTAAGTGTTTTGCAGGGAATGTAAGACTGCATGGATTTTAACTTGCTGCAAGCAAAGTTTGTTTTAATATCAGGAACATTAATAGTATAGACCATCCTAACACACCAGAAAACAGGCCCACAAATAGCCAAAAAACCCACCCACAAACATTGAAGTGTGAGACCAGCCTTTTGGACACAGTCTTATTTCCCTGTTGGACAGTCCAATCCTGGCTCTCCAATATACTAATAAATACCTCCAGTATGCCTAGGTCTTAATTTTTCCATGGATGCCCTCCCTTACACCAATAATTACCTTCAATATGCCATGCCACAATCCATGGGTCTAACCAAAATGTCAAGAATTACCTTAAGTATGCCATGGCCTGTGACAGCTGTATAAGCCTAAAAAACACTCTCACTCAGTCACACTCACTCACTCTAACTCATACACGTCACTCAAATTCCCTCCCTCACTTTCACTCATTTTCACTCAAACTGACTAACCCATTCTACCACCCCTCACTCAATTCATATCACTCACACACATAGCACCCTATTCTCACTCCCACACTCACTATCATTTACTCATTCTCACTTATCTTATCCTTCACAGGGCTGAAAAATCCACTTGACCACTCTTGTTGAAAAGTGGAGGGGCAATAAAAGATGCATTTAAATCTTGTTCTTATGTCACATTTGCTCTGTGTTCACAGACAGAGGTCAAAAGTCAATTTTCCTTTCAATTAATTTTCCTTCTGACTGCAGAGTTCCAGGACTTTGTAAGGTGAACTCTGTGACCTTCTGCTTAGAATGAAAAATAAAAGGATATAGACTGTCAGTTTTTTCAGACAACATTTAAATGAATAACTCAATGGTGCAAACATTTCCAAATATATTTCAGTAGTTGTGAAAGCCGTTTTTTATATTTCTGTGTGTTGAAAAAATATTTTAATAGAGTGAAAACAAACCAGAATACTTTACATGTTGATGTGCAAAGGAAATGTTTTCACAGAGTGTTAATACACAGTAAAGCTGCAAGTTAGTGGAGAGGTTCTTGGACATCTCTTGGAAAGTTACTGTGTGTAGATGTTACCACATCATGGTTCAGTAATGTGTTAATTAAAATTGAGTGTTTAAACAAACTGAGAAACACTCCTGCCCTGATGGCAATGTTGTTAGTAAACTAAAAGAAGTCCTGGGTTATGTGGGCTAGACCTCATGGGTATGTGAGCTAGATTCTTGTGATGCATGCAGCAAACTTTAGTCTACTTAATCAAACAAAAGAGTTTTTTTGTACTGCAAAAATCCTGAACTCACATATTTGAAAGTGCAATCATATGTTAGAATTAAGAAAAAGGTGACCCTGTAAACTATTTGCCTAGGATCACACAATTTGAGACCCGTTTACAGGTGAAGTACATTACAGTAAGTTCGAGTAGATTATTTAAGTTACTCGACCTGTAGGTCTAGGAACATTTTTATGATTTTTTTAGCCCTGCTTCAGTCACTCTCACTCACTGATTCTCACTCTCAGTCACATACATAGTCACAACCACTCTTTCACAATCACAGACTCTCATTCATCCCCTCTCCCTCACTCACATTCACTCTGTCTCCCTCACTTACACTGTTTCACTCACACTCTCACTCACACATAAACAGTGGATTTGTTTATTACCCACCTTGCTTCCTCTGCTCGCCACTCATCCATGGCAGCAGAGGGGTAGGAATCCAGTGCTTGTCAACATGACTTCTATGCTGGAAACCAGGAGCCAGGCATGGCACCAGGGTCAGGTTTAACAAGGTTCAGATCCAACTCTAGTCCTCTACCAGTTTCTGATAAGCTTGGATGCAGAGCTCTAAAGGAAGCCTGGACATGGCTTGAGACTGAACCCCTGCTACTCTATGTGGATTCTCATTGGGCACAGGAATTAGCAAATGAGCACCCTGTCAGTCCAGTTTAACAGACATGCTGCACACCCTGAGTCCTGCACAGTATATTTGCTAAATAATAATGAATGTGACTGTGGGAGGGAAAGTAGTTTAACTGCAACGTTCACATATACACAATTCAGAAATCCAGTTTGAAAATAGATCGTTGATCAGTCCTGTCAGCCTCCCTTCTGGTCCTGAAATCATTAACCTGAGAGAACAAGAGTGCTGACATGCGAACATGCAATAGTATCCTGTTTTCATGAATGCTGACCTGTAGTTGAGCCGGCACTACTGTGTAGGTCCACATGTGAATGATGATGACAGTCAACACACTCAATAGTCATGGATGTTCACCTACAATTTGCAGCTGGTATAAAGTCCTGGAAATATAGGTATATTGCTTTATATGAATGGAAGGGAACGCTGCCACATTCAGTTATAATTCGGGATAATATGCATATTTACACAAAAAAGAATTTTAAATGTGGAAAGCCAAAACAAAACTGCATGCCCTAATGCACTTTTGTGTTACATTCCCATGTGTGGAAATGTCCACATGTTGAATATTCCGCCAAGTGGATTATAAATGTTAGCCCTCCTGAAATGTTTTAATCATTATGAAAGTTGCTACCAAGATACAAGTACAGAAGTAGTTTTTTAAATTTTTACCTATCGATTTGTGACTTAGCAAACAGCTGTCTTTCGACAGCTGCACCTTCATGGACGTGTTGTGAAACAGTTCCATTAGCAGACCTGTTTTGGTCTTGGTATAGACAGCAGATGTTTGGAAGGCCTCATGTCATCAGTTCTTCAAATCCCCCCATTAAGGTACAATAAAAAAATGTTATGGTATGCTGTCGATTTCTATGGCGCAGTTTGTCACCCATGAGGGTATCAAGGTGCGGGAGTGGGGAAGTCCAAACTCCTAGTCGAACAGCCAAGTCTTCAGAGGATGAGAAGTGAAGGAGCTGTCCTTATGTGTTGATGAAGCTTATTCCAATTCTTTGTGGAGATAAAGGAGAAGGCGTGCCCTCCTGACTTGCTTCTGTGGATGGAAGGGACCCCAGCGAGGGTGAGAGAAATAGAGCGCAGTTTTCTGGAGGGTTGGTAGAGTTGAAGTCGGTCATTGAGGTATGCTGGCCTGATGTTGTGGAGAGCTGTGCAGGTGGGGATGAGCAGCTTCAATTGGTAACATTTCTGTGTAGTCAGTGTAGTTCTGTGACGTAGGGAGAAATATGGGTGCTTCTAGAGATGTATCAGACAAGGCTGGTGGTGGTGTATTGGATAGTCTTGAGTCTTTGCACAAGCTGGTAGAAGATGTCACCCTAGAGTGTACTAGTCGAGGAGATTTGTTAGGAGGGCCTGGGTGCCTGTGCAACTTGTGTATGTGGGGAGCCATTTGAAAATCATGCAAAGCATTCTGAAGATGAGAGAAGATTGCAGCCATGACCGCAATCTGCTCTCATCGTGTTGATCTGTTTATTAATTGCAAATTTGTCATGGGTGAGGCTGAGGTTTCTGGTGTTGTCTGTGAGGGCGGCAGTGGGTGTGGGGCCCAGTTTGGGTGGCCACCAGGAGAAGTCCCAACAGGAGCTCTTTTTATCAAAGATCAAGATCTCAGTTTTGTCCATGTTGTGTTTAAGGCAGTTCTCTCTCATCCATTTGGCCAGGTTGGACATGCAGGAGGCAATGTTGGTCCTGATGGGGTTGTTTATGTCAGTGAGGGAAAGGAGGAACTAAGGGCCTCATTTCAACTTCGGCGGGCGGTGGGTGCCGCCCGCCGGGCGGGAACCGCCACTTGGCCGCTCCGCGGTCAAAAGACCGCGGAGGCCATTCTGGCTTTCCCGCTGGGCCGGCGGGCGCCCGCCAAAGGCGCGCCCGCCGGCCCAGTGGGAAAGGCCCTGCAACGATGAAGCCGGCTCCGAATGGAGCCGGCGGAGTTGCAGGGGTGCGACGGGTGCAGTTGCACCCGTCGCGATTTTCACTGTCTGCAATGCAGACAGTGAAAATCTTTATGGGGCCCTGTTAGGGGGCTCCTGCACTGCCCATGCCAGTGGCATGGGCAGTGCTGGGGCCCCCAGGGTCCCCACGACACCCGTTCCCGCCATCCTGTTCCTGGCAGTAAAAACCGCCAGGAACAGGATGGCGGGAAGGGGGTCGGAATCTCCATGGCGGCGCTGCAGATTCAGCCCACCCAGGGGTATTCCGGCGGGAAACCGCTGGATCCCCTTTTCTGACTGCGGCTTTACCGCTGCGGTCAGAATGGGCTCTGAAGCACCGCCAGCCTGTTGGCGGTGCTTCCGCGTCCCTCCATCGCCAGGGTTGGAATGAGGCCCTAAGTGTTGTCAGCATAAGAGACAATGCTGATCCTTTGGGTTCTTATGGTATGGGCAAGGGGTGACATGTACATGTTGAACAAGTCTGGGCTGAGAGAGCAGTCCTGGGGAACTCCGCAGACGAGTTTCCTGTGTTCAGACATGTAAGGAGAGCGTCCGATTCACTGAGTTCTGTTGGAGAGGAAGAAGGCGATCCATCTCATGGCTGGCCCTTGATTTCCTGAATACTGTAGTCTGGCGATGAGGGTGCAATGGGAGACGGTGTTGTAAACCGCTAAGAGATCGAGCAGGATGAGAGCGGCAGTTCTCCTCTTACCATGATGTACCAGATGTTTTCTGTTGTGGCCAGGAAGGTGGTTTCCATGCTGCAGATGCTGTGAAACCCTGACTTTGAGGAGTCATGGCGGTGGTACTGTTCTAAGTGGGTGGAGCGTTGCCTGTCTTTTTTCAGGACTTTGGATGGAAAAGGAAGGAGCGAGATGGGTTGTAGTAACTGAGTTAGCTGAGGGTTTCTTCAGGATGGTCATGACTTCTGCATGTTTCCAGCGAGGATGGAGGAGTTGATGTTGTTAAGGTTGGCACTGATCAGAATTCTTCCCCCAGGCTGTATATGTCGTTAGGGAAGGGGTCTGTGAGGGACCCTGAATGTATGGTACTTTGAGTCTGCCTCTTCTACCATTGACTTTCATGTGCTTTTTCAAAATTTGCCATTGCCCGACAACCTACTGTTGGAAATGACCATCTTTTGTGTGGCGTACCCTCCAATTTTTGTCTTGATTGTTTTTGCTGGCTGTGGAAATCTGTGTACTTTACTCCTGCTAACCAGTGTTGAAGTGCCTGTTCTCCCTCTTTCAACATGATGTATCTGGCATACCCTTAATTGGTCTATTTAACTTACCTATAAGTTCCAAGTATACTGTACCACAGTGTACACAAGGAATGAAAGCTAAATGTCACTAGTGGTCTGCGGCACCCATTGGGCCATTACTATAGTGACAATGTTAACACACCTTATGGCCTGTCACCAGCAACCTGACTGTGTTTAAGTTGCCAATTCGACCTGTCAAAACAAGCCCTTTTGGAAGGCCTAAACCCATTCTTTTTAACATGTATAAGTCACCCCTAAGAAAGTCTTACTGCTCATAAGGGAGGGTGCATGGTATTTAAAAGTAGAACACGTAAAGGTTTAAAGTTTTACATGTCCTTACAATGAAAAGGGTCCAAAACCTATTTTCATTGTATCAGGGTTAGCTATTCCGTAGGAAAGCACTGGGATGGAATATTACATTTAATATTGATATTTTCGCCTAGGAAAGAGCTACAGAATTAATTCTTGACAATATTTATTACAAGCACAATTCATTAGTAATGTTGGATTTGTAATAAATATTTTAGAACAGGTACTTTAGAGAGTTACCTGCCTAAAGCCTCTAGAAGCCCATCTGCGTGGCCTTCCAACTGTCACCCAGGAGCTGAGTAGCTCCTTTGATGCAGTGTGATTCTTTCTACAAAAGCTGAGACAAAGGTCTTGGGTGTGGGGAAGTGTTTTGTTTCTCTGGCAGGCAGAACATCCTGGCTGTGCCCAGGAACTTAATGTACTTCAGAGAGGCCTACCCTGTTACAAGCAAATGTAGTTAACACCTGGGCCTGCCCCATTGCTTTGTCCTCCTAGCCAGTCAGGCATCAGGCCAAGAGAGAGAGGAGATGCCCTCAGAACTGGCTTTGAGTGACCACTGGAGACATAGTGCAAATTTCCGTGACCACACCCCTAGGGTGGGAACAAGAGCTTTGCACAGAAGAAGACAGTTTCTGCTATGTTTGTTTTGAACAAAGACAGCCATTGTCTGATCGTTTGTAGAATGGTACATACAGGAAGTGCTGCAAAAGTGGGTGGGGCCATCCCTGGGAACTTTTACCCCAATGGTTACGGATTGGCAAAGAGTTTCCCCCACCCGCAGGCTACTACTGAATATAAATGTGACATCCCCAGTACCCTCCTTAAAACTCTTCTGGACCTGTGGAAGATTCAGAAGAAGCACCACCCTGCTACTTGAAGACCTGAAGATGACTGGATCTGCTATTCTTGGACATGGAGCCCCAGAAGAGACCCTACGGGTCAGTTGACTGACTTGCTTTTTCAGCTACAGCAAGCTTCAAGATGACCTTTCCTGCGTTTTCTGATGAACAGCTTCAACGGGGCCTGGCCTCCTCCCTTGTGCTGGAGCAAGGTCTGACCAGTGTTCCCTGTAAGGTGCACGCGTGCGCACACCCTAACTTTCCATATGAGCAATCTATATTGTCAAGCACACACACTTCACAAATCACACAAGAGACCTTTCTAGCTGTTTCTACAAATGTGAGAGGCACTAAAAAAACTGTAACTTGGTGTTAGAGAGCCACAGGGAGAAGTGGAGGCAATCTAATGTGGGGGAGTTGAGGAGCAGTTCACTGTGCAAGAGGCAGTGAGTGGGGTGGTCACAAGGTACATAGCAGGTGGCTCCTGCACATTTCACTTGCTGGATTAGTTTTGGTGATATGGGTAGTTGATACAGGGATATATAGGCAGCAGTGGCATCTCTGATTGATGCATTTCTTTTTACAGCCATGCATCAATTGGCGTCCAAGGGCATGACTTGAAGGTCTGGTAATAATCTTTTGCTCAAAGTTCTCTGGGCATTGTTCGTGTTTACACACTGAATGCTGTTGCTCCTGCAGGGAGGACTTCTGCTGTTCTTGGCCCAGCCATTCAACCCCTTGAACAAAGCTCAGCCAATCATTCTTAGTGCACAGGCACAGCTGAGGAGCAGAGCCCTGCTTGTTATCTAAATCATGCAGCAAGCATCACCTTAAATATGATAAAGTCTCTTCAAAATACAAAAATGCACCTTTCTTTAACATGCGGAAGCTATGGCATTAATATGTCACATTTTAACACTGCACTGCAAGGCACTGATTAAAAGGAGGTTTTTAAGCATGATCGCAGAACCATTCCTCCCCCCCAACCCTTGGCCCGTAACAATACTGTTTGTGAACTGAGGCAAGTAAGTTGTCATGTGCACCTTGTTTGTGGCCCACATTTTTATCAAAACAATATGATTGTACGCCTCTTATGCTGAACTCATCTACTTGAAGTTGCTTAATATACTATAACGAAGAAAATGGAATATTGCTGAACTAAAACATTTTCTAATGGTCACACAATTTGGTTATGTGGGATAGTCAGGATTAATCCCAGGTTTTCTGGTTTCATTTTGTACAAATCAACCACTAAATTGGTGTCTGAACTGAGAAATACAACAATAATCAGCATTCACTGGGCCCCTGTGACCCTGGCCCCAGTGTTGCAGAACCTGCTTCTCAAAGGAAGCTAAGCATCGGCACAAAACTAACTGTAGCATTTTCTTTTAGAGGCACCAGCTCACTGTTTTCATGTAGTGTGCATGCTCTGATGTTATTACCATTGGTGCAGCAGGTGCAGTGGCACCGGGGACCAAATAATATACATTTCAGAATTTTCCTATCTCAGCAGCAGTCGAAGGGGCCACTTTCCTTGCTTGTTCTAGAGCCCATGGTTACACTACTTAATATTAGCTAGTCTTTCTAAAATATGCATAAACCTGAGCTATGTGCCACCACTAGCAATGATGGAGGACTGTATTTTTTAACATGACAGGATTTGCTTAGAACCTTGCACAGATAACAATATCCTTGTTATGTGTAACTGCATCTCCACTGTCTGAGTAAGAGTGAAACATTTGCCTACCTCTTCTTGGTTCATTCAGGCTTCCCTTCAACCTAAATTAAAGTTTTCCATTTGTTTCATTCACAAGCACAATTTGTTTATAAATGTAGCTGTAATAATAATCACTGTACAATGCATACAATAATAAATCCAAGTGTTTTGGAAATACACACCACACACATTTTTACATCTACTCATTTAAAACAAAATACGCTGAAATGTATGGATGCTTTATGTATTATTTTATTTTGCATTACTTGAGAGAATGAGGTGTTACAAATGTTGTGTGTTTGCAGTTTTTTATGCACTATTTGATGCTTGTACACTGCATAAGGTGAAGTGAGTATCATCCATGTGTCTTACTGAGTAGAAACTGTGGGTATGTGATTATGATGGGACGTGATTCAGAGCTCTGTAATTAAGGCAGAATGGAGTGCAAGTTTCTCACATTGCCTGGCAGTGAGTCCTAGCGTTGGTTTATAAACTTGTTCAACTTAACAAATGCTAGTAAAGAAACGTGAGTACACCCATGTTTGGCATGAAGTGGAACGCCAGGTAAATCTTCTATGCATGGTCAGTGTCTTAGCATGCATAGCCATGGCTGCACTGCACAAAGATTTTACACTGCCACACATAGAACATTCGTCCTGACCCAAAATGCTGTGCACAAGGTTTTAAACCTGTGACTGGTGTCATACAGTATTCCTCCTTGCCTAACATTAAAGCCTAGAACTTAGAAACTTTTTGCCAACTGTGTTCCCTGAGAACCAGCATGGTACTGGGATCAGCTTGCCAAGCCGATCCACCAAGGCTGCATCACCGTTTTGATTGAGTTCCACTATGTCCTTTTCCATAGCAACAAATATGCTCCAGGGGGACCACCGTCGACCATCATCTGACAATGACATGCCATCTTTGTCCACAGCCTGCAGGCTTTCCACATTGAGGAAATACTAGCTGTAGTAAAGTTTTGAAGTCTGAGCATCGAAAGCTTCAGAAGACCAACTTACTGCCTGAAATCGATCGAGCTTGAGAGATGTTGTGGTGTGAAACCTGAACTTTTCCTGCTCTGAGCATTTTCACCTTCATCAATGGCTTCAATGAGACCTTGGACTTTGGTTCCCTGTTGTCGATGAGCCCAACTTCAGCTACAACCAGCTGCCTTGCCCCGCTGAATACTTTTTGCTCATAAAAGGTTCAAAGTATGAAGGCAGTTTTTACTGGAACAAATCTTGTTCTTGTATCCAGCTCACGCTCCATCGTGGTCGGCCTTAAACCTTACCCTTGTCTCAATTAGGCGCAACCAGATG
Source organism: Pleurodeles waltl (assembly GCF_031143425.1). Taxonomy (NCBI): domain Eukaryota; kingdom Metazoa; phylum Chordata; class Amphibia; order Caudata; family Salamandridae; genus Pleurodeles; species Pleurodeles waltl. The sequence goes on from NC_090438.1 coordinate 693,066,017, forward strand.
ACTGAAGTTGGTGTTAAAAGCTTTTTTGGCACAATTTTTAAATTCAAAGTTTACAAAGTCATAGCTCCTGTTCTACATATGGGATTTTTGTCATTTTGGTGTAATTGTATTTACTAAAATGTACTCTGTCTTTCTAACTTGTTTTGAGATTTTTCCTGTTGTGTTTTCACTTTATTACTGTTTAAGTACTGCATAAATACTTTAAACATTGCCTCTAAGTAATGCCTGTCTGCTCTGTTCTTTACCTACCAGGTAGTTGAGCTCAGGTTAACTTAGTGAGTTTGAAAGTTCACCCAAAGCTGAGATGACTGACTGAGTTCATCCTGACAAGGGCTGTGGTTATTATTTGAGGTGGGTAATTACCGCCCTCAACCAATACCACAATTTCTTACAGCTCTCTTTCAAGGCTGTGGCATCTTGTGGATGTTTGCATTGCCCTATTTATATGCCATTATGGTTTGGTGATCTGGCATCATGTAGTCCTTTTGTTAGCTCTCAGATGTGACATAAAGTGTAGCTTCTAATTGAAAGCCAGAATGTGTTCTTTGATGTATTTACGATGCTGACACACAACATTTTAATTGTTGATTTACTCCTTTTTTTATTTAGGACTTGAGTGGGGACTATGTTTGTTGGCCTCTCATAAAGATACAGTGCTATTCACTAATCACTCTTGCCAGCTCTTTTGGTGTACTTTGCTGATGTGGTAGCAGGTTGTTGGATAAATAACGTTTTATTCACAATGCGTGCATGCTTTCATTAACGATGCAGAGAAAATACTGACATTTTCAATACTTTGCTGAGTATGCCAATTAAGGTCACCATTTATAATACAAACTTAATCTTCTCACTCTACACACTTTTTTAATGTACAGCTTATCTCTGCTAATGCACTCTGTTCAACAGGAGGATTTTACTCCCAAGTTCCATATCACTGTAGCCAACAAATGTCTCCTTTATGGGATAATCTTTATATGATAACAAAGGCAGAAAACGTGAAGTCACCCAAATATCACCAAACACTACCACTAACCAAACATGTTTTGGCTTCGACAGTTCTTGTTGTTTAAGGATCTGTTATTTGGAGATTGATACCACTAGTGTTAAGACGAGCTGCAGAGCCACAAAGGTAAACCTTCATCATGTCTGCTCTCAGTCTATGCTACTCTGGTGTGAGTTCTGCTGTAAACGTGTTTAAATTGAGCATTTCCTTTTGATCTGTTGAGCCAGCAGCATTAATTCTGGTAACAACTGAGTACACGGCCATAGGTAATTAGGCATTTCCTTAGGTATAAATGAAAAACATTGTTATTTTCTGTTATATAGAAAACTGTGTATTAAGGAGCTCCATATCACATTCACTTACTAATATAGGAAACTGTGTAATAAGATGATGTATAACACAGTTAGTAATATGCCAGTTCTTTTGACCACAAATCATATAAATGTCTAGGTGTTGCTCTAAAATTCCCCTAGGGCTCGGGTAATAAATTGAGATATTATTATGAAGTAATAACGTTGGACACATTTAAATTTATTACTTAAGACACAGGCACCAAGATTAATGCAGAAGCACAGACAGAGAGGCAGAATTACAGTGAACCTGATTTAGTTGTTTTTGCATACAAGCATTGTTATTTTGAGGCTGTTGCTGAGCACATTAATCAAGACGGTATCATTTGTCCTCCACTGAATATTGCGTGATTGCAGTTCAATGAACAGCGCAACACATCGAGTGGGTGTTTTTCATAATGAAAGATTCTTGCAACAAATATCATGTCTTCCTGGGTCAAACAGGTTACAAGAAATATGTCTGCATTAACATCGGTGCAATCGCCTACTTTTGTGTCACAAGATGCTCTTTACGTCTGAAAATGATTTAAAGGAACCTCACCTGGAAAGGGGGTATGACAGAACTGAATCAGGAAGCATGCCAATTTTGATAAAAATCCCTCGCTAGTTTTCAGGTGGTGGACGACCAATAAACACAAAGAAAAGCTTGCCTTCGATGAAAGCATTGCTCTTGGTGCATTTAAACACTAAGGTCCTCAATATGAGTACAGTGGTCTTGAGACCGCTGTACCCCCCGTAGCGGTCTTGAGACCGCTGTACCTGCAGTGGCGGTCTGATTGCCACAGTTTTGGAGGTCTGACCGCCAGATTACGATGCTGGCAAGCAGACCACCAAAAGACCGCCATAATTGTACAGTCCCTTAGTTTTAGTACAATACAGTTTTGCATATGTTGATGATTATGCCTGAGGATTAGTGATTTTATCCTAACATGTTATGGATGGGCTGGGCATGCACTCTTGTTTACAGTGAAAGAATAGTCAGGCCTTTAAGTAAATCAAAATCCATAGTTTTAAAATAATTTATTATCCCAACAGCAATTAACATGGTCTTTGTTTTTCAGCACTCCCTTCAGGAGTTGTGAGCAGAACACCAATGTCATCGTAGAAACATGACCAGGGCTGGTCTTTGATGGTATTGCTCCTTGGGCAGAACCAAATTTGGTGCCGCCACTGCTGATGGCGTATAAAATGAGACAACAGGATCCAATTTTGTGTTCACAGGTAGGGAGCTGGCTGATTATATCAGAGCAATAACTGGCCTCGTAACACAAACAGCTTGCTCTTCCTCCAGCTCACTCAAATCACCCACAGGGAAGCTGCTTCAGGCTAGTGAAAAGTTGTTTGTGAAAGATGGGGTTTGTGGAATGTGGGCAGGGGACCAGAGGGAGATTGGAGTTAGGGGGAAGAGTAGGTGTTAAACATGCACATTTGCGGATTATAGAAAAAATGATTAAAAGCAGTCTAGGGTGAATCACTGGACCCAGGACCGAGGGAATCTGTCACCTGCATAACTCTAATGATGACACCTTCTGCACCCATCTAAAGGCTGGCACTTTTGGGGTGGTCCCAGGTCGCCTATGTCACAGGCCACCAATGACCATGACATTCGTTAAAAACAATGATTACTTTAAGTGCTTTAAGGTTATTGCAAGAATAAACACAGCACTTTACCAAATACTGAAATAAACAAAATGGATCTTGGAATGTGCTACGATTCCAATGGATTGCAAGAACACATTGTACACTAAGCCTGCATCCCCGATGTGTTGAATTATAACTGTATGCACGTTTAGCGTGCATGTAATTTTCACATAGCCGTATTCAGTGTAAATGAAGTAGCACCAAGGCAAACCCATAAGGCCTAAAAATGTCTCTTCCATCTGTTCTAAGAAGGGCCAGAGTCATAACAGATTTTACAGCCAAAAAAACACTAATTTACTTTAGAGCCGTCCCAGACACATTCTACCTCTGAGAGCAATTACAGGATTGGGGTTCTTACAATTTCATGGTTATTTTGATGTTCTCGTAAAGCTCTTAATAAGGTCTTCTTTAGGTATCCATCAGATAAACTGATAATTTCGGAAACTTTGTAGGAAACTGTTTACTTGCATCTGGGTATGTGTCCAATCTCTTGATTTGTTGTTCTTCCGGCTCTCAGGTATAAGTAAATACTCTGATCCCTCGGGGAACTGTAGCTTCACTACTGGGTGGCAGCTGTCCTTTAACAATGCATTTTCACTGGTGCGTGCACCTGTGAATCCGTTAAAGTCTCCCTGAGCTATGCTGAAGAAAGTGCATGCATTTACCTCAGTAACTTCTAAGCATTTTTCAACAACCAGAAGCCTCCGACACTGTGATTTGAGGGAATACATATTAAAAGTGGGAGCTCAAACTTAAAACCAGGTTTTAACCTAGACCCTCTCTAACTAAATGTACGCTCTCCATTACACAATTTCTGAATCCTTCCTTAATGGTTGGCATCAGGAAAAAATTGAAGCAATTGATTTAGCTACATTTCATGCTTATGGAAAAGTAAGTGGAGCTACTCGATTTTACTCAAAGCTTAATCCCATTTTCACATTCCAAATGTCGGCAAAAATCAGTGTATTCTATTCCTCAGTAAAAAGGTTGCTATTCAATTTTGCCTTTTTGTTACACATACCTTTTGTTGAGACATATGGTCGAACAAGTTTAAGATCCACAGGTGGCCGTTAGAGTTACTTAAATGTGTAAATGTATATGTCAAACTATATACATAACTAAAGTGCAAGAAAATTAATTGTGCTACCAACTGGTTTACTGTAAGGATGATAAGAATGCATAACAAGTTTTAAGATATGGAAAAAAGCATGGACAGGCAGTACCAGGGACAATATGCCACATACTTACCATGAACTCCTCTAAGGTTTGGTAGATCTTCCCCCTGAACTCACAGTAATTCTTCTTCTCCTTGCACTGAGGGCAGCAGTGACTGGTGTCTACCTGGATGCAGCGAGGGTGAAGCCTGGGGCACTCTGGTTGTATGCAGAGAGGGCCCTCTTCCGTGCACCGACACGGGCAAGCAGAAGGGCCAGGTGTGAAGGTGTCCCCAATGGCATAAACAAAACCACTCTCATCTATACAGCCTTTTCCTCTGTAGTCTGGGTAGGCATACTCCTCTGGAGATTCTGGGGTGGCAACAGTTTCTGAAATGGAGTCTTCTTCCAAAACCTCTGTCTGAAATCCATCCGCCTGCTCTTGGGCTTGGTGGGGGCCTGCTGGTGCGCTGCTTGGCCCATCCCAAGCCTGTTTTGATTTGGTATAAGGTTCTTTGCCAGTGTCACTCCTGTTGCCATTGGCTTTAAACTCCCTGTTGGTTTCATTACGGCTCATCTCCTTTATTTTGGAAAGTCCGACCTGATTCTGATTGTCCCGCCGTGCCTGGTCACGCCTGTCCTGGCTAGGCCTGGGCTCCTTATCCTGAGTCAGCTTCTGCACTGGGAGGGCTGGGCTGCAGAGGGCCACCATCAAACAGCAGGTCACCAGCAACGAGCCGGACAGGGCTCCAATGGCCATAGCAGTGGAACTGGGCATTTCCTAGCACTGAATCCCATGAGGGGCAAGCAACTGCATCTCCATCAACACTGAGTCACTAGGTCTATCCAGGAGCCCTGCAGAGAGAAAACAGAAACACACATCAGATCACAAGTCAGGTATGTTAATTTCTTTGAACCAGTCTTGTTATCCGATCTAACTAGAGTAGAGAATGCTCCTTTTGAGACTGTGTTTTTTAAGAAAATAATTTCAGTATAAGACTTTTGCGTAAAGCCTGGTATTTAGAGTACACAGTAAAATGTGAAGGTTTGTTTATACAACTGTGACCATGGTGGACAACTCAAGTGTGTGTGCTCTGCACTAAGGTCAAAGTGGTGAGCAACCACTTTTCACTGTTCCCCCGTTCATGAAAAGTAGGTAACCCCCAGCCAATTGCTGTCACTGACTCTATTGAAGTGTACCCATACACATCCAGCTCCACTCAGTCCATAAGACCTGAGGGAAGCATAACAAGAAGTGAGGAGCAGATGCCTAGTCAGACTGATATGCTGTATATCTGGATACATTCTTCCACTCTCTCCACTAATAAGGCTGGGAAGTTGTGCTCTTTGTTTTTCGGGGCGGGAGATGAGCGAGGGTCACACTGCCAGATTATGTTTCCAGAACAAGACATAAAGCTGAGGGAGGGTTGGGGAGATACAATGTATTTTTGGATTGTAGGGTTGATAAGGGGAGGTGGGGATGTTCCCAAGTGACAGAATGTAATGTGGATTTTTAAGTAACCAGAGGATTGGAAAGGACTTTAGTGACGTGAGTGAGATCTCTCCTATATTCTTATGCCGCAAGTTTTCTGCTATTCCAGCTGCTCTTTTCTTCTTCATTAAGTGAGGAAAGTAATTCTCTTTCTCAATTATAATGAAAATTGTCTGGGAGTATCAGCAATTTCCTGATATGCCCTGGCCTTCTTTCAGAATCACATTTATGCTTAATCTTAGGTAGACAGCTTCAATCTTCCTCAGCTCATTTTCTGGCTGATCCTAAATTTAGTAAAGCTTGCTTGGGTCATGTGTCTTTTCGGCTCTTATATCACCACCTTGACATTTGTTTCCTCTGAGTCTTCATTCTGTGCCTTCCTTGCAATCCTTTTGGGAAGCCTCAAAGACCTGGCTCTTCGTCAATTCCTGTTGTGTGGTTAAGTTGTGTGGTGCCTCCCACCTAAGTGCCAAGAAGCCCAGGCATATGAGCAATGCATAAGTACTTGATATTAAATCAGATAACATAAACAGTAGGGAGGTGAAGTGAGTCTATAGGGGCCATCTGTCTTTTAAGGAAGGGACTGAAGGACCATGAAGTAGAGTGTGGGGGGAAAGTATTGGTGAGATGTATTGAATCTTACTGGCAGTTGTTTTTTGTTTTGTTTTTTTTAACTTTTGTAGCTAGAAAGAAGCAGGGAAGGGATAAGATAAACCCTGATGTTGTGGCTAAAGATGATGACTTTGGAATTTGAAGAACCAGGTTTGATCCCAAGTCTTGGCTTAAATCTCCCAGTGCCTACAAAAAAGTCTGTGACCGAAATTTGGTGCTGATGTCAATCTATGTCTTAATTTTTACATCCCTTCAGCTCCCTCCCCTCCCCCGGGGGAACATTGCTGCCAATAATCTGGCAGGTGCAGTGACACGAGGGCCCTTTGCCCCTCAATTATGATTTATGTAGGCCCCCAACCTGGGTATGGGGAGGCATTTTGCTTGCTTCTAATAGGCTCCCTGACATCCTTACTACCCCACTACCCACCACGAGCGAATCATGTCCGATGTTGCTACTCTGAAGAGACCTCAGTGGGGAGGAACAGATGCAGAAGAATTTCGTCTTACAAAGAATATTGTAAATGGAAATAACCCAGGGCCCCTTTGAGAGGCCAACAAGAGGTAATTTGGCAATGCATAGCATTGCTACCCCTAGACTGTGGTGGATGTGACGAGCATTTAAAACGTAAAACTAATGAGACCCATCATTAGACTCCCATTAGCCTCATTCCTCTCCTCCTGGCGCACGGGACAATAAACAGACGGGAAAGGACGCCCTCCTTACTTACGGAGGCCTGATGTGCCCAGCTAACATCCTATCTAGCAGGGGAGCAGAACGAGGATGCTGTCCCCTTTGTATCGCCCTGCGTTCGTCCTGGCCAGCTCCACATTAACTTCTTCTAAAGAACACACGAGCTATAAAACCTCTATTTGCCATTCACCAACGTGCACACTGTTGTTCAACTGGCGCAGCCTGTCACTTCTTCAAACAGGAAAGAGAGAGCTGCATGAGCTTAGGCAGTGAAGCAGCAATGCTCTGGGGCCGCGGTATGTTATCAGCATCAGTGTTTAATTTGTAAATAAAAACGTGCCGGTGCCCGAAGCCCTCCTCTGAAACTAGCAGCTGCTGCAATTAAATGTGCGAGCGCGGAATACTGAGGGAGGCAGCCTAATCCTGAAGCCATCTCGAGCCTCTTTCATTCATTTACAGCCACTCCCTCCCCTTCAGATCACTCTCGCAGCTTTCTGTTTTCTCATTTTAACATGCTTTTTCGTTTTTCTCTTCCTCCTACTTTTCCATATGTGTCTTTTGTTTGCAGGAAATGCTTGCGGCAGAAGAATTGTCGGCCCTCAATAATAAGTGGCGGTGCCCCGCACCGGAAACCACCGCCACAAATTATGCACTGATTAGCATTGTCCTTCCCTTGCAGACAGGCGGGGATAGCCTGAAATGGGAAAGGGGGTCTCACAGCATGCAGCACGTGCGTAGAGGTGGTATGGGAGGGGGGACCGGAAATGGTTTAATCATCTATCTCCTTAGCTCTCCATTGCGGCCGAGTAAAAAAAAACAAAAAAAAAACAGAAGTCAATGGTGTGGTATTCAGGTACACTAACTGCAAAGACAAGGCACCGTTTTCTCACAACGCGGACTTATATTTTTATGTGCAGAAATATAACAAGATAAATGTGAGACTCGCCCAAGCTGGAAATTTTGAGTTGTCCCAGTGCAAGCCCGTCCGTGAATTGCCGTCTGGTGTGTGCTGACTAGTAGTAGTCTGTGCCCCTTGCAGCCGCGCCGGGCTCTGTGGGTCTCTAAGAAGACACAGCGCGTGTGAGTCAGGTCCGCCTCACGCTGTGCCAGCTCCCCACTCCGTCCACTTCCCACCCCGTTCACGTTTTCTCTTTTGCAAATCAGTCTAGTGGAGTGGAAAAAAGCATGACAACTCTTGTCATTGTCAGTGTGCAGCAAAGGCTTGGCTCAGAAGGGGCTGCTGTGAGCCGGGCGTGTTTGTCCGTCAGAAAATGTGAACAGAAAATAACGAGCACAAGTAAAATAAACAGAAATGGAGGGGGGTCCCCAGTGGTCGCGTGACATTCTCCCCTACATGCCATTTCCAGCACCCAGCGCGGATCATACACTGTCATCATCATTCTAAATGCACATCACCAGCGATAGTACTTACAATATATATTAATTATCCACTGAAAATATAAAATGTAAAAACTAAAAAAAACGTACAGGAGTTGGGCTTGTACTGGGCGTCATTTGAACTACTCCACATAACGCATACAGAAAAAAAAACACTCATCCATTCGCATCATCACGTGTGTACATGACAACTAATTCTCACAAAAAGTGGCTATTTTAAAGAAATTGATAAAATACTCAGAAACTTACATCCACGCACGTCGAAAGACAGATTGTTTCCACGTTAAAGCAATCCACACATTCGACAACGCTTTACAGACAGCCGCTGCTTCCACGGGGTTCCCATGATCTTTTCTTTTTTATATAAAATGCACTAGAAACAGAAACCGGCAGCAGCAAGATATAGGTGGGTCCCAGTAAGACTTCCGTCAATGCCAGGTGTATTGGTAGCGCAATTGCAGTCTTCCCTCAGAGGCAATACGTATCTTGCAGGCTTGTCCTCCCTGTGGTTCTGCCAGCCGTGCTCCAGACTTATAGCTCCCAGATCGTCTCCTTCTGGATGACTCCAAGGCTCGCGGACGCGATGTGCAAAGTGCGACAGGTCAGCCAGAAGGAAAGGCAGCGCAGACACGCACAGCCACCTCTGACTTGCGCAGCAGCTGCTGCTCCGGCCCCTCCTACTACCGTAAAAAATGCACTTTAAAAAAGTGATAAAATATTTCTTACATTCTGGGGAAAATCCAGTTAAAAATAGACAGGGATGTCATGGATTCTGCAGTCGGGGTTTGAGCTCCAGTTTGACGTGGGTTCGGGAAGTAGTTTACTTGTCCAAGAGAGTTAATGTGCAGAATTGCCCCATGTGAATTTCTGTCTCTGCAGCTTTCCTCAATTCTGGCGGCAATCGAAGGGCAGAGTCGCTATGTGTGCGCTACGGAAACCGAGAAAGCGCCGAGTTAAACAACCGTCTGACAATCAGTCTGCGCACTCCAAGAAGACGAGACAGGAATGAATTAGACCGCGGATGCCAGAAGGGGAGCTGCAGATCACGGAACAGCCTGTAACTGCATGCCCGCCTGCCTCCCAGCTCTCCTGTCCCACGTCTACTGTGATTTTCTTGTTATCTGTCCTCCTCGTGCCTGACCTGACTACATTCTCCCTGTGGTCTGCTGCTACCGTGTCACGCTGCCTAACGATCACTGCTGATGATTCTAGGGTTAGAGAACCAGGCACATAGTACTGGCATCAGCACAACATCATGTGAGCCTCGGCTATCACTTAATCTCCCAGTGCCTACCAAAACCTGTGCTGTATGTAATCTAGCTCTTACATAAAGCGCTCCAATGTCGTCGGCGCTATATCACAGAAACAAATCTTACATATTTACCGCTTTGGTAAACCCAGTATATATGGCTTTGCTTTTTCCTGAGTAAAACATTTATAAAGCCTGTTGCTGTGATTAAAAAAAAAAAATCTATTTAATATATCAGTGTACTTTTGCAATGTAAAATAGTCCCACATGTATTATGTTAGACCTGGCATCCTTAGCGTGGTTTCCCCTACCTTTTTGCCTTTGCCGCCTGTATATTTGATTGTGTGCTGGATTTCACTTTGCATGTTTTTGTGCTCTGGGCCCTTTACCACTGCTGATCAGTGCTAAAGTGCAAGAGCTCCCTGTGTAAATTGTGATTATGATTGGTTATCCATGATTGGCATATTTGATCTACGGGTAAGTTCCTAGTAAAGTGCACTGTGTGTGCCCAGGGATAGGAAAACCAATGCTACTAATGGGCCTGCAGCACCGATGTTGCCACCCACCTAAGTAGCCTGCAAACCTGGCTCAGACACCCACTGCAGTGTCTGTAAGTGCAGTTTTAAACTGCCATGTCAACATGGCAAGTGCACCCACTTGGCAGGCCAGAACCTTTCCTTTTAATACATGTAAGGCACACCTACGGTAGGCCCAAGGTAGCCCCATGGGAAGAATGCAGTGTATGTGAAAGGAAGGACATGTGTTGGTGTGTTTTACATATTCCAACAGTGAAATACTTCTAAATTCGTGTCTCACTATTGGAAGGCCTATCTCTCCCATAGGTTATCATTGGAGCTTCCTTGTAAAACCTTAGAAGTGTAGCTTTCAATTGGGAAGGGAATGTGATTTGGAGTTTAGGTTCCCTGAACTCATAATTCAAAGATACATCTTCTAGTGAAGGTAGTTTTTAAATTGTGGGTCTGGGCATATTCTTGCTTTGCCATTCTGTGTCTCTTCCTGCCTGTGGAATCTGGTTTAGACTGACAGGGACTGTTAGTGCATACACTCTATGTCACACAAAGGGAACTGAGGTGTGCCCTGAATATCCTGATGACCCATCAACTGGTTAATTGGTCTTCCTGATCTAGAGCGGTTGGAGGAGTTGTCACTGACACATGGCTAGGGCTGTGTCTTTCCTCTCACAATGCTGTCTCCGCACCCCTGGAGTGCGTCTGGAGCCAGGCCAGAGCAAGGCAGAATATTGTGAACAGCAGTGGCCTATCTTCGAAGTATGTGTACTTCAAAGGCCAAAAGGGGTATACGTATTGGACCTAAAACTCCGGACTTTTAGAACATTTCAGAATCAAGAGGAGATTCTGCCAAGGAGAACGGCTGTAAGGAGGAATACTGCTCCTTTGCTGTGTGTTGCTTTGTTGGGTTGGCCTGCAGTTGCTGCTTTGGAGAGGACAGGGACTGGACTTTGCTGTATATCCTGCTTGTGAACATTCTTCAAGGGCTTTTGTGTGCTTGCCTCCTGTTGGAAGTCCAGTGCCCCATGTCTCTGATGCCTGTGACCCCCCCAATGACTCAGATGCAGGCCCCGCTGTGCGGCTGAAAGAATAAACGTATCGATGGACTGCAGCTGAGAAAATCGACGCAGCGCCTCTTTGCCACAGCCACATCGACCTTCAGTGCATCTGAATTTCCACACATCACACCTGTGCGCCCAAGTTTACAATGCAGCACCCTTGAAAAGAACCGCCTCAGAACGCAACAGCCAATTGAGAAGCTAGGGTAGCCAGAGTTAAACCCTTTAGGAAACGTTCTTTAATGAATCCTAGAATCATAACTGGACCTACTGAGGTTGCAGTGAATCCATTAGAAATGCACCATTTACGAAAAGTGGGCCAACAATTCATATAAGAAGCTACGTTTGAAGGTTTTCTTGACTTTCAGGAATCTATGGCAGCTGATTTGGCGGAGCCTTTATCCTCAAAGAATCAAGACGTCAAACTTAGTCAATTATGTTGAAGAACTCGCAGCTGAAGAGACCAGTGAGGTGTAGGATAGATTGAGAGATGCAGAAAATTCCCTTTGGATATGCTCATGAGGAGAGAGCCACTGTCCCTGAGGCCAAAAGAGTACTGTTAGAAATAGGGTCTCTGGTTGGAAGTCGGTTTGCACTCTTTCCAAGCAGGGACCCTCAATCTAGTCAGGGTAATGGAGATACACACTTAGATAACCCCTGCTCACTCCCTTGGTAGCTTGACACAAGCAGTCAGGCTTTTGACGCCGAGTATGATGCATGAGAAATCCAGCCTCCCGGTGCTGGAAAACTGTGCTGCATGGGGTTTGCATCATTGTCAGCAGCCTCAAGCAGGTGATGTGTCATTTCTCCAGCCGTGATGCGTCGATCTCTCAGCTGCAATGCAGAGGGAGTGTCGATTTTAGCCGCGAAGCATGTGGCGCACCGTTTTGCAGCAACGTTGCAGGTGGTGTGTCAAACTTTTCCCTGCACGGTTTTCTGTGCGTGGATTTCAGCCCTTGTTCTACCAACTTCACCTCTCAAAGGTCCAGGGACTGGATAGGGCACCACTTGGCAGGAGGCTCAGCAGAGAGTCCAGGTGTTGGCAGAGGAAGTCTTTGATGGCCCTGAGATTTCAAACCAGGAGGAAAGCTCAGTCAAAGCCCTTGGAGATTCTTCACAAGCAGGAATATACCACAAGGTCCAGTCTTTGTCCTCTCTCAGGCAGAAGCAGCAACTGCAGGCCAACCCAGCAAAGCACAGTCACAGGCAAAGGGGCAGTACTTCTCCCCAGCTCTTTAGCTCTTCTCCTTGGCAGAGGTTTCTCTTGAATAGAGAAGTAATCTAAAGATCTGGGGTTTTGGGTCCTCTACTTATACCCCTTTCTGCCTGTGAAGTTGAAAAACTTAAAAGGAAAGTCTCTGTTGTTCACAAGATCCTGTCTTGCCCAGGCTTGTCTCCAGACTCACACCAGGGGGTTGGAGACTGCATTGTGTGAGTGCACGCACAGCCAATTCAGGTGTAAGTGACCACTCCTCCCTCCACTCTAGCTCAGATGTCCCATCAGGATATGCAGCCTACATCCCAGGCAATACACAAGGAGGCAGAGTCAGAGAATGGTTTGAGCAAGAAAATGCCCACTTTCTAAAAGTGGCATTTTCAAAAAAGCAATTTAAAAACCAACTTCATCAAAAGATGTATTTATAAATTGTGTGTTCAGAGACACCAAACTCAAAATCTCTATCTGCTCTCAAAGGGAAACTGCACTTTAAGAATATTTAAAGGCAGCCCCCTTTTTAACCTAAGAGAGAGATAGGCCTTGCAACAGTGAAAACCGAATTTGGCAGTATTCCACTGCTAGGACATTTAAAACAAATCAGTACATGTCCCATCTTTAACATACACTGCACCCTGCCCATCGGGCTACCTATGGCCTACCTTAAGGGTGCCTTAAATGTATAAAAAGGGAATATTTGGGCTTGACTACTGGGTACACTTGCCAAGTCGAATTGGCAGTGCAAGACTGCGCACACAGACACTGCAGTGGCAGGTCTGAGCCATGTTTACAGGGCTACTCATGTGGGTGGCACAACTAGAGCTGCATTCCCACCAGTAGCATTTTATTTACAGGCCCTGGCACCTCTAGTGTATTTTACTAGGGAATTACTAGTAAATCAAATATGCTAATCAGGGATAAACCAATCACCAATACGATTTACAAAGAGAGCGTATGCACTTTAGCACTAGTTAGCAATGGTAAAGTGTCCAGAGTCCTAAAGCCAACAAAAAACTGGTCAGAAAAAAATAGGAATAAGGAGGCAAAAAGTTTAGGGATGACCCTGCAAAAAGGGCCAGGTCCAACATGTACAATCAATATAACAGAGTTCCTCTCCTCCCACATATTCTAGAGCACATTTGGGAGGAGGAGAGTTTTTGGAAAGGCATACAGAAGGACCTGGAGACAGGGAACCGATAGATCATCTGTTACCCAGGACACCACTCCTACATGTTGTGTTGAAAAAAGATCTAGCTCTGGTGTCCCCAAGTGGGCATATGTCTAAATGAACTCCCAGTCATCAAGTAGCAAAAGACTGAATAAGGAAGAGTCTGGCTGAGGCTGTCTGCCCAGAAGGTCAGATGACCCAGGATGTATAAGGCTCCCAACGTGACCTTGTGGACGTCCACCCAAGCATAGATCGGGTCTGCTATTTGATTCAGGAACATAAATAAGACCCACCTACCTTCACACTACTATCCAGTCTGATTTAGTCTGTTGCTTCTCGTAGCACTATGGCAATTGAAGTAGCATCTTCCCACCTGGTTGTATGTCCTTAGGAAGACATTCCTCCTGTCCAACTGTGGGGGGAAATCCTGCAATGTTCGCTATATTGCCAAAAGCACTTTCCAGGTGGAGGAGTAGAGACTTTCTTACTGTAACAAGAGCCCTCTCCTATCCAGATTCCCCAGTGCACCCGCCAGCCCAGAGACAGGCATCTGTAGTTAGCTGGAGAGAAAGAGGATATTGTAGTGGAACTCCCTTTGATAGATTTCCTCCCATTAGCCACCACCTAAATTTCCAAGCTATCCCTGAAACTCAGGGTTCTAAGAACTCGGGGACCAGTAGCTGAGAATATGGTTCACCAAGAGCTTTAGATGATATCATGCCCAAGGAACAACCTAGTTGAGATGACTATTAGTCTGTGAACTTTCAGCCAAGTTCTTCCTGTTGCATTTGGCTGATTGAGGAGTCACACGAGGATCTGTTGAATTGAGATCATCCATGGTAGAGGCAGAAATACTAAGGCCAAGTAAGTGTTGAATTGGGCCTCACTGTATATACGTCTGTGATGATTCTATGCTGAATTTCTGAAAGCAATGATGAAGCAAAGATATTGAAGGTCTTTCATCATAAATTCCACATTCTCTTGAGCCTTGAGAAAAGAGGAAGCAGGCAACAACCAGTCATCAAAATATGGGAATATAGTAACACACGATAACAAGGAGGGAGGAGGAGTTTTTTGAGGGGCTGAGACTGTCCTCCTTATAGCCTATATAACATTTAAAAAAGGCCCATCCCAGAAAAGATTCCACAGGGTGGACACAGAAAAGATGTTTTTGTGTAGAAAAACTCTCACCCACCTGGGTTACTTTTTGGTGGCATGCTTCATCATTGGGTTTCCTCCCGTTCCGCTGCAGAACGGGGCGTGCTACGACCAACAGAATACGAGGGATTACTGATGTAGTTTCATCAATGTGAATTTTGAGAGGGATAGGAGTGGTGGGGTCTTAGGTGAGTTAAAAATACCTGCCTCTGGATGCTATTACTAATTTAATATGTGTCACAGGGGCGGTATGGTTAAAAAGGGGCATCAAAGGTGGGGTATACTATGTACCTTACCTCCTGGTTGGTCTACATGTTTCAGAGTCTACCCTTAGACTCCTCTTCAGGACCAAGATGGACTCCCTAATATCACTCCTTGATTGACTATCGCTAGTAATAGCAATAACACTGAATGCTCTGTGGTATAGTGTGATATGCTTAGCTAAAGTGAAATAATATAATACCCAATGGTACCGATGTTTTTCTGAAAAAGCTGTGGAAACAAAAGAGTAACAGTTATCATGGCCCTTGTATAAGTTAGTCTGCTATTCGTATTGCTTGTGGGTGTGGTGGCACTTATTTGCAAACTACACCCCACTCGTGGGAAAAAACACTTGTGAATATCATGTATGAAACAGTAGACAAATAGAGGACAAACTACATTTAGAAAAATATGTAAACACACATAGATGCGTAAAGCACCTCTAAAAACGCACATGTGGTGCATGCGTGACCTACTTTTTAGTGTCTACTCTCTCGTATCATAGATCCTCCGGGAGGGGTGTGTGCTTGTAGTCACACACTGAAAATATATGTAGAATATTAGACTCACCAAATGGCCACTTCTATGGCATGTTGCAATGGGGGGTAAAGCACTTACTTCGTCAAAGTGACACTCCTGCCTTGTGCCTAATGCTCACCTCCCTGAGGTCTGAAACTCTGTAACTCACGTGGGAGTCTAGTTTATAAACTCACTGTAGCTGACACGTCTCGACCTGCTGCAGCGTGTGTGTAGTGGGCTGATGTAGGAGTAGGAGGACCCCCAAATTAGGAGTCATCCGTCAGTGCCTGTTTTGGCGCTGACCTTAGCAAATAACCAGAAAAAAGGGTTGGGGCGGTGGGCTACACTTTCTCAGGGGAGTGGGGGCTACTTATTAGTTATGTAGATGTGTATATAAATATAAAAAAGGATCAAAATATGTTTTATTTTATTATTTCTGAATGGAATTCCCAGGGTAAACCTGATATAAGAAATTTGAGGGGATAGGAGGCAGGGGTGGATTACCAGGGGGGTCTGAGGGCTGCTGATCCTATGTATTTAAGGAGATGGTCACATGTATTAATATTGCTTTGCTAGTCAATTTATGTTGCAGTCATTTTAGTGTTTCATTAGCTGGCCCCAAGGGACATTTTCTTTGAGGCCTCGTTGGTGTGTGCATAACTGAAAAACCCAACGTTGTTCTCTTTCGAGTAGAAAGGATTTGCTATTGATCTCTTTGTGGTATTCAAGGATAACCAATGGGTAATCCTCCACAGTATGTCCTTTTTCTAGGTAATGGGTGGAAATTTTTGTGGTGAATCTGCCACATCTCAGATTCCTCCGATGTTCACAGATGCAAATTTTTACTTTGTGGTGGTCATCCCTATATAATGTAACTTGCATGGGAAAGTACTCATGTACACTGCTCGCTGGGTGTTACAGTTGGACAAATCCCTGCTTTCCCATGTAGTGTTATCATTGAAGGTGACCCTTTTGGTAGCAATTGTTAAATGGCACACGCTACAATTCCCACACAGATAATGTCCAGTTGGTGGTGGTAAATAGTTGTTCCCATCCAGTTTCTTTTTGGACATCCCTGGGTGGGTATTCACTACCTTAGACTTTTTGCCACGTTTATGGGAAAATATGGGTTTGGGAATCTTCAATGAGCCACTATTCAGGATGCATCAATGCTTGTTTATGATCTTGCTCACTTAATTAGAGGCTACATTAAATGTTGTAATACATAAAGGTCTTTCTTTTTTTTTCCTTTTGTGGAGGTATGTCCAGATGGGCTTCTCTCTGGTTATTGCATGCTCGTATCATGGCCTGGTTAAGGATTTTGGGGGTATTTCCTTGCCTTCAGTTTTGATACTAGGTTCTGGGCTTGTAGTTTGTAGTCAGACACCTCAGAAAAGTTCCTCCTTAACCTTAGGAACTGTCAACATGGGAGGTTCTCCCGCAAATGGCGGGGATGGGCACTTTCGAAAAGTAATAGATAGTTTTTAGCTGTCGTTTTTTTTATGGGTGGTCACTTTGAAGGCCCCATTAGTAGCTATCATATTGAGGTCAAGGAAGACCAATTGTTTCTTTCTTTTAGTGTGAGTGAATGTCAGGAACTGTTCCTGTCTATTGAGCCACTGCAAGAAAGACTCTACTTGTGTCTCTTCCCCTTCCCAGATGACCAATATGTCATTGATTTACCTTTTCCATAGTACAATGTTATCTCTGTATGGGTTAGTGGATTTTAGAATTCTTTCTTTCTCAAGATGGTAGACGTAGAGGCTGGCCAGACTAGGTGCTTCCCATGCCTGCCCTGTGTTTTTGAAGGTACAGGTTTCCTTCAAATAAAAAAAAAAATCATTGTTAAGGCCCAGAAACAACATTCCATAACCACGTTTCGTGGTGTGTGGTAGTCCCAATCCATATAAAAAATGACCTCCTTGATTATGCGCAATGTGTCAGAATGAGGGAGACTGGTATGTAGGCTTTCCACATCCAGGCCTATCAGTGTTTCAGTTGCAGGGTCGAAGAGTCTGTCTTTGAAGAGACACAACACATCTTTCGTGTCTTTAAGGTATATGTCGGTGTTCTGGACTATGGATCTCAGGAAAGTGTCAGCAAACCGGGACAAAGGTTCCAAGACTAAAGTAATATCAGATACAATAGGTCTACCAGGGTTTGGGGGGGTGTTTCAAGATTTATATGAATTTTTGGAATGGTATAAAAATAAGGAGTCAATGGATTTGTGTTGATTAGAAAATCACCTTCTTTCTAGGAGATCCAGTTGTGTGCTAATGCTTGTTCCACCATCCTGGTGATCTTAGTGCTAAGGAATTCTGTAGGGTCTTCCTTGAGTCTCTCACAGTTGCATGTATCACCCAGTAATCTAAAACACTTTTTCCGATAGCTTTCTGTGGTCTGGATGACGATGGCACCTCCCTTATATACTGGTTTTATGACTATATTGGTGTTATTGGCTAGTTCATGTAATGCTTTCTTTTCATCTCTTGTTGTATTGTGGAATATCTTTAAAGTGTCTGGATTAATCTCATTAATGTCCTTCAGGACTGCTTGTTCAAAGCCAAGAGGTTCTGCTAGAATGGATTCACTAAGGGGTGTAAAACACGATTTGTTGCACAGACCAGTGTTTCCCATTGTTGAACCAACAATAGGTGGCCGACCCTCAAAAAATGATATTAGTTTGACCCTTCTGATGAACTCATTGGCTTGTATGCAAAATCTAAATTTGTATGTGGGGGGCAGTTGAAACAAAACCCAGACCCTTCTCCAGAACACAAGTCTGGGTGTGGGTTAATGTTAACTCACTCAAATTTACCACTAGACTGTGCAGCTGCTTGTGCTTGGCTGGTTGTACAGACCCTGTGTGTTCTCCACGGTCATGCTCCATGTAAACACTCTTCCCTGTACTTGGTCAGGTGCCCAACGGACCTGGGATTGTCTCTTTGATTTGCCCCCTGGGCGTCCTTGGCCTGATCCTAAAACAGGGGGGTAGTATTGTGAAAATTGTTCCCCAGATTCCCAATGTTCAAAATGCAGAGGATATATCTGAAGTGGTAATGGGCCTTGTGTAAAGGGGGGGGGGGTGGGGGTAGGTACATGGGATACATGGCCCATCCCTTCCTTGTTCTAAAACCAGCCCTTCTGGTTACTGCACCCTCATTTTAGGGATCTAAGCTACTGGAGCCTGAATCGAATGAGTCAGAGTCCGTGTTGTACCCTGGGTTTCTTCGTGAGGGAACAGTCTTCCCTAATATAGGGGTATACCTTTTCATGTGAAAATGTTCCTACATCTTTTTTGAGTTTCTAATGCTTAGTCTGTTTTAAATACATCTCATATTCATTAGTGGATTGATTCAATTCTTCTAAGCGCCACAGTAGACATGTATGCTTTGAGGTGGACCGCAAGATTAAGTGCTGCTGGTGTGATTTGGCAGATTTCTCACCACTAGTTGGATTTAAAATTCCTTCCTGGCTGTGGTGGGAAAGTCACTCTACTTAAGATTTGGTTGGGAGGGTCCTGTTGCTGTGGGTCAGATGAACAGCAACAGTGTGGGTGCTGCTGAAGCAAACGGGTGGCTATCACACCATGTTGATGGGGAGAAACTTGTTTTGCTTATGGATTTGTCCTGACCCCTTATGTCACATGACCTGCAATGGTGTGGGGGCTGTTGAGACAAGCTGACTGCTTCTTCTCATGGGCAGCAGAAAATATTGACAAAGAATGGGCAGACCCCTCATCTTCCCCTTTCCTTCTGCTCAGTCAGTTTGCAGTATATCATTTGTGACTTTTTATCACTCCAAATTAATGCTGTGATGGTGTATTTCATAAAGGAGAAAACATACTGCATGGTAAATAAGCATTGACAAGGTTATGCCTACGCAAAATCTATTGGCTTTGTCGATGTTTTTTAGACTTGTTACACAGCAGCGTAACCAGCTGTGCAACAGGCTTGAAGAAGGAAGAAAGCACAATGATACAGTCAGCGTTGACAGCAACATGACTTTTTTTTTATTTCAAGCCATGTAACACTGCAGCCAATGCTGCTGTGCAATATTTGTAAAAACAGTGCAAATGGAGGAAGGCAGGGGATGGGGAAACAACAGACATCTGGAGGAGGGCAGGGGTAACCAAGGCAGTGGGAGGAGGGCTGGTGATGGGGGGGGGGGACAAGTACCTGACAGCATGAGGCGGGCAGGGGTTAGACACAGTGGACAGCGGAAGGGTGTGGGGAAAACCACGGATAGTAAGAGAAGGGCAGCAGGAAAATGGTATGAGAGTGGCTGGGAAGACCATACAACCTCAAGTAAAAAAAAAAGTTTAAAAAAAGTACCTGGAGAAGTGTGCGGTGAGTGGAGGGACACTGGCAGCAAACAGGAAGCTGTGATAGGTCCTCGGTAGGGACAGAAGGCCTGGGAAGAGTGCAGGAAGACATGAGCAACCGACAGGAAGCAGGAGGCATCACTAGTAAAAAGCAGGGAAACAAGAGTGATGCGGAAGTCAACTAGTGGTAAGTAGTGGGCAGATCGAAGGCTGCTGAGGCTTTTTTTAAATAAAAATACCTTTCTCTGACAACGCATGTGCACAGTAGCTGAACCTTAAAAATCATGTTCTAACTTGGTCCTTGTTGATTCTTCAGGTAAAAGGTTATATCAGATGTTGTGCTATTTTTCCAATCCAGTCCAAGTAGTTGTTTTGCACATCTTTGAGGTCGTGGTGCTATTCATATCCATAAATGTTTGTTTTTACATTCAATAAACTTGGCAAAGTAGTTTGCTTAGCAGTTTGAGAATATATCTGCTTTCCTTGATTAATGGTAAAGCGGGATATGCTTTGCTGAACTCTAGGATTTTAGGAATAGCTTAGAGAGCTTCGGAATGATTTGTGCAGTAGAAAAGCAAGATATCAGCGCAGAGTTCAACTTTGGATTCAATTTACTGTGATCTGGTCTGTTCGCGTTTTTCGAAATGTCTCAATAAATTCGACTGGTAGCTCCATGTGTAGCAACAGAAATTCCTTTCTTTGATTCTTTTAAAAAGTTCGGACTAACGCCCCGTAACCTTTTGTTGAAAATATTGTAGAGCAACTGTTAAAACAAAACGGGATTGAGAAGAACTATATGAAAAAGGTCACTTTCTAACAATTCTAGAATGTTCATGCTGCCTGTGAATAGGATTTCCCCTACAAGACCAAGAGTCTGTTTAATAATTTGGCATGGGTCTTTCTTCTCTCAAGAAGGCTAGGCCATTACTCCTGTCACCCTGGCTGAACTACCACAATCTACCACCATTATTGCTCTCAGTTTTCTAATAGTATATTTGGATACTGCCCAATTCATGACAAAAATATTTATTAATACACTTCTTAATTTCTTGTACTAGAAAACAATAGAGTCCTTTCAGAAATCCTTTCTAATTGCCCGAAGCATCTATAGGTGGTAGCCACAAAAATATTAAACATTTTGTCTATGGAACACTGTCAAATGTATAATATATGACAACCAATGTTGGGCTCAGTAAACAGCCTCGACTCATGCTTATCCTTGATTATTTTATTTCGTTCTTTAATGACCTTTAGTGATGTGTGATTGCTTATTATTCATTAAATGTGTGTTTTTCCACTTACATTGCGTTTAAAAGCAAAATGTTTGAGTGAAAGTGCATCTACTGTTTAAAGCTGTATTTCCTAGGTGCATTTGTAAACTGTGTAGGTTACTGTATATGTTACTACATCAGTGCTCCCTTGTACGTAGCAGGCCCGTTCTGCAGCAGAATGGTAGGAAACCCAGTGATGAAACATGCCACCAAAAGGTAACCTTCCTTTTCCTTGTCCACCCTGTGGAACCTTTTTTGGGCTGGGCCTTTTGTAATGTTATATAGGTGTTAGAAATGGGGTCTTTGGTTGGTAGTCAGGTTACCCTCTGCAAGGACCCTTACTCTAGTCAGGTTAAGTCACACAGAATCCAAATTATCCTGTGCCCACCCTCTGGTAGCTTGGCACTGAGCAAGCAGACTTAACTTAGACGGCAATATTTAAAGTATTTGCGCAATAAATCATGCAATAACACAGTAGAACACCACACAGTGTTTAGAGAAATATATAATATTTATCTGGATAAATGCAGGTCAAAATGATTAAGATGCAATAAGTATATGTTGCAAATATCACTGTAGAAATGATATAAAGTGTCTTTAGTCTCTTAAAAGCAACAAATGTCTCTGGATTTCTGTCCACAATCTCTATTCAATTTTAGGCACGTTCCAATGGGTCCTGCAATCCAATTTGCGTCAACGCGTTTCGGTGGTTTTTCAAAAGTCCTTCCACCACCTTCTTCAGGACATTAAGATATACTCCCCTCATATATTTTCCAAATCTGCATGTACCATAAATTAAGTAGATATCAATTAACCAATCATCCCAAATCCATATGTTTATACACACATAGGTTATAGTTTCACGATAGTCCACAGACCGGGTAACCTCTGCATGTACCATAAATTAAGTCGATATCAATTAACCAATCATCCCAAATCCATATGTTTATACACACATAGGTTTTAGTTTCACGAAAGTCCACAGACCGGATAACCTCACGAGATCCACTTAGTTCCCCAATTAGTATCTTCAATCACAAAGGGCCCAATATTGATAAATAGGCTCCCAATATTTTAAATCCAAATGGCGAAGCTCCGTCCTCGTCCTCTTCACACAAACAAAGGAATTACACTGCATCGATTCCTCTCAGGAAGTCGGGCTGCGTCATTCTGGCTCTGCTGTGCGTCAATCCAGTGGGCTGTGCATCGAATTTCCGGTCCCTATGCTGGCGCTGAGTCGGTCTTCTCCTTGCGAAGTCAGGCTGCGTCTGTCCGGATAAGCGTGCAGCAAATTCTTCACAGCGATGCAGGCTGTGCGTCGTTTCTGGCAGGCGGTGCGTCGATTTTCGCTGCACCGGGAGTTCTTCTTGCAGAAATGAAGTATTTTCGGTCCTGAGACTTCAGGGAACAGGAGGCAAGCTCTATCCAAGCCCTTGGGGAGCACTTCTCAGCACAGCCAGAGAGCAGCAAGGCAGCAGACAAAAGCAAGGCAGCAGTCCTTCTCAGAAAGCAGTCAGGTGAGTCCATTGGGCAGCCAGGAAGTTCTTCTTGGCAGGTTGCAGCTTCTGGTTCAGGTTCTCTTTCCCAGGAGGTGTCTGAGTTGGTAGGGGCAGACACCCTGTTTAAATACCCAAATGTGCCTTTGAAGTGGGGGAAGACTTAAAAGAGTGGCTTAGAAGTGCACAAGGTCCCCTTTGAGTTCCATCCTGTCTGCCAGGGTCCCAGAAGGGGGTGAGGCAGTCCTTTGTGTAAGGGCAGGGTACTATCTTTTGACATGTAAGTGTCAGGCCCTCACCCTCCCAGTCCAGGAAGACCCATTCAATATGCAGACATGCAAATGAGGCTGAGCATCCTGTGTTTGGGGTTTGTCTGAGTGAATGCACAAGGGATTTGTCACTGAACCTAGGCAGACGTTGATTGTAAGACACAGAAGGATTTAAGTGCAGAGAAATGCTTACTTTCTAAAAGTGGCATTTCTAAAATAGTAATATTAAATCCAACTTCACCAGTCAGCAGGATTTTGTATTACCATTCTGGCCATACTAAATATGACCTACCTGCTCCTTTTAGATCACCAGCTACCACTCAAATAGTGTATGAGGGTAGCCCTAATGTTAGCCTATGAAAGGAGCAGGCCTCACAGCAGTGCAAAACAAATTTAGGAGTTTTACACTACCAGGACATGTAAACTACACAGATACATGTCCTGCCTTTTGGCTACACAGCACCCTGCCCTATAGGTTGCCTAGGGCGAAATTTAGGGATGACCTTTACGGAGAAAAAAGGGAGTTTTAGGCTTGGCAAGTACTTTTGAATGCCAAATCGAATTTGGCAGTGAAACTGCACACACAGGCCTTCCAATGGCAGGCCTGAGACATGGTTAAGGGGCTACTTGAGTGGATGGCACAAGCAGTGCTGCAAGCCCACTAGTAGCATTTAATCTACAGGCCCTGGTCACATATAGTGCAATTTACTAGGGACTAATAAGTACATTAAATAAGGCAATTGGGTATGATCCAATGTCATCATGTTTAAAGGCGAGAGCATATGCACTTTAGCACTGGTTAGCAGTGGTAAAGTGCGCAGAGTCCTAAAACCAGCCAAAACAGTGTCCAAAAAGTGGAGGGAGGCCGCCAAAAAGTTAGGGGTGACCAATAAGGTATAAGGAGGACAGTCTCAGCCCCTCAAAAACCTCCTTCTCCCTCCTTGTTATCATATAATTTAGGCAGCGCAGAGCTGCTGGAGTTTCTATAATCCTCCTTTACACTCACACGTGAAGGACCATTAGTAAATATGGCGGAAATAATAGGGGTCACTTTCTTGGCAGAGGAAGTAGAAAGGATTTTGGCTTCAGTATCCCCATTTGGTGAGACACCTACATCAGAGAATGTGGGAGACAGTAAGGATTGGGATGAACTCAACACCCTCAAAAGGAATCAAGTTAAAACGATGATCCATGGGATCATGATGACAGAGTACCTGAGAGCAAATGAGGCCCCACAGTGCCTAATAGCAAGAAATAAACCCTTAATTTTCCAGCATGACAAGATGTTTAAAAAAGATTGGTCACTTATATCATGGCATTGCACCCAGGATTGGCTAATTTTGATCATAAAAACAGCAACACGACTTTCGGAGGAACTAATGGGGGAGATCCTCAACCAAGTATGCACAGAGAGCAGTGGTCGTTCACATGCCATTCAGCCATGTAAGGATTGTGTCACCTTAATGCTTGTGACCATGGTAAACTCTCAACACGCTCAGAAAAAAAGCCATCCACACCATATGCCATACACCTCACACCAGGCAACAGATACAGACTCTGCATCAGACTATGCAATCACACATACCACACTCTCACAGAAGACACTAAAAACCTTATCCACACTCCTTTCACTAGCACTCATGCTCTGGCATCCGAACAAGAAATCCATCTCATGATCCTCAACACACACTCAGGAGTCAACCAAGCACATAATATCTCAGACACTATCACACTACACAACTTTGACTCACTCTTCTTTACAAAAACATTACACAATCATCTACACACATCCTAATGATCCTCACAAGCAGTAGCATTGAATGTGCAGATCATACGGAGAGAAAAAAAGGACCATTTTGCTTTCACTGTCTTTCTTATCCACCTGGACCTTCCCCCAAGGTCCCGGTTATTAAAGGTAAACATACAGATATAGGCCCTCATTACAACCCTAGCTGTCACGACTCACGTGCTGCTTGCGCCTGGAGTTTGCAGATCTTGAGGCGTGGATCTTGAGGGTTCGGCTTTGGCCCAAAAAGGGGCGACTCTTTCTGGTAGCCACGGTGCTGTAGGCAATGGAACGCCAAGAACAGACCGTGACCTGAAGAAAGTAGCGCCAGAGGGAAAAAACCCCTTCAGAAGAAGGGGAAAAAACCTCCAAGAGAAGATTCACAGAGGATTCCTGAAAACAAGAACAGAGGAACAGGAATCAAAAAGAACTGACGTAAATAACACAGAAATGGCGAATTCCAGAACCAAAGGCTAGGAAATCAGGAGCGAGGACACCATCTGAACAGAGAGTGTTGCAGCGCAATGAAGAGAAGAAAAAACCACCCTTAAATACCACAAAACAGGAAGTGACCCACAGGAAGAAAAAGGACACCATCTTGGATAGGGAAAAGTAGATAGAATAGAATAGAATAGAAACCATAGAGAATAGGGAAGGAGGAATGCTGGGAAGACAAGGGTAACCTGGGAAGGGGAAAAGACATAAAGGAAAGTGCAAAAAACAGACCCAAAAAGAAAGAAGACAGAAGAAAGAAGAAAGAAGCCACAACAGGTAAGAGGGTCAGGAGACACTAACAGAAACGGAGGGAGAGAACAGAGCGAGGCCCCAAGTAAGCTCTGGGGCCTCGTAGGGTGCAGGAAAGCCTCGGGGCGCGCCGCGTCTTAAGGACGCGAAGCGCGGCCCGAACTGAACGCGCTGCTTGTGCCGAACGCTCGGCTCGCGCCACGCGGTGCGGCGCGACAGTAGGCCCCCCTCCCAAAGGCCCTGGTTTGAAAGGAAATAAACGGTGAAAGCGCTGAATCAGAAGAGGAGCATGAACAGAAGATGCATCTTCCCAAGAACATTCACTGAGAGGATAACCCTTCCAATGAATCAGATACTGCAGACGTTTGTGAAAAAGTCGGGAGTCACAAATTTCCTGAACCTCATATTCAGGAACATCATCCACTAAGACAGGAGGAGGACAGGAAAACTGACGAGAATAAGGATCAGGCACATAAGGTTTGAGTTGGGAGACATGGAAGACTGGATGAATCTTCCACGTGTGAGGCAAGTGAAGACGGACAGTGACAGGATTAAGCAACTGGAGAATACGGAAAGGGCCATAGTAGCGAGGTGTGAACTTGTTCTGAGAGAGACGTGAGGGTAAGAATTTAGAAGAAAGCCAAACTTTATCTTGTGGATGGTAGTCCGGAGTGGTCCTACGTTTCTTGTCTGCTACTTTCTTCATATATCGTTTGGTGTGTAAAAGATTGGATCGAATCAGTCTATGGATTTGTAGAAGGCGTTTGGAAAAATAAGTAATAGCGGGCAAGGGAGTGGGAGACCGAGAAAAAGTAGGAAAAGAGGTAGGATGAAAACCATAAGAACAGAAAAAAGGAGCGGTCTTGGAGGCACTATGGACTGAATTATTGTAAGAGAATTCAGCAATAGGAAGATAAGTGTTCCAGTTGCTTTGAGTAGAGTTGCAAAAACAACGAAGGTATTGTTCAAGGCCTTGATTCAGACGCTCTGTCTGTCCATTGGTCTGAGGATGGAAGCCCGATGACAGAGCTCTATTGATATTAAGTGTCTTACAAAAATACCTCCAAAACCGGGAAATGTACTGAGGTCCTCTATCAGATATAATGGTATGAGGAAGTCCATGAAGACGGAAAATGTGGTCGATGAATAACTGGCTTAGTTCTTGGGATGTAGGAAGCTTTTTCAGAGCAGTGAAATGAGCCATCTTAGTAAAAGAGTCCACAGTGACCATGATTACCCGGTTTCCTGCTGAAGGTGGTAACGAACACATACAATCAGTAGAGATGGTGTGCCATGGAGTTGGCGGAACCGGCAAGGGCTGGAGTAATCCTGCAGGTCTGGTTCGGGGAATCTTGACTTGAGCGCATGTGGGACACGCCTGAACGTATGTTTCAATATCCAGTTTCCAAGTAGGCCACCAGAAAAATCGTGATAGCAGTTCTTGTGTGGCCTTGATGCCTCTATGACCAGCAACCGGTGAATCATGACACATTTGTAATGCTTTTTCTCTAACTCTGTTAGTAGGGATGAATAACAGATCTTGATAATAATAGTATCCTTGTCTCTTATGTAATAGAGGCCTTAAGTTCTCTACTTCGTCATCAGATAGATTGGAGTATTCTAGTTGTACCTCCTCCAGAAAAGACTGAGCTACCCCAATGATCTTATTAGGTTCCAGTAGATGTTGAGCTGGGGCAGGAGTACAATCTGGATAACGACGCGACAGAGCATCAGCCAGAATGTTTTGGGAGCCAGGAATATGTGTAATGTAGAAATCATACTGGCTGAAGAAGAAGGCCCAACGAGCTTGACGACTATTTTGGCATACGAAATTTCGTAAGCATTGTAAGTTTCGATGGTCTGTTCTCACTTCAAAGGGCTCCTTGGAACCCATCAGAAATTGTCTCCATTCTATACAAGCTGTTTTCAGAGCCAACAATTCTCTTTCTAGTACTGAGTAATGTTGTTCTGCAATAGAGAGTATATGAGACAGATAGAAAACAGGATGTTCAAGACCATCATCCTCCTGTTGTTGGAGTAGGACGGCTCCAATGGCCTTTTCAGAAGCATCGGTGACGACAATAAATTGTTTGTTGGTATCTGGATGTCTTAAAATGGGAGCTTGCGTGAATGCTTTCTTTAAATCCTGAAAGGCTGTTTCGGCAGCTTTAGTCCAGACAAACCCTTTAGTTAGACTTTCCTTCTTTAAAGTGTGAGTTATATGGCTAGTTTGTTTTGCAAAGTCTGCGATGAATTGCCGATAGAAATTCGCTAATCCTAGAAAACATTGTGTTTCTTTAATAGAAGATGGAGAAGGCCAATCTAGAATAGCTTGTACTTTTTCTTGATCCATAGCTACACCTGTGGGACTTAAATGATAACCCAGATATTTGACTTCCGTCTTGTCAAACTCACACTTCTCGGGTTTGCAAAATAGTTGATGTGCCCGGAGTCGTTGAAGGACTTGTTTCACATGGAAAGAATGGAGTTCGGGATTTCTAGAATAAATAAGAATATCATCTAGGTAGATGACAACTGTCTGATTCAGGAGATCAGAAAACACTGAGTCCATAAATCTCTGAAAGATTGCGGGGGCATTAGTAAGACCAAAGGGCATTACTCTGTATTCAAAGTGACCAAATGGAGTCCTAAAGGCCGTTTTCCACTCATCTCCTTCTTTAATGCGTAAAAGGTGGTAGGCTCCCCGTAGATCTAGTTTGGTAAACCGTTGGGCCCCTCTGACTGCCTCTAAAATGTCCCTAATGAGAGGCAAAGGATATCGATCCTTAATAGTTATCTTATTCAGACCTCTAAAATCCAGGCAAGGGCGAAGATCCTTTGTCTTCTTGGGTACGAAAAAGAGAGGAGCCCCGGCCGGAGAAGACGATGGAACAATAAGACCACTTTGAATATGTTCTTCCAAGTACTCCTTTAGTACTTCCTTTTCAGTTTCCGTGAGGGAATACATCCTTCCAAAAGGAACAATAGTGCCAGGTTCCAAGGGAATAGCACAATCATAATCTCGATGTGGAGGTAACACTAGTCTGGAGGGTTTTTGGAATACGTCTTGAAACTCCAAATAGTGTTCAGGAACTCCTTGGACTGTATTAATGGTCGAACCGGTAGTACCTTCTGTGATTATTGATCTCTTGGGTGACCAATACTTGTCAGAAGCAAAACAGTGCTCGTGACAGAACTGTGAGGACAAGGAAACCGTCCGGGTAGCCCAGTTCACATATGGATTATGTCTGATGAACCACGGGATTCCAAGAATGATGGTATGATTGGGGCAAGTTATAAGGTCAAAGGAGATGTGTTCCTGATGGTTACCGATCTGTAAACTCAGCATCAGGGTAGTAGTATCAACTGGACCCGATGATATCAAGGATCCGTCCACCGTGTGTACTTGTTCGGGAATCTCCTTAGGTTGTATAGGAATTTGTTGAGTAGTGGCCCACTTCTTATCCATATAAATTCCACTAGCTCCACAATCTAGTAGTGCCATAGTTTTCTCTTGACGGCCATCAGGTAATTGTAACATGACTGGTACAATGAACAAGGATGTAGTATTGTCATTAAAGGAACTGATGGAAGGTATAGCTGCTAATCCCGTCCCCTCCCTTCTTACAGAGGACGGGAAGTGGCGTTTCCCGATGGCCTTGAAGGACGTACTGGACAGGTACGAAGCATGTGGCCGGCAGAACCGCAGTACAAACACAACCCATTCTTTCGTCTATCTTCTCGTTCGCTAGCGGAGAGAGGGCCTCGAGTTGTATCCACCTGCATGGGTTCTCCTTCGATGTCTCTGACAGGAGGGCGAGGTTCCTCAGAACGATGCGGAAAAACTCGTGAAGTGCTTGGTTGGAAAGACCCTCTACTCTTTCTCTTCTCTGCTCTCCGTTCCTGAAGGCGATACTCGATGGAAAGGGCTTGATCCACCAGGCCACGAAGATCTTCCACTCTGGTGGAATGTACTAGTTCATCCTTTATTTCTTCTTTGAGTCCTCTACGAAACAAAGTCACCAAAGTACGTTCCACCCAGGTGGTCTCCCGCTAGCTGACGAAAGCGTGTTATGTATTGAAGGACATCTTGTGAGCCTTGATGAATATCGCATAAGGCTTCTTCCGCTGAAGCCTCCAATCCTGGACGACTAAACATCTGCTTGAAGCGATTCACGAAGGCCGAATAGTCCGACAATACCGGATCATTAGATGATACCATCGGGGTTGCCCAGGCCAAGGCAGGACCGGATAAGGCACTGATGAGATAACCCACTTTTGTTCTGTCTTGGGAGAACTGGGTGGGTCGGAAGGCGAAGTAAACTGTTAAGGAATCAAGGAACTCACGCAGTTGGGTTGGCTCCCCAGAAAAACGATGGGTAGAGGCGGAGAGCGTCGGAACGTCACCACTACGGAAAGCCAAAGCCTGTCGCAATGCAGCATTCTCACTACGTAGTTGTTGTAATTCTTGAGCTTGTTGTTGAATTGTCGTCAGGAGAGATTGATCCGGATCTGCAGCTGCTACCACAGTGTCTTCCATGGTGTTAGAAGACGTCGGAATGGTTTGGCGCTGCAATCTGTCACAACTCACGTGCTGCTTGCGCCTGGAGTTTGCAGATCTTGAGGCGTGGATCTTGAGGGTTCGGCTTTGGCCCAAAAAGGGGCGACTCTTTCTGGTAGCCACGGTGCTGTAGGCAATGGAACGCCAAGAACAGACCGTGACCTGAAGAAAGTAGCGCCAGAGGGAAAAAAACCCTTCAGAAGAAGGGGAAAAAACCTCCAAGAGAAGATTCACAGAGGATTCCTGAAAACAAGAACAGAGGAACAGGAATCAAAAAGAACTGACGTAAATAACACAGAAATGGCGAATTCCAGAACCAAAGGCTAGGAAATCAGGAGCGAGGACACCATCTGAACAGAGAGTGTTGCAGCGCAATGAAGAGAAGAAAAAAACACCCTTAAATACCACAAAACAGGAAGTGACCCACAGGAAGAAAAAGGACACCATCTTGGATAGGGAAAAGTAGATAGAATAGAATAGAATAGAAACCATAGAGAATAGGGAAGGAGGAATGCTGGGAAGACAAGGGTAACCTGGGAAGGGGAAAAGACATAAAGGAAAGTGCAAAAAACAGACCCAAAAAGAAAGAAGACAGAAGAAAGAAGAAAGAAGCCACAACAGGTAAGAGGGGTCAGGAGACACTAACAGAAACGGAGGGAGAGAACAGAGCGAGGCCCCAAGTAAGCTCTGGGGCCTCGTAGGGTGCAGGAAAGGCTCGGGGCGCGCCGCGTCTTAAGGACGCGAAGCGCGGCCCGAGCTGAACACGCGGCTTGTGCCAAACGCTCGGCTCGCGCCGCGCGGTGCGGCGCGACACTAGCGGTCCGAAGACCACCAGGACCGCTGTGGCAGTGTCACTGCTGATGGGCCGGCAGTAAATACCGCCAAATTAGAAGTTTGGCAGTGTGGTCGAAGCCAAACTGCTGAGCCTCCACCTGTCCCACCATATTACCGCGTTCCACCGAGCTGGAGGTGAGCACCTTCAGCACTGTGGATGGCGTGATACTGCTAGTGGTATCACAAGGCGGGAGACCGCGAGTATTTTACTGGCAGTTACACTGCCAGAAAAAGCTGGCGGTCTTGCACCCTGGCTACAGGAATAAGCATTCCTGTCACCAGGATACATTCTCACACACATCCACTCCACATGCCTGCACACATGCACTCACACACTTCTACACACACACAAACACACCCCCATGCAAATGCAACATAAACACCCATTCACACTGACAAACAAACACAAACACTGCACTCCTGCACACATTCACGCCCCACTCCCCCATGCACATACATACATTCACACCCCGCACCACATACATGCATGTATTCACTCCCCCTGATACGTTCACACACACCCCCTGCACTGCATACATGCATGCATTTGCTCCACCTCCCCATGCGCATACATACATTCACACACATTCCCCCCTGCACCGCATACACGCACTCACCCACTATTCCCATCCACTCACACAAACACTCACCTCCCTCCCCTGTCCACACACAATCACTCACACACGCAGACACGCACCCATAAACACTCCTCCTTACCCCTGCATTCACGACATTCATGCACTCACACATACACTCTCCCCTTTCAGACGATCCACTTACTTCGTTTGTCAAGGAGGTCGTTCAGGAGAGGATTGGTCCTGGCACTTCCACTGCCAGCAGCGCTTCGCCACCTGGGCACCGCCACACCGTATTACACGACTGGACTCTGAAGACCGCCGAAGTTGTGATGCGGGCTATAGATTTACTCAGTCCATACTTACTCACTTGCATATTCATTCCTACACTTAGTAGTAACATTACAGTTTTTTGTCATGCACCATTTCAAAATGTAAAGTCACTCATAGATGTAGATTTACATACCTCAACTCTTGTTCGAGCCTCCAACATCAAGATTTATGAGTGTAATGTTACTGCTATTATCGTTTTACATGTAGGTGGAGATCTCCACCACCATGGCGGAGGTCTCTCAAAGAAAAAGCATAGGGAAAATAAAAAAGTAAATACACTTGAAAAGAAAAATATGAAAAATAATTTCATGTAAAGTAATAATTTAAATTATTATTGTAAAATAATTTTAAAAAATTGTTTTAAAAAACTCAAATGTGTATTATTCAATATATTGAATTAATTTTAAGATAATTTTATAAAAGAAAAAATAACAATATTACATACAGTAACAATTTTATTTTTATTAAACGTGTTTTCAAATTTAGGAAAAGTAAGTTATAGAATAATTGTAATTATTTTTAACAAAAGGTGAACATTGCCACTAAATGTAATATTTAAAAAAAATAATTCTAATGAAATGTTATAGTAATACACATTTTAAAATAATTTTATATATCTTTTAAACACACATAAAATTATATATAAAAAATCGTCTTTATTTAACAATATTTCCTGGAGGGTACTATTTTAAGCCCCTGTCCAATACTCAGATGGGCTACATTTACTACTGTCTGGGACTTTTTTGCCTGCAGTAACTTTAAAAGTGTAGTTTATGGGTAATAAAAGGCCAGCTATTTGTCGGAGTTTGCACTTGCAGTCCCTCTCTAAAGCACTCCTTACTGCTCCCAAATCCTTCCCATTTAGGAGCAAGTATTCCCCATTTTACAGCCCTTACCCACTATCCCCCAACATTTGCATCTAAAAGGTAGACCTACATGTACAGTGATCAGAACATATGTAGCAGAGATCTCTGCATGGAAAATATAGGAATTGTGATGCCAGAGATCTCTACAAGTAGCTTTGTGAATTGTATTTTGTAAAACATGAATGGTACTTTTGTAGTACTATAAAATGTACTACAAAATGCAGTTTGTGACTAGACCCCTAAGTAAGCCGCAGACAGCAGGACGAACTTGTTGCAAAAGGAACTCCTAAGTATCAAAAAGGCACTCTGTCATCAAAAGAATTCAATATACTTCACAACATATACAACAGCATCTTCAAAATCCATTTGGGTATCAACACACCACTAAAAGCACAATTATTTAGACTCATGCTCTCAGCACCATCATACTCTCACGAGTTCACTGCCAACAAGCAAACCTTTCACAGGCAAAAAACAAATGGAGGCAACCAACGTCACTGATGATGTTATTAAACTCAAAACACTACATCCTGTCTAAAAAAAGTCTGCAACACTTCAGCCAATGGTACTTTCTACAAAACAATCAGCAAAAAGTCTAAAATAGAAGCAAAGATGCCCACAGACAATTATATTCTGTGTTGATTTCCTGCCAGACTCTCTACGGGCCAAATTCAATTTACAAGATCAACCCTCTAAATCACTTCTCCAAGAAGATAAACAAGAACACACCCCAAATCGACAACAACAATTGGATGCCTACTCTGCCTCCATCCATCTCAAAGCAACCACTAAATGGACAGCCTACAATCTCCTCATACATACTGACTTCATCAACACCGTCAACTGCCTCAATGTTGCCTCCGACCGAGAGGAAATTCTTTGCTCATCGATCATGAAACTCCTTCATGGATAAGCCATCACACACTTCATCAAAATTGACAATATGTCCCTCAATCAAAGAACCCTTCCCAGACAGTGGTAAAATAGGACAAATCCTTTGACTGCCTAATGATCTCTTCAAGGAATTGTTGCAGCACATATGCTAATATGAAAATATGCTAATGAGTTGCGTATATTTACTAATGAGAAAATTTGACATTTGATTAACAGTAATTGAAAATAATGTGTATTGTGTAAAATGTGCCCACGGGGAGTGGTCACCATCTGTGTTAACATTACTAAAATAATGTGAAATGCTTAATATTTTGTATTAATATGCTATAAGGAAGGATATAGATTTATAATTATGGTGTTACATATTCTTAAATTAGCTATTCCGGAGGCCTAGTCAGCGCTAGGCCTTGCCTGCTTAAACATGGAGAAGCGATGAGGTGCCGCAGACTGGAATTGGAGAAAAGGACCTTGAACTGTACAGAGTTCACCATTAAACACTGCTAGAAAAATCTGCAAACTCACCAACGGACAGAAGACGATCAGAACAAATTTATACAATAATGTGTAGAGTAGGCTAAATGTACTTTCCCAGGACTTGAACAATGGAGCTACAGACTAGGAGCTGGGGGCAACAATTGCGTTACCTGAAGAGCCGGATGATGTCCTCATCGACTAAAGGACCAATCATGTTATTGGAACTTGATTCTCAAAATAACGTAGACAAGTAGTAAACAAAAATTATAGGTTAGAGTCATAACCCCTGATAAGGTTGACCAATGGGCAAATTGTGGGACGGACTGAGAGACCCTAATAAAAAGTCATGACATGAGAGGATAAATCAGAATGGAGAGGCAGATGTTGATGACGTCGGGAGACGCTGTCCCAAGTGCTGAAATTTGGGCTTGCTCCTTGTGAGCCTGAGCCTAACTGATGACCTGGAGATGAACACTGACTTACTGCTGAACTATCTTGGATTAGCTATAACACAACTGACTAACATCTGCTTTCCTTCTAGGTCCCAACTGAGCTGTGTTAAAAATGTTTTTCTCTTTTAGTTAGATTTTTCCAAATTATTGATTTTTGACCAAATTGTTTTCGCATGAGGACCCACATGCCGATGGTAATTTGAGGTTGGTAGGCTGACAAGGGTGACTAATGGTGACTTGGACTCAGACTGACTGGCTCAAATTGCTGAATTATTCAATGTTCATGAATCGTTATGCTTGATTAACGTTGGTTCTATATTAATAAAGTTCTGATAATTCATTGCTCATGCTGCTGTTAAAGTTTGATAGTTACGGTTCCACTGAATAAAGGTTTTGATTAGAGTTGTAACTAATAGGGAATAAATCAAACTATATTCTTATGAGTGATGGTATTTCTTTTAGATTGATCTTCAGTATTATGTGTTGCTTTATAAATGAATTAGTGCAGATGTTTTCTTACTCACGATACTTGACTAGTATACCCTATGCGATTCAAAAGATTAATCGACCTATACGCGTCCCCTTGTAAGTTTACTTACTAAGGACAAGGCGCACTAGCAGTTTTTGATAGCAGCTTGATGGTTAGTTTCCTTAGGGAACTAGTTAAGTGGTGAGTAAAGGTTATGGTGGTAGTTTAGTATAGTTGTCTAGATTTATGAGGTTTGAATTTTGTTTTCTAAAATATCAATGGTAGCAAAGATGATGTTCCCTTAAGCCCAGAAATGACTTTCCCAGATCCTGGATCCAGTGAGTGAGGTTGGGTATGTTCCCGGCGTATTTGAGATAGTATGAGAGTGGTAGAATTGTGCTTGCCTAAGCTTAAGCAGATCGCAAGTGAATTGTGATGTATGTGAGGTAAAGAGTAGGGAGTTGGCATACTCCAGTTTAGAGTTAGTAGGAGTGTTACTTGTAGACGTAGGGGACTGAGAAAGAAGAATAGCTAAGGTCCCGGAGTGTGTTTTTTAGTGAAAATCTGTAAGGTCTCTGAAGCGATTGCGTCCCTCCTGTAGTAAACCAGCGGATTTGTTTTAGTTATTATTTGATGAAGACACTCGCAATATAACTGCATTAGTTGAATGAATTTGAGCTGAGGGAGGCGAAGCCGCAAGACTTTGTCAGCCGCTGTGTTTTAGTTTGATGTCAGTGTGTGCCACGCTGGGATAGGTCGGTTACTTAGAAAAGCCGCGACCGGATTGGCAGCCGTCTGTGAGAGGTGATTGGGTGAGTGAACGGGTGAAAGGAATCTTGGGAGTAAAAGGCATTTCATTTATTGAATTAAAATACATAACACAGGCAAAATGAAGTTTTTCAAGGCATTTAGGAATGCGATGAAGGGTGAATCATACATTATGGCTTCAGTGGGGGAAACAACCCCCCCAGAAGATAGTCCAGCACATCTTGTAATGACAGAAAAGGGCATAGCTTCTTGTCTTTGGTTAAAGACATGGAGTGCATTGACTAAGAATCAAGGAACCCTAGCATTTCCAGAGCATGGAACATTTAATTTAAGGGTTCCAGACCAATTGCGATTATCATTGTATGACATGAGACCGTTACCGAGACCAGCACAGTTTGAAGCTTTAGCAGTTTCGGAGCTAGTGGCCAGACAGCAGCATGAGCTGAAAACTAATAGAAGGATAAAGAAGATAGAGAAGTCACTAACCAAAGCTAGATGGGATTGGGAACAAAGAAGATGGAGAATGGCAACCATGAAGGAGATTAAGATGTAACCCTGCAATCACAGAAGGTGATGATTCAGATAAAGGAGATGATAACAAGGAAGGGGAGAGTGAGGAAAGAAAGAAATAGAAAAAGTCTTGTGTAGATGATGAAGATTTTGATGTGAGGATTACATTACGCAGTTACTGAGCGATAGACCTCCATCTATGATGACTTATGCAGGGGGTCCAGGGAATATTGCTACAGCCCCTCCTGCTACTCCTGGAACATCCCAGGGAGCCGCGGGTGCTGTACAAACAGAAGGAGGACAGATACCAGGGGTAGTGCAGAGTAAACCAGTTACAGGAACGAGAGCAGAAGCTCAAGTGCAGGTGCCTACACCTTCTGCACCAGGAATTTACCCAAATGTACCCACTTTTTAGACAGTTTCAAATATTGTGGTGAAGACTGAGCAGATGTTTCCTTAACCAATGCTAGTTCGGACTGACTTGATTCCAATGTTACTGCCGCTAGCACAGATACAGAATCCTCTATGTTGTTGAATAGCTGGGGCACTGCAGATAGATGCATAGTCCCTTTTCTACTTCGAGTGACGGAGGACTAAAAAAGTGTTGGTCCTTCCTCTATTTTGGTGTTAGTGCAACAAGTTAAATGGTGGCTACATGGACACGCGGTACGAGGTGAATGCGCATGTTCCTGTATCATTATACGGAGGCAGAGGATACCTTGGCAGTTGCCGGAGGACAATTAAGTCACTTAAGGTACTATGTTTGAAGAAGGATGCATGTATAAAAACTTCTTTGTATAATGATGAAAGCGGCAGATTTATCGTTCGTGTCCTTATTCAAAGAAAGATGGAAATGGCTCATAATTTGTTTGTTATAGGGCAGCAGACAGCGTTTGGATCGTGTTCCATTGGGGAAGTAGCTCTTGGAAACTCACTGACTGTGGGTCTGCAGTCAGGTTCAAAAAAAGTTTGTTGGAGTGATTGTGAAGGTAAAATGTTAATGGTCATATGACACTGGAATGGTATCTTGTGGCTGGTTAGTTATAACGTGACGATATAAGGGTTGCACTATATCTCTAATTTTTATTCTTGCTAATTCACATTTTTACTTATGTATATATAAAGGTTCCTTCTAATTTTAACTCAAGCATTTACAGTAGGGTGATTTTGGTGACATGTATAGGGATCTTTAGTACTATGGGTGATTTGCACGGTGTAATAGGGTGCTACCTTGAGTTTTGACTTGACTGTTTGGACACTGTTTCATCTAATGGACTTTAGATCACTGTGCTCCACTTTGAGTTAATGGTACAGGTGTTGTGATAATTAATATGATTCTATTGAATAAAATGTTTGTCTCTGTTGATTTTGGGGATTCAGAATAGCTAATATAAGAAGCGACTACAATCCAGCCCTGAAGAAGTCAAGTGACGAAACACGTGTTGGCTGAGAAGTCGTTACAAGGAATTTGATGTTTTATTTTAATTTAGAGTTATAAAAAGATTTGGAGATGTACTCAAGGATGAATGTAATGGACTTTGGAGATAACATGGACTACCACTAAAAGTGTCCGGTGGCTGAGAAGTCGTTACAAGGAATTTGGATGTTTCACTTTGATTTAAAGTTATAAAAAGATCTAGAGACATACTCAAGGATAAATGTAATGGATTTTGGAGATAACATGGACTACCACTAAAACTGTTCGGAGAACTTGAAAGAGGTCGGACTTACTAATATTCTTTTCCTCTTGATTTTTGAGGGAATGAACAATGAATTTTGAGTTTGCAAATTAAAGTGCCAGGAAATTTACCAACTATTACTTCTAAGGTTTACTGCCTTTCATTGAGCCGTTTATTGCAAAATATGTGCTGTGATAATTGTATATACATTGAAACTTGTTAGAAGTGTGAATAACTGTATTTTCAAGATAAGTGTACACTTGCTCAACGGGTGCCTCAGCATTTTCATAAGCATAATTGGTTGGTTCTACAGCCGACGTTTGGAGTTTTAGGGTCTATTCCCTATTGTAGTGCACCGTTGCAAATATAGCAGTCCCATAAATACAATATTGGGAGTTCCCCTTGGTGCGCCATTTCTCCCATTAAAATACACCCCTTCTGGTAGAGAATTCAGAAACAGAATATGCCAAGGCCTAATCAGTTAACTGGGTCATCAGTGGATCTCGCACCAGTTATGAATCAGGCAGTGAGAGTAACACTTACACAAATTGCAGGTTCCAGTGCAGCCCCAGATGCAATATCGCTACTGATTACTGTTGGTCCAGCTGTACCCTTATATGCTCAGAAGAAATCAGAGGCAGAGGGACAAATTGAGATGTCACAGAACTTAGAGAGAAGGGGAGTGGGAGACTCAGTACCAACAACATCATCTTCAAGTACTTGTCCGGGTGAGCTTAAATCTCCCGCAGGATTTAGTCCTCTTGTGGCATTACCAGATGCAAATCAGAGTATGAGACTTTTGACACCACAAGCTTTGGGGACAGGGGTACAACAGTTGCCAGCGGTTAATGCGAGTAACATTTAATTACAAGGGTTAACAGCACAGCAGTTAACTAGTTGGCTGGATAGTCTAAGCTCATCGCAAGGTGCCTCAAAAGGGGAAGAGCAACTGAATCGAGTGGGACTAAATATTGAGGCAAATGAATTAGTTGAGGGAACAATGGGATTGAATAGGCTAGAATCTTATACAGAAGAGGAGCTGGTGTATTTGTGTCCGAGGATTACAAAGGAAGTGTCGAAAATACATCAGAAAGTAGCAGAGAAACATGACAGTGATCTTAAGACAATGAAGCATTTGAGCGAAGTTACAGATTGGACTTCGAGGCAAAGGATTTTGAACACATGAGGTCTGCAGGAATGAAAGCACATTTAAGAGACTTGTTGCAGAGTGCGCAGATTTGGGGAGCACTAGAGAAGTGGGAAGGCAGATGGGCAAAGAGACAAGATAAACAAAAATGAGAATTAGAAGGGGAAACAGAGGGAACAGAGAAGGGGGAAGCAGTCAAGATGTTACCAATGAGGGAAATTCCAGGAGGGCAATTAGTTCATGTTCCTTGGCATCGAAGTGACATACTGTCTTTTACCAATGATTATCCTAAATTGAGGGAGAAACCAGTTGAATGGTACCAACAGACTGAGAGGTTCGTGAAACTCTCCAAGTGTTTGTGGGAAGACTTGAACAAAAACATTGATTGGCAGAGGATTGACAGGACGGTTCGGGAAACCAAAGAGTCAATACACACCTATTATGAAAGATTGCTAAAGGCTTTCAAGGAGTACAGTGGTAAGGAAGCAGTCGAACCAAAATACATGTTGTATTTTGTGTTCAGCGTTGTTGAAGGGTTGAGACCTGAAGTAGGGCAGATGATTAACAATCATTTGATTTGTTGGCAGGCAAAGCCGATTGATGAGGTGTAGCAGTATGCTAAATAGTGATGAGATTGAATTAAAGTAAAATAAATTGAAAGAAAAGGCAATGGTGATGCAGATTAAGGCAGCACAATCAGGAGTGAAAGGAGCTTTAGTGCCGCCGATGCCGCCGCAACAGAGAGCTGTTGCGTTTCAGCCTCAAGTGAGGGGTAGAGGACGTGGTATGGATGTGATGCGTGGTCCGGATTTGAACACGGTGGTTATTCAGAATGACATGCAGGGCATGAAAAGGATGTTGCCATGTCACCTGTGCGGAAACGTGGGACACTGGAAGCGGGAGTGTCCGCTGATGGTGCAGGAAGGAATGGTTCAGTAAGGTGATGTCAGTATAGTACAGACAGTGAGAGTCCCTAGAGTGAGGGGCCAAGTTCTGAATGTCCAAAATAGAGGTCAAAACTTTTTGCCAGTACAACAGATGCAGGTGCCATGAGCACAATATACTCCTTTAGCACCGGTACAGCAGCAGATTCCTATGGTGCCTAGACAGCAAATGCACATACCTCAAGCCCCGATGGAGCAGCAGCAAGTTATGCTTATTCAACAGGTCAGTGGTCAGAGATCAGATAACAGTAACAATACAGTACACCAATTCCCATTTCACAGTGAGGATGAAATAAATGATGAATGGATGAGTGACAGTTCGGATGAAGGAGCCTGTATTCTTTCCGCATCCCTAGAGGTAGATCAGAGAGGGCCTTTTGTTAAGGGAAAGGCAATGGGACATAAAGTGTCATTCTTGGTTGACACTGGAGCCACGCGTTCCATAGTAAGGAGTGTAGAAGTACCAGACTTGCCCCTTTCCGGAAGAACAGTGCAGGTCGTGGGAGTGGAGAATAGACAGTTAAAGAATCCTATCACAGAACCAGTACAAATTGAAATTGGGAACTATACAGGACTGCATAGATTTGTGGTGTGCGACTCAAGTCCCGTATCCTTGTTAGGCAGGGACTTATTGTGCAAAACCAAATGCTCCATAAATTGTACAGATGCAGGAATAGAAGTCCAGACAAATAGTGACGATAAGGAAGAGCAGGCATCAGCCATGGTTCTTAATGAAGCATTTGAAGAGTCCCCTTTGTTTGAGATTTTCCCAATGTTCACGTTGAAGGAATTGCATGCAGATTTACAGGGAACAGTGAAGGAGAAAGTCTGGGATTTGACAGGGAAAGAAGTAGGTTTGATCAAAGGTGTGAAGCCGAATGTTGACCTTCCAAAACTTCCACAGTACAATATGCCACCGGATGTGATGATGAAAGTGGCACAAATAATTGGGGATTTCTTGAAACAGGGTTTGTTGAAAGAAGTGTTGAGCAGTCCATGTAATTCACTGATAATGGAGTTGAAAAAGCCTTGTGGAAAAGTGCGAATTGTGTAGGATTTGAGAAACGTGAATGACAAGGCGGTCAAGTGTTGCCCAATTGTTCCCAATCCAGCAGTGATACTGTTTCAGATTCCATGCGAGGCAGAGTGGTTCACAGTAGTCAATCTGTCACAAGCTTTCTTTTTAGTACCACTTCACGAGGATAGTCAGTTTCTTTTCAGTTTCAAATTCCTAGATAAAGTCAACAGCTGGTGCAGGCTTCCACAAGGGTATAAGGAGTCACCGTCCTTGTTTAACCAGATTTTGAAAAACAATTTGGAGTCATTGGAATTACCTTGCCAATCAACTCAGTACAGTACATTGATGACTTATTGATTGCGTCCAGGACAAGGGAAGAGTTTAAACATGATTTGATTGTCCTACTTAATCATCTGGGGGACTACGGACACTAAGTCTCACCTGCAAAGCTGCAGTACTGTCAGAAGTCTGTCAAATACTTGGGTCATCCGATTGAGAAAGGGTTGAGGAGAATTTCCCGAGAAAGGATTACAATGATTTTGCAGAGAAGTCCACCAACTTCCCAGAAGGATGTAAGCATTTTTCTGGGAATGGTAGGACACTGTAGACAATGGATCCCGAATTTTGCAGGGATTGCTAAACCTTTACAACAATTGACCCATAAGGGGGTTACCAACTCCATTACTCTAGATGAAGATCAGATGAGGGCTTTCACTGAATTGAGAGAGAGAGTTTGTGCAGGGCTCCAGCGTTGGGAATGCCTGATTACACAAAGCCTTTCACACTGTTTTGTCATGAACGTGATGCTTGTTCTCTGTCTTGACAAAGGTCCATGGAGGTGCTTTTCGCCCAGTGGCCTATTTTTCAGCTACCTTGGACCCGGTTGCAGCAGCTTTACCAGGTTGTCTGCGAGCAGTAGCTGCAGTTGGTCAAAGTCTTTCCCGATGTGAAGGGGTAGTCATGGGATACCCAGTGATGGTAATGGTGTCACATTCAGTTGAACTTTTGCTGACAAGAACAAAAATCCAACATTTGACAGGGGCACGACTGGCAAGGTATGGGACAAGTATATTGGGAGCTCTGAATGTTACTTTGAAAAGATGTACAGTGTTGAATCCAGCAACATTACTACCAAGTGATACTGTTGAAGTCGAAAAAGAGGAAAACATAGAGCATGATTTTCTTGAAGTTACAGATCTCTGTACAAAGGCTAGACCTGATATTATGGACAATCGACTGGAAGAAAATGATCAAATTTGTTTTGTTGATGGTTCATGCCTTAGAAATGGGACAGGCACATTGAGTGCAGGGTATGCTGTGTATACAATTACGGGAACCCTAGAAGCATCTTGGCTTCCTGGTGTACATTCAGCACAAGTGGCAGAATTGGTGGCTCTCACTAGGGCATGTTGTGTCTCTACCAGGCTGAGAGTGACAATATACACAGATAGCCAATACGGATTTGGAATTGTTCATGATTTTGGCCAATCGTGGTCACAAAGAGGGTTCATGACATCCAGTGGAATCCCAGTACGAAATGGTGACAGGATAAAAGAGTTATTGTACGCAATACAGTTACCTGAAGAAATTGCTGTAGTAAAATGCAGTGCACATCAGAAAACACCAGACTGCATTTCCCCCGGGAAATGGATGTGCGGATCAGGTAGCAAGATTTTGCACCCTGAATTGTATATCGTTCAAGGATAAGTGTGAACTAATGCAAGAAGAAGAGACCAGTTGTGCAAATTTTGCTCTAAAAGTAATTGACACCTTAGAGGAATTGAAAACTTTGCAAGAAAATGCAGACAAGGAAGAGAAAAAGTTGTGGGCAAAATTGAAGTGTATGCAAAGACCAGATGAAATCTGGGTATCTGAGGAGGGACAGATGGTGCTACCGAATTGTCTCTTGTCCCAGATGGCTCGGTATTACCATGGTAAGGCACACATTGGAAGGGATGCCATGATTAGGTTGTTCAAGGTTGACTGGTTCAATCCAAAATTTCTGAGGCAGTGTGCCATAGATGTGTGATTTGCCAACAGTTGAACGTGGGGAAAAGACAGTGGTAAAGTTGAGCCACATTGGAAGAGCAGGAGGACCATTCATCAGAATGCCATTAGATTTCATTGAGATGCCTGCATGTGGTGGACTGAAGTACGTGTTGGTGATTGTTTGTGTGTTTAGTCACTGGATTGAAGCATACCCCACGCGTAGAAATGATAGTCTCACAGTGGCAAAGCTGCTGCTTAGAGAGCTGATACCAAGGTTTGGATTTCCGATCTCTTTAGAATCAGATAGGGGAACGCACTTCAACAACGAAGTGATCAAACTCTTATGTGCAGCACTGAATATCGAACAGAAGCTACATTGGAGCTATCGACCAGAGGCATCATGATTGGTAGAACAAATGAATGGTACCCTGAAATCAAGAATCGCCAAAATGTGCTCAGCCACAAATTTGAAATGGCCAGATGCATTGCCTTTAGTGTTAATGTCAATGAGAAATGTACCTGACAGGAAGACAGGATTGTCCCCCCACAAAATTCTCATGGGAAGAGCAATGAGACTGCCAGCAATACCAGCCAATGCCATAGTGAATATTACAGATGATATGGTGTTCGACTACTGCAGGGGTCTAGCTGATGTGGTTCGATCTTTTTCTCAGCAGGTACAAGGTGTTACACTGCCATCTATCCATGACCCAGGTCACAACATGAGAGCCGGAGATTGGGTCGTGATCAAAAAGCATGTGCGGAAAACCTGCCTAGAGCCACGTTGGAGAGGTCCATATCAAGTGGTGTTGACGACTACAACAGCTGTAAAGTGTGCAGGGTTGCCCAATTGGATACATGCAAGCCATACGAAAAAGGTGGAGAGTCCCCAGGATCATGAAGAAGTGTTGCTGAGAACACCAGCAGCAGCGAAGCGAGTAATTCTGCCTGAACCAGAACCAGAACAAGTTGAGCCGGAAGTGGACCCAGAACTGACAGAACAAGGATCAATCACCCCAGTAAGAGACGAGGGTGTGGAAAATCAAGAAGCAGAATGTGCAGACAATACAGAAAAGACATTAAGATATCCATGCACAGGAAAAGTGCTAATGCAAACAAAAGGGACTAAAAAACAAGGAGACTCAGGGGGTCATTACAACATTGGCAGTAAAAGCATCTTACCGCCGTGCAGAAGACTGCCAATACACCGCCGCGGCAGCGGAATTCCGCTACAGCTATTATGACCCACATACCGGAATCTGCCGAAATTCAGACACCCACACAAGTCCCCCACACCAAAAGTCAGTGACAAACTGGCGAAAACAAATCCTCCACCGTCACGCCAACAGAAACACGCACATGCTATTACGACCCACGAATCCACGTGGCGGTCTTTCAACCGCGGTATTCCATTGGCGGTACACACCGCCGCGCTCAAAATACACACACATCTCCAAAACACCGTCACATTGGACAATTCAAAATGCACACACCTGATACACATACAAACACCACTCCCACAGACCCAACACAATATAAAACACACACCCACATCACCCACAAACCCCTACGACCAAAAATTATAGACGAAGGCGAGAGAGAGAGAGCACAGCATCGACAACCCCACCACACAGAGGCACACAACACCATCACCCACACAAGATCCACGCACAAAACACCACACACCACTACACATCACCACACTCATCACCACATACACCACCCCACACATCACCTACACCAC
This sequence comes from Pleurodeles waltl, assembly GCF_031143425.1. Classification (NCBI taxonomy): domain Eukaryota; kingdom Metazoa; phylum Chordata; class Amphibia; order Caudata; family Salamandridae; genus Pleurodeles; species Pleurodeles waltl. The sequence continues at coordinate 693,110,661 of NC_090438.1, forward strand.
CCCATGGCATGGCAAAGACACCCCAGGTTTTCAGAGGAGGAGCTCAGTGTCATGGTGGAGGAAATCTTATGGGCAGAGCCACAGCTATTTGGATCACAGGTGCAGCACACCTCCATTCCAAGGAAGATGGAGCTATGGCGAAGAATAGTCGACAGGGTCAACGCAGTGGGACAGCACCCAAGAAACCGGGAGGACATCAGGAAGAGGTGGAACGACCTACGGGGGAAGGTGCGTTCCGTGGTCTCCAGGCACAACATCGTGGTTCAGCGGGCCCCCATCTCCTCCCCCACAACTAACAACATGGGAGGAGCAGGTCTTGACCATTATGCATCCAGAGGGCCTCGGAGGAGTCGGTGGAGGAATGGACACTGGTAAGTCAAATCTTAACTATCATATCCCCCACCCTACCTGCATGCTATCACACACCCCCACCCTCACCCCCTCCCCTATCACTCCAACTCCTCACTAATGTACTAATAACACAAATCACCCATCCCAACACCAAGCCCTGCATGACACAACAAAGCATGGACACCCATCACTAAAGCATGGCCACTGCACATACCCATAACACCCCCTAACCATCATCACACAAGCCCCCACACAAGAATGCTAGCAATGGGGTACACGGTCACCCACCCATTGCACACTATGACACACACAGATGCAATAATCATGCTTTTACACCCCTGCAGGACCACTACCTAACGTCACCAGACAGGAGGGTCCAAACATCTCTACCCCACCCACAGAAGAGGTGCACAGTGATGACAGCAGCTCTGGCCAACTGGATCCAGATGACCAGCCCGGACCATCGTGGGCCTCGGGACAGTCGGTTCCCCTCACACAGGCACAGCCCAACACTGAGCTACCACCCTCTGGAAACACCAGTACAGCACCCACCCAGCGGGACCATACCTCGGTCCCCAGGACACGTCAATCAGCTGTGTGTCCACCACTACAGGGAACCCAGGATAACCCACCACCCCAACAACAAAAGGGACCTGGGGGCAGTGGTAGTGGGCACGCGGTCCGGGGGACGGAGGCACAGGAACACAGGGGAACTGGGAGGGCAGCTGTGCGACAGGGGGCGGACAGGCCAAGGGAACCTACTCTCCACGAGGCCCTCTCCTCCATCATGGGAGCATACCACCACTCCCAGGAGACGATGGCTACGGTCCTGGCCAAATTTCAGGAGACCCAGCGCCTGCAGGAGGAACAGTATTTGGGCTTCAGGGAGGAACTCAGAGCCATCAGCTCTGCCCTGGGCACCATCGTAGGGGTGCTGAAGGACATACAGAACACCATGAGGGACACAGTGGCACTCCAAGGGGCCCCTGACACTAGCCTGGACGATGAACTGCCCACCACCTCCGCCGGCGCTAGTGGACAGGACGCCCCGCCACAGGACCACCACACCAGCACCCCACCCTCTGCAGACGGAGAACCACGCCGCAAGCGGTCCCTGAGATCCAGGAACAGGACAGAGCACGATGGCAAGACCCCGCCAAGAAATGAGACCACCCTGATTGTCGTCCCACTTTGTAACCCTGTCCATATTGGAACTGCCCCAGCTCCACTTCCTATGCCCATATGGGCAATGCACATGTGAGATTAATAGACTGGACTCTGCCATGGACATTCCTCCACCATCACCATTTTACCACCCCCTCCAATAATTAGCACTTCAATAAACACCCTTGAAGCACAAAAATCTCTGGAGTCAGTCTGTGATTTTGAAAATGTGTATTAGGTATGACAATTACAAAATCCGTTCGAAAATGTAATGTCAACATACCTATGTCACACATCACAAGTCCATGAAGGATGCAAGCAGATGACACACGTTGGTAACCACACCTGTGAAACCGTAATGGAAATGTACAACTCAGTTACCAAATACTGCTTGAAATTGACAGTCAGGATAGAGGTAGAAGTGTGAAAGTAAATGTATTAGTAAAGAAAGTGTTCTCACCTGTGTGTCACTGGAAATATTGCTGTATGACTGAGTCCCTGTTGTCAATGTCTTCTTCCTCTGCTTCCTCCTCATCACTGTCCACAGGCTCCACAGCTGCCAAAACACCGTCATCTGGACCATCCTCCTGCAGAAAAGGCACCTGGCGTCGCAAAGCAAGATTGTGAAGCATAGAGCAGGTGATGATCATCTGGCACACCTTCCTTGGTGAGTAGAATAGGGAACCACCTGTCAGATGGAGGCACCTGAAACTGGCCTTCAGGAGGCCGAAGGTGCGTTCGATCAACCTCCTAGTACACCCATGGGCCTCATTGTAGCGTTCCTCTGCCCTGGTCCTGGGATTCCTCACTGGGGTCAATAGCCATGACAGGTTGGGGTAACCAGAGTCCCCTAATAGCCACACCCGGTGCCTCTGGAGTTGACCCATCACATAAGGGATGCTGCTATTCCACAGGATGTAGACGTCATGCACTGAGCCAGGGAACATAGCATTTACCTGCGAGATGTACTGGTCTGCCAAACATACCATCTGTACATTCATCGAATGATAACTCTTCCGGTTCCTGTACACCTGTTCACTCCTGTGGGGGGGGACCAGAGCTACATGGCTCCCATCAATGGCACCTATGATGTTAGGGATATGTCCCAGGGAATAGAAGTCACCTTTAACAGTAGCCAAATCCTCCACGTGAGAGAAAACAATGTAGCTCCTCATGTGTTTCAGCAGGGCAGACAACACTCTGGACAACATGTTGGAAAACTGGGACATCCCTGATGCCATGGCCACTGTTGTTTGAAATTACCCACTTGCTAGGAAATGGAGCACTGATAGCACCTGCACTTGAGGGGGGATTTCTGTGGGATGGCGGATTGGTGACATAAGGTCTGGCTCCAACTGGGTACACAGTTCCTGGATTGTGGCACGGTCAAACCTGTAGGTGATGATTAAATGTCGCTCCTCCATTGTCAACAGGTCCACCAGTGGTCGGTACACCGGAGGATTCCGCCATCTCCTCACATGTCCCAGCTGACGGTGCCTAGGAAGGACAACAGCGACCACAGAGTCAAGCAACTCAGAGGTATGTACCCACAGCTACACAGAACACAAAACAAAATCCCAAAAGTTGTCTGTATGTGTGTTGAGTCCAGGCGTAGGTATGTGTGACGCAGTTGAAAATGAAGCCATGTGGGCCCCTGAAATGGCAGCTGCCTGACCTCTAAAGTGGGATAATGGGATGTGAGGTAACTGCGCTGGCCTTGTACACCGTCGTGGTAGGCGGTCGAAGACCACGGCGCAATGCTGCATTGGTTAACATTGGACCCTATGGGTCCCAGGAGCCAATGACGAAGTACGCCGGCGGTGATGATACGCACCGCCGGGGACGTCACAGCCGCGGACGTGACCGCCATTTTCTATCTGTTCAATCACTCGATACCTGATCTTCGACAGGAGAGGACCTATACTGCAAGTGCTGCTGTGACCTCGGTCTGGAAGAGACAATGGCACGTGCGTCTGGGGAAAGGGCCCCTGCCTTCACTGCACAGGAGTTGGAGAAGCTCGTGGACGGGGTCCTCCCCCAGTACACGCTACTCTACGGTCCTCCAGACCAACAGGTGAGTACATAGGGTGCAAGTTGTATGGGATATGCCTGGGTGGAGAGGGCTGGATGTAAGAAGGAAGGGGGCAGAGTTCTGCGAGCATGAAGGACTGTGAATGCATGTGCCACATGGCAAGGGTAGAGATGTGGGCCACTCACTTCGACGGTGCAGTTGGTAATGACTTCTCTTTTTCCCCTGTACATGTCATGTAGGTCAGCGCCCACCAGAAGAAGGATATTTGGCGTGCCATCGCCATGGACGTCCGGACCCTGGGGGTCCACCAGAGAAGGAGCACCCACTGCCGTAAAAGATGGGAGGATATTCGCCGCTGGAGAAAGAAGACGGCGGAGGCTCAGCTGGGGATGGCCTCCCAACATGGGAGGGGTGCCCGTCGCACCATGACCCCCCCCTGATGTTCCTAATCCTGGTGGTGGCCTACCCTGAGTTGGATGGGCGCATGAGGGCATCACAGCAGACACAAGGGGGTGAGTACACTCTCATTCTGCTGACTTTGTGCACAGTGGAGGGGTCAGGGTGGGGGAGGAGGGCTGTGGGTTTCCCTAGGCCAGGGCGAGTTCCATAGGCTAGGCCCCTCCGTAATGCAGGCCATGTGCTACTCTACTCCACCCCACCCCACCTCTGTAGAGTGCCAAGTACAGGTATACATGCCCCTGTGTCATCTATGTGTGCAGATGTCCACCATAGCAATGTAGGCCATATCCCGGGAACTGCATCTGTAGAGCCCAACAGCGCGGCGTAGTGCAGGGGGCTGCTGTGTCTGCATTGTCCGCCAACGGTAGCGGTAAGCCATGCACTCAACCTGTGTTTCTTCTGTTTCCCCCCTTTTTGTGCTCTCCCTGTTCTTTTGTGCATCAGCATCATCAGGTGGAGGTACAGTGGTACCGGAGCACGAAGGGGCTGCATCCCACATGGCCATGGAGGGCCAGACCACGGAGAGAGAGACCACGGAGAGAGAGGGCAAGGGGAGCTTCACGGCGGTCACCGGCTCAGCAACCAGCGACACGGACTCGTCCTCCGATGGGAGCTCCCTTGTGGTGGCGGCAACATCTGTGCCCCCCACTTCTACAGGTACAGGCGCCACCACCCCTACCAGGACCACCCTCCCAGCAGCCCTGTGCCCGCTCACCCAGGAGGGTGGGCATCACCTTCGCCCCAGGCACCTCAGCCCCTGCCCCTGTCACCTCTGCTGCCCTCAGTGAGGAGGCCATTGACCTCCTCAGGTCACTCACTGTTGGGCAGTCTACCATTGTGAACGCCATCCAGGGTGTGGAAAGGGAGTTGCAACACACTAATGCAGTCCTGGAGGGCATTCATTCTGGTCAGGCTGCCCATCATCGAACCCTGCAATCTCTGGCCTCAGCACTGATGGCAGCCATTGTCCCTGTGTCTAGCCTCCCCCCTCCAACTTCCTCCACCCAGACCCAATCCCCTGTACCTCTGCCTATCCCAAGCACACCATCAGACCAGCCTGCACACACCTCAACACACAAGGGCAGCTCAGGCAAACATAGGCACCACACATCCCACAAGCACTCACACAAGCATCACCCACATACAGACACAGCAACATCCACTGCCTTCACTGTGTCCCCCTCCTCGTCATCTCCCTCCTCCCTCCCAATGTTGTCTACACTCTCACCTGCATGCACTACCCCTACAGCCACTAGGACTCGCACCAGAACACCCACCACCACACCCCGCTCACCTGCACTCACCACCCCCACTACCATTTACACGTCCCCTGTATCCTCTCCCAGTGTGTCTGTGACGCCCCCTCCCAAAGTTCACGAACGCGGGCACACACACACCCAACATCCATCCACCTCACAACAGCCTCCAGAACATTCACCTGCACCCAAACCATCAAAAGTTACACCTCCTACAACCACCTCCTCTTCCTCCACTCCCAGACCCCCTCCAGCTACCCGTCCCAGTGTTCATCAGAAACTTTTCCTGAGCAACGTTGACCTCTTTCCCACCCCCCCCCTCCAATTCATAGGTCCCGTACTACCACCTCAGCCAAACAATCTCCGGTACCAGTGGTGCCTGTTAGAGGTATGTGGAGTGCACCGGCCACCAGGGCAGCCAGTGTGACACGGAGCCAAAGCACAGCCAGTCCCCCCCCCTGTGAAGCACCAGAAGTTTGACATTGCCCGACGGGAGAGGGGGAAGACTCCTGCCGGCAAAGCCGCTCACAAGGGTCCCGGGTAGAGTATCGAGTCAGCTGTGACTCCTCCCAAGGTGGGGAAGGGGCGGAAGAAAGCGCCAAAGTCTGGGAAGAGCAGCACGGCGGAGAAGGCCGCCATCATCCCCGCTGCCCAGGACGCCACCGCCAGCCCCATCGTCACTAGTCAGGAGACCACCGCCAGAGTCAGTGCCCAGGAGGGCAGCCCAATCGTCACTGGTCAGGAGGCCACCGCCAGAGTCAGTGCCCAGGAGGGCAGCCCAATCGTCACTGGTCAGGAGACCACCGCCAGAGTCAGTGCCCAGGAGGGCCCCGGCAGCCACAGCCCCGCTGGGCAATGAGGGACCGCCATAGCAAACACCGCTGCACAGGTCAGAGACAGCAAAATCAAGCACCGCTGAACAGGGCAAGCACCGCTGAAAAGGGTAAAGACCGCCATGGCAAGCACCGCTGAACAGGTCAGAAACTGCTAAGTCAAGCACTGCTGAACAGGGCAAGCACCGCTGAACAGGGCAAAGACCGCCATGGCAAGCACCGCTGAACAGGTCAGAAACTGCTAAGTCAAGCACCGCTGAACAGGGCAAGCACCGCTGAACAGGGCAAAGACCGCCATGGCAAGCACCGCTGAACAGGTCAGAAACTGCTAAGTCAAGCACCGCTGAACAGGGCAAGCACCGCTGAACAGGGCAAAGACCGCCATGGCAAGCACCGCTGAACAGGTCAGAAACTGCTAAGTCAAGCACCGCTGAACAGGGCAAGCACCGCTGAACAGGGCAAAGACCGCCATGGCAAGCACCGCTGAACAGGTCAGAAACTGCAAAGTCCAGCACCGCTGAACAGGGCAAAGACCGCCATGGCAAGCACCGCTGAACAGGGCAAGCACCGCAAAATCAAGCACCAGTAGCCCATGTGCAGCAGGGGCAGTGACGGAACTGGGACCGTCACGGGGAGAGTGATGCACTCTGGGCACCAGTCCCCCTCCAGAACCAGTGGAGAACAGCATCCACTACCTCAGTCCTTAACAGTATGAAGCACTCTGGGCACCAGTCCCCCTCCAGAACCAGTGGAGAACAGCATCCACTACCTCAGTCCTTAACAGGATGAAGCACTCTGGGCACCAGTCCCCCTCCAGAACCAGTGGAGGCTGTTATCCACTTGAGAGACTGTGGCTTTTCACTCCCCAGGATAAAGCAGTGGGCAAACCACCCACTGAAAAGACTTGTGAGACTGTGGCTTTGCACTCCTCAGGATACATCAATGTGCATGGAGCCCCGTCGTGGATCTGGCGTGGTGCTGTCATCCGGCTGAGGTGCCCCCCTTCCCTTCCCTCTGAGGTGCCTGTTGTATTTCGATATGATGCCCCAGCAGTGTTCTCTCCGTTTCTGGACAGGTATTGTGTGTGGGCTTCGCCCATGCATTTTGGGCCCAGTGGTCCACGGACATTGAATGGTGCATACCTGCACTACTAATTGTGATGTATAGTTGTTTTAATGTGTATATATATCTGTATATATTAGCTTACTGTATTTTGATACATTACAATGGTTGAACTAATTTCCTTTTGTCTTTGCATTCTTCCGGGGGGGTTAGAGGTTGGTACTGTGATGTTTGGAAATGCATTGGTGTGTGTGTTGTAGTGTGCGAAGGTCGGGGTGGGGGTGTTTCGTGTGTGTGTCCCTGACTTTTGCCACGCCCCTCTCCTATGTCATAGGTGCAGTACTCACCGTTGTCTTCGGCGTCAGCATTGCTGATGATCGTCGAGGAGCAGGAAGACTATCGCAGGGAGTATTTGGATTTCCGGCTCCGTGGTGCCCGCCTTCCTCGTGGAGTGTGTTAAGGTGAGCGTTTTGAAATGGCTGTTTCCGCCATGTTTTTATCCACTGTGAATCCGCCCCGGAAAAGGTGGCGGATTGGCCTGTTGTAATACTATGGGCGGTACTTTGTCTTCCGCCTGTCTGTTCGCGGTGACCACCGCGCTGCTTGTCTGTACCGCCGTGGCGGTCGGAGTGTTAAAGTGGCTGTCTTTGTAGGCGGTTTCCGCCACGGTTATAATTCCCTTTTTTTTCCCGCCGGCCTGTTTGCGGTATTACCGCCGCTTTAACACCGTCCGCCAGGGTTGTAATGACCCCCTCAGTGCCAGAGCCTGAGGGGGAAAGAGTTGAGCCAGGTCAAAGCAAAAGTGATCTGACTCTTCCTGAACCCGTTGCAGGCCCATCAAAAGAGGGCACTTCAGACAATGTAAAGGAGAAAAGTCCTATCTTGAAGAGATTGCTGACAGAAGATGTAAGAAAAGGGGATAATTGGTCTGAATCTCAAATAGGCAAGAAGAAGGACTTGATAATAAATGAAACAATAGAGGAAGAACAAGACACCACAAAGAAAGGTGAACTGAGTGATGGAGAACTAACAGGGGAAAGGAGGTTGAAAAGAAAGAGAGTGGCAAGTTGAAAATACGCAGGACCGGAGTGGGCATACGCCACAGCAAGTGACTGGCAGAACAAGTTTATGTCCTTTTGTTTTGACAGAGAAGTTCCGAATCAGTACTTTGATGCAACTTGAAGGCGAGAAAAACAACAGACTGTGTTGCTGAATAAAAAAAAAGATTGAGGTTACTGATTTACTGGAAAATACATTGATATCCTGATATGACACTAAGAACCTGAAGTTGACCAGCTGCTAACCGATCTTGACAAAGGAAGAATGGGTCTTGTTGTGTGAAGTTAAAAGTGTTAAAAAGAAGTATATTTTTGATTTTTTGATTTTTGATTTCTGTGTTGCATAATAATTAGGAGCTGAAAACTCTGCTTTCTGATTCTTTACAGATCAGGGCTAATTTAGATAATAACATGAGGCATATTAAGTATTGTAGATATCTGAGTATAGGAATGACGATTGTGTGTGGAATATTGTTTTTAATAATGATTGTGGGTATGTCAATTCATGAGATGAAAGAAGTAAGAGTTACATCTGTGCATGAAACTACTACACTAACAGCTATAGAGAAGTTTAAATTAGATGAGCAATACTTGCATGATTATACTAACGCAAAGGGAGAATTATCTTCTAACGTCTTTCATCGTTTATTGAGTTAGTATGTGAAAACCATGGATGTGAAAGAGTGTCTTGTGTGTACACAAATACCTTCCTCTGTGGAAGTAGAGGTCACTTATCATAGTCTACCACTGACTTACGGTATAACTTGTAGTCTGTTACTAACATGCTTCTGTAACCAGGAGTACATTCAGTACTTTTATTCAAATTATGATTTAGTATTTTCCTTTGTTCCTATAATTAGATATTTGAGTAAGATAGCTAAGGATCACAACATAGTATTAGTTAGAGGATTCTTCGAGCCTACACTAACATTTGGCACAGCTTATGCGCATTGTAACAATTTGACTTGCTTATTAACTCCCATGGAAAAGAGCTTCATAGGGCATACTGACGATAGGAGAAAAGCATTGAAGTAAAAACTAGAAAAAGGATTAGAGAAAAGGTCTTACAAAAATGATTCTGCTTACACTGCTATTAAAACACAAGGAAAGTTAGCTTTAGACGTATTACATGTAGGGAAGCTTTGTATATATAGGCCAAAATCACGCACTGACACTTTATTTGTGGGAATGAGTGAATGTAGGCATGTGTTTTTGTTTCAGAGTAAATGGACATTCATGTTAAATGGTGCTGACTCTGTGATTCCTGGAATCTATTATATTTGTGGACTTAATGCTTATTACAATCTCCCTAAGGAATGGTATGGGGCATGTTATTTGGGAATAGTATTCCCTAAGATATATCAAATAGATGATTTGAAGAAAATACCAAAAATGACTGTGTTACACTGGATGAGACAAAAAAGAGAAACAGCCTCTGCAATAGTAGGGGATATTTTTGGTGCAGTAATTCTATCAATAGGAGTTATATTAAAAGCAAACAAGATACAAAAGTTGTCAACTATATTAGATAATATGTTAACTAACTTTACAGGAGCTATATTATTACTAAACACTGAGTTAGCTGCGTAAAGAGCTATGACGCTTCAAAACAGGTTTGCTTTAGACATAATATTGGCGAAAGACGGAGGAGTCTGCAAGATGATTAACTAAAGGCACTGTTGCTCGTACATTCCTGCAAATGAGAAAGAAGAAAAAAAATTGCTTACTAACTTAACTAATGTAAGTAAGGGTTTGAAGGAGTTGAAAGAACCAGGTGGGAAATGGATTTGCGACACTGGGAAATTGGTTCAGTCACATTTGGGGTGGGATAATGTGGAAAATCGTTCAAGGAATATTAATTGTGATGACTATTATATTAGGATTATGGGGGCATGCAATTTATGGCAAAAAATTCAATTAAACAGAGCTCAGACTAATCGGAGGAGGGAAGAACCACCTAGAAGAAGAATCTACAGGGAAAATAGAAACAGAAGCGATCAAAATAACTGAAAGTAACTTGTAGTGCTTGACAAGAAAGGTGTGATGACATATTTAGTCATCAGAGGAAGGACTGTTGCAGCAGATATGCTAATATGAAAATATGCTAATGAGTTGCGTATATTTACTAATGAGAAAATTTGACATTTGATTAACAGTAATTGAAAATAAAGTGTATTGTGCAAAATGTGCCCACAGGGAGTGGTCACCATTTGTGTTAACAGTACTAAAATAATGTGAAATGCTTAATATTTTGTATTAATATGCTATAATGAAGGATATAGGTTTATAATTATGGTGTTACGTATTCTTAAATTAGCTATTCCAGAGGCCAAGTCAGCGCTAGGCCATGCCTGCTTAAACATGGAGACGCGATGAGCTGCCGCAGACTGGAACTGGAGAAAAGGACCTTGAACTGTACAGAGTTCACCATTGAACACTGCTAGAAAAATCTGCAAACTCACCAGCGGACAGAAGACGATCAGAACAAATTGATACAATTATGTGTAGAGTAGGCTAAATGTACTTTCCCAGGACTTGAACAATGGAGCTACAGACTAAGAGCTGGGGGAAACAATTTTGTTACCTGAAGAGCCGGATGATGTCCTCATCGACTAAAGGACCAATCATGTTAATAGAACTTGATTCTCAAAATAACGTAGATAAGTAGCAAACAAAAATTATAGGTTAGAGTCATAACCCCTGATAAGGTTGACCAATGGGAAAATTGTGGGACAGACTGAGAGACCCTAATAAAAAGTCATGACATGAGAGGAAAAATCAGAACTGAAAGGCGAATGTTGATGACGTCGGAGACGCTGTCCGAAGTGCTAAGATTTGGGCTTGCTCCTTGAGCCTAACTGATGACTGATGACCTGGAGACGAAGACTGACTTGCTGCTGTACTATCTTGGATAGGTAGCTATAACACAACTGACTAACATGTGCTTTCCTTCTAGGTACCAACTGCGCTATGCTAAAAATGTTTTTCTCTTTTAGTTAGATTTTTCCAAATTATAGATTTTTGACCAAATTGTTTTCGCATGATGACCCACATGCCGATGCTAATTTGAGATAGGTAGGCTGGCGAGGGTGACTAATGGTGACTTGGACTCAGACTGACTGGCTCATATTGCTGAATTATTCAATGTTCATGAATCGTTATGCTTGATTAATGTTGGTTCCATATTAATAACGTAATGATAATTCATTGCTCATTTTGCTAATAAAGTTTAATAATTATGGTTCCACTGAAAAAAGGTTTTGATTAGAGTTGTAACTAATAGGGAATAAATCAAACTAACTTCTTATGAGTGATGGTATTTCTTTTAGATTGATCTTCAGTATTATGTGTTGATTTATAAATGAATTAGTGCAGATGTTTTCTTACTCATGATACTTGACTAGGATACCCTATGCGATTCAAAAGATTCATCGACCTATACGCTTCCCTTGTAAGTTTACTTACTAAGGACAAGGGGCGCTAGCTGAATCAATGATCTTGCCAACTACTGTCGTTTTATCGACCTGGCATTTATCGAAAAAATACCAAAGAAAGCAGTCTCCATTCAAGTAAAAAGTCATATCCAACCTTATCATGGAATGCACGTATGGATTGAGACCATGCTGCAGGTCAAAGACAGTTACCTTTCATGTAGTGAAGTGCCCACTTGATCACCAACAGGAATTACACCTTCTTGCTGATCCTACTTAACCTCTCTTCAGCCTTTGACTTGGCCAACTACTTAACACTGATCTCTTCACTGGACACAAGCATATGTTCCTCCGGCATGGTCCTGCTGTTGGTAACCTTCTAGTTCACCAAAGGTATCCTGTCTTCCACAGAGCATACTTCAAGGTCAATTAACTCCCTACATCAAGTAGAAAAATCATGGTTCTGTGCTGTCCCCATCATCTTAAACATCTGCTGGAATCTCTGGGAATCCTACTCAGTGACAGACTCCTAAGAGTCAATCAATACTTTTATGACACAATTGTATATGAAAATATCCATTGCCTTTGATAGTTGGCCTTAAAACCTGTTTCATACTCATTCCGAACTAGTGTCCAATACCTATGTAAAATCCAATCAGCCTAAACTTTAAAGAAATAAAACCCTGTTCATCACCTTGGCACCAGCGAGGCAGCAGATTATGCAACATTGGGTCTCTTAACAATATTTCAGAAAACCCCTTGCTACAAATGGTACTATTTTTCTACAAACTGGAAAGATATGTGTTCATAACCCTGTGGTGAGGATAAGCCTGCCTATTAGGAGAGACTAGTTGATGGGGGTGTGGCTTGGCACCATATGAAGATGGCTGCCTTCATCGGAGCTCCGTGACAGCGACGGGAGCTGAGAGAGCCGGCTCGGGTTCCTGGGAATATTTTATGATTCCTGAAGAGAGAAAAAGTTAGGGGAGTATGCATGGGAGGCATTATTCCCCTAAAAATGAAGTGAAAGGTATTTTTATGCCTTATTTGAGTGACTTACGTCGTTTGAGGAATTCATTGCTACCCCCATTTTGTTTTTTATTTTCCACCTCACAATTTTGTTTTTTGCTTTATTCACCGTGGCCTAAGAGTTTCTTTTGGCACTTTTTGGTTTAAAAGTGTATATTTGTGCTCTCTATTCATCGTACCCTACTTTTTGGAAGATTTGGTCCAGCTTGTTGTGTATTTTGGACTACTCTCTTTTCTGAGGTCAACCTCACCTCATAAAATGTATGTTTTACTGTATATGGGTCAGAATTATATATATTTGCTTATGGGCAGATCTAGGAACCTTCAATTGACTAACAACAAAGTACAGAGCAATAAAAGTTCATGAAATCCATGGCGGTAAGCACTATCAGTGCCAGGGAATTCCTTCCCTGGCACTGATAGGGGTCTCCCCACCCCTCACCCCCACCCCGACTCCCTCCCCTACACCCCCCACCACCCCTGCAACCCCCCAAAGATGGCAGGGACACCCTCCCCACCCCGACCCCCAACATCACATAACTCACACACACACCCTACACACATGCAGGCACCACCAACACACACATGCACACACCCCGACATACATGCCAACATCCACACACACAGTCAGACACGCACACCCACATTCAAACATACACACACACATCCATACAGACATACCCACAGACATACACGCACTCATTCCCAAACACGCATCACCCCCACAAGCATACACACACTCACACACCCCTCTATATACTCAGTCGCACACCCTCATGCACGCACACAACACACAACACCCCCCTCCCCTAACGGACGATCGACTTACCTGGTCCGTTGATCCTCCGGGAGGGGACGGGAGCCATGGGGGCAGCTCCGCCGACACCACACTGCCAACAGAACACCGCCACGGCGAATCACAGGACGTGATTCGCTGGGCGGTGTTCTGTTGGCGTGGCCTCCACGCAACCTCCACTTCCCCGCCGCCCGCCAGTATGGCTGTTGGCAGCTCTCCATCTGTAAAGGGACGGAGAGCTGCCAACTGTCATAATAGGCCGAGCAGCAAACCCCCTGCACTGGCGGTCTTCCACACGGCGGTCCCTCGGCGGTCTTCAAAAAAAGACCGCCGAGGTCAAAATGACCCACCATGTTTTTGCGTCTCCGGGTACAGGGAAAAGAAATGGAGTTACTATACGGTGCCATAAAGCTTTGAATATTTCAGATTTTTCTCTAGACTTTGATGAGCAAGGTAGATGGGTTATAGTTTCACTTAATATTAATAAAGTACGTTCAACTATATTTAATGTTTATGCTCCAACCCAATGTAATGTAATATTAACTAAGTTAATGACTCTTTCGGATAAATATTTAATTTTCGGAGGAGATTGTAATATGGTTATGGATCTTTTTCATGATCGTAAATCCAATTCTAGATTTGTACCATCCACCATATTTTCACAGTTTACCTCTATGATTAAACAAAGAGCATTAACAGATGTTTGGAGATTGTGTAACCCCACATTACAGGAATTTTCCTTTTTTCCCCAAGTACATTCTTCCCAATCAAGGATTGATTATTTATTTGTCTCACAGCATGTCATACAACACATTTTGAGTTCAGAAATTGGTTCCATATTAATCTCGGATCATGCTCCAGTGAGTGTGGATCTTGATCTTATCGCACATAATCAGCCAAGTAATAGATGGAGATTTATTAATTCATTACTTCTCAATACTAATTTTACTCAGCTTTTTGAGAAGTTCGTCACACAATTCTTTGTAGAAAATGATACCCCTCAGATTCAAATTATTTGGGATGCATTCAAGGTGGCCTCTAGGGGTTTTATTATTTCTTATGTTGCCAACAAAAGGAAAACGGCTAGTAAAAAATACTTAGTTTAATGTATTGTATTAAACAATTAGAAAACCTATATTACTCTTCTAAATCTACGAGTTGTCAATGAATTACTTCAAGTTAAAATTTACTTTCAATAAAAACTCGACTGAAATTGCTAATTCTTATCTGCTTAAGTCCAGTGCTAAGTATTACGGGGGCCAAAATAAATAAGGAAAACTTCTAGCAAATTATCTTAAAATCAAAAAAGATAGAACAAAAATAGAATCTATTTATAATTCCTCCAACTTTTTATTACATAAGAACAAAGACATTTTTGATGAATTTGTTCATTTCTTCACACATTTGTATACTTCTGATTCTGTTCCCATGCAGGATCTTATTGATCAATACTTGTCTACCATTAATCCACCTGTACATCCCTCTTCTGAGTTTTCTGATCTTGATAATGATTTTTCTATTGAAGACATTCTCAATGCACTAAATCTTATTAAAAAAGGTAAAGCCCTAGGCCCTGATAGCTTTACTATTGAATTCTATTTGCGTTTTTCTAAATTATTAGTTCCAAGATTATTTAAACCTTTTACCTATTTTGTTATCTCAAAATCCTATGGAGAGTCTTTTCAGGAGGCCTTAATAGTTCTTATACCAAAAGATAACAAAGATCCAAAGTTTTGTAAGAATTATAGACCTATATCTCTAGTAAATTTGGATGATAAAATCTTTGCTAAAATTATTGCTATGCATTTGGAATTGATTCTCCTTAAGTTATTTGTTAAAGAGCAGTCTGGCTTTATTAAAAGACGCTTACTATCGGACAACACATGCTTATTTTTTAATATTTTAACTAAGTCTGTGACGTATAAGGACTCTTTATCTGCAATTGCTATAGATGCGGAAAAATCTTTTGATAGTGTTAATTGGTCCTTTATTTTTTGAACACTTTCATGGTTTGGCTTTGGAGCTAAATTCATACATTTTATCTTATTATTGTATTCTTCTCCTAAAGCTGCTATTTTTCTAAATGGTTTAATCTCTCCCTCTTTCTCACTCCATAGAGGAGTTCGTCAGGGATGTCCGCTGTCACCGCTTATGTTTGTCCTTGCTGTGGAAACCTTTTTATTGAAACTTAGAGCTAATCCAAATTTACATGGTTACCATTATGGGGAAAGACAGATCAAATTTTCAGCTTATGCTGATGACATCTTACTTCTGATATCAAATCCGAAATCTTCACTTCCCTCCTTTCTATGCGAAGTACAGAATTTTGCTTTTATTTCAGGGTATAAGTTAAATAAAGATAAGTGTGAAGTACTTACTTTAAATAACTTCTGCTTTCCTGAAGATTTTAAATCTTCAAATTTTCACCGGAACAATGATAAAATTAAATATCTAGGTCTGTGGTCTAAACCGTCTCTTAAAGATACAATTTCTGTATGTTTTGCAATTATTTTCTGTTTTTGATTCTCTTATATCTAAATGGAACCCTTTATTTTTATCCTGGTGGGGTAGATTAGATTCTCTTAAAATGATGTTACTTCCTGTAATCCTCTTTTATCTATCAAACATTCCAATTAATATCCCCTGTTTTTATTTTAAGAAGCTGAACTCTATTTTACCTAAATTCTTATGGAATAATAAGAAACCCAGAATGTCCCTCCAAACATTAATGAGACCTAAATGCATTGGAGGGGTTAACTTTCCAAATCTCTGCTATTATCATATGGCCTTTTCTCTTAAGCAAGCTTCTTGTTTATTGAAGGAAGATGATTCTGCTTTTTTACCTTTAGGGGTTGAAGTTGAAAAGTCATTTGTTGTTCCCTTTACATTTTCGGAGGTATGAACACTCTCAAATAGACCAACATCTATCTCTCTCCCGATTTGGAACAACTCATGTAGAATTCTGCAGCCTATTTTTGCTTTATACAATGAAGATAGAGTGCAGTTTCAAAATTCGTCAATTTGGTACAATAAGCTCATTAAGTTGAATAATAGAACCATCTACTGGAAAACGTGGCATTTGAAGGGGTTAAGATGGGTGCATCAACTATTTTAAAATGATTCCCCTCTTTCTTTTGTACAGGCACAACTACTTTTTTCATTTCCAACCTCTTTTAATAAAACAAATATGATGCCCTAATACATATTGTAAATAGTTCACATCAATCTTTTCCAGTTCAGCAAGCACCTTCGGCCTGCCCTCATCCAATTAAGAATCTGTTATTACAGTCTACATCAGCTTCTTGTCCTTATCAAACTATTACAGCTCTGAAGATAGACCTAAATCAGCAATAGAAATGCAAATGGAGAAAGATTTGGATATTTCATTTTCACCTTCTTTGTGGAATAGAGTGTGGATTAACAAACAAAAGTCCTCTAGAGCAGCTAATTCAATTCAAACTATATTTTATATATATAATAGGTTATTAATTACACCTTTTTTTTTTTACATAAAATGAATTCTAACCTTTCGTCCTCTTGTTGGTCCTGTAATAAGCCAGTTTCAGATCTTAAACACATGCTTTTTGAGTGTCCGTATACATTTATATTTTGGGATAAAGTATGGAGTCATATTAATACTATTTTTAAAACTCAAATTACCTTAAGCTTTGCAAATATATTTTTGGGTAGCCTTGATGCTGACTGGTTTTGTCTTCCAAAAAATTCTATTTTAATCTTTGATTTATTGTTGGCTGTTGCTTTTCAGCAAATTACGAAAAATTGGAAGGACTTGTCTCAATTATCCTTTCAGGCTTGGTGGTATGGTGTATGTTATAATCATAGGCTGGATAGAGCTTATGTTTTCCCTGTATCCCTTGCTATTAAAAGAGACATGTTATAGTTACCTATTAGAAATTACCTAAACTCTTTGACTTATTCTTTGAGCTATCATTTTCCTAGAAATGAGGAGGTTTCTAAATCTCCATGAATTGTGTTTCTTTCCCTTTTTTATTGTACTTCCTTACACTTTTTATAACTCTCTCTCTCCTAAAATATTTAATATATGCATATATACCTATGTTTTACATTTTTAATATATTTAGTGTGCTCTTCAAATAAGCGTTTCTCATGAAATTGAACTGCTATTGTATTATTTCATTCCTGTTATCAAATGTATTTATATCTTTTGAATATTGTATTAATTTTCAATAAACTTTCTCTTTAAACTTAAAAAAAGGAGACACTAGTTGATATCAATAAAGTCACAAGCCTAATGCATGCATGAATATTTATATGTGGAATGTGTATACTGTGAACTTAGCCAAAAAGCAGCAGAACACTGTACTGGGTCAAAGATACAGTCAACACATGACAGAAGTGGTAGCTAGGATTTGGCAGCAGAAGTTGATTGTTACTGCATTTTGGGGTAGTGTTCTTTAAAGAGGTGCATCTATAGCTGTTTCATAAATGGGTGCATGGTTGGGGCGGTGCTAATGGATACAGAGATGTTGTTCCAGATTTGTGGGTGCATGGGTACTTACAAGACCCATTTCTGGTTAATTTCTGAGGTCAAACATAATCAGGAACATTCATAAAGTATGGTCATGGGATAATATAAAATAAAGGAAGCCTACATTATGATATGCACTAGGGCAGATATGGTAAGCTTTGTTCTGGGGGCTATATTTTTTGTAAGAACTTATAAGTGCATCATTTATATTTGGGGCAGTCCTAATGGATACAGGGATGTTGTCCCAGACGTTCGGTGGATAGGTACTTAGGAGACCTAATTCTGATTGCTTTCTGAGATCAGACAAGATCAGGTACATTCAGTATAGTATGGTCATAGGGTAATATAAAAGAAAGGAAACCTACATTATGATATGCACTAGGGCAGATATGGTAAGCTTTTTCCCAGGAGCTATGTTTATAAGAAGAAACTACTAGTGCATAATTTATATTTGAAAGCCCCCTTTATGATAGAAGATGTCCCATAGACCCATGATATGTAGAATACCATTAGGCAGTCGGATGGACTTGTCCCTGTTGACTGTCATTGGCTGGGTGAAGGGAATCTGATGGTTAAAAAACATAAACAGTTCATTCTTTGTTTTATGGCCATTTGTGTACCTGCCAGCTGTCCTTCCTTTAACAGGATGATGCATTTGTTTTCAAAACTACATTTTGGGAGGTGACAGAAGATGTGCCCTGGGCACTGGGCTTCACTCTCACAATATATAGTAGTCCCATGGAAAAAGTAACAGGCCAGAACCACAGCTTTGAATTGAGCTAGACTCAAACCTTAATTGACTCTTTCATGTGAATTCCACTTGTCAGTCCACTTAAAATGGTGACGCCACACTCCTAGGGTGATGGGGGAGGTAATGCAAGCCCCTTCACCCCTGTGGAGCAGGGGACCTCCCGCCCTTCACGGCCCCCAAACCCTTCAAGGAGACCCCCTAATCAGCTGGAGGCCAATGAATGTCTCTAAAATTTCTAAAACTATGGATCCCTCATCACATTCTGCTGGGGGACTCATCATTTTATGTTACTCCAGTGCACAGTCCATGCTAAGATTATCCAAGAAGACTTAAAGCTGTGGCTCCTTAGGCAGATAAGCCAGTCTTTTGGCTGGGCTTCTTCAGCTACACAAACTCATGTGCCCCTTTCAGGTACACACACAGCACATACTTCCAGCAGTGTTCCTTTAATTACACAGAGAATACTTAAATGCCAGTTTAGATACACACATTATGTTACTAGCTGTGCAGAAAACAGTGATAGAAATGTATGCTCAGATGCACAGAGCACTCTTCAGGCTGAACCTGTTGCTATACTGGAATTAAGTCACTGGGCTGTCACTGGGTGGAGAGTAACATGTCTGTGATGCACTATACTTGAATATCCAACATATCAAAGACTTAGCTGTACCAAAACTGAGGCCAGCCCAGCTTTTCATTTCAGTGTTCTCCATTTAACCACTTGGTTGCACTCAAAGTTTAAATGTCTTTGAAATGATCTGAAGTGCAAGACACAACATGCACTATATAGATGTTCACAAGTACATACGCGTAGCAAATCCTTTAGATATGGCACTGACATGCTGATTCATCCAAACACAGGCATGCACAAATGTGGATATACTTTTTGTGGTGTGTCTCTGTGTATTTTTGTTTACACAAATTATTTTCCATTCATTTTTAGCACATAATGGAAGAACTATTGATTTAACAATTGTGG
The DNA here is from genome assembly GCF_031143425.1 of Pleurodeles waltl. Lineage (NCBI taxonomy): Eukaryota > Metazoa > Chordata > Amphibia > Caudata > Salamandridae > Pleurodeles > Pleurodeles waltl. Next base: position 693,130,372 of record NC_090438.1, read on the forward strand.
ATGGGATGATGGATGGTAATTTAAATGGATGGATGGGAGAGTGGGATAATTTGTAGATGGACAGCAAGATGAAAGGAAGGAGATCGGGGAAAATGAATGAATGAATGAACAGATGTTGGATGGATAGGTAGATTGATAGGATGGATGGCAGAAAGGGTACGTGTGTGAATGGGTGAAGGGACGGATGATTAAGAGTAAAGGGATGAGCTAGAGGATTCAAAGATGACATGATGGATGGATAGATGGATATAAGCGTGAAAGTATCTCTTTGAGGGAGCATTAGCATGCTCACTTTACTCACTTGCTGCCCTTTGATGCATGCTCAAAGTGGGGGGTATTTAAATTTTCTGGTTACTCCATTGGCTCTGTGGGTTTATACATTAATGAATAGATGAATGCTGTTGATAAAAAAAGGTAGTGGCTGAGTGAGTAGATGGATGCGTGCCTACCTTGATGGATGAAAAGTGAGGATGGATAGACAAATGTTTGGAAGTGTTCAGGTAAAGACAGTGGTGATGGTTGATTGTATATTTAAAGCTCTAATGGCACACTTTTTGTCAAGTCAGAATTTATAGTCGAGAAAGACTTGTAACAGAAGTTTGGAGTAGTATGTGGCTACAGATAATGGTAATAAACCAAGTAAGCAACCTGTAAGGGGCTCACTTGTACAATAGCGAACAGTAAAGGATCAATGACATCATATCCAGGTATTCAATATAAAAAAACAAAAATATTAAAAATTAAATACAAAAATATTGACTTCCTACTCACCAGCAAAATCACAAAGATTGAGAACTCAAATATCATTAAAAATATACATTTTTATCTGTATTGAAAACAAAAATATGGTTACCTTTAAATAAACATTGATTCACACAACATTAACTACAATATTATCACCAAAATAATCATTAATAAATATATAAAAAACACTGTTTACATATAACACTGACTTTAAATAAACTCATCATCATCATAAATACTTTGTTTGATTCACAAGAATCATAAAGGCTAACATCAATAAAAAGCAATACATACAACCAATCATTAAAATACTTATAACTGCAAACAAAACAAGTTTAAAAGGCAGTTGTATAGCATCATCACTAATAATTATTATGAATTCAAATAGAGCATAATACAAAACGTAACATAGCATGAACAGTAGCTGTACAGCCCAGGTTGCTCAAACAAGAAAAAGCCAAAAGACTAGTTCTAATACCTGAGGCCAGAAGGGCTGGGTGTAAAAATCTTCTCCTCCGTACAGCGTACAAACTGCAAAAATAAAGAAAGCGCATTGCGTTCTGGGGGGTGAAACCATCACAAGGACATGGAGGGCGCATGTGAAACCATGTACCCTGAACAGAAAATGCTACCAAGAAATGCATAGTGTTCAAGCGAAAACTAGTCAAAAAAATCTTTGGAGCTCAGAGGAAATAATTTGAAGATACGGGGCAGGATACAGAAGAAATGTCTGTGGTTTAATGACCGGCCCTAAACCCCCCATCCTACTTCGAGCTCAAATCATGGATGTAGTGACAAAATAGCTGTTTGGTTCTTGCTATTGTCACAGGAGGCAGGGAGTCAGTGGCTAAAAAATACTTTGCAACGCCCAAGCTAGCAAATGTTTTCCTAACACAACTTAACCAAGGTACGTCCATGGCAAGGCAATCTGCTAGCACTGCTCTGCAGAAATGGACTTCCGGGTACCTCCACACTTTAAGCCAGTGCAGCAAAGACTGTACTCTAACATGATCAGCTATATATCTCAAACTAACTTCAGTATGCCAGAAAGATGATGAAGTAGCTCATGGGACAGCAAGCAGATGTTTTAAAAATTTATTGTCTACTTTCTGAAGAATTTGACTGTTGGTGTAACCCCATACACCAGCCCCAAAAGAAGCAAAGGATAGGCATTTACTTTTAAAAACAGCAAGCATTTTTTTCACCAGCTTGTGACTCAATTTTTTTGCGAATCTAAAAACAGCATCTATATATCTTTGAAACTAAAAGTGTGAATCCCCATTAAAAATTTCAAATTAAAATCCACATCTGAAGGCACACTGAGGTAAGTAAAATTGGGGACTTTCAGAATCTCTGAGCCCTCAAGGACAAACTTTCTAGCTTTGGAAAGCCTCGGCCAGCATTTCATAACAAAAGACTTAGGTCCTCATTACGAGTATGGCAGTCATAAGACCACCGTACCTGCAGTGGCAGTCCGACTTCCACATTCTTGCTGGTCCGCCTGCCAGATTACGATGCTGGCAATTAGTCTGCCAGAAGACCGTCTTTAACGCCAGGATCATGGTTCCCAATGGGTTGGTGGTGGTGCAAGTCATGGTCAAGCATGACAGTGCCGATGTCGGCACCACTTTGCTGATCATGGCTTGCCTATCCGCTGGCCTTTCCATGGCAGTGACCCTGCCATGAAAAGGCCAGCAGAAAAGAAGAGGCAGGACCACTGGGGGCCCCTGCACTGCCCATTACACTGTCATGGGCAGTACAGGGGCCCCCTTGTCAGCACACTTTGAATGTACACTGTCTGCCATGGCATTCCAAGTGTCCTGGTGGCATCAACAGTGCAGGGGCATTGGCACTGAGAGCCAAAGCCAATGCCACTTCACTGTTTTTACCAGCCAGTCAGGCAGGGAGTTCATAATATGGTGGTGGAGAGACTACTGGCTTGGCAGCTGCCTCCCTATCGCTGTATTGGCAGTGCGACGGTCGGACCGCTAATGTTGTAATGAGGCCATTAGATCTATTTGTCCTAAGGCCAAGATTATGCATGAAAATGTTAAAGGCATCCAGTAAACACAGCAGATGGTGCTGTTCTTATTTTAGGGAGAGCCAGTGGTCTTCATGGAGTGGCCATGGGAGAGGCCATGAGTTGATAGTTGGCAAATCTTTCCCTGTGCTATATAGATGATCCTCGAGTCCATTTATGTAAAGAAGAAAGAGGAAGGAGGCTAAAATACACCTTTACCTCACCCACTTCACAGATGGAAACTCCTCCATAAAATCACCCTCCTGGCTATATCGCACTTTGGCAGTGGTTTGTGCATGAAGTCTACTAAGGAGAGTTATAATAGCAATGCCCACCCCCAATTGTGCCAGTTTGACCCATAGTTTAGATCTGTTAACTGTATCAAAGGCACAGGTTAAGTCCATAAAGGCGAGATGAACGCAGCCTTTTTTTGTCTTTGTGTATTTTTGTACAATTAAAGTTAGGCTCAGAGTCTGTTCTACCATGCCTAAACCTGGGCAGAATCTAAATTGAACTTCAGCTAAGCAGTAAGTTTCTGCTGCACATTCCTCTAATTTAGCTAATAAGACTCGGCCTAAGATCTTCACTGGCTTATCTAAAAGACAGATTGAATGGTAGTAGTGTGGTTGGGCCTTATCTTCCTTTTTCAAAATACAATTTTTTTTTGCTTCATTCCAGGTCTTAACCTGTGTGCCGATCATAGCAGGTCTTAATTCATTAGTAATAAACAGTCTCAAAAATTATGGGAGAGTTTTAGATAAGTCGGAGGTAATTCAATCCAGGCCAGGGGCCAGGTCTGGTGGGCAAAACTGATTAGCCCATGTAAGACCAAGACTTCCATTGACTTACCGAGAGCTATTGCTGCAGACATATCATAACCGGAGAATGATGTCTCAAACTCTGATTCCCCAAGCACTTGATCCTCTTTGCTAAAATAAGTGTTTCACCCATGCCTGAGGAGGTATAATAGCATCTATAATAGAGTGGTCTTCTCCAGACAAGCTAGTGGAATTTAAAACCTGCCAGAAAGCTTTCATATCTTTCAAACTACCTGCTTCTATAAGCTCCTCCCATACCTTTTCCCTAATTTCTTTCTTCCTTGCAGCTATAGTTTCTTTATTAATCTTCCTCGCCAATCTAATGTTGTCATGATCACAGGGGTGAACACTGAGGGCCTTTTTAAGTGCTCTGTGAGCTGAAGTGCACAATTGAATAAATCAAGAAAGGTTTTTATCTGGCCTTATAACCTCTCTTGTTAGTTTACGTGCTGCATAGCCTGTTATAATGTTAAAGGTCTAGATGACATCGCCAGGGTTCACATTTTGTTCCTTGTTGTTATTCAAATAAACTCAAAACATTTTATAAACATATTAAATAAAAAATATTGCCTCAAGGAAATATGTACTATTCACCTCAATAAATTATATAACTAAAATATTAACCATACAATTCCTAGAAAATTAGCATTAATCACAAATGTTTAAACACCAACCTATATAATAATAAATTTATATGTAAATATGTTTATATTCAAAACTATCAAACTATATATCACATTTGACAATTAAAACCTAAATTAGCATTTACCATAGAAGTACTGATAAAGAACTTTCAAGCTAAATCTAAACCAACCAATAAAATAAAACTCTAAACAACTTTAACAGGTGAAATCAAACAAACAAATAAAGCTGCAATATAAAAAGCACACTAATTTAAACAACTAAATTCTTAAAAAACAACAAAATCTGCAAAACAAGAGTACTTTGCTAGATTCCCTCATCAGACCATTAAAGAAGAAATAGATATGCATGAAAATCTACCTAACCAAGTAAGTAAAACTTATATGTAAGCTAAAACATATTGGCCCCCATTACAACCCTGGCAGTCGGTGTTAAAGTGGCGGTAATATCAACAGGACGGCTGTAAGAAAAAATAGGATCACAACCACGGCGGAAAAAGCCAACACAGACAGCCAATTCAACACTCCGACCGCTTCGACGGTAGCAACAAACGCTGCAGCGGTAACCGCCAACAGACAGGTGGAAGAAAATATACCGTCCACCCTATCACAACCCGCCAATCCACCAGCTTTTCCGGGGCAGTACCAACGCCATCAAAAGCTTGCCAGAAACAGGACTTGGAAGGGAATCCACTCACCTCTCGACAAGAAACGAAGAACCAGGACGCCATGGAGGCCGAGCTGCAGGTGTTCTCATGCTGGTGTATCTTCTCATACAAGACGGATATCAAAGAATCATGCACAGATCCTGGATACTTGGCTGTGACTTGTGAGATGTACTGGTCTGCCAGACACACCACCTGAATGTTGATTGAGTAGTAGTTATTCCTGTTCCTATATACCTGTTCATTAGCACTGGGAGGGACCAAGGCTACATGGGTGCCGTCAATGGCTCCTACCACATGTGGAATGTGTCCCATCTCATAAATGTCTGCCTTCACATAGGCCAAATCCACTCAGTAGGGAAACCTGATGTAGCTGTCCAGGTGTCCCAACAATGCACTCAGTACATCCTTTAAAACCAGACTGAACATGGGCTAGGGCATCACTGCTGTTAAAGCCACTGTATTCTGAAAGGAGCCTGTGGCCAGGAAGTGTAGCACTGGCAAGACCTGAACGATGGGATGTATAGAATAGGGATTGCGAATGGCAAGCATCAGATCTGGCTCCAACTGAGTTCAAAGATCCATGATGGTATGACGTTTAAGATGATATGTCTGGGTGACATGCCTTTCCTCCATAGTGTCCAGGTCTACTAGTGGACAGTACTCTAGTGGTTGTGTCACTCTCCTCATGGCAGCATAACTATGTTGGAAGAAATGAAAATACAATGAGTTATGCAGTATGCACACATCATGTACACTTTGTTTATTACCTCACACCTAACATCTGTGGAGGATGCCTAGCACATCTGACATATACAGTACTGCCCATAAATATGCACAGATTTCACCCTCCTTGGTGCACATTGACAACTATGACAATGGGATTGCAAATATGATAATAATGTTAGAGGAAATATATGTAAGACTTAGCTGTCCTGCAGTAATCTCACATATGTCTTGGAATAGATCAATATCTTCCCATGGACTATGAATCTCTGAGCAGCTGTACAAAGTTACCACCATATTTACTCACTCAATACAACTTTTACTTCACATTTGCACAATATGTTACTCAAACATGATGGCAGTACATAGAGATATACAAAATTTTAGGGGAGTAACTAAATGATGCAGATTAGTATACACCGCCATCTATGAAAAGAGCACAAAATGGCGGATTCCTGACCTACTGTACTGGACAGAGACCTAAGTCTGCATGCGGAAGTCGCCATGACAGTAGGCGGTCACAACCGCTGTGTAACTTGCCATTGGTAAACATTACTGCCTTTGGCGGACTTGGGCCAACGGCGATGTCCACCAGTTGTGACAGTCATGTACGTGGCGGCTGTGACCGCCATCTTCTACACTATTGCTCAATAGACTCCTGACACTGTTGCCAGCAAGACCTCAACAATGTGAGCTGCTGTGTACTGCCTCTGGGAGCTGTCATGCCACATCCTGCAGGAGATAGGGCCCCTGCCTTCACCTTGGAAGAGCTTGAGAGGCTAGTGGAGGAGGTCCCCCTCTGTATGGAGAGCTATATGGGGCACCAGAGGAGCAGGTGAGTCCAATGTCCTAGCCTTGTATGATAGGTGTTCTGTTTGACGTTGCATCAGGCATGTGAACTAGTGAGAGTGTTAATGCATGCAGATGGCATAATGTGAAGGTGTGTGTGCAGAGACCAAGGGTACATGTGCCAACTTGCTGTGACTGATGTGTGCTGACCTCTCCTATTGGTATGGCACATGTGTACATTTCGTTCTCTTTTTGTCTCTGTCATCCATGTAGGTCAATGCCCATCAGAAGAAAAGGATTTGGCGTGCCATTGCCAAGCAAGTGTGGACCCTGTGGGTCCACAGCCGGCAGAGCACCCATTGCAGAAAGCGGTGGGAGCACCTGAGATGCTGGGCCGGGAAGACTGCTGAGGCCCAGCTGGGGGTGTCCTCCGAACAATGGAGGGGTGCCTCTCAGACCCTGACCCCCCTAATGCCCTACATTTTGGTGCTGGCCTACCCTGAGGTTGATGGGCATTTGAAGGCAGCACAGCAGCCCCAAGGGAGAAAGTACTGACTGACTCCATGTACTTTACTCTGGTAGTTAATTGTTTGCTGTAACACTTTAGCAGCTGTGACACTGTAGTAGGTGCTACATGTATGTTGACTATTGGGAATACATAGGCCCATATTTATACTTTTTGACGCAAAACTGCGCTAACGCAGTTTTGCGTCAAAAAAATTAGCGCCAGCTAACGCCATTCTGAAGTGCCATGCGGGCGCCGTATTTATTGAATGACGTTAGCCGGCGTTAGCCGCCGGCGCCGTCTGGTGTGCGTTAAAAAAAACGACGTACACCAGGCAGCGCCGCCGTAGGGGAAAATGGAGCTTGGGCGTCAAGAAATGGGGCAAGTCAGGTTGAGGCAATTTTTTCGCCTCAACCCGATTTGCGCCATTTTTTTTCACTCCCAACCCCCATAGAAATGACTCCTGTCTTAGCAAAGACAGGAGTCATGCCCCCTTGCCCAATGGCCATGCCCAGGGGACTTCTGTCCCCTGGGCATGGTCATTGGGCATAGTGGCATGTAGGGGGGCACAAATCAGGCCCCCTATGCCACAAAAAAAAAAAAAAAAAAACACTTACCTGAACTTACCTTAATGTCCCTGGGATGGGTCCCTCCATCCTTGGGTGTCCTCCTGGGGTGGGCAAGGGTGACAGGGGGTGTCCCTGGGGGCATGGGAGGGCACCTCTGGGCTCCTTCAGAGCCCACAGGTCCCTTAACGCCTGCCTTTTGCAGGCGCTAAAAAATGGCGCAAAAGCGGGCGTACGTCATTTTTTTTGACCCGCCCACTCCCGGGCGTGAATTTTGCCCGGGAGTATAAATCCGACGCACATGCCTCGGAGTCGATTTTTTAGACGTGAACGCCTACCTTGCATCTCATTAACGCAAAGTAGGTGTCCACGCTAAAAAATGACGCAAACTCCATGGACTTTGGCGCTAGACGCGTCTAACGCCAAAGTATAAATATGGAGTTAGTTTTGCGTCGAAATTGCGTAAAAAAAATGACGCAATTCCGGCGCAAACGGAGTATAAATATGCCGCATAGTATTCAAGTTGCCTGACTAAAAGATGGAGATCTGGCCTTGGGGTTGCACATGTGTACATTTAGGGGCCAGATATATCAAAAAACCAAATTGCATTTCTTAAATAGCGAATTTTAAGAAATCGCTATTTAAGAAATGCAAAATGGTTTGTATGATTTTTGCGATTCGGTAATAGCGATTTCTTAAAATCAGCAAATGATATTACCGAATCGCAAATAGAGAATCCAGCTCCATTTGCACCTATGGGCCTGCTGCAAATGGTTTTGCATTTCCTAAATTGCAAATTCCTGTTAGGAATTCGCAATTTAGGAAATGCAAATCCCAGGGTGCTGGGGGCCTGCTGCACCCCAAAAATATTTTTACGGACATGTGAAGCACACACATGCCTTAGGGGCATGTGTGCGCTACATGTCAATTTTAAAAATGCATTTAAAATGCATTTTTAAAATTTGCACATGGTTACCACCAAACTTTTGTTGGTGGTAATTGAATTTCCTAAATGCCCAATTCGCATTTATGAAATGCTTGATACATGTGCTTAAGAAATCGCAAATAAGGATTCCTTATTTGAGATTTCCTATTTAGAGAATCGCAATTTGCGATTCTCTAAATGGGGTCGCAATTTTAATGAATCGCTATTTTAGCGATTCCCTAAAATTGCACTGTGAATGCCTTTCATACATTCTGAAAGGCATTTTTGCATTCGCAAACGGACGAATTTTGCGATTCGCACAGTTTGCGAATGCAAAATCGCTTGATACATCTGGCCCTTAGATCACCTGGGTCAAGGAATATGGCTGCATGTTGAGTTGCACAATTCACAGTGCCGCATGTGTGCCTCTACCCAGCCATATACATGTATGTATGCTGCTGTATCATCCTACCCATTTAGTATTTCCAAGTCCATTATTTTGAATATATGTAAATGTAGCTCTAAGGTGTTTGACCACTCCCATCTGTGAAGATTAGCTGTATTTGCTACATAGTGCCTGACATATTTGTTACAGGGCCTAGTTACCTTTTGTGCTGGTACATGTTTTGACTCCATGTGAAAATTACATCTCATTCAGTTAATAGGTGTGGCCAGTATTGGACTATTCATATGAGTTTGCGGAGGTGTCCCGATTGTCCCTTCATTTTCATACAATGGGATATATGAAGGGTGTAATGGAAGGATATCTAACTATCCGTGTCTGATTTTGTCTATTTGCCCTTACCATGCATTTCCATGCAATTGAAATGTGGGTAAATCACTTTTATCCCAATGCCTTTGTTTTAGAGGAGGTAAGTGATTAGGCTGTCCTATCCTTTGACAATGTGCTATGTCCATGCTATATGTGCCAATGCCCTACTAATAATAGTGCAACATATGGTATTAGCTGCCTACATCATGTCACAATGGTTAGTTGGGACCAGATCTTGTTGAGCGCAACAATCATTTCTACCCTTAGCCTAGCTAATGTGGCCAGTTTGGACAGGGACTGGTTTTGGCTCACCTCATATTTCGAGATGCCATGGTTTAGCTGTACTACTATTAATTATACAGATGTCGTTGTTGTGGGATATGTTGTCAGTTTAATGGCAGTCGTGTAGGTCCATGTGTACATCATATGTACATGTCTTTTCAGTGGGATATGTGTGTTGTCTGGACTTACCTACTGAAAATCACGTCAGGAACGTTGAGAGTGCTGTTGGTGTACTCATGTTGTCATGTCATGGCTCTGTGTTTGTATCTGCATTTCAGGTGAAATGTGATGCGTCATATTAGGAATTAGTAGGTTGTCCTTTGTTTAGTTGTTGTAACACTGCTCTGTGATAGTCAGTGGATGTCTCATGTATGCTAGGTAGGCCACTGTAGCTGTGCAGGCATGTTGGGTGCGATATTGAGTATCTGTGAATAGTGACTGCAACTATTCCTCTAAGATTTGGTACATGCAGTGACATAGCTGTCCTCTAGTCATGAAATGTAAAAATGTGATGACACCTGTATGGAACTGTGACATATTGGGCCTGATTCTAACTTTGGAGGACGGTGTTAAACCGTCCCAAAAGTGGCGGATATACCACCTACCGTATTACGAGTCCATTATATCCTATGGAACTCGTAATACGGTAGGTGGTATATCCGCCACTTTTGGGACGGTTTAACACCGTCCTCCAAAGTTAGAATCAGGCCCATTGTGTCTTCATCAGAGATTGATCCATTGTGTTATATATGTACAGAGGGATCAGCTAGGCATGCGATTGCCGACACAGGTGCTGTGTTGTTTGTGAAAAGAGTTTTCTTTACTTGCATGGAACATGACTTATGGACATTGACTGGTCAAATGTTGATCCTTAACATGCATGAGATCTTGTTATCAGTCAACTACATTTCCTAAAGGTGATAAGATTATGGAGAGTTATGCCCTGGATTAGGACAGAATATCAGCTTTAACCAGGGAAAGATGAGCATGCTGACATAGATTTACAGGTGATTTGATGGAATGCTCTTGTTGTGCTACCTTACATGGATAATGACGTCGGTGAGATAGATGACAATAAGGGGTGGATAGAAGTAACATGTTTTGGCATGATGTAGGATCTGTGGATTTCTTTGAGGATTCCTTGACAGGAGATGTATGCCTACAGTTGTGCATGTTGTAATGTATGTATGTTAAGAATGAGATTACCCTATTTCCACTTCTCTATCTCTCCCTCCCTTTCTCTCTATTTGTGTGCATCAGCATCAGCAGGCAAAGTAGACAGGGCATAGGCAAGTGAGGATGTTGTTCTGCCATGGGACCCGGAGTGCTGATACCACCAACAGCGAGGGACCCAATGACCTGGAGGGCGAGGACAGTGCCACGTAATAGACTGGATCCAGCGCAATATCTTTGGAATCCTCCTCCAGTGGACACTCCCAGGCAGACCCATCTGGGACCACCCCACGCCATCTTTGTCTGCCACCCCCTTACCAACACCGCATTCCCTGTAGCTCCCCACCCAGTTGTCTGTGCCCGCTCACCCAAGAGGGTGGGCGTCTCCTTTGCCCCTGCCAGCCTTGCTGCCTTCAGTGAGGAGGCTATTGACCTCCTGATGTTGATCTCTGTGGGTCAGTCAACCATCTTGAATGCCATCCAGGGACTATCAACTCAAGCCCAGTATAGTAATGCATTCCTGGAGGGCATTCACAGTGCTCTCGCTAACCTACAGAGATCCTTTCAGGATCTGTCCTCCACACTGATGGCACCCAGTCACTCTTTGTCTTCAGTCCCCCCTCCACCTTCCTCTTCCCAATCCCAAACCCCTGTTCCCTGACCAAGCCAAAGCAAGCAGGCATACAAGCATGCATCCACCTCAACATCCAAGGGTAGCGATTACAAACACAAACACCATAAGACCCACCACCAGGATGCACACAAGCAACATCCACCTGCAGACACATCAACAGTCACTACCTGCCCTGTAACCCCCACCATCCCCAGCATCACATACACAACACCTGACATACCTGCAGTCACCACACCAACACAGCCACTACACCTATCTTACCCACATACATCACAACAGCAGACCCTCAGACATCAATCCTCAATCACCACATCCGGAGGCACAACAACCACAGACATGCCTACATGCAGCACATCCACCATGTCTGCAGTCACCACCCCAACAGACAGTCACCCATCCACCACGGCATCTCCAGCACCTCTACTCCTCTTCCTCTCAAGACACATAAACGCCCACACTCACCCACCCAATAGACACCCAGCTCCCATAAGTATACCTTGCACACACATTCACTCAACCCAAGACATCCACCAAAACCCCTCAGAGAACCATTCCCTCTCCCTCCTCACCCAAACCCTTTTGCTTTGACTGTCCCCGTCTGTCTAAAGAAATATTTCCTCTTGGAGTTGAACCTTTTTCCTAATCCTCTCCCACCCCATGTGATCCCCAAACGCTCTGTGTCCCTCCCCAAGTACAGCCCTTCTACCTCAACCACCCACTGCCCCTCCTGCAGGTACTGATGCCCCTCCCCACCAAGAAGTCTACCCCTCCCAAGAGTTCCCAACTCTCCCCTAAGCCTTGACCTAAGCCTCCTCTACGAAAGGCAAGCCCTAAAGTCCCCCTCTCAACCCTAAACCCAAACTCCCCCCTGCAGCCTGCCCCCTAATCCCTGAGGTGCCTGCCTGCACTCTTGATGCCCCTACTTGTAGAGGTTACATGACACTCAGGAGTCAAGTTGGGGAATTTACAGTTGCCATATGTGCATTTTGCACATGTCTATTTGGACTGGCGTATGGCCTTATTCTTTGTACATTTGTGTATATATATATATATATATATATATATATATATATATATATATATATATATTTAGTTAGAGAGATAGATAAGGCCAACTAATTGTTGGTTTAAAGGTTACGTCTTTGTCCTGCTTGTATTCTCTTAGGGCAGTTTTGGTCTTGGCTGATTTTGTTTGTGTAGAGTAAGTTTTGTGTGAGTCATGGTTCTGCTGCCAGTTGTCTGGACAGCATGTGTGGTTGTGTGCATAGCATTTGTCCTCCAGGGATGGGTGTATATTGCATGGTGGGCATGTGTATGTTGGGGACATGTTATTGTGTTGGTATTGTGTGATTTTTGTGCTGACATGTGTTATTTGCAGTGTTGTGTACCTTTGTGTGGTTGAACTGCCTGCATGAGTGTTCGTGGGGATTGGTTTGTCAGATCCGTTGTGAGGTGTGTTTGCGGATTATGACGTATGCTTCGTTCTTTGGATGTGTGATTGTGTGTGTTAGTTCTCTGGTGTTGTTAGGTTGTGTTGTATGTATGATTAGCCATCTAGTGGTGTGTATTGTGTGCGCTTAACGGTGCTTTGGTGGTGTTGCGATTGTGGAGTAGGTGTTCCATTTGGTGGTGTTGTGTGTGACTGTGCTGGTGCTGTGTATCTGGGGGTTGGCGTGTGTTTTTGGTGCTTGTGTGTGTGTGACGTCAATAGTGTGTGTACTATGTATGTGTGGGTGTGGGTGTGTATGTGGCAGTCTGTGTGTGTGCACGTCAGTCTGAAGTTAGGTGTGTGTATCACCCTGCCACCCGTTCCCGATTGGTGTGTTGTGTGTGCGTAGGTACTTCGATATTTTGCAACCGTGCCAGGTAATTGTGTGTACTTATGGATGCTGTCGTTGTTGTTGTTACTGGTTCCAGAGTAGTTGGGCAGCCAGTGGGAAGATGTGTAGTTCTGGCTCCATGGCAGATCCAGAAGGGTATGGCTTCTGAAGGTGAGTGTCCCCATTTATACTGTTGGTTTCCACCAGGGTTTCCATGGCAGAAACCTTGGCGGTGTGCAGCCTCATAATAGATCGGATGGGAACATGGTCTCCAGCGATCTGCAGGTGGCTACCGTCGACTGTGGCGGTCTGACCACAGTGGTGGTGCCAGCGTTGGCTTAGCTGTAATCTGTTGTGAATACTGCCATGGTCATAATTTGTGGTCTTCTCCGCCAGCCTGTTGGTGGTACGACCGCCACTGTGTTTACGAGTTTCGCATACATGGTACCAACGTCGAAATGGCGTCAGAATCACTGCTGTATCGTTGGTGGTCCACCTGCCCTATTACGATGCATGCAGTTACATAGACAAAAGAATGCTGTGGTCCCGCCACCAGGAAATCTCGACAGCATCAGTGGGGGATAGGCCAGTATATCTGTTAAAGGGTGGACCGTCAGTGTTAAAGCCGGTCCAATCACGAAATGCCTTCTCCTCCGATTTGACTGTGGCGGTCAAAACACCACATCTGAGCTAGTAGAAAGGGAGGGATATAAAGTTGAATCTCACCTTTACTCAGCCTCACACATCCTGTGCCTCCATGAAGCTGATCCTACTTGCCCTGCCGCTGATGTTCCTGCTTGATGATGTAAAAAACGGACACCATTATGGATGCAACTGACACTAAGCTAAACTCTTACCCGTTTCCATCAACTGCTCAGCAAATAGAAGCCCCGCCATGGACCTGGCAAGTGGTTTGTGGTCCCAGCACCAACATTTTTTGTGAGTCCCTGTTTGGAATTGTACTCAATGTAAGATCCAATTACAATTCTACAATGCCCTCTTTGGTCAGATCACTGACACTGTACAGGCACACTCAGCAAAATTCAACATATTCAGATCTCATAATCAGGGATAGTGATGTGTGCATTAAATTGTGTCAGATGACAGCACCTCCTCTGTGAAACCCTCACATAGCCAACATGTGATATCAAAGGTACATCTGTGTGGATTTCATGAAACTGAAACACACCTTCTCTGCTAAATCTCTGTAATGAACTCTCACATGTCACTCACATTTTAAGGTGATGTTAGGTAAATGGGATTCAAAATAATCAGTGCAAGAAACATTCAAAGGACACATGTAAAGACTTTCCTCTCTTTAGGTTTGCCTCTTCCAGGGGGATCCCTGGAAGGCTGGGGCCCTGAGCCACAGTCACTTTGCACATGCCTCAAAACATCTAAGTGCACATGAACTGTGACTTGAAGTATATCAGGGATAACTAATAGCATAACCAAGTGTCATGCATATGTGGGTAATGTGTTAGTGCAAGTCATGAAAGCAAACACAGCAGTAACAGCATCTGTCTCACGTTAATATAAAGTGGGTGTACGGTACACACACAAAAAGGGGCACATGTCAATTAACTTTCATAATAAGGTATGACAATTTAACACCCTCCATATACAACATACATCATAGGTAGAAGTGCAACCTAAATGATGTAAATATTGGCCAAGCCAAGCTGAAATACTTGACACATGAAATACCACCCAATGTAATGTCCGCCACAATTAGATTTCATCACACAGAGCCATCCATTGATCATTTCCCCTCATCCTTTGTAACTCCAGCACTGGTTCCAAGGTCAGATCATACAAACCACTTCAAATGGATCAGTAGTCAGGGATGAAACAAACACAACTGTAGTTACAAATCACAAAGTATCCAATATCATTAAATAGTTAGCAAAGTAGTGGCAGAACTAATGTGCTCTGAACAAAACAAATGTTTAATTTTCACATTGTGTGGCCCAGCCCATTGCAGTGCCATTAAACTGGCTTTTCATGACACTGCCAGGGAACTTCCTCACAAAGGGGTATCCTTTGGGCATGGCAGGCACCTCAAAGATGTTACATGGGATGGGGACATTTGGGATTAGGAGGGGTGCCCTTGGGTTTGGAAGATGGGAGTTTGGAAAAGGAACAAGTGGACTGACATTTAGGAGGGGGGGTTGGTAGTCAGAAGGGTTGGACCCACATTGTGATGGGGGACCCTGGCAAATGGAAGAGGTGGATAGGTCTGGACTAGGGATGGTTTTGGATGTGGAAGGGGTGGGTTTGGATGTGGTGGGGATTGGAACCTTTGTGGAAAGGGCGGTAAGTGGATTGGGGGTACAGGGTGCCAGGTGAAAGATTGGATCCTCAATGGGTAAATTGGGAAGGGCTTTGGGAGTGAGTGGAGTCTTAGGGTTAGAGACAATGGCAGTGTCTGATGTTGTGGGACTGTGGTAGGTGCAGATGCATGTGCATGTGTATCAGGTGTATGTGCTGCAAGTGTGGCTGTCTGTTGTTTGTCAGTTGTCTGTTGGGAGTGTGATCGTTTCAGTCTGAGTTCCTGTGTGTATAGTATGAGTGATGTGTCCATGGATTTTAGTGCAGGATGTGTGTGCTGTGAGTGCTGATGTGGTGGTGACCGTGGATGTGGATGTCTCTGTTGTCTATATGGATGTGATGGTGGTTGCGCTGAAGCATGTGGGTGTGAAGGTATCTGTGCTGGGTGGGGATATGGCGATGGCAGTATGGTGAGTGCATGCATGTGTATTGTCTCCAGTGCAGTGTGGGATGCAATGGGTGAGTGGTATGAGGATGTGGGTGTGGTGCTGTCAATGGTAGAAGTGGTGTCTGTACATTTTAATGCGTGTAATTTGTTTTTTGTGTGGTAGTGCCTGTGTGTATGTGCTGCTTGAGACTGTATGGGTGAGTGCGTGGCAATGTGTGCCTGTGCTTTGAGGACCTTTGGTAATAGGGTATTTAGGTGGGTATGGGCCCGGGGAGGAGCCCATGGTTGGGGTGGATGGGAGGCTGCAGTGAGTAAGGAGGACAGAGCCTGAAAATATCACTGTAAGCCAGACATGGATCTGTGAATGCTTTCCAGTTAGACCACCATCTGCTGCAGATGGGTGCCTTGCCCTTGGATGGCATTCAGGAGTGAAGTCTGACCCAATGACATGTTCCTCAGGAGGTCAATAGCCTCCTCACGCAGCAGGGGGGGGGTCAGGGCAGGGGCCGAGGTGCCTGGAGAAAAGAAGATGGCTCGTCTTTTAGGGGAGTGGGCCAGGCCAGGCCATGATTTTACCAAATAGGATGGCTACAAAAAATACATTTCCAGGAAGGATGTTCACACAAGGCCCAGATTTTCACCAAATGCTCATTGCACACTGATCACACATTTGACTTGAAACTTAATCATATGTCTACTTCCGAAAAAGTCTAATGAAAGCTGTACTGAAGCAGTTTAGCTACGTATCACATGCAGCATAGAAAATAGCATCATGTTCACCTTCCAGAAACCCACCACGCACCACCACACCCAACAGATCCCCTGCTGCAACTGGAGCAAAATCAGCCAAGATCAGCTGAACACCAGCCTCGCCCAAAAACCAACCACCGAACCCACCAATCCAGACCTCACAGCCTGCAACCTCTGGAGCTGGATCGACATCTGTGCCAACACTCTCGCCCCGCTCAATAAACCTTCCAACAGAGGTGCCAACAAGAGAGCCAGCTGGTTCACCTCGGACCTTCAAGCCTCCACGCAAACCTGTCAGAAACTAGAGAGAAAGTGGCTCCTCGAACAGACTCCGGACAACCATGCCGCCTTCAAGAACGCCATCCACAATCACCATCACCTCATCAGATCTGCCAAGAAAACCTCCTTCAAAGACCACCTGGACAACAACGCACACAACAGCAGGGAGCTCTTCAACATCATGAATGAACTCTCCAACCCCAGCACCAGCACAAACGACACCCCACCTTCACAAGACCTGTGCACCTACCTCGCCGCCTTCTTACAGCTTCAACAGCCAGACCACCCCGCCAAACACCGACTCCTCAGACTCTCCACCCAATTTCAACTATGACCCCCTGCTCGTCTGGGCCAATGTGAACGAAGACGACAAACCAAAACCATGGGCACCATCCACTCTGGATCTCCGTCAGACCCTTGCCCGCACCACATCTTTAACAAAGCAAGCGCCACCATTGCACCCCACCTCCGCAAAGTCATCAACATCTCTTTTGAGACCGCGACCTACCCCGAGAGCTGGAAGCATGCTGAGATCAAACCCATACTCAGGAAACCCACGGCGGACCCGAGAGACCTCAAGAACTTCCGCCCCATCTCCCTGCTCCCATTCCCGGCCAAGGTCATCGAGAAGATCGTCAACAGACAACTGACCTACTACCTCGATGAAAACAACAGCCTGGACCCATCCCAGTCAAGGTTCCGCAGCAACCATAGTATGGAAACCGCCCTCATCGCCGCCACTGACGACATCAGGGCCCTGCTTGACAATGGCGAAACCGCGGCCCTAATCCTCCCGGACCTCTCGGCAGCCTTCGACACCGTCTGCCAACGCATCCTACGCACACGCCACCACAAGGCAGGGATCCGGGACAAAGCTCTGGAGTGGACCACCTCCTTCCTCTCCGGCAGAACCCAGAGCGTGCGGCTCCCCCCTTTCCACTCCGAAGCCTCCAAGATCATCTGCGGCGTTCCCCAAGGATCGCCCCTCAGCCCTACACTTTTCAACGTCTACATGGCCCTGCTCGCCCACGTCGCCCGGCTGCACAACTGCAACATAATCTCCTATGCCGATTACACCCAACTGATCCTCTCCCTCACCAAGGACCCCCTCCCCGCCAAATCCAACCGAAGGAATGAAGGCCATCGACAAATGGATGAGGAACAGCAAACTGAAGTTGAACTCAGATAAGACGGAGGTCCTCATCTTCGCCACCAACCCCTCAGCCTGGGATGACTCCTGGTGGCCGACCGCTCTGGGAGCAGCCCCAAAACCCACCAACCACGCATGCAACCTGGGCATCATCCTCAACTCAACACTTTCCATGACCAAGCAAGTCAGCGCCGTCTCCTCAACCTGCTTCCACACCGATACAAGAAGAACAGTCACCCAAGCCCTCGTCAGCAGCAAACTTGACTACGGAAACACCCTCTATGCAGGAACCCCGGCCAAACTCCTCAAACGACTGCAACGCATACAAAACGCCTATTCACGCCTGATCCTTGATGCCCACAGCCACATCACTCCCCTTCTGAGAGACCTACACTGGCTCCCCATCAACAAAAGGATAACCTTCAAGCTCCTCACCCACGCACACAAGGTGCTCCACAACACCGGTCCAGCCTACCTCAACAGAAGACTCACCTTCTACACCCCGTCCCGCCAACTCCACTCAGCCGACCTCACCCTCGCCACAATCCCCCTCATCCGAAGAGCGACTACCGGAGGCAGATCCTTCTACCACCTCACTGCCAAGACCTGGAAAACCCTTCCCTTGCCCCTACGACAGACCGAAGACCTGCTGACTTTCAGGAAGTGGCTCAAAACCTGGCTATTTGAGCAGTAGCAGCACCCTCCCCCCTCAGCACCTTGAGACCTTCACAGGCGGTAGTGCGCTCTTCAAAAACACTGATTGATTGATGAAGACATTGAGGGCCAAAGATGCTCGAAATAGATACTCCAAAGGTATACAGCATAAGACTTCTTATACCCATATGAACATCTCCAATCCTACTTGGTATAGGTGAAAGCAACATTCATAGATTGCATTCCTACAGGTCAATACATGTTTGAAGGCTGCTGTGTGTCAGTGATTATCTATGACATGAAGATGTGGAATCACTGTAGTCCGAATAGGATGGCACATCATAGCTCTATTTGTTATAGAAAACACAAATTGCCTTGTAAGGATGAGTGTCGACACTCACATATGATCTATACATTTCTCCTTCTCAGTCCTTGATGCATGTCACCAGTCAGTGAATGAACTTTGAAACACTTTTGCAGATGAACTAACAACAGGGAAATGTGTACTGGGCAACATAAAGGCATTAATGCTGATGGCACCAATGATGTTTGCACACTCATGTCACTGTTGAATCCCAACTTACCAATTGGAAGTAATGTCCAGTCACTGCATAGAAAGCGTTATATGTCACATGTAATTGGACCACCATCACATTGGAGGCAGTAGAGAGGGAACATCAATCCTTATACAAGGAAGACACATGGCCTGTTTGATACAATTGTCACCCAGAAAATCAAGGAACATGACATGATGTATCAGTTTAATCAGCCATGTGTCTGTTCAAAACACTAACCTGGTAGTGGACTGGACTCTGCTGGTTTCCTGGTCATAAAGACGATAGGCACAGTACATCAGCATGTACCTACTACCAGACCTACACAAAAAGTAATTCTTCTTGTGCATCACGCATGGATCACCTCTAATATTGATGGGGAAATGCCTGCCTGTAACACACAAAGTTGGCAATGTGCCATGTATGATTCTGGCCTGGACTCATCCCCTTGTAGCTGCTGTTAGGCCCTAAGCTTCCCATCAGACTCTGGGTAGGCCACTACCAGTATGCAGACCATTAGAAGGGTCAAGTTCTGAAATGTACCCTGTCCACGTTGGGAGGAAATCCCCAGCTGGACCTCCGTGATCTTCTGGGTCCAGGGCCTCAGGGCCTACCACCTCTTCCTGCAATGGATGCTGCACCGGTGATAGACCCCCAGGGTCCACACTGTCCGGGTAATAGCTTTCCATATGGATTGCTTTTGATGAACATTGACCTGTATGGTTGTAATGGATGAATATACAGATTATAACTGCCACATTTTTTAATATCTATTTAATTGAGAAACATTTTATGTACATCTAGCAGAAGCCTAAATAAATACCAACACATTTCATGTGTATTTCTCACATACTGCTGACTATCCTCAAACCTGGTGCTATACTGACTGGCCAGCACACAAACATCATATAGTCCAGGGCCATCCAAGCACTGTGATGGAAACTACTATGAACAACAACACACCATAGTGACCTTCTGAAGACTAAACCACTTTTGCATGATTTTACAGAAACCCTTACAGCCAGACCCATTGACCTGATGCATAGGTTTCATACAGCCTGGTACAATAATATAGACTACAGCTAAGACTTGGGTTACAATGGAAAGGCTGGCATGTGTGTCACTGAGAACATCCTCTCTGGGGATGGGTGGACATTTGGACTACTTAATAGGATACCATACTAAGTATGATTGAGTTTATGTGGTATATACTGCCATCACAGTACACACCTTTTGCCATATGTGGTCTTGCTACTGGGATGACATCAACATACCATTGTATTTATTGTTTCTGTGGTTTAATGTAACTAATCTGGTGACCCACATATCGAATGCTCTTCAGAAGTAACCAGCTATCTGCACTGGTATTGTGTCACAGATGAAACGGGCCTATACAGTACAAGTATGAATTATGGAAAAGTGTCAACAGACCTGTAGGATAAGCGACCTGTCATAATTAAATGACACTCATTAACAATGTGGGTCAAAGGAAAGAAATATCAGGTCAGTGGGTTACCTCAGTCACTATTCAGTCACTATTCCATATGTATTCAATGTAATAGCAATCAGGGATACTGTAGGTTCACATTTTCGGAACATCCAATGATCTGCAGGTCTACAGGAACATTATCCTGTGCATCAGTTGTATTGTCACAGTAACTCTGCCCTCGCCCGGGCCATGGCCCTAAATGGGGAAAACCCAGTCTTAGGCCTTGCTCCCTGCAGGCTGAACATACTGATCCCATTTGAACATTACATTTCTACTGCTTCAATACCTAAAAGTATTACTAGTTGCCATCCAAATGTTGCAAGATTAATCAGGATTCACTCTGGATATCAGAGGCACATTGTAGCCCGTGGGAATGGAAAAGATGGAGTTAAACAGAGTAAAACAAAATCTATGTAAGATAGGTACCTGTTCCTCTTGTAAGCCATAGTGCTGGCCATACAGGGAAAGCACTTCTGTTACCAGTAGCTCCAGCTCCTCTGGAGAGAAGGCATGGGCCAGCTCACCTGCTTGGCTTGGCATGATTGCCCCCAGAGGTGGCAAACAGCTACTAAAGTGGGGAAGGTATTGATAGCAGCAGTGACAAGAGGCAAGTGAGTTATTTTTCAAACCACGGCATACATGTGCACCAAGTACGTGGTCATCAGCGCAGACGGACACAGCCATTGGCCCACTATGATCACAATCACTAACATTAGCCTATGCCTGTATCCGTCATGGATGGAACTGCCCACTGCGTGGTCGACTTCCAGCAGCGGCAGCTTCTGAATGTCCAATATGCGAGGTCAGACATCTGCCATTTTAGCAGTTGTAAGTAAAGTGTTGGTGACTGTGAAGAGCATTACCACCACACAAAATGAGGACGAACATGTTTACATATGTACTACTCCATTGTCATGTGATTTCCATGAGACAAATCATCTGTGTAGTGAATTACTGTGCATAAGGGCAAGACATGTGCGGTGCACTTTACAAAGCGGCTGACTTTTTTTTAACCTTTAATATCCAAAATTAACATTATTGTGCTAAGACTACATTACTGAATGTATATTTTGCATATTTATGCTACAGACACACGTGAAGGCCACAATGCACAGTAGGCAATTATCATGTGGATAATGTGTTATGGTTTCTGAACCAGTTATGAGTGTCACATTATTTTTGGGTGACTCTTATGTTACTGTGGACATTGGGGCCAATGTTAAAAAACTGTTTACAAATCACACATATGTACCCTGGGAGAGAGAGGAGACAAAGGTGTCTAGTGTACCACCCATTTACAGACCTTCAGACCATGGAAGAAAGGGATGTCATCAAGAAGTTTTGTTTTAATAGACAAAAAGTACATTTATTTAATCGGTTGGTGCGTGATCTCCTTCATCAAATCACTCATCCTACATGTATCCCACCAATTGTAAAAATTATGGCAGTGTTGCCTTTTCTGGCCACAAGTTCCTTTCAATGCACTGTGGCTGTATTTGGTGGCATGTTACAACCAATGTTCAGTGGTGTATTACAAGACACGCCTTCATAGTGAGACACATTGACAGCTACATCCGGTTCCCCAGACGTGAGGATTTAGCCAATGTGAAGGTTGACGTCTATGGATTTGGTCATCTCCCACATGTGGCTGGAGCCACTGTTGGCACCCATATTACCTTAGTGCCACCGCAGCCAGGGAACCAATTTATCAGAACATGAAGAATATCAACGTGCAAGTTGTTTGCTTACCGGATTTGTATAGCTCAAACATCTGTGCCCTCTTCTCAGGTTCAGCCCATGATTGGGGAATAGCACCATACCACAGCTGATATCACAACCTCTACCGGAGAAAGCCTGACTTGTTGGTAAGAATGATCTGTCCTAACATTGTGGGGGTGATGTCAGGTACCATAATCAGAAACTGTGTGACTTATTGTAGCACTTATGTCTGTCTTCCAAATAAGAGGCTTAGCATATCACAACTGTCCATGGTTGTTGACAATGCTGGGGAATCCAACTACACCGGGGGAAGTCTTCTTCAAGTTGGCCAATGGAAGAACACAGCAGCCAGTAGAGAGGAATTTTGGGTTCCTGAAGACCAGATTCAGATGTCTGGGCAAGACTGGGAGAGCCATCCTCTACTCACCCGGGAAGGTGTGTCAAATCACTGTGGCCTGCTGCATGCTCCTCAACCTCACCCTGCAACACAACATCCCTTATATCACATAGGATGGAGACCATGAAGTGCCACCAAGTGAGGATCCTGAAATGCCAGATGATGATAGAGGTGAAGAGGAAAGAGCTGACTTGCATCAAGATCTCATTGACAACTTCTTCTCATGTAAGTATTTTGTAAGTTGTCATGACTTTGACTATTGAAATTCTTGTTATTTGGACTATATTTTGGGAAATATTGTGAAGCTGAAGCTCTGGCAAATTCTGGTGAAAGGTGTTTGTGGAGGAAGGTTTTGACACATGCTCATTTTGTTTGTGTTGCTTTGTTTAGCTTCAATTTTTGTCATGGGCAGTGCTCTCCAGAAGTTGACTGTGTGAATTGTGTCATATGTATAGTTTCATAGCTAATCTCTTTGTCTTGGTCTGTTTTATGTACCTTCTACATCCCATCTTCATTTCAGAGTTGTGACATTAGCAGGTATATGATGCTGTTTGGATGTACAAAGTAGACATTGGTTGTTTCTGGTAATGTCTGTCACAGACTTTGGGTGTACAATACCTGTATAAAGACAGCTTGCACAGTGATAGGATGGAAGTTAAGAAGAATCCATTGGACTTGTTACTTGTCCTATGGTGGCCCTAATGCAATATGTATGCCACCATGTGCTCCAACAAAATGTTGATTTGGGCCCAGATCATGCTAGTCTCCCTTCACATTGGCTAAATGAATAAACTGTATGTAGCTGTCGATGTGTCTCCTCACTTTAGGCAAACATGCTTGTGGCACATCACAGAAATTTGTTTGTGACATTCCACCAGGTGAATCAACACTGGATTGGAATGACCCTGTGATCAGAAACTGTTGTGCGGTCATGTTTCTGTTCCTGGCTTTAAATGATTTAGGATTCCTTTTGTGAGGTAGGCGATATGGCCCCAGCTGATGACATAGACCCATTTTATTTTGCCCATTCTACTGGAAATTGTTTGATGTATCCCCTACTTTCATGTTATCAAGGTCTGCACCTTAAAATGTGATCATTGACACAGAATATATGAGCTATGTATAATTTGCTGTTTCTGACACCATGCCAGCCTATGATTGGAACAACAGAATAAAGATGTTATAGAGAAAGACACCTGTATGTTTTTGTAGTGTGACAAGGTTGTGATGCTGAGCTAAACATTCAGTATATGGAACATATCCATGCTTATACAAGTAGCTTGTTTTGGCATTGTAAAGTTCACATGGTAGTGCATATATACATTGCTAGATGTGAGATTTACTACAACCAACAATGTGTTTGTGACTTGTGTATTTATTAAAGTGGTAAAGCTGAAGAGACACATTGTTCAAAAACAAGCATAAAAAAATAAGTGATGTAGTCAATCACGGTGAATGAAACTATAGTTGAAAATTGTCTGAAGTCCAAAGTCCAAAATACTACTCAGATGAGAAAGGGAAAAGTGTCCAGAAATAGTCCACTGATTGAATGTGTTACACACACTGAAGGAAATTAAGGATGAGGTTTCTCGCTGGCGGTAGTGGGTATCTTGCCATCTGCACTTCCTGGATTTTTGCATGGACGCCCCTGCTTCCGAAGGCGGAAGGGGGTTCCGCTGCTGCAGAGATGGGAGTGTCTGCAGGTGTGTCTTCACCTGGCAAGGCCTTCCTTTCGGTGGCTGCCACAGAGATAGATGGCCCAGATGTAGTTGGACCACAGGAAGAGGTAGATGGTGGTGGGAAAGCTCTGTACAGGGTTGTGTTTACGTCCTGTAAAACTCTAATTATGAAGGCCATGATGGTGTTGTGGGTGGCCAGTTCCTGGTGCATGTCCCTCTGGAACTGCTTCATCTCACAGATTTCCATCAATACCTGGCCCATCGCATCTTGGGGTTCATGATACACTCCCAAGACTTGGTCACTGGTGGCTGGTGTGTGAGTGGCCCCAGTGGCTTCACTGTGCTGGCCCACAGTAGCCCTCCTATGAACCCTACCCCCACAAGCCTGTGCCTTGGCCCAGGGTGCTTCTGTGACTGGGCTAGTGATTCTCTCTTCAGCGTCCAGAAGTGGGGGGCACACAATGGTAGTAACTGTGCTAGGTACACAGGTTTGGGGGACTGGGGTTGGCTGAGGTGTTGCAGCTGGGTTGGGAGGTGTCGATGTGGGGACATTGAGATTCACTGTTGCTGTCCGCCCAGGCCAACTAGATGTGCCAGGACCGTCATCCACAATCACATGTCCAGGAGTGTTGTCATCACTGAGAGCTTCATCTGGGGGTGGAGTGGGAGTCTATTTGATGGCCAAGCTCTGCCCAGGTGCTGTGCCAGATCGACATGTTGTGAAATAGAGAACATTGTTATTGGTGGAAGTGCGGTATCTACATCCATATGTTTTGCGTCACAGTAACTATAGACCTAGGAAGAATAAAATAGGTAGAGATTACTAATGTGGTATATTTCTGTGGTATTGATCTTGTAAACAAGACATTCAATACATGTACTAGAATTGAGCAGCTCATTAGCTGAGCTGATATGTTGCGATTTGGTTTAAGGAATGAACATGACATCTCACAAACATTTGGGCCAACACAGTGGAGAAATAACCTGTGTGTTTGACCATTCCAAGGCCTAGTTGTGTACAAGACAGGCAAACACACTACATTGATTGTATATTTAGCCTTAGTCATCATGTGAGCAGTACAGAGTCAATGAGTCAGCTTCCACTTCTAATCAGCTGACTTAGCTTTACTGCCTTACACATATTTGAGGTACACCCTTGGTATAGTGCCTCTCATGCCATCACTAGTTTCAGTTGAGAAGACCAGGACAATATCAACCTAAGTAGGCAGACATGTCTCTGAGTAGAGCATTCTATCTAGCTTGCTCAGTCCATGAGAACTGAACAACAGTTGTAACATGTCAGACAAGTGAAAATGGGCAAAATCACAATTGCATCTTGTTTTCTGTTACAGAAGCAGGGCCTCGTGGTTGTTGCAGTCATTTCAGTCTCTACCTCCAAATACTTGACAAATGGTTAACTCCATGAGAAGTGAACATCAGTTGTAACATGTCAGACAAGTAAAAATGAGCAACATCACACTTGCATCTTATTTTCTTTTACAGAAACAGGGCCTTGTGCTAGTTGTAGTCATTTCAAGCTCTACTTCCCAATTCTTGACAAATGGTTAGTCTAACATACCTGTTGCCAAATGCAGTTGGGCTGGACCATACATTTACATATTGACACACATCATGGGTCCTGCAATGATAATTTAAGAGCAATACACTTACAGACACCATTCCAACATGTGGCATGTAATGGAAATTTATATATTTGATTTTGTTTGCAACTATAGACAATGACACTGACAATCAAACATCCATGATACTTTGAGTATTGCATGTTAGGAAAGTACAGATAGACAGCACAATAGCAAAAGCTGAGTTGAGAGCATACAAGACATTCAAGTGTTGTGACAGTTAGTTAGTGAGATGAAACTGAACAGACGCACTCCCCCAGCTATTTGTGTCAAGCCCTCAGAATGCAGGATGGCCAAGACCTTCTCTTCCAAGGGAAACAGTAGTAATGGGGAGCTGTGAGGAACCACCACCAGTCTTCTGGGGCTCCAGGTGTTGCTTGGAGGCCAGGGAATGCACCTTCCCCCTCAGGTCATCCCACTTCTTCCTAATTTCTTCCTTTGTGTGTAGAGTGCTACCTACAGCATTCACTCTGTCGACTATCCTGTCCACATTTCCCTTTTCCTACTGAGAGAAGTATGAAGGACTTGGGGTCCGAACAATTGTGGCTCTGCTCTTATGATTTCAGCCATCATGACTGACAACTCAGCATCTGAAAAATGTGGATTTTTTTGACGTAGCAAACAAATGCAGCAAAACTGTGTGAAAAATGTTAAATGGGATAAGGAAAAAGGCTGCCTTATGTCACCAAAAATGTGTGGTCTCTGTCTCGCAATATATACATTTTGTAATAACTTGCAGCAGCACACAGAGAAAGTGCAAAGAACTTCAAGGTAAGCGAAGTTCCCCTTTTCAAATGTGATCGCTGTCTCTGCACTGCAGGATGTATCTTGAGGTTGTCTGAGGTAAGATTTCCCCACTATGCCTTTGTTAAGGAATTCCTTGCAACACAAAGGCATAAAAGTACATAGTCATAACCAGTGCTTAATTTGAGAATAAAAAGGTGCCGGTGTGCAAAGCCCTCCTCTTAAACACACGGCTGATGCTATTAAACGTACGAACACGGAATACTGATGCTACGTAATCCTGAAGCCATCTCGGGCCTCTTTAATCCATTTACAGCCACTCCCTGCCCCTTCAGCTCACTCTTGCAGCTTTCTGATTTCTCCTTTTGTGATGCTTTTTCGTTTTTTCTTTTCCATATGTGTCTTTTTTACTTGCAGTAAATAATTGATGCAGAAAAATAAGTGCCGGCCCTCAAAAATAAGTGCACCGGAAACAACAAGCACATATAAGCACTGGATAACCAAAAAGTCAGTGAGCTTTCAATAATCTGTCTTGTTCCCACGTTTATCCTTTGGGGCTTGTTCACTTTTTATTTTATACATTTAAAGCATAAAAGTTAGAAACTCTTGTTAGTTCTCCTGACAGTACTTCTAAGAAAGTTCCTAAAACATAATAATGGTGCTGCTCGAATATATGCTATTGTCAATTCAGATACGGAAAGGAAACGATGAAATGAAGACGGAAATTTACATTTGCATCTTTTACGGTGGAAGTCTACCTCTGTACTAACATTTTATACTTGTAATGTGGTCTGTTTTATCCGATTGGGAAAAATCTGTTAATCGATTTCCTTCACGAAGGCCAGGTTAGATATTAGTGCCTTCTTATTCCTCTCAGCAGCCCAGTATACACAGCAAGATCCGCAAATGCATCACACAGCTCTAACTGCTGGGCACAGTGTAACTTCTATGTTCAACAGCATCGCATTTTATTACAAGCAAAGTGAGCGTCTTCACATGGACAGCCTTCGGATCAAACAAGATGACTTGCTGAGGAAAGACGAGGCTCCTTCCACTGCATCTGCAAAAAAAAATGTTTTTAGTGTCTATCACTTTCATCATAGGTTTGATGAGGGCAAGCGTCACCATCACAGAAACATCTGCATGAAAGAGTCTGTAATAAACTAGATGGGACTCAGAAGAAGTGAGGTAGGAATCCCTTTATTCTTTCTTTTCCGAAATCCAAGTTACCGTCAATAAAATCCCAACCTCCTCCTAGGACCAACCGTCTCTCTCTCCGTTCTCGCGCCCCGCATTCTCGAACCTCTAGAGGTTCTCATTCTCCCTCCAATACAACACACCTCCCTCCTATGTAACACAACTAAATTATGGAACAAACATTAAAATTAAAAGATATACATCAATTCATCACAAAATTCTTGAGATGGTAAGGAGTTCTGATACTTCTTTTTGGCCTTTCATCCGCCGCATTAGGAATATAGTCTCTCCGTCCACTTAAGATGTAGTCTTTTAGATGTGAAGGAGTCTTTATGTTCCTTTCGGACTTCCTCGTTTCCATATCGTCAGCAGGACAGGTGTTCTTCTCATGTTGACACCTTAAAGTATCCACACCCGTAGCATCAGCATTAAATTTACTTATTCTATTTAAGTTCCAAATTCGGCCATCACTTAGTTTAACAGCATTAGTGAAAAGTTTTACAACCTTTAAAGGAAAACCAAATCTCTTACTACTAGTCTTCCCTACAGGATTCTTGACCATAACCCAATCACCAACACTTACACAAGTCTTCTTCACCGCATTCCTTTTATCAAAATAACTTTTACTCTTAAAAGATTTCTCTTGTTCCCTGAATTTCCAATCCTCATTAACACCCTTTCTTCCTTTCGCCCTCAAAAATTCATTGACCCAATGTGGCTCAAGTATGGTATTCCCTCGTCTTCCTCGAAACAAAGCAAAAGGAGTCTGTCCTGTTGTAGAATGTGGAGTATGTCTATATACCGCAACTTTATTAATTATCTCTTGTTTCCAGTTAAGGTGATTATCTTTAGCCAAGGATATAGTTTCTTTTAAAACTCGGTTGAATCTCTCAACCAATCCATTACACTCAGGATGATATAATGCACATAACTTATGCTTAATTCCACATTTCTTAAGAAAATCTTCCATCTCTCTTGAAGTCAATTGTACCCCATTATCAGTAAGTAAGGTGGAAGGAATGCCTTCCCTAGTAAAGAGAATTTTAAGATTCTCAATTACTATCCGCGTATCAATCCCTCTGGTGAAAAATAGCTCAGGCCATCTAGAATACATATCCATGACCACAATAACATAATCAACAGCACCATCACCATATATAGGACCCAAAATGTCTAGTGAAATATCCTCCCAAGGTCCCTTCGATTTGTCTCTAACTATCATCGGTTGAATCCTAACTTTCATCGTCTTCTCATTAAGAGCACACTGTATACAGTCACGAACAACTCTCTCTACATGAGTATCCATCCCAGGCCACCAATAAGATGATCTCAACCTCTCCTTCGTTTTAGATATTCCCAAGTGACTGTCATGTGCTTGACCAATCAGTAAACTTCTTACACTAGATGGTGGAATCAACCTCAACCCTCTAAGTAATAAATCCCGATCAACACTTAACTGATCTCTCACATTCCAAAACTCTCTGCACTCTACACTGCCTTGATTTTTATTTTTCCAACCAGAACAAATTAACTTGAGTACTTCTTGTAAAACTTTGTCAGACTTAGTATCCTCACGCCACTTATCTTCAGGAATCATTTCAAGATCCAGCACACAAACACTATCAAATTGCTCAAAATCTTCAACATCTTCAAAATCTGACGTTTTAGGAGATACCAATCTTGATAACACATCCGAAGAGAAATTATCAGTCCCAGGAACATACTCAACTTGAAACTCATACTCTTGCAACGCTATGATCCATTTGGTAATTCTGCTAGAGATAGCATCAACACCTTTGGACTTAAAAATTTCAACCAATGGTTTGTGATCAGTTTTTACAACAAAAGATCTTCCCCACAAAAACTTTTTTAATTTCTTTACTGCCCAATAAACCGCAAGAGCCTCTCTCTCAATAACAGAGTAATTTGTCTCAGTATCTTTCAGACTCCTGGAGATGAATGCTATGGTATTCTCTGCACTGCGACATCCTTGTTGCAGAACCGCACCCAACCCTTTACCACTGGCATCAGTTGTCAGTATGGATTGCAGTTTAGGATTAAAATTCTTCAGTTTGGGAGCGTTACACAGACAATTTTTTAACACAATGAATTCTTTCTCACACTCCTCATCCCACAGAAATTCTTTACCTTTCCTTAATAGCTGTCTCATGTTGAAGCATGAACTTGCAAAATTCTGAATAAACTTATTATAATATTCAGCCATCCCCAAAAATCTCATCAATTCTTCCTTAGAGTTAGGAGAAGCCAAACTCTTAATCGTGTCAACAAGATCTTTCTTGGGAAATAAACCACCACCAGTTATAGTATGTCCAAGGTAGTCAATGTTCCCCACTGCAAATTTGCATTTTTCCACCTTAATGGTTAAACCATATTCAGAAATTTTCATTAACACCCTCCTGAGGATTTCATCATGGGCACTACTGTTCTCCCCATAAATCAGAATGTCATCCTGATATACACACACACCATCAATTCCTTTTAAAATGCGTTCCATTGCCCTTTGAAAAACAGACGCAGCCGAGATTAAACCGAAAGGCAATCGAATAAATCTGAACGTACCAAAAGGTGTGACAAAAGCCGTTAAATCTCTTGAAGATTCATCTAAGACTATCTGGTGATAAGCCGAAGTTAAATCTATTGTAGAGAAAACCTTAGCACCAGAAACCATAGTTAATAACTCAGAAATGTTGGGAAGAGGATATCTGTCCACCATTATACATCTATTAAGTTTGCGAAGATCCACACAAAGCCTAATTTTACCATTAGGTTTTTTAGCCACCACTATGGAGGACAACCAGTTAGTTCCCTCCACCTCTTCAATTATCCCTTGATCTTCTAATTTTTTGAGCTCTGATTGTAACTCATCCCTAAGCGCAAAAGGAACATTCCGCACTTTACTACAACACGGTATAGCATCAGGAAGCAACTTAATTCTATGAGTATATCCCTTCACGCAACCTATTCTGTCACTAAAAACATTCGGAAATTCTTTACACAAGTTCTCAGTGAGATCAGTCGTAGAAATTGCATCCACATCACCCATTTCCCTCATACGTTTCACTTTAATAGGAGGCGAACTGTTGGGATCAAGCATCACACCAAGATCTTTCTGATGCCACCAACTTATGATGCTATCTCCTTTTTTTGAAACATAGACTTTTCCAGAGGTGAAACGTTGATCATACTCTATCAACCCAACAAAATAACCATGTAAATCAATGAGCTCACCACCATAACCACAAGGTTTGATATCAGGTTTCAAAAGATTAACCTTACCCTTCAACTCATTTTGATAAAACTTATTAGACACAATAGAAATTTTCGCCCCTGAGTCAAAAAGTACTTTAGTTCTTTTACCCTCTACAGTAATATAATCAAGAGGACCAGACAACTTGTTCCCAACTTGAAGTATGATTTGACCACAGGCAAGATCAGATTCAGCGTTACCGACATCAGAATCATTATCAACCACTCTCACATGTTGTTTTGTTCTTTTCAGATTACACACCACCGAAAAGTGACCCTTCTTTTTGCAAAACAAACAGAAATTATTAAGAGCTGGACAAAGCTTACTATTAGCAAGATGTCCCACTCTTCCACACCTAAAACATTTCTTGCTAGCACTACTGGAGAATAATTCTTTATCAAAAGGTTTGATTATTTTGGGTTTAGTATCCCTAACAACATGAACCTCTTTGGTATCACAGTGTTTCACAGCATCAACACACTTAAGAGAATGTTCAATTCTTTTAGCTAAAGAAATAACTTGATCAATCTGAGGATCATCTAAAAGCCATAGTTCACTCCGTACTTTTTCAACATTACATCCCAACATGAATTGGTCACAAATTCTCTCATCTATTGCGGACCCAAATTTACATGATGAAGCTAAGCGTCTCAAATCAGTGATATAATTCTCAATAGATTCACCCTCCAATTGAAAACGCTTCCCAAAGTAATACCTCTCAAGAATTGTGCTAACGTTAGGAAGATAATGAACATCTAGCTTTCTAATACATATTTCATACTCATTCAAATTGATCGCTTCACTGTCAGGAAGATCAGGAAGATGGTCAAAAACCTCCTGACCCTCTGTTCCTAAACAATGAAGAAGTAAAGCAGTCCTTCTCTCATTACTCAACAAAGTACCACACACTCTGGAGTACCTCTCGAAGACTTTCTTCCATTTAGCCCACTTAATTGGGGGTTCACCAGGAGTGGAAAGAAAGAAAGGAGGAGAGGAAACATTCTGCATATTTGTAGAAAGAGTATATAAAACTAAGTAATAATGTATCTAATCTATACCGTTACAGATATACCCATAAATATATTTATACTTATATATAAGCTAAACTTAGTATAACAAACATAAAAACTGAAACAGATTCTTACTAAAACATAAAATGCAGAGACTAAAAATGCTTTCTTAATAATATATGAACAAGCGTTTTTTAAGTTGTGGATGAATCACTGAAAAGCGTCTCTTGGTTGCCAAGACGGCACTATAGTGCAGTGCAGTCTGAAAAATTATAAGCAACACGCAAAATGTGCCTTTACAAACACATCAAAGTCTAAGAAGAAACGATGACAGCCGGCAGCACTCTTCTCGTTTCAAACGGCACGATGTTTTCTGGATGATTAGTAACACGCCGGGTTGACGGTGTGTGCGCGTTGCTAGGAGACAGCACGTGCAGTCCCTAACAAAATGCCGGGTTGACAGTGTGTGCGCGTTGCTAGGAAACAGCACGCGCAGTCCTTGAAAAAAAAATGTGTTTCAATAAACACACAAAAATCCACAAAGAAATTAAACTCCACAAAGAAATTAAACTCCCGAATTGTTTGCACGATGACAGCCAGAAGAACTCCTCTCGTTTCTACCTCCCGAACGTCAGTAGAATGAGTTGATTTCAACCTTGAACAGTTCTCGAAGCAAGCAGACGATCCGAAGCGCCGCCGAACATAGAAAGGAGTTGAGATGTCAACACGCAGAGTTGACCACCTTCGTCGCCAGTGTAATAAACTAGATGGGACTCAGAAGAAGTGAGGTAGGAATCCCTTTATTCTTTCTTTTCCGAAATCCAAGTTACCGTCAATAAAATCCCAACCTCCTCCTAGGACCAACCGTCTCTCTCTCCGTTCTCGCGCCCCGCATTCTCGAACCTCTAGAGGTTCTCATTCTCCCTCCAATACAACAGAGTCTCATTTTATTTTGTATCTAAATCTGTTGCCATTTTCATCTCCACCATCAAGAAGTGATTCAAACATTTGCAAAAATGGACGTTGAAACTGAGATTTCAAAACAACACAACACAGGTTGTTTACTGATAATGTACTTGTCTTGCTCCTGTAAAATGCTGCATTTGGGGCCATAAAACAAGCATAGGCAAAGTAAATGGGTCGCCCCTTTGGGAGAGCTATTGGCTTTGTCAATTTCTTTTAGCCATGTTGTACAGGAGTGTGACCTGCTGAGTAAAATAGCTGAAAAAAGCACTATGATGCAGACACAGCTGATCGTGAAGGGCAGTGATGAGTTTTCTTAGAAAAATCTTACCTCAGACAACCTCAAGATACATCCTGCAGTGCAGAGACAGCGATCACATTTGAAAAGGGGAACTTCGCTTACCTTGAAGTTCTTTGCACTTTCTCTGTGTGCTGCTGCAAGTTATTACAAAATGTATATATTGATCTCTTAAAGCTGCCAAATATCTGTTATTTTTCAAACAACCTTATTTGTCATGGCGAGCAGGCAGTTTTCTGGTAGGGGGTTGGGGGGGGGGGTGGGAGGAGTGGAGAGGGATGTCTGTGTCAGCCTGCCACAACAACCTAAGGAACTGTGTGCAAGAAAAACATGATTTATTATTTGTCATGCTTTATTTTTAAAGAAAATAATTTTACTTAGTGTTTTTCCATACCAACAAAGATTATTTTCTATCAATAAAACATGATACATATTACAGAATAATTACATACTTATATGTTAGATAATAGTTTGTGGAAGCATTTGCTTATAGTACAGACTGTGTTGCTTTTAGAGGTTGGTACCTACTTTCCAAGGCAGTTTTTTATTCATTAAAAAGTCCCTGCCAGTTACTGAAAACAATGCACCCCTTAAATTCTATGCAAGTCTCCCTTGACGCAGAATGAAGAGACAATAGCAAGAAGTGAGAGCTGTTTATTCAACCAAAGCTCACTCTATGTGTATTTTTTGTGACAAAACATCTTTCAGACAGCTGCACTGTGAATAACTCAGTGCCCAGAAAATAAATTGTCAAAACCTAGAAACCGTTAACTGCATCCCACTAATAATCAAAACATAGCAACAATATTTAACCATCCACAATAGATGATGGTGCTAGAACTCAGAGTACAGAACTTCAGTACATTATCAAAGTGCAGTGTTGATTAACTTGCAACCATTTTTCATGCTCATGTTAGAGTAACATTTTTGGGTTCTCTCGCCTCTGATGTGCACAGGCCTTTGTTTTCATGCTTGGCAGAGTGAGGCAAGAATTTGCAATCCATCCAGCACAGCGCTGAGATAATCCCTGTTGTGCCTTTTCTCATGGTACTTCTTTGTTCTTCTCCTGAGAAACCCAGACACTTGCTAGCACAGTTATTCAGACTTTCGTTTTCTGTTACATGCATCCTCCTTCGACGATCTATATGATGAAAATGTATAAATCTTGGGGGAAAACATACTACATTTTGTCAAATTAGTTATATTAAATGGCAATATTAACATATCCCTCTGAATTATGCATTTTAACAATGTGCCTTTTACAAAACTTGTGAACATATTTTTGAACAAAATAAGTGATGTTGCTCACACCCTATCGAACATAATGAAAAAATACTATTGCACGGCACACTACAGTTTCAGGTGGTTATTGTGGTAGTCACCTGGTTTTGTTATCGATCTCTGGAATAAATATTAGTTTGTTAAAGTGGATAATGTGGTTAGCATGTTCCACATGAACCTATTTAAAACATTGGATGATGTGATGAGAGAATATGGGATCCCGCCAAGCCAATTCCTGGCTTAAGGGTCTCTGACCAAGGCTGAGAGGTTACTCTGGAAGGCAGGGGGCACAGAATTGATAGTTCCACAATGCTACACACATTTTTGATGATAAGCAAAGATGACAGGAAAAAAAAAAAAAACACAATTTAGAGTCTCCACCACAGTTAGGACACTGTCAGACCTAAGATCCAAGTGGAAAAAAGCCTTGGAAAATGTAGCAGCCAATAGTGGCTTAAAAAGATGCCGTTCGGTTTTCTACTTTATAAGTCCTTTATTGCCATCAAGGTATATATATCCAACCCTGGCAGATCACAGTCAATAACTGTCCACTGCCTTACAATGTTTTTCACATTCCCCATTCTAATTTCATGTTCTGTTGCTAAGCAGTCACTAGGACTCTCAGTATTCTAATACAACTTAAGAAAACATATCTCCCTTCCTATACTAACAAAACTATATACATGAACTACCATAGCAAAAAAACAACCCTCTTTACGCAAACTTAACATAAACATTTCCACAATGTATCTCCTTACCCTGATTATCTGCTTAGGCATAGACCATTTGGATAAACCCTTTCTTGTTCCTCCCACAGCCTGGTTCACACCCAATCCTCAACTGCAAACTTACACTTTTTCACCCTACTCATCATTCTTTCATCATAATTTCCTTGCATCTTCCCAACCCGACTTAACAATTTCCTTTCATCTACCTCTCTCTTATCTGCTTTACCCATCCAACCAGGTACAGCTTTGGTACAAGGTTTCCTACCTTTTAATAACATAAAAGGAGGCTCCATTCTAAGGGAACATGGAGTGGTACGATAACTCCACAATAAATTCTTACGGCCATATTTATACTTTTTGATGCAAAACTGCGCTAACGCAGTTTTGCGGCCAAAAAATTAGCGCGGGCTATCGCCATTCTGAAGCGCCATGCGGGCGCCGTATTTATTGAATGGCGTTAGCCGACCGGCGCTGCCTGGTGTGCGTGAAAAAAAACCACGTACACCAGGCAGCGCCGGCGTAGGGAAAAATGGCGTTCGGGCGTCCAAAAATGGGGCAAGTCAGGCTGAGGCAAAAAAAACATCTTAACCCGATTTGCGCCATTTTTTTTTGGCGCCCAGACGCCATTAACATGACTCCTGTCTTAGCAAAGACAGGAGTCATGCCCCCTTGCCCAATGGCCATGCCCAGGGGACTTCTGTCCCCTGGGCATGGTCATTGGGCATAGTGGCATGGAGGGGGGCACAAATCAGGCCCCCCTATGCCAAAAAAAAATAAAAAAAAATACTTACCACAACTTACCTTTTCTTCCCTGGGGTGGGTCCCTCCATCCTTGGGTGTCCTCCTGGGGTGGGCAAGGGTGGCAGGGGGTGTCCCTGGGGGCTTGGGAGGGCACCTCTGGGCTCATTCTGAGGCCACAGGTCCCTTAACGCCTGCCCTGACCCAAGCGCTAAAATCCGGCGCAAATGCGGGTTTTTTTAGTCCCGCCCACTCCCGGGCGTCATTTTTGCCCGGGAGTATAAATCCGACGCAATAGCATCGGAGTCATTTTTATAGACGGGAACGCCTAAATTGCATATCATTAACGCAAGGAAGGTGTTCACACAAAAAAATTACGCTGACTCCATGAACTTTGGCGCTAAACGCGTCTAACGCCAAAGTATAAATATGGAGTTAGTTTTGCGTCGAATTTGCGTCGAAAAAAACGACGCACATTCAGTGCAAACGGAGTATAAATATGCCCCTTAATCTCCCTCTTCCAATTTAATCCATTCTGAAGTGACAATTGTGTATTCTCACTCAATACTCTGTTGAACCTCTCCACCAATCCATTTCCCTAGGATGTGCTATAGCTGTCATAATCTGCTTAACACCACAGCATAATAAGTAATCTTCAAATTCACAAGACATAAATTGAGGACCATTATTAGTCACTACATCTTCAGGATAAACCTCTCTTCTCAATACCTCTTCACAGAACTCTTTCATCATACTCAACTTGATGTCTTTCACCACACTAACATCTGGTTATTTGGAATGATAATGCATCATGACAATCGCATAGTTTTTTCCACTTCCACCAAATTCAAACGGACCACAGACATCCATACCCACCTTCTGTCATGGTTTGCACGGAGACGGCTTAGGAACAACAGGAGTTTTCTCACTAGCATGTGTCTTGTCACTACACGCACAGATAGTTCCTCACATACCTTTCCACATTCCGATCCATACTTGACCACCAGAAATCCTCCCTTGCCTTCCTCTACATACCTGACATACCCCCATGTCCCTCATGTAGAATTTCAACACCTTCTCTCATAACTTATATGGCACAATCAACTTGTCCCCTCTCCTCAAGAGACCGTCCTGTTCAGATAGTTCCTACCACACGTTGTTATAATTGGCCACCATCCTGACATCCTCTCCTAACTTCGACCAATGCTCGTCAAACTTTTTCCTTAACATTTGCATCTCTGCATCCTTACCCACTGCTGTCTTCCATTCATCTTCAAGTATAGCATTGGTTTTCATGTCTTGTATATCCGCCATCAACCAATCCTCATCTTCACCTTCATTAGTTCCTTGTATTGGCAACCTTGACAAACAATCGCCATTCACATTGCCACACCCGGTACATACTTCACTGTAAAAGTATACTCTTGTAGTCTATATATCCATTTTGCAATTATCGAAGACACTCAACTGGCACCCTTTGTGGTAAAAATATCAATTAACGGTTTATGATCTGTTCGTAATTCACATTTTCTCCCCACACATAATTTCTGAAATACTGAATTCCCCACCAACAAGCAAGTGCCTCCTTTTCTACCACAGGATAAGTCACCTCAGCTACCTTCAAGGTTCTTGAAGCAAATGCTCTAACATGCTCTTTCCTTTTATCTACTTGCATCAAAACCCTTCCAAACCATACATACTATCATCGGTTGATATTATAGTATGATTCTGCGTTACAAAAGCCTTCAGCTCAACAGCATTAACAATACTTCTTTTGAGATTGTCAAACGCTTGTTGACATTCCTCTGACTATACAGACTTCGGATTCTTCTTCATTAACACATGCAATGGTTGTGCTACATGAGTAAAATTCTTCACAAATTTGGCATAATACTCTGTCAAACCCAGGAATGATCTTAACTTGTCTTTATCAACTGGACATGGTGCTTTTTCAATTGCCTCCATCAAACTAACTTTCGGTTTTGTACCATCCCCAGATATAGTATGACATAAACACCCAACACTCTGGCATACGAATTTGCATTTATTAACCTCAACAGTCAGTCACGCGTTCTCCAAAATTCCACATACCTTCGTCATTACTGTGTCATGTTCACCCACATTTTCTGCCCACACCAACCCATCATCATGAAATAAACGTACATTCTCAACTCCACTTAACAAACTTCGCATAACCCTTTGAAACACTGCCGAAGCAGATGCAAGACCAAATGGCATGTGTATAAATCTAAATGCACCTTCAGGTGTGATAAAAGATGTGAGATGTTTTGACTCTGGATGTAACACAATCTGATGGTACGCACTTGATAAATCAAGAGTTGAATACACTTTTCCACCTTGGATTCCAGCTAGTAGCTCATTTATATTCGTTTTGGGATGTATATGTATCCATATATTGTCATTAAGTTCTTTTAAATCCACACACATACTGATCTTGCCATTAGGCTTCCGTGCTAATTCCACCAGACTTAAATATTCTGATGAATCAATCGTCTCTATCACCCCATCTCCAACAATTTCGACAGTTCCTGTTTTAGCACGACTCTCAACATTACTGGTACACTTCTTGCTTTGTGCACCTTTGATCTAGCACCATCCTTCAAAACTATTTTATGTTGAAATTATTTTAGACATCCCAACTTGTCACCAAATAAGTTAGGAAATTCAGTTTTCCATTTCTCGGTATCCTCATGCAACACAGTTAAAACTTATTCTACAGTATTAGGATTTAACAGTACTTTCAACGCCCTTTGTTCATTCCACTCTAATAGACACCGACCACTCTCAGCTACATACATCCAACATGTGATTTCCCTTTGTTTGAAAATTTGCCTTCCTTGAAAACAACCCACAATGGGTATACTGCTTCCTCCACACCCAGCCAGTTCTACTTTGGATATGGATAAATCATTATGTCCTAGGTCAATCCACGTCTCCTTGTCGATAAGCGTATACGGAGAACATGAATCCGCCCACATACTTATCGACATACGATTTATACTCACAGCACATTTTGGAGGTCTATATTAATTATTGTCTAACATAAATATATTATTCGTCTGTTTAATTCTGCAGTGACATTGTTAAGCATAAACACCTCTATGTGATGATGATGATCATCATCAGATGAAGTATGTCCTTCCTTCTGAACACCATTTTGTAAGAAATTCACACTTTTTTCTTGTTTAGTACTTTCTTTTGATTGCATACTTTATAGAAATGTTCCTGTCACATTTGAAACACTTGGCATTCATAGCAGGGCAATTCATTGATTATGCCAAATGATTAATGCTTCCACACTTACAGCAACTTTTTTTTACATCCCCTTTGCTGTTGCTTCTGTTATAATACTTGCTTCTGTCAATGGCTTGCACAGATATCCCAACTTTGTTTTCTAGCTCCTTAACATATCGTGACGTATCTTCCATACGTTTTGCAACTACTAATGCTTCATCTAAAGACTTATTTTTCAAGCTCAACAACTTCTCTTGGATTTTTATATTTTTAGTACGATTTATCAATTGGTCTCTAATTATTTCCTCATGTTATTCGCTGAATTTGTACGTGTTTGCTAAAGTCCGCAATGCACTAACAAATTGATCAATAGACTCATAGGGTACTTGTGTTCTTGAAAAGAGCTTATGACGTTCTTCAACAATACTAGTTTTTCTATTGTAATGAGTTTCTAATGCCCCCATTGCTTTGGCATACACATCTTCTTCATTCACCTCTTCATCTGATCCACCATCTCCATTCATAATAACGCTCAGTAAACGCAATGTCTTCAATACTTTCCTACCTTCTACACCTACATTGTGCTTCAACAAATCCACTTTTCTTTTAGGTGTAAAAATAGCCCCACCCAAAGCCTCCAAGTAAGCTTCAAATGCCTCTTGCCAATCCTTCCAAGGCACACTTGGTTCCCCAGGCATTGCCAAAAATGTGAATGGAGGTGCGGTAAATTGCATGATGTTATCTTACAGAAATAAGTATGTGTAAAAAAACAAACTAAAACAACAGATGTAGTCACCGTAGTCCAAGTAGTCCAAGTAGTCACGCTTGTTGTCAGACTTCTTTGTTTTTCAGACCTCCTTTCATTTTTGCAGGTGTGCGTTTCACCATAGCAACAGTCACTCACTATCCATCCTTGAAACGTTTCTCCAACCAAGTACAACAATTCTTTGAAATTCTGCCACTGAAGGATACATGCTTTGTTTAAAATCACCATGTGTTCCTGCACCCAAGTAGAAAACTGTTCCTTGAAATTCTAAAAAAAAACTAAACACTCTGTGTAAAATCCCCATGTAAGGTTGTTATGCTGATTTAAACACTCAGGCCCTCATTACAACCCTGGCGGATGGTGTTAAAGCATCGGTAATACCACCAACAGGCCGGCAGAAAAAGAAATTGAATCACGACC
This sequence comes from Pleurodeles waltl, assembly GCF_031143425.1. Lineage (NCBI taxonomy): Eukaryota > Metazoa > Chordata > Amphibia > Caudata > Salamandridae > Pleurodeles > Pleurodeles waltl. The sequence continues at coordinate 693,171,150 of NC_090438.1, forward strand.
ATGGCGGAAACCGCCAACATAGACAGCCACTTTAACACTCCAACTGCCACGGCGGTAGAAACAAACACTGCAGCGGTAACCGCCAACAGACAGGCGGAGGACAAAGTACCCCCCACTGTATTTCAACACACCTATCCGCCACCTTTTCCGGGGCGGAACCAACGCTATCAAAAGCATGGTGGCAACAGTACACAGAAGGGAAACCACTCACTTCTCGACACCCAATGAGGAACCAGGACGCCATGGAGCCCGAGTTACACGTCCTGCCCGTGCTGGTCTTCCTCCTGCTGTATCAGGAGCAGGATAGACGCCGTCGACGACCACAGTGAATACTGCACCTACAACACAGGGGAGGGAAGAGGGAAAAGAGAGTGACACACACAGGCAACACGCAATACCCCCATCCCCACCCTCACCCACAACACCATACACACAAATAGATGCCGCAACATTACATATACACCCCCTCACCCCCTGGAAGAACGCAAGGACAAAATTAAATGATTGTAACGAGTGTAATCATGAAAAATCAGATAGTGAAAGTTAAAAAATCAGTATATACAAATATGTACACCAACTACACAAGTCCGGATAGTGTACCATTCATTGTCTGTGGACCAGTGGTCCCAAAATGCATGGGCGAAGCAAACACAGGATACCTGACTCGAAACGGAGAGAACACTGCAGGGGCATCAGATCAAAAATAAACAGGCACCTCATGGGGAAGGGGAGGGGGGCACCTCAGCTGGATGCATGCACGACGCCACTGCTCCTTGAGGGGGCTCCATGCCCATTGCTGTATCCTGAGGAGTGCAAAGCCACAGTCTCTCAAGTCTTTCCAGTGGGTGGTTTGCCCACTGCTCAATCCTGGGGAGTTCAAAGCCACAGTCTCTCAAGTCTTTCCGGTGGGTGGTTTGCCCACTGCTCAATCCTGGGGAGTGCAAAGCCACAGTCTCTCAAGTGGATGTCAGTCTCCACTGGTTCTGGAGGGGGCTCGGTGCCCAGAGTGCTTCATCCTGCCAAGGACTAAGGTAGTGGATGTGATTCTCCACTGGCTCTGGAGGGGGCTTGGTGCCCAGAGTGCTCCACATGGAGTGTGGCTGGTCCCATTACCTCACATGGGTGTGTGTGCCACAAGATTGCCTAGGAACAGGTAGCATGATACGCCATGGAGGCAGAGACATACCCCACCCTTCCACCTGCAGGTGCAAACAGTGATGAGAGTCATGCCTCATGGAAGCTGGGCAGAGTCCAGGAAGTCTCCTCCAGCCTCGAACGGCTACCCACGGGGGATGGTAGCCATGTCAGTTGTAGTTCCACTGTCCAAGCATGTCGCGGAGCTGGTGGCGGTGCTTGCGGCGGTGCTTGCGGCGGTGTCTGTGGCGGCGGTGCTGGCGGTGGTGCGTGTGTCAGAACCTGTTGAGGGACACAGCAGGATGTCTCCTGCAGCCTCGGATGGCTGCCTACTGGGGAAGATGCTGGGGAATGTTGCTGAGGCTGCAGACGTGCAGGTGGCGGTGCAGGTGGCTGTGCAGGTGGCAGTGCTGGTGGCGGTGCAGGTGGCGGTGCTGGTGGCGGTGCAGGTGGAGGTGTTCGCAGCCGTACAGGTTGGTGTAGTCGTTGACAGAAGGGGTGACACTAGTCCCTCAGTCTGTGTCACCGTGCCCTGTCCTGACCTGCTCTTCAGCTTTTGTCCCTTCCCCACCTTTGATGGTGCCGCAGGTGTCTTGCCACTGTTCCTTTTGATTTGGAGGAGCCCTTGGTGGCTGGTAGGTGTGGCTTCTCCCTCCAGGACGTGGGCACCTTCTTCACCTTGGCAGGTGGCGGTATGTCCTTGGCCTCGCAAGGTGGCACACTGGCAGCCCTGATGGGTGGCACACTCGATGACCCCACAGTTGCTGGCAACCCGGTAGAGAGGGCCATTTCCAACACTCACTAATTGTGGTAAAATTCTTAATACTAGTTACCTTCACATATAAGTTACTCATGAAAGCACAAAAAGCAATAATCAACATCTGCAGGCCATTTGAGGTTCTCGAAATGAGAACAGCATGATCTGCTCATAATACAGTAGGGATGAAGCAGTTTGCTGCTTTTAGTACATCCTTTGTGTGTGACTATTAACAACTTTATAACTAATTAATTTAGATTAAAAATAGAAAAGGAGTCAAGATACAGCCCTGCCGGACACCCCAGTTAGAATTGATCTGAATAGAGCGCTTTCCATTTAGGCCATATGGAATCTTGACAAAGGTGTCCCACTGTAAAGGTCTCAATGAAATGACTTGTGCTTTTTCTACCCCATCTTTTTTCAGTATGGGTGATAGTATGGGCCAATTTGCAGTATCAAAAGCACTCAGGAGGTCCATAAATGCCGTATGTACAGTGTCCTTCTTTGCATGTATATACGTCCCTATCAGGAGTGATAAGTTTAAGCATTATTCTACAGTACCAATACCTGATCTAAAACCAAATGGGATGTCTAATAAAATATGCATTCTCTCTGACCATGCCTTCAGTCTTGAAAGGAGGACCGATCCAAAATATTCACTGTAGAGTCCAATAAGGATATACAGTAGTACAGCTTGGCAAGTTCTTATCCCCTTTTTTTTTACAATAGGAACAGTTATTGCCTCTTGCCCGGCCACAATTACTGCCTGTATCATGCTTGTCTGTAAGGGAAACGAAAACTTGATACTCTCTTTAAAAATATCCACTGGAAAACCATGAGGGGCAGGGGCCTTTCAGGGTAAGCTTATTTTTACATTGCTTGCAATTTTCTTAACAGTAATGAAAATAATTAGCTCATGGGTGGCCTCAGAATCGATATTACATTTCTTGTTTCTCCTGGCATTACCAAGGGGAGGGAGTCTGATTCGTGCACCTTGGAGAAATGTGAAACCCATGTGTCAACTAGAATTATGCACTCAACCTTTGGGGTGGGATTTTCAGAAAATAAGGTGGGATTTACTGTTTCTGGCTTTCCTTGTGGCTTCAAAGTCATTCCAGGCTAATTTTCTGATTTCCTTCCTTTTTGTTCTTCAACGCTGCCTTATTGGTTTTATGGGCTTTTCCTATTTTTCTTGGGACAGCTGAGAGCTATCGTGAGGTATTTATGTACAGCAGAACAAGCAGAATTGACCAATTGATACAGTTGTTTATATTTTAATCTGGGTTGGACAGTAAGGGATTGGGAAATCTAATGACATAATACTGCAAAGGTATTAATTGTGGTGTTGGCAGGAGGTTCTATGGAGAAGCAATCTGCAATAACTTTCTTAGTTTTTTTTATAGCGGATTTTTCATAAATATTGTAGGGTTGAAAGTACCCCTTTAATTCTTATGCCCCCAATTAAGGAAAATTTTATGGTTCCCACCTTCTTTGTAATTGTAATTGTAATCATATTTACAAGGAGACTACTATGCCTGATGAAACGTCGAAGTGCTTTTCAGAGAGTATCACGCTACTCTGGAACCCAAAAAGGATTAGTGGTTCATTAGTATAGAGAAATGAGAGTTAATTTGAGTAATGAAAATGTGAGTCTGTTAGTTGGATTGAATAGGATAATGGAGGGATAAAGAAGAGAAGAATCTAGAAAGTGCTATTGTAAAGCTTCTGGACTCCTTATGATTATGATCACTAGTGCTATTTCCAATTATTTTGAAATCACTTGACTGAGGAAAAAGGTCTTTTGATAATTAATTAAAATCAATTATGTTGGAATTGAGCATATCTATATATGTTCGCAAGATATGTGTTAGGGCCATGTGGATAGTGAGAGCAAGTTAATGTGAACAATCAACCTATTTAATGTATCCTCCTAAGGGGCAGTTTCAAAATAGGTGTTCTCAACACCATCAGTGTCTTTAAAACCACAAACTGGGTAGCCACTGCATGAGCATAAATGCATTCTTAAGTCCCAAGACCATAACTTACAATACAGGGAACCAGTTACTTTTTTGAAATGCAAAATTAAATCATCCAGGTAATCCACTACCTCATTGGACTGCTGATCAAACATATTGTAATAACAATTAACAATCTAAACATCAGGGTCTGTTAGAAAGGACAGACGTAGTAGTTGACACCAAGCAGTCGAACAAAGACCCTTGAACTTAATACAAGCAAGTTTAACAGAAATCAAAACTGCCAGGCCTCCCTTCTCCCTACTGGCCTCGGAATGAGTTGCAGAGTTACAATAGGATTGAAAGCCGCTTAAATGTCCAAACTTCCAGGTCTCCTGGAGGCAAATTATATCAAATTAGGTTAAAAACCTTAACCATTCTGTATCTGTTAATTGAAATTGAACTTGGGCAGTGTTCTGCTATAGAAATGTGTAACTTCCGGGACCCATCCATGTCTTTATATTTGTAGTTTTCATTGTCTGGCTCTCCACCTTTCTAGGTGATTTGGGCTCATCCCCATGTCAGGAATGCAACCCTCAAGGAAAGTACAAGGCGCAACAGAGATATCATTAAAAAAGTCAATCAATGTCCTGACGGTCAGTAAGGGGAGAAAAGCAGTTACACACTTCAGGAAAGGAAGCAAATTTATTGGGCTTTTCTCGCCCTGACCCTGCGCCAAACGGGAGAGCTTCTGTGAGAATTTATTCAAGGATGTATAAAAGTGCCCTGGGGGTGGGCCTTAATCCTCCCTGCTATCCTGGCCAGATGATTCAAGCAGAGTAGGAGATTTTCCACTACCTTAGGATTTCTGAAGCTTATAACAACCCAAACTTTCCTGTAGAGTTTTCGTTGCTCAAAACCAACCCACACCACTTTCCTTACTTTAAGTATGTCCCAAAATAGATTGCTTGACCAACCTGAATTTTCCTTCAGCCAGTGGAACACCTTGGTTTTGAGGTCACAGCAAGATTCCTTTTTGTTGTCAGATAACACAAGGACTTCTTCTAAAACAATTACATATGAAGTGCATTTGGGTGGCAGGTGAAGACTGGGCAAATGATTTCATTAAACTAGCCATAAGAGGAAGAGCTGGTTAGTTGTTCAGTAACTTTAGTGTGGTGTGTTAAATTAGAGACTTTGGGCCTGATTTAGATTTTGGTGGAGGGGTTACTCTGTCACAAATGTGACAGATATTCCATCTGCTGAAATCTAAAACCTAATATACCCGATAGGATGTAGATTTTGGTGGATGGGATATCCATCACCAGTGTGACAAAGTAACCCCTCTGCCAATATCTAAATCAGGCCCTTTGTCATCCAGTCCTTTAAGCTTTCCTTAGATATCGGTACAAAAATCCTTCAACATTGACTCTAAGTTCAAAAAGGATGAACAATGTTCAGAAATAGGACTTTTCAATATGTCCAGATCTGATGTCCCAAGATTAACCATATACCTTCAGTCAGCACAAGGCTAATATTTTTTTTTTCTGATAGTAGATGAGTGTTTTTCCCACTATCTGCTTTATTCTTTAATAATGACTGCTTGCTCTTCTGCTTTCTTTTAGGTGATGGAGGGCATGGTGTATGCTGGCCTGGTAAGACATCAATATTGTCAATTTGTTGGCTTTGAATGACACACAAGTTTTTGGCAAGTTTTGTAGTCCTACTAGGATCCTTTCCTTTATTGTTAGGACTAAAAAATACCTCTCCCCTCTGCCTTTTGATTAGTTGCTAAAATTGAGGAATTTACCTCGTTTATCTCAATAAAAGCTGATGAACCTTGGAAAGGCGGCGGGCTGCATCCATTCTCACCTCCACTAGGCCATTATCTAAATTAATTACTCCCATGACTGAAGAGAGGTAGCTGGTGATTAAGCGTGTCCTGGGGGCAAAAGTGTCCTTCCCACCTTTCTTACATCAGGCTTTAATTTTACCCATAGCATCCAAGCGATAAAGGGAAAATCCAAACTGGATTCTGCCCAGGAAGAGGTGCTGAATTGGCACTCATAGCATTCTGGGATGATCTTAAAAACACAGTCGACCACAATGCCTTTGATACTGTTGACCATGACACCCTAATTCAAAGACTCCATGAAGCCGGCATAAAAGGGACTGCTCTCGACTGGTTTGCATCCTACCTTCAAAACAGAACTAATATCATCTATTCTCCTCCCTTCTTGTCCAAACCCTACCTCACAAAAGCAGGGGTCCCTCAAGGATCAATCATCTCACCTATGCTTTTCAACATCTACCTGATGTCATTACCAGAATTGATTAATGATTTTCAACTCACATGCTACAACTATGCAGATGACACACAAATACTTAAATTGGAATGTCCCAACTGTGGAAAAATAGTTTCTCACTCTTCGTGCAACCACTGTTCATTTGACATCAGGACAACCATATTGAATGTGGCATCCATTTTGTGAGTGTTTTAAACACCCCGTCGCAGAGGAAATAGGCAGAAAAAGATGCAGCTTGAAAGCAGCTACATCGTGTAATATGCCTAAGGCCGAATACCAGACCGGCCACATACCTGCGGTTAAGCCAATTTTGAGAAAAACTAATTTCCACAGAATAACCTGCAATTGGAACAAGGTCATACTTGCCATTTACTACACACTATTATACGCTTCAGCTGTTTGCACATTTTTTGTTTGTAAGCAATCTCCCACTCCTCTCCCCTGATGCATACAAATGTTTTTATACCTAACTAGTGGAAAATGATTGAGCCTCTGCCATTTGTTTGCATGTAGTAGAAAAATTTATAAAAGCTCTAAGCTGCGCGAAGTAAGACAGACTTCTCCCTAACCCGCTTGGTGAAGGAGCTCTCCCTTAACTCGAGTTATTGAATAAATCCCGATTATTCTCTACATCTCGGACCCCGTCTCTTTCCTTTTTTTATTATTTATTTAACTTACAAGGCAAATTCAGAGGTATTTTAAATTATTTACCACATTTTGGCGCCCGAACAGGGACTTTCCCTTCTCTACACGCGACGGTTTTGCCGGTCGCGGGTTTTTCCCCTACTCTCTCTCTCGACGGACTTAAGGTGCACCCGGTGGGGATTTCCCGCCGAACTCCCTCGGAGACCCAGGGGCGGACCAGCGCCCAGCATACACATGAGGCGGTGAGAGACGCGGAAAGTCCATACCCGAGTGCGACAACGAGGAGAAGAGGAGTCCGAGACTTCCGAGATCCCTCAAAACGCTCAGCGTCTGGATTCGATCGAAGAATAACGAGTTTGCTTTTCGGTGAGTACTGCTGAAAAGTATCAAGACGTTTTCTGTTTAAACAGAAACAGTACAGATATATATTAAGAATGTCATTATTTACAAAATTCAAGTATCGGGCAAAAGAGAAAAAAATGTTAGAGAAGGCGATTGCACTCCCACCCAAGGACACTCCAGCTAGGTTCATGTATAACAAACATGGTATGCCCGCCATTGTATTCTTGGACCTAAGGGTAGAATATACTAGTCAATTAGCGGAACGATTCAAATGGCCAAGTACGGGGACTTTTGATATAGAAAATGTCCTCAATGTAGAGGAACAGTTGTTCAGGAGAAAAGCAAGACAGGGCCAGTTAGAGGCCATAGAATGGTGGAGGAAAGAAGCCCAACAGAGGCAAGAGAAAGCGTAAGGAAAAGTTGAGAAAGCCGAGAGAATGTCAGGAAAAAATAGACAGGAGGAACTACAAGAGAAAGGAAAGGAGGTAGTTCTCGAGCAGATAAGGGAAAGTCAAGGAAATGTTACAGGTTAATACCCCGTACTGCCAAGTTGTGAAAATTCCTGCCCCGATAAATCAAAAAAGAATCCTCTCCTTCCCAGTGCACCTATGCCCCCTGATGATTCGGCGCTTATAGACTTATTAGATGTGCCACCCCCATATTCTACCAATACACAACAACTCTTACCCGTACATAATCTACCACCAGTGGTTTCTCCTGAAACTGTTGAGGATCTCTCCGAAGCCACGAGATTTCTCTCTATAGCAGAAAAGGATAAGAAGGACGAAGCGGGAGGGGGAGAACCAGAAGGACAGTGCCCACACGATCCCTTATCCACGATATACCCCGCCTTAGGGGACGAGGGAAAAAGACTAGTTGCCATTTGGAAAAAAATAGAAAAGATCCCCGCTGTACAAAATAATATCAATGGTATGCTAGAATTCATGTTAAGAGGGGGCGACTCTACTCCCTATCAAGATGTCTTGAAAGGAAGAAACAGAAAACAACAAATGTATATATATACCTTCATGTTATATCTATTTGCTCGATACTTCCAATTTAAGAGATTAAGAAATCCGGCGAAATTAGAAGATTTAATGGAAGAGGTGGCGGAGGAAGAGGAAGGGGGGGATAAGGGAGAAGGAGTGGATTCCAAATTAAACAAATTATTAGATCTCATGAGGGAACGTAGACATAAATTTAAAGAAGGAACAGTAACTCCCGAGAGGAAAATCAGTAAACAGCACCCTGTACGATGCGTACCACCCCTAGGGGATAGGTTTGCTTCCCTACTCGCGTTCGCAGAATCTCCAAGTAGCGAAGAATTATATGAGGAAACTGAGGAAGCTCTAGACTGGTTCTTTGAACAAGAACCGCCATTGACAGCCGAGGAACAAGAACTGGTCCGTACTGCTACCCTATGGACTTCACAACCGAAGATTTATAATTCGGACATTATAGCCCAGTTATACTCTAGTTTACCCCTCACCCAGCGTAGGTTAGCAAGTCTGTACATGACACAACACTTGATGACACTGAATAGAGTTTTCAGACCCCATCAATCAACCCTTGAAGACTTGTTATCCAAATGTACCTCCTTGGCCTTCTTGCAAGATCCTGCACACTTCCTTTACATATTTTTAGATACACGACAGGAATATCATGATGAAGTGGCTAGGACACTCCTTCGGGCCCGCAATACTGATTATAGGGAGAAAGAAATGTATCGACAATACCCTCTCAGAGAGGTCCATCCTAGAGTAAACGCCGCAAATGAATTGCAGAAAGTTTTTGTGTATTCACCTCTTACTAAATTAGAAATAATGAAAATGAAAGAAATGGTACCACCGCATTCTAAGGATCCTGTTGGGTTTTTTAAGGAACTCACAGACGTCCTTACTATGGGACTATATACCTTAACAGATCTAACAATTATACTAAAAAATTTGCTGCCCCCAGGTATTTATGAGAAATTAAGGGGACAAGACTGGTTGGTGGATAACGCAAATTTGAATTGGGCCGCGTTAGAGACAAATGACAACGCCAGGACAGCTGGAGCTGACATACCCGATGATGTGAAATTAGCACCAACCCTCATTCTTAAAGTGTTGCCCCAACTTCTTACCACAAGGAAAGAGGATTGGGACGCTATCTCCGCCTGTAAACAAAAGCCAGGTGAAGATATAGGGGATTATTATACGAGATTAGAGAAATGTTTCACTGCCAATAGTGGTCTTAAATTAGAAAGTGATTCATATGCACATCTTTTTGTATCCAAATTGGTAGAAAACAGCCTCCCGAAGTTAAGGGAAAGAGTTCAAAAGGTAGAGAGCTCCTGGCAAGCACAAAGTCCCTCCCAAGTCCTACGAATATTACAATACCACCAAAACAGGATAAGGGGGGAAGAAGAAAGCGAAAAAGTTAGGGTAAAGGAGACTAAGTTAAGAGCACTGGTAGCACAAACATTGATGCCCAAAGCAGGCCCACAGTCTCAAGTACAAAAGAAGGTCAACAACACTAAAGGTGTTTGTAACTATTACAAAAAGCCTGGACATTATGTTAAAGATTTACAAGGGAACGTTACGTGCCCAGTTCTAAAACATAATGTGGCCACTGGGAAAACTGCACCCAGAATACATGTTCCTCGAGATCAGTACAGACCTCAAGAAGGAACGCCCCAAGAACAGAATCAGGGAATACCAAACACAACGCAAATGTACATATCTGATGAAAATACTGGATATGCCGATTTCCCCAGTTTTTTATGAGGCTGCCCAGGGGGGGTTGAGGATAAATTGCCCCTTATCCCTATACCTGTGGACCAAACTGGTCCATATGTAGACATTCACCTCCTGGGACAGGACAAGAAATTCCTATTGGATACAGGGGCAAGTAAGACAACGATAGATCATAATGAGCTCCAACAAGCTCCACTTTCTGGAAATAAAAATATTTTGCTGGGTTTCTCTGGTCAACCCATTACAAGTAATACATCAGAGCCACTACCCTTACAAACTGGCCCCCTTACCACTACGACAGATCTTCTCTTGACTGATGCTTGCCCCGAGAATCTATTAGGAATAAAACAATTGAAAGAATTAGGAGCCATAATAGTGTGCTCCCCCCAGGATGTACGTCTGTTCCTTCGGGACTTCAAGGGCCATTATACAGTCAGAGATTTAGATCCTCGATTGGCCCACCTCCCAGCCGAGTTGTGGGCCACCAGTCCCACATCGGTCGGGCGGATGGTCATTACGCCCCACAAGATCATTTTAAAGGAGGGAGCCATGCTACCACGACTCCGTCAATATAAAATGCCTCCACAAGCTGAGAAAGACCTTATTTCCATTATAGAGGACCTCATCACTAGTGGAGTGGTGATCGAAGTACCATCAAATACCGTGAATTCCCCCCTATTACCTGTGGCAAAGAAAGTACAACAAGGAGAAAATACCAACTATAGACTTGTGGTAGACTTACGGGAATTAAATAAATGTGTTGTGGCACAACATCCTGTCGTACCAGACATATCTACCCTTTTAACAGCAATTGATTGTGAAGCCACACATTTTACCGTTATCGATCTCAAAAACGCGTTTTTCAGTGTACCAATACATGAAGACAGTCAATATTTGTTTGGGTTCTCATTATCCGGAAGGAGTTTCCTGTTTACCCGAGCTCCTCAAGGATTTACTGACAGCCCGAGCATCTATAGCCAAGCACTAAAAAGACAGCTAGACACCATACAAATGCCTGATCAAACAGCCCTTCTGCAGTATGTCGATGATATACTCATTACGGCCAGATCTGAGCAGTCATGTGTCGAAGCTTCATTATTGGTATTAACATTCTTGGCTGAAAATGGCCACAAAGTGTCGCCAAAGAAATTGCAATTCTGTCAACAGCAAGTGACCTACTTAGGGCACTTACTGTCAAAGGAGGGAAGGCAGCTAACAAAAGAGAGAATACAATTGATACAAAATATACCACAGCCAAAAACACAGAGACAGGTACGCGAATTCGTAGGACTAACGTCATACTGCAGACAATGGATTCCCCAATTTGCACTAATATCAAAACCACTTGTAAAATTGACAACATTAGAAGCGAGCACGTCACCCCACTTCCATGGACAGAGGAACACACGCTCGCTTTCAAAACATTGAAAGAGGCGATGTGTCAGGCCCCGGTGTTGGCCACCCCTGATTATCATCAAGATTTTACACTATTCGTCACTGAAAAGAATGGGACCGCTCTATCGGTCCTGATACAAGAGCAAGCTGGAAAACAAAGACCATGTGGATATTTTTCATCTACCTTAGATCCTGAAGCACAAGCTCTTCCTGCATGCCTGAAGGCTGTAGCAGCAACAGCTCAAGCTATTAGACAAAGCGATGCTATAGTATTGGGACACCCTTTGATAGTACGAGTTCCCCATGCAGTAGAACTATTACTTAACAGAACACAGACGCAACATCTAACAATAGCAAGACTGTCAGGGTATGAATTGACACTTTTTCAACCTCACATACAGATCTTAAGATGCAATACCCTGAACCCTGCTACACTTTTACCCATTCACGAGAACATAGATGAGGTACATGATTGTATGGAAGTGATTGAACAAGTGACAAAACCACGAACAGATTTAAAAGACACTCCATTACCAGATGCAGAAGAAAATATTTACGTGGATGGTTCTTGTAAAAGAACAAAAAAGGGGGAGATAAGGGCCGCCTATGCTGTTACCACAAATACTCAAATTTTAGAAAGCAAACAGATACCCATTCTCTCAGCACAAGCTGCCGAGTTGATAGTATTGAGCAGGGCCTGTCGATTGGGTAAAGGAAAATAAATAAATATTTATACTGATTCACAGTACGCCTTTGGAGTAGTACACAATTTTGGAACATTATGTAGAGAAATAGGATTCATGACATCGCATGGATCAAAAATACAACATGCAGACTTGATAACACAATTGTTAGATGATATACATCTACCAGAACAAATAGCTATAATAAAATGCAAAGCACACACAAAGGGGACAGATCATGTTATATTAGGAAATGCATTAGCAGATCAAACAGCTCAAGACATGACACAGAAAGACGTAGAGAGTACGCTGCATCACGATCCCGAATTTATGCATATGCAGGTCACACGAGATATAACTATGGATATCCAAGACATACAGAGTCACGCCACAAATGAGGAAAAAGAAAAATGGAAAGAGGAAGGAGGGATACTAACTGATCAAGGATGGATGACATCACATAAAACAGTATGGTATCTTCCCGATGCCATGGTACAGATTATTATAGATACAATACATGGACCAGCCCACCTTGGGGAAAAAGCTATGCTAGACGCAATACAACATATATGGGACAATAAACATCTTAGGGCAGCAGCCAAACAGAGTCCAAACATGTATGATATGTTGTCAGTCTAATATTGGAAAAGGCACAACAGTAGGGGCAGGAGGATTTCATCCTCCTGAACACCCTTTTGAAGTTATACAGATGGACTATATACAAATGGAAAGGTGCAGAGGACAGAAGTATGTACTCGTAGTAGTATGTACATTAACACGATGGACCGAAGCTTATCCTTTACCTGACTATACTGCCAGCACTACAGCTAAACAATTGATTAAGGAGTATTTCCCTAGGTTCGGTCTGCCCCGAGTTATATATTCTGATAATGGTCAACCATTCTCGTCTGAATTAATGAAAAAGATATCGCTCCTGTTGGGATACCAGTGGAAATTTCACTGTGTGCGTCATCCACAGGCAGCAGGCCTGGTTGAGCGACATAACCAGATTTTAAAAAACAAAGGGGCATGTTTATACTCTGTTTGCGCCGGAATTGCGTCGTTTTTTTTTACGCAATTTCGACGCAAAACTAACTCCATATTTATACTTTGGCGTTAGACGCGTCTAGCGCCAAAGTCCATGGAGTTTGCGTCATTTTTTAGCGTGGACACCTACTTTGCGTTAATGAGATGCAAGGTAGGCGTTCACGTCTAAAAAATCGACTCCGAGGCATGTGCGTCGGATTTATACTCCCGGGCAAAATTCACGCCCGGGAGTGGGCGGGTCAAAAAAAATGACGTACAGCCGCTTTTGCGCCGTTTTTTAGTGCCTGCAAAAGACAGGCGTTAAGGGACCTGTGGGCTCTGAAGGAGCCCAGAGGTGCCCTCCCATGCCCCCAGGGACACCCCCTGTCACCCTTGCCCACCCAGGAGGACACCCAAAGCGGGAGGGACCCATCCCAGGGACATTAAGGTAAGTTCAGGTAAGTGTTTAAAAAAAAAAAAAATGGTGGCATAGGGGGGCCTGATTTGTGCCCCCCTACATGCCACTATGCCCAATGGCCATGCCCAGAGGACAGAAGTCCCCTGGGCATGGCCATTGGGCAAGGGGGCATGACTCCTGTCTTTGATAAGACAGGAGTCATTTCTATGGGGGTTGGGAGTGAAAAAAAATGGCGCAAATCGGGTTGAGGCGAAAAAATTGCCTCAACCTGACTTGCCCCATTTCTTTACGCCCAAGCTCCATTTTCCCCTACGCCGGCGCTGCCTGGTGTACGTCGTTTTTTTTAACGTACACCAGACGGCGCCGGCGGCTAACGCCGGCTAACGTCATTCAATAAATACGCGTTAGCCGGCGCTAATTTTTTTGACGCAAAACTGCGTTAGCGCAGTTTTGCGTCAAAAAGTATAAATATGGGCCAAATTGTCAAAAATATGTGCAGATAAGAAAATTGATTGGATAACTGCTTTACCTGTAGCACTGTTCTATATGAGAATGGTCCCCCATTCCAGGATAGGATTAGCACCATACGAGATCGTTTTTGGAAGACCACCTAACAAATGGGGGATACCTCGAGCTAAGTCTATAACAGATATTGAAATACCTGTACTGACTGATTACCTGGCTTCCTTGATGTCTGCTCTTCAATCTTGTCTTTCACAGGTTGCAGCCGCATTTCCTGATAATACTGAGCCCAAAGAGCACCAGATCAAACCAGGCGATTGGGTTTATATTCGCAATTTTGATCGAACAACACCTCTTGAGCCTCGATGGAAGGAACCGAAGCTCGTTCTACTGGTTACCAGGACAGCTGTAAAAGTCGAAGGTCGTAAGGGATGGCTCCATGCCAGTCACTGTAAGAAACATTTTCCCAAGGAAAAAAGTGGACAGACATCGCCACTTCAGACACAACAGAACGCAGAACAATTGACATTACCCACAGAAGAAAGTCTCCACCAGACTTATAGATCTAAACTCAGGTCATCTACTCGAGCCCAGGTCAATTAAGTCCAAACAAGCTCTACTTGTTGGTGAAACGGCAGGGGCTCTGAGAAGTATACCTGACAAAAAGGACGACGGAGACAGTGAAGCAGAAGATGTTGAGAGACAAATACAGAAAGAAAATGTGTGCGAAAAGAAATTTTTGTATAATGATGTTAATGTTGTTTCTTGCAGCAGCAATGTGTTTAGGTTGGGTTTTACATTTAATTTTTCCATCTAGTCAACTCCCTATATTCTCACCCAACAGTACACAAGAACATACCTATTATGATCTTACGCCTCATGAACGGGCCCACAGATTAGCTATGCAAAATAATTCCTTTGTACGGATGTTACACTATACTCACCAGGTTGCGATACTACCGATTGCTGGATATGCGGACAGATCCCCCCTCATCAGAATGACGGAGGGATGCCAATGGTACCTTTTCCATTTTCATATAATGGTACCTGTGAGGCTTGGTTTGCCTTAATAACAGCGTACAATACCTCTAATTCCGCATGCCCTGAAGGAGATGCTCGAATATGTAAGAATGGGTGGCCATGGGGAGATCTGAATACTGTCCTTAATCAAGTCTGTTATCCCGACGATAATGGAATACCACAGGCTAAGGGGACTATATTTGAAAGTGAAGAGTATAAACAGGAGTATTGGTCTTCCAAATTAGTAAATACCAAGCCTAAAAAGAAAGGCGGACCAACCTCCATATCTGTTTCCAAAATGAAAGGACAGCTGTGTGTCCAGAAGACTGGTATAATCCAGGTAGGACACAGTGAATGTAATATTACTGTGAGTTTCGAGGATAAAGGCCAATCAACGTTTCCAGCATCTAGACATACATATTTTGTCTGTGGAGAGATAGCCTATATACGTCTTCCCCTCGGATGGGGAGGAAGATGCTATATATCTTTCCTATTGCCTCCCGTTTTCCTTGCCCCGCCGATGTATCATAAGGATCGCCTACTCCCTAATGAGAGGCATAAGAGATCTATAGATACTTCGGGGATAGATCAAACAGAGACTACCCTGGAACAGTATACAGACTTCAATAGAGGTTTCTTCTTCTTTATTGGACTGATTCAGAATAGTAAGCTTATCCGTAGGCTTACTCGAACAGTAGAAGCAGTTGTAAATCAGACTATAGCTGCTCTGGAAAAATTTGACACAGGAACAATCCGCTATCAGAATGGTAGCGCTTCAAAATCGTCTTGTTCTTGATGTCATACTAGCAGAGAGGGGCGGAGCGTGTAAAATTATCGGGTCGAGCTGCTGTGTTTTCATACCCGATAATGCCCCCTCTGTCTATGAGGCTATTTCTAGATTGCACAAAATTGCGTCCAGCTTACACCAGGATCCTGGCAACTGGACCTGGTCAGGATGGTTTTGGGGACTAGTCTCTACATGGGGCTGGAAATTGATTTCTGCTATTGGCATAGCATTGTTTACATTGATGGGATGCTGCCTATGCATCCAGTGCGGCCCGCCACTCTGTGGATTGTGTGCTACCATGTGCATTCCTAAACCACACATCCAGAAAAAAGAAAATGTTAAGATTATGCTCCAAGATCATATTGATGATCTTATAGCCATCGAGATAGAGGACAATGGTTGCACTCTGGTGCAAGGAGGGAATGTGATAAAATAGTTTCTCACTCTTCGTGCAACCACTGTTCATTTGACATCAGGACAACCATATTGAATATGGCATCCATTTTGTGAGTGTTTTAAACACCCCGTTGCAGAGGAAATAGGCAGAAAAAGATGCAGCTTGAAAGCAGCTACATCGTGTAATATGCCTAAGGCCGAATACCAGACCGGCCACATACCTGCGGTTAAGCCAATTTTGAGAAAAACTAATTTCCACGGAATAACCTGCAATTGGAACAAGGTCATACCTGCCATTTACTACACACTATTATACGCTTCAGCTGTTTGCACATTTTTTGTTTGTAAGCAATCTCCCACTCCTCTCCCCTGATGCATACAAATGTTTTTATACCTAACTAGTGGAAAATGATTGAACCTCTGCCATTTGTTTACATGTAGTAGAAAAATGTATAAAAGCTCTATGCTGCGCGAAGTAAGACAGACTACTCCCTAACCCGCTTGGTGAAGGAGCTCTCCCTTAACTCGAGTTATTGAATAAATCCCGATTATTCTCTACATCTCGGACCCCGTCTCTTTCCTTTTTTTTTATTATTTATTTAACTTACAAGGCAAATTCAGAGGTATTTTAAATTATTTACCACACAACAACAATGAAAACTTATAAAGCTTCAATTGCGTCAGAGCCGTTGATCAGTGGATGACATGGAGCTGTCTCAAACTGAATGCTTCCAAAACAGAAATACTCACATGTGGTGTCTGGAAAAATGATGACCCACTGTGCACCTGGCCCGACAATCTGGGATCACTCCTCAAGTATCTAAGGAAGTTAAAAACCTTGGAATTACCTAGGACTCCAAGTTATCAATGAATGCCCAAGTGGACAAATTAGCACGATCAAGCTACATCACCTTGAAGACTCTGCAACGCATCTTCCCCACCTCAGATTTCCATACAAGGTACAAGCTACTATCCCTCTTATACTATCTAAACTGGATTATGCCAATGGCCTCTACTATGGATCATCTTTAAGTATTAAGAAAAAACTACAATGTATTCAGTACTTAACTGCCCAGCTACTATTACATGTAAAGCCTCCAGCCCACATCTACCCTGTCTTGAGAGCACTACACTGGTTATGGGTTGCCAGAAGATCCACCTTCAAGCTGCTTTGTATCACCCACAAAGCCTTACATTGAACAGGACCACTTTTCATCAGAATAACCAAAAACATTCAACAAAGAAACATCAGCTCAGGATTGGCATCCTGCCTTAAAACACCACCATACAAGAAAAAGACAATAGGTGGTACATCATTCTCTGTTCAAGCAGCCAAACTAAGGAATTCATCACCCCCAAATATAAAATCCAAGGATAATTATCTTGTCTTCAGAAGTCTACTCAAGATTTGGCTCTTTCCTTCATAACCACCATATCCAAACAGCAATGGACTTCATATGCCTGTGTTGATAAATATTTATAATCTGATTATGTGTGTATACTAGACATGTATAGTTCTTTAAGAAATATGTATAGTTACTATTTCATAATATTTAAATTATACACATACTCTTTAAGTCTGTTTAACAAATTTATTTTTTTCACGGTTAAATTGATATATGTGTGTATGCATGTGTGTATATGTATTTGTGTGTATTCCAAAAAAACGATGAGAAGAACTCGTCGAACCACCTGCACCATATCGTAATATTGAATCAATCCAAGTCTGCAGAAGAAGGAAACAAATCTTTCCTATAAAGTCCGCTGCTTTATTCTGTGCGTTTGTAGATGAAAAAAGCTATCTCCCATAGAAAACAACGAGTGTGTGTATATATATATATATTTATATTATTCTTTGCTTAACATGTTCATAGGTCATTTCATAGCTCCTAGATAAGTTGTTATATTAGATACTTATGAATCCCTGCTTTCTTTTTTTACATCACAATGAGCATATGCTATCTTAACTATTTAATAGCAAGCATTTCGCTATTGAAATATTGAGAAAAGATAAATGAATGCTAGAAAAGTACACTTATTAATTAACATCAAATATTACAAATCTTGAAAGTCTGTGTTCATAGAATATAACTTTACTTCTCATGTTATTATACCCATCATTATATGCCTTACTATGTATTTCCATATCTATGTATGTATTACTCTAGTTCTACTGTACTAGAGAAAAAAGAAAAAGAAATACATAAAAAAATAATAATAATAATAATTAAATAAAAAATATAAATGTAAATAAAATCTATCCTCCATCCCCAGTCTGACTCATCCCAAACCCATTCTGCTACTTTGATCTCCATAAAACCCTGTCTAAGCTCTTCCCTTCTCTACCACATCGAGCTCACCCCAAGCCACAGTTTGCTACTATGATCTCCCAAACAACCCTACTAAATTCTCCCTCATTTATCTCACCTTTGACTCCTCCAAAACCCCTTCTGCTACTATGATCTACCCACTTTTCCACAGGCTCTTCCCTCCTCCATCTCCCCTTTACTCACCCCAAGCCTCATCCTATTACTATAAACTCCCATTTAACACTTCTGGATTATTCCCTCCTCTATTCCTCCATTACTCTAGTCAATCCAACTAACAAACTCGCATATCCTCTGCTCAAATTAACTCATACGAATACTAATACTGTACTCATATTTCCCTATACTAGTCCACCACTAATTCCTTTTGGGTTCCGGAGTAACGTGCAACTCGCCGAAAAGCGTTTCAGTGCCTCATCTGGAGTAGTAAGTGCTATATAAATACAATTACAATTACAATTAGTGAATAAAAAGAAATAATCTTAATTCTTCTGTTCTTTTAAGGCTAGCCACAAATGCATTTGTGAGAATCACTGCAAGAATCTGACCTCCCATTGAACGCCAACACACTTCCATAGCTCAAAGATCTAATCCTAAAATGGTGGTCTAAAGCTAAAAAACAAACAAACACCACACAAAATATAAACCCAAAGTGAATAAAGATAGTTTTTAACATTCTACATTTTGCAAGCAATAAATACAGTAATCCACTGCTCCATCAAACTTTGCTGCAAACTACCACTTGCTAGAATTTCTCATACCCCTAATTATATACCTTAACTTAAGAAAATATGCATCAAAGAAAGTTCCTATATCTCATCATAAACCCCTTTTTCTATCTCTGAACGTTCTCTAAGCTATTCAAAGTCACACAGGTTGAATAACTTCACAAACTACAATTCTGCAAAGAAAGACACACAACCTAGATTTCACAACATGAGGTCCATTCTAGAACACACCTTTGCACTATGGACAAGTAGAGAGTAAAATTGGAGTCTTTGGACTCTTCTATCTAAACACGTGGGGAGCCGATGCAGCTCACCTCTGTTTGATAGGGGTCATTACACAAGTTGTGGTGATTCCATGTGAAATGGTCAAAAACAAGAGCTATCAAGAAGTAGATGTTGTGACAGGAATAGTAAGGAAAAGTCTACTTCCCCTTGGGGGGGTCCAAAACAAATTTATCATATGGACTGTGTGCTGACCCAGGATCAAGCTAGTTCTGAAATGTATCTGTAATAGGAACTTACTGCTTGAGAAGAAATGTGGATTTGTCCTAATGTGTGGGAGAAATACTGTTTATCTTTGGTCACTTATGCCCACTCACTCCCCAAAAACGCATTGGTACAGCATGAGCGTATCTTGTGCTGGATTAGATATTGTGCACAAATATTAAAAATTAGACGTCTGTTACTGTTTTCCCACAATTATACATTGTGCACAAAATGGGCTCCTGCCTAATAGCATTAGCATATTTTGTTCTCCGATAACGCTAAAAAACGCGTTACACTAGGAAATACTGTAATTTATTTTCACGCCAAATTGCAACTCGGTTAAAACAACACTTAGGAAGCTCTTGGAAGTTTTTAGTGTACAAAATGTGGCAGTGCTACCCAGGGCAGGTACATTTCACACACCATGCAATGCAACGCAAAAACGTCTGAAATTCCAATTTCTGCTCTGTAAAAAATGGATGTACAGCATTGTAGTTAGGTCTCTTGTGGAGTCTGGTTGCTAGTAAGAATCAGCTTCACAGCCTTCAATAGAATTTTGTTTATGCTTTATTTTGGTTTCATGTATATTTTCGCATATTTTCATTGAACTAGAATTTACACAGTGACAGATGCTTTCAATTGTCAAGTGAGATTCCGTCTGATTTTTCTTCCGGTTTGAAGCATTCCTGTTTCCAGTATAAATACATAAACTCATGGGATGCATTTTTCTTTTTTATTTTGTTTGCTTTAATAAGCGGGTTGAATTTGCATGTACTGGGTTTTGGACCCTAACAACTTATGGCACTAGGCGTTGTTTTTTCATTTAGTTTAATTAGCTAAGGTATTTGATAAAAGGTTTCCTCACTTATTCAGGTCTTCAACATATTCCTACTGGAGTTCTATTTGGTATCTAAGTGCTATTGCATGAGCGAAGAAATCGGTTTTAAGGAATTTCAATGCTGGCCAGTCATTAAATGGATGTCTAACTGCTCTTCACACCAGTTGTGCGATTGTACTAACCTTTTTTTTTTATTGCAGTATGAAATAGGTCACCCAAAACATAATCAATCAAAAGAAGCTTTAGGAAAAACAACAGGAGGGAACAAAACAATTCTGACTTGACATAAAAAACTAAATAAATAGATTGACTACGAAGTGTCAAAGCCAACGCACATCAACTGAGATACATCCACCGATTAGCAACCCATTTACAACCCTTAGGGCCATATTTATACTTTTTGACGCAAAACTGCGCTAACGCAGTTTTGCGTCAAAAAAATTAGCGCCGGCTAACGCCATTCTGAAGCGCCATGCGGGCGCCGTATTTAATCAATGACGTTAGCCGGCGTTAGCCGCCGGCGCTGCCTGGTGTGCGTGGGAAAAAACGACGTACACCAGGCAGCGCCGGCGTAGGGGAAAATGGAGCTTGGGCGTCAAAAAATGGGGCAAGTCAGGCTGAGGCAAATTTTTCGCCTCAACCCGATTTGCGCCATTTTTTCCGACACCCAACCCCCATAGAAATGACTCCTGTCTTAGCAAAGACAGGAGTCATGCCCCCCTGCCCAATGGCCATCCCTCCAGCCTTGGGTGTCCTCCTGGGGTGGGCAAGGGTGACAGGGGGTGTCCCTGGGGTATGGGGGGGCACCTCTGGGCTCCTTCCGAGCCCACAGGTCCCTTAACGCCTGCCTTGTCCAGGTGCTAAAAAACGGCGCAAAAGCGGCCGTATGTCATTTTTTTTGACCCGCCCACTCCCGGGCGTGAATTTTGCCCGGGAGTGTAAATACGCCACACATGCCTCAGAGTCAATTTTTTAGACGGGAACGCCTACCTTGCATATCATTAACGCAAAGTAGGTGTCAACGCAAAAAAATGACGCAAACTCCATGGACTTTGACGCTAGACGCGTCTAACGCCAAAGTATAAATATGGAGTTAGTTTTGCGTTGGAATTGCGTAAAAAAAAATGACGCAATTCCGGCGCAAACAGAGTATAAATATGCCCCTAAGTATCCAGTGAGTGAATAACACTCTACAGCTGAATGACACCCCATAAAAACAGTTGAGGCATAGAGACCATGCATATTATGATTCGTCCTGTGAGTGAATTATTAAAGGGTACCAGATCTGCATGACCCTCTTATAAGTTCACCCCAAATCAGTGCAAATCTTTTCCAGGTGACAGTGTTATACTGTTCCCTCTAAAAGGCATAACTGTGTATTAGGGTGGTAGAACTTCTGGACGAGGGGACTGAGTTCATCTACTACATCAGTAACTGCTGCATCAAAATGTAAGTAGCTCACAGTACTTCACCTGAACCCCCTAACTTTCCCAGGGTAACAGATGATTACCACAACCTCAAACATGACACTCTGACTCCCAAGGAAGTAGTGGAAACAGATGTTAATCTTTTTGTTGTTTACTCATGCGTGCCAAGGGGAAGCACAAGAAAGGTTTGAATAAAGGTTTTCAAACATTTATTGAAATAATTGTATTCTTGCATAGAGAGAATGAGCTGTGATAATTAGGCAGATGAAACAAAGCATTGCAAACAGTGTTACTAACATGGCGAAAAGAATAAACAGTCCAACCATCGAGATCTTAGACCTAGATATTCCTACTGTGTTCAATCTACATTCTGAGAGCAGAACAGATGTACCCTTAGCCGGTGCCCAATCTAATAGGATAGCCTGAAACCCTCATACATGGAAAGCTGAGCCAGGGTGCCAGTCCTAAGTGGAGTTGGCAATCCTTCACTGCCAGATAAAAGATCAGTATCAGCAGAGCTGCATATTGAACACAGCATTTGTTCCAGAACAGTAGCTGCTGGAGTGCCGCTCTGACCAGTGGTGGCTTCTGCAAATCTGAAGGGGAGGGATGGGGGAACGGGGAGGGAAACAGGGGAAATAAACAAAAATGATAACAAAAATAAACTTACCTTTTCCAGCCATCGCAGACCACGTCACTCCTCTACTGATAATGTTGGTGTCCCAGCAGTACCTGGGACACCAGAACTGGCTCCCTACACAATCCTGGCACTGCTCTCATGTTATACTGAGCATGGGAGCAGTGCCCGGAATGGTCTGAGCAGCTTGTTCTGCCATTCAGCTGTTGCATAGGCTCTCATTATTCTAATGAGACTACTGGATTTGAGTGGCAGAATCGCCTGCGGTGTGTGGGACTGAGTCTAACCCACTACAGGTGACACCTGTCAGCCTAATCCAGGTTTTGCTCTTGCTAACTAGTGCCGCATCTCTACCCAAGAGCAGGGATGATTGGGCAGCCGAACGCATGACACAATTGACTCCTCAGGGAAAATGTGGTCACTCAGATCGCATCTGTTTCTCTCATTCACATTAGTCTCACATATGCAAGGACAGTCAGAGGCAGTATACGTTTCAATAAGATTTTAATGAAGCAATTGCATCTTAGATAATAAAGCATGTAATGCAATAACCAGGACGATGAAGCATGACAGGATTAAAATTGTGACAAAGAGAGTAAAGCATAAAAATAACACTATCATATTGTCACTAGAGTCATTAAAATAATTCATACCTAGGCTATATTAGAGCACAGCATGTTAAGCTCTAGTTCTGCCCTTCAGGTTCCCCAGGAATACATCATCCCCTATACCTGAGCAAGAGGCCTGAAGTCTGCATAAGCAGCTATAGCATAGCATTCAGCAATCAGCATACAGTCGTGGTCATCTGGCTGGAATTTCCCTCTAACATGTATAGGACAGGGAAGTGGTTTTATGATAAAACAGCTGATGCTCTGAGAAAATGTCCCTACGTAAGGATGTGTAAGTTTCTATGAACATTGGAGATAACAGCATTACCACGTTTACCGCCAACCTATCTTACTGCAGCCTTGAGAAAAGCACAGAGTGAAAGAAATGTCTTGTTTAAGAACGCATTGCTGGCCTAGGCAAAGAACAGCTAGATAGAGAGAAATAAAACAAGACTGCAAATGGGGCTAGTGATAAAATAATAAACAAAGCTGAATCAAATATATCTAGGTTAAAGTGCACAGTGACAAGCCTAGTGTGCTAAAATAACGTGCAAGAAGCTATAACTAAAATGGCTACACAACACAGTCACTGAATGGGAGTCTGTGCACTTTCTCCAACCCGGCTGTGCAATACAGCTGGTTGGAGAAACCTAAGTGTGCATGTCAGTTTGGCCTGCCTGAGACGGCTGGCCAAACTGACATGCATACTTAGGCCCATATTTATACTTTTTGACGCAAAACTGCGCTAACGCAGTTTTGCGTCAAAAAAATTAGCGCCGGCTAACGCCATTCTGAAGCGCCATGCGGGCGCCGTATTTATTGAATGACGTTAGCCGGCGTTAGCCGCCGGCGCCGTCTGGTGTGCGTTAAAAAAAACGACGTACACCAGGCAGCGCCGCCGTAGGGGAAAATGGAGCTTGGGCGTCAAGAAATGGGGCAAGTCAGGTTGAGGCAATTTTTTCGCCTCAACCCGATTTGCGCCATTTTTTTTCACTCCCAACCCCCATAGAAATGACTCCTGTCTTAGCAAAGACAGGAGTCATGCCCCCTTACCCAACGGCCATGCCCAGGGGACTTCTGTCCCCTGGGCATGGTCATTGGGCATAGTGGCATGTAGGGGGGCACAAATCAGGCCCCCTTATGACACAAAAAAAAAGAAAAAAAACACTTACCTGAACTTACCTTAATGTCCCTGGGATGGGTCCCTCCAGCCTTGGGTGTCCTCCTGGGGTGGGCAAGGGTGACAGGGGGTGTCCCTGGGGGCATGGGAGGGCACCTCTGGGCTCCTTCAGAGCCCACAGGTCCCTTAACGCCTGCCTTTTGCATGCGCTAAAAAACGGCGCAAAAGCGGCCGTATGTCATTTTTTTTGACCCGCCCACTCCCTGGCGTGAATTTTGCCCGGGAGTATAAATCCGACGCACATGCCTCGGAGTCGATTTTTTAGACGTGAACGCCTACCTTGCATCTCATTAACGCAAAGTAGGTGTCCACGCAAAAAAATGACGCAAACTCCATGGACTTTGGCGCTAGACGCGTCTAACGCCAAAGTATAAATATGGAGTTAGTTTTGCGTCGAAATTGCGTAAAAAAAAACGACGCAATCCCGGCGCAAACGGAGTATAAATATGCCCCTTAGTGCACTCACTCCACTCTTCATCCCCCCCACCTTCGAAGGCTGAGCCCTGCCCCTTGCTGCACCTGGTGGCTGAGCGAGCAGATGGAAAATAAAACAATCACACAACATTGTTTTATTTTTCAGCTGCTGACTCTAAGCCACGGGGGTGACGCTCCTTCGCCATTGCAAAAGTGCCACCCCTGGCTGTGGCCCTCCAGGGCGCCCTGCAGCACTTATATAATCAAAGCGGCACTGTGTTAGAGGTGCAGCGCTTATGCAATAATATGTCTATATGTTAGAAGCACTCTCCAAACAGACAATGTAGGCACTAGTGTATCTTGTACTCTATTCCTAACCTTGAACTGAGTTTACAGATTACACGTCGAGAAAGTCTAACTAAAACAAGCAGCATATACAGGGGCATATTTATACTCCGTTTGCGCCGAAATTGCGTCGTTTTTTTTGACGCAATTTCGACGCAAAACTAACGCAAACTAACGCCATATTTATACTATGGCGTTAGAGGCGAATAGCGCCAAAGTTCCCGGAATGTGCGTCATTTTTTAGCGTGAACCCCTTCCTTGCGTTAATGATATGCAAGGGAGGCGTTCCCGTCTAAAAAATGACTCCCAGGCCTTTACGTGGTATTTATACTCCCGGGCAAAAGAGACGCCCGGGAGTGGGCGTTGCTAAAAACGGCGCATTTGCGCCGCTTTTTAACGCCTGGGTCAGGCATGGCGTTAAGGGACAAGTGGGCTCAAAATGAGCCCAGAGTGCCCTCCCCTGCCCCCAGGGACCCCCCCTGCCACCCTTGCCCACCCCAGGAGGACACCCAAGGCTGGAGGGACCCACCCCAGGTAAGTTCAGGTAAG
This sequence comes from Pleurodeles waltl, assembly GCF_031143425.1. NCBI lineage: Eukaryota > Metazoa > Chordata > Amphibia > Caudata > Salamandridae > Pleurodeles > Pleurodeles waltl. Next base: position 693,196,753 of record NC_090438.1, read on the forward strand.
TATTTTTTTTTTTTATTTTAATAATTTTTTGTGGCATAGGGGGGCCTGATTTGTGCCCCCCTACATGCCACTATGCCCAATGACCATGCCCAGGGGACAGAAGTCCCCTGGGCATGGCCATTGGGCAAGGGGGCATGACTCCTATCTTTACAATGATAGGAGTCATGTTGATGGGGGATGGGCGTCGAAAATAAATGGCGCAAGTCGGGTTAAGACGATTTTTTCGACGTAACCTGACTTGCCCCATTTTAAGACGCCCATGCGCCATTTTCCCCCTACGCCGGCGCTGTCTGGTCTACGTGGTTTTTTCCCACGCAAACCAGGCAGCGCCGGTCTGATTGCGCCGTCTAACGCCATTCCATAAATACGGCGCCCGCATGGCGCTTCAGAATGGCGTTAGACGGCGCAAAACTTTTTGACGCTAAACTGCGTTAGCGCAGTTTAGCGTCAAAAAGTATAAATATGGGCCACAATGTATTCTTGGAGCAATATAGTGCAAGCATAAAGTGTGTAACACGCCATTGCTAAAAGCTATATCAGCTAAACCTAGTAAAATGTAAAATATAAAAATAAAGTAAAATATGGAACCAATGTGGGCCCAAGAAAGCTTCATGACAACAGCAGTCAAAGGGCATGCCACACCACTGTGAGAATGTAAGTGCTGGTTCAGCAACCAATAGTCTGTCAATCCATAGACACCTTGCAGTAATTCCAATTCATGTAAATGGATTCCATAGTTAAACTTTAAAACCAGTTAAACTTAGAAGAGCAGGCCTGGGCTGAAGTTCAATTAACCTGGAGTAATTGGAGCAATTTCAGTAATTCTGCATTACTCTTTGACACAGAATTACAAATAGTGCCACAATAACATCATCTTGCATAATTAGGAGTAATTTGGGTCGATATCCCTACCACAAGAGCACATTTAATGAGTGTGAGCAGCTGCTCATGCTCGCTATTCGTCTTCTGCTGCTTTAATGCTATTTCCTAGCGCAAAATGCATCCTTGCGTTAATTTTAGAGGTGAGGGGCATTTTTACTCTAGGAAAATAGTGATAAATGCAGAATTACTCTTCTTGCGTAATTCAGCCTACTCTCACCACATTTTTGAGCAATTTAACATGCTTAATTTACACGGAATTACACAAATTATGCCTACCCACAGGTTATAGACAGCTGGTTTTGGCATTTGGTTTCATTATGACATAAACAACTAAAAGTAAATAAAAAACCTACTATCAAAACACACTCATTTGAAAACAGATGGCCATTATAGGAATAATGTAGCCATCTTCCAATTAGGATTGAGAATCAACATATTTTCCCAATAATCCCATTGTAAAAGACAGGGATCCAGATTCACAAAGGTTTTGCTGTTACTATTATAGTACTCCTGGTTTACAGTAAGCCGGAGTATCCAAGGGATTGAATCACACCCATTCCTTGCAGAATCTTTGTGAAATGAGCCCAAAGTTTGGTAAAATAATGCTGATGCCTGCGCCTTACATTTCTCAGAGTGGAATGCTGGTAAAATGTAGATTGCTAAATGTCCGGGACTCTGACTCTACACCATCAGTGCTCACATTTGTCAACCCAACCACTACTCCATTTGAGGATGGATGGATGACAGTATATGTAATAGAAGGCATAAATTATCAGGGAGTAGGTCTAGGACGGGTGTCCAGTCAATCGCAAGCTACCAGTAGCTCACAGATACCTTCAGAGTAGCTCACATCCTTGTGTTCCCTATTAAGCATTACAGTGACATATTTTCCATTTAAAGTTAAGGAAAGGCTGTGTTTATTTTACACCATTATAATTAGGCTGTAGATATAAAGACCTGATAATCAGTAGTGCACTGTCAGATTTATGACCAAGGATGGTGCGCATTGGTGAAGAACTGAAGCACTGAGGTATTTAGCTCATAAATAAAAGTCACTGTCTACTCAGTCTTGGAGCATAGAAACAAAATTATGTTTCTGAATGTTTTTAACTATGAAAACTTCAAGCAAAATGAAGAGTGAACAATAGTTAAGGCTTCAAATACATTTTCTTCAATTTTAAAGTGTTCAATTTACAAACAGCAGGCCTCATGTTCTTATAGGCCAGTAGACACTGTGTCATATTTACAACTGAGAAATACTGTTGTTTTTTAAATGGGAGACAGTTAAAGTGAAGAATAATATTTCTAGGAGTCCTAAAGTTTTGCTCCATTTTTATTTAGGCAATTACTTCTCAATTTTTCATGAAACCTGTTTTTAATTTTAAACTCCTCCTATTTAAACAAATGGCTGTATTTTTCTGTTATACATATGGCACAGTGTCTACAGGCCACAAAGACGCAAGATGCCTACTGTTTGTAAATGCAACACGTTGACATGGGGAAAATGTAATTGATGAATTTTATGGAATCCATATAGGCATAAAGTTAACACTTCAGTTTACATTTGTCACATTTTAAAAGTGTCTCCATTAAACACATCAGTCATCTTGCTCCCAGTGACTGGTAGACACAGTGCCATATTTATAAATGAAAAACACTGCCATTATTGTAACATTTTTGCAGAACATTTTTCTGCTCTTTACATTTTTCCCATTTAAAAATGGTTGCATTTGTTTTATTATACAAGTAGCATGCCACATATTGTGAAAAGGTAAATCCTGTGCCACAAGTATAAATGACATCACCCATACACATATATCCCATTCAAACATAGACATATTCATAGATCTCCAAAGATCAGACTCTCAGACTCTCACTGACACACATGGAAGCCCTGTCATAGTGCCACTAGTCATAGTATTTTGCTTGAAATCATAGTATCTGGCTCTATGGGCATTAGTCTTAAAGTCAATTAAACTGGTTGTGGTGTCATCTGGTAACAATGTGCGAGCTGCTTGACCTTCAGTAGATCATGCTTTTTACTGGTTAGAAGTAGCTCTCACTACAGAAAAGTTTGGAGATCCTTAGTCTGGAATCACATCAGCTGGGCCATTATGCTAGATTGACACATGCCATGTAATTAGTTTTCGGTTATTGAAATGCCACATCTGTAGTTATAAAAATACTCTTTTTGTTTCTATGGAGTGACTACTCTGCTGAATGTGTCTCTAATAATTTACTATTTTCATTGTCTAGAAACTGGGAAACAGCTGTATTCCATTAGCCTCCCACACTGGAGCCTCTGTTATCAGAAGTGCCACTGTAAAGGTCTATTTTTTTAGTAAATATGTCTATTCAGCCACTTTTTGGTCACATAAAACATCCTCATCATAGATACAAATTCTATCACAGTATGGCAAAATAAATCACGTACAACTAAAACAGTAAAAACATTAAAATTCAATTAGACTATAGTCAGGTGCCTAAGCTATCCTTCTTAAAGTGCTAACGCATAAAGAGAAATTACACAGAATAATTAAAAATTCAGTTATTCTGTAAACAAACTGATGCACATTAGGCATTTGGTGATTGGACACAAAAAAACATTTACACATTAATTATAAGCTTGCCCCTTATGCACCAGGCCTGCAGAAGATACCTTGATACTGAGAAAATCACCCACTCAGTGTTTTTGGATTGCATTATGTGCATCATCTCTAAAGAACGTTGTCAGAGATAATCGCCGACACAATGGGGCTATCCTCTTGCTCCTAGGCTTTGTGAAATGGGGACAAAAAAAAACCAAGAAATGTTCCACAGGACAAACAGGTAGGACACAAGGGTTATTGGTCACCTGCTTCTCATTCCTAAATTCATTCACTGGTAAAATTCCATATCTTACTCTCAGGAAGAGTAATCTAGCCATAAGTGGCTCTATTTGGTCCAAAAAAAATTCAAAAACAGAAGTGCATTTCTCATTCATAAACCACCCTGTTAAGGTGCCATGTGCCAATGAAGAGAACCAGTTCTTCACAATGTTTGTCCAATACCTATCCTTCAGTTGGTCTAAATCCCCTTATTATGACATGCTCAACCATAACTTTACCCAGTATAATCGAAGTTTTAGGGCTGCAATACATTTACAATGTTATTCAGCCTTAAGTCAAGTCGCGGGGGGGGTTAGTGGAGCGCTTCTAGGTAAAGCCAATATCAATCCTACAGTCAACTCCAGGCCTCTAGTTTTGTCATGACCTCATAATTCGGCCCCAAACAGGGCAGCACCCAATCTCTTTGCATGATATATCTCAAGGACTGGGGCTATAGGACAGAAACTAGACTTGTTCGACTTCCTCCTAAATGAAGAAATTAAACATGCTGCGGGGACAATTGACTTCAATATTTAAGGGGCTCATGATAAGTTGCTCGACAATCTCATGTCTAAGTAATGAAATTCATTAACCTGTTCCAGGTAAGCTGATCCCACTCTTACTTTTCCCCTAAAGGTCCTGTGTGGCTGGAATGCCATAAACTGTGTTTTGGAACATTAATTTCCAAGCCAAACCTGGAACATGCATCTGAAAGTTGATCTAGGATACTCTGTAATCCGAAGAGTATTTTGGATTTTGAAAGAGTGTCATTGGTGAATAAGAATGCTGGGACTCACTCATTCCCTAATCTCAGGCAATCCCATCTACTCTCGTACAGGGTACTGTTGGAAATGACCTTTCTGCAGGGTCACCCCCAACCTTTTTGCCTTCCTCCTTCTCTTTTTCTGCCCTCATGTTTGCTGGCTTTAGGACTCTGCACACTTTACCACTGCTAATCATTGCTTAAATGCATATGCTCTCTCCTTAAAACATGGTTACATTGGCTCATACCCAATTGGCTTATTTAATTTACTTGTAAGTCCCCAGTCAAGTGCACTACATGTGCCCAGAGCCTGTAGATTAAATGCTACTAGTGGGCTGCAGCACTGGTTCTGCCACCCACACAAGTAGCCCCCTAACCATGTCTCAGGCGTGCCTCTGCTGTGCCTGTGTGTGCAGTTTCACTGCTACTTCGACTTGGCATTTAAAAGTATTTGCCAAGCCTAAAACTCCCCTATTTCTACATATAAGTCACCCCTAAGGTAGGCCCTATGTAGCCCATAGAGCAGGGTGCTATGTAGGTAAAATGCAGGACATGAACATGTGTGTTCTATATTCCCGGTAGTGTAAAACTCCTAAATTTGTTTTACACTTGTGTGAGGCCTGCTACTTTCATATGATAGCATTAGGGCTATCTTCATATACTGTTTGAGTGGTAGATCCTGATCTGAAAGGAGTAGCCAGGTCATATTTAGTATGGCCTGAATGGTGATACAAATTCCTGCTTAATTGTGAAGTTGGATTTTATATTACTATTTTAGAAATGCTACTTTTAGAACGTGACCATTTCTCTACACTTAAATCCTTCTGTGCCTTCCAATCCACATCTGGCTAGGTTTGGTTGACAGCTCCCTTGTGCATTCACTCAGACACACCCCAAACACAGGATACTCAGCCTCACTTGCATGCATCTGCATTTTGAATGGGTCTTCCTGGGCTGTGATGGTGGAGGGCTTGACACTTACATGTCAAAGGACAGTAGCCTGCCCTCACACAAAGGCTTGCCACACCCCTTACTGGGACCCTGGCAGAGAGGATAGAACTGAAAGGGGACCTTGTGCACTTCTAAGCCACTCTTTGAAGTCTCCCCCACTTCAAGGGCACAATTGGTTATTTAAACAGGGCCTCTGCCCCTACCAACTTAGACACTTCTGAGGTAGACACTCTACCTGACACAGACACATCCTGGAGAAGAGAACCTGAACGAGAATCTGTAACCTGCCCAGAAGACCTGCCTGGCTGTCCAAAGGACTCGTGACTGCTTTCTGTGAAGGACTGCTGCCTCGCTGTTGCCCTGCTGCCTTGCTTCTCTCTGGCTGCGGTGAGAAGTGCTCTCCAAGGGCTTGGAAAGAGCTTGCCTCCTGTTTCCTGCAGTCTCAGGACCAAAAATACTTCATCTCTGCAAGAAGGACTCCTTGTGCAGCAAAAATCGATGCACAGTCTGCCAGAAACGACGCAGAGCCTGCATCACAGTGAAAAAGTCACTGCACGCCGAACCGGAACGATGCAGCACGACTTCGCAATGAGAAGATTGACGCAGCACCAGCTTAGCGACTGGAAATTCACTGCACGTCCCACTGGATCAATGCACAGCCGAGCTGGAACGAAGCTGCCCGATTTCCAGAGAGGAATCGACGCAGCACCGGCAGTGCGGTAGAAATTTCCATGCAACACCCACCGGATTGACACATCCGCCGCAGTGACTTTGTCCTGTCAGTGCCGGAAATCCACACATTGTCCAGGGGGCATCTGAAAACCCTGCAACCTGAACAGGATCCAGGACTGAGTGCTGGAAATCGATACAGCCGTCCCTGCGTGGAAAATAAATGACACATCTCCCTGTTTTCCACGCGTCTCCTCCTCTGCGGTTCTTTGCGGAGAGTTTGAACGTAAACCAGGTACTTTGTGCTTGAAAGACACACTTATTGCTTTTAAGAAACTAAAGACACTTTATATCATGTTTACAGTGATATTCTCAAATATACTTATTGCATTTTAATCGTTTTTGACCTGCATCTCATCAGATATATTATATATATTTCTAAACTCTGTGTGGTGTATTTTTATGGTGTTCTACTGTGTTACTGCATGATTTATTGCACAAATACTTTACACATTGCCTTCTAAGTTAGGCTACCAGAGGGTGGGCACAGGATAATTTGGATTGTGTGTGACTTACCCTGATCAGAGTGAGGGTCCTTGGTTGGACAGGGGGTAACCTGACTACCAACCAAAGACCCCATTTCTAACAGGTATCATTTAGGGCATTTATACAGAGTGTAAATAGAGATGGGGTGATGACGCACCCCTGTTTCACCTCCCTTGATATGGCTATATGACCTGTTAGCTTTCTTTCCTTATTCCACCTTACTCATGCATAATTCCCACTGTGTAGGCGTATCAGCAAAGCAAACTTTAGTGGCATCCCCATCTCCTTCACAGTAGACAATTGGCTGACTTGAAGTCCAAGAACACCACATACAGTATTCCACAAAATCAGTAGAAATCAAAGTACCTGATCCGCAGTACACATGCACACCCTCAATCCAGCTTGTAGATTGGACAAAATTTGATCTTCGTCCATCCACGATTGTTTCTTTGCCAATAGTTGTTTGCAAAACTTTTTTTGACCATTGTCAATCAGACTTATAGTGCGATAGTTGGCATGGTCACACATCCCATTTTTTATGGATTATTTCCACCACTGTCCAGGTCTCGAGTATCTCTGTCCCTTTGGCTATGGCACTTGACATTATATTTAGCGAATATCCCCCATACAATCAATATGGGGCAATACAAATCCCCAGGAATCCTATCTAATCCTGGATCTTTGCCCTTTCTCATGGACCTAATAGCTGCTTATGTTTCAGCCAGGTTAAATGTGACTGTGGGGACAGTATTCCCAGTGTTTGGAAAAAGTTCTAGTCACTCCACAGAAGCCTATCCTAACATTCAGGATGCCCTAACGACTCTAAATATCACACCTGATCTTAGTGAATACTTAAAAGGTCTTTAATGTACCATTGTCATTGCTTTATAATTTGGACTACTAAATGTGCACTAAGTAATCTGGCTGCACCACAAAATTGGTCAAAACAGTGAAAAAGTTATTTCTCTGATCATTAGTGATCATTAGTAATCACTAGTGGCAAACAGTGGCAAACATAATTTGACTTCTATGGGTGGCCCAGTATTATTACATTTTAATGTTCTGATGGCTCAGCTCACCTGGGCCAAGGGCAACCTTAAGTGCCCGTGTGCCAACTCACAAAGGCATTTGAGTACCTGAAGTAGCACTCTTGTAGTTCGCTTACTCATACATATATTTGTCAGTTGGCCCCCTAAGTGATCCCTAAATGATTGTTTTAGATTTGGCGATGTTATGTATTTTTTATGATAATTTTTCTGGTGCACATAAAAAATATTTCTATATATTTCAGCCTGTTGCTCCGAATCACTAAAGCATTTATGAATAAATGAAGAATTACTAGCGGAGTCCTACTTCGCATAAACAGAAATACCTTTGTGAATTGACCATTATATCCATGTTGTGGCTTTTTATGCCTTGCACCCAGTATAAGATTCTAGCTTTATAAAAAATACATTGAGGATAAGTATGAAGACAGTTAAAAAAATTGTAACTTGATAATTTTGCTTTAAATGATGAGGGTAAAGGTAATTGTCATAATCCCACCATTTTATAATACAAATGCATTGCTTTAATAAAGGGGTCATCATTTAAGGGTATCGTCACATAAAGTTGTGGGTTGATTTTTGAGAGCCCTATACTCAGAGCCCTAACCTGATGCTGATGGTCCCTAATATCTGTGTTTTCACTTCTTTGATGTACTAGACTGACCCTTACTCCTTATAACATTTCCTCAGCATGGATATGTGGTAGTGCCATGATGGGTTTGTTAGAAAGATCATACCATCATCTGGCGGCAAGCTGTGCACCCAATCCCCCAGGAGTGCCCTCCCATCTGCTCCGCAAGTCCTTTGACCGTGAGTGGTGGTGGGGTTGGACACATATGTCAGACTATTAGAATTTACAATATGAAGAGGGTAATCATAAAAAACAAATAGTCCTATTGGTTTTATTAAGGGGTCAGCAGATCAACATTTATGAAGCAGAGTTTTTGTCTATGACAGATAGTCACCAATACCCATAATCAAATGTGTATTTTATAAATTCACACTTGGCAATGTTTAATACGATTGATAATCACAAAATATATTATTCAATAAAGTCTTAAAAAAATTAACATGTCTTGAGTTTTTTTTAATTTTACAGGTCACAAGGCGCAGCCATAGAAACAAAACACAAGAAGTCCCTGCAGTCCAGCTGTAGAGAATACAGCTTCGTTACAGAGAGCCTCAAAAACAATTTTAAGCTCTGCTGTGGTCACATAAACAACAACTCAGGAGACTTTGGGCCTTATTATGACTTCGGCAGACAGAAAAGGTCGTCTGCCGAAGTTCTGACAGTTAGGTTGCAGCCAGTGTGGCAGCCTCCCTGCTGGACCCATTACAAGTTTCCCGCTGGGTCAGCAGGCAGAACCTCAGTTTCCACCCTCCGGTGAAACAGCATACAGCATTGTCTCCGGCTCATAATAGAGCCAGTGGCAATGCTGTAGTGCGTAGGGTGCACCGGCAACTGTCGCAATATTCACTATCTGCAAAGCAGACACAGTGAACATTGTGAAGGTGCTGGTCCGGGGGGACCCTGCACACCTTCCCCTTCAGCCTTTTCATAGTAGTTTTACTGCCACGAAATCACTGGTGGAGAAGGGGGTTGTAATCCCCAGGGCACCGCTGCCTTGATGGATTAGGACTGCCAGCATGACCAGACCATCATGAAGTCAAAATCTGAGGGTGCTGGCGGTCTAACCGAATCGCTACCACCGCAGTCGTAATATGGCACTCAGACTGCTGCATTAGCGGCGGTCTGACCGCCACCATGGACCTGGCAGTTATTAGACCGCCAGGTATGTAATTAGGCCTTTTGTGTGTGCTTTTTTAAAATGTTGCTGTTGGGGCTGCCTGTATTCCCTGCAGTCCTCCATATCAGAAAATGAGTTGGTGGTACCCCTGCCTCTTTTGGAGGCACCACCAGGATCCAAACTCATTTATAAAAAAATCCCATTAAGGGGTGCTCCCGAACTGAAGTAGTGAATTTTGGGATGAGTGGCTACTCCACTCATTTCACATCCATTATTATTATTTTTTTTTTATAATGGGAGCAGCATGCACCTCCCTCCCCTCAGCTGTCTGTAGGCCCTGGAGACACTATCCCCTGAGGCATCACTATTTGTTTGGGGGCGATAGCATGGGTTCCTCCCCCCCCCTTGCCATTTACTGGCCTGGAGGACCCCAAGCCCCAGGCCTGATGACAACAGTTTCCCAGGGACTTCACCTGCCGGGTCACTGCAGCTTCCTGCCTGCAGGATTACGGATAAGGAGAACTTAAATTCCCTGAACACAGGTTTGTTTCCACCCAGCAGGTGCAGAAAAAAGCTGTTACCACCAGACAAACTACTGCAAGCTCCAAATGCACCGCAAAGGGTCCAGGCTGAGGAGCCAGCATGGGCCACAGCTGCCTCCCCCCACTGCTGCCTGGTCATTAATTGCTGTAGATTTCCACAGGTAGGTGCATCATTCCCCCGGTCCCCAATGGATTTGATGAATGTGGGTCTCCCCCGGGTGGTCACATGTAGACCTGGCAAAAAAAAAAAAAGTAGTCATCTCTTATCAGGAGAGCCAGCAGGGGCTGCGAGGGGCCTGGTGCTCCCCCAAGGCCTCTAATAGAATTTATGGATGTGGATGCCACCGAGGCACCCACCAAAAAAGAAAAAGTGCCCAGCTCCCACCAGCTGGCAGGACCTGAGGGAGAAAAAGATACAATGTGACACTTTAAACCCTAAAAACACTGAAATTCATCAGAATTCAGCAAGTCACTTATAACCTGCATTGCCTACCATGCACTGCTTATGACCTCATATATTAAATCACTCATGGCATGTTCAATTACATAATTGATGACATCACTGATGATATAACTGAAGGCATCATTCACTGAGTGTGGCAGTTTGTTATACAATTATCAGACTGAATGGTATTCATTAAGCTACTTCAAGAGCAAATACTATAATATTTTTGTACTGCTAGTGAGTGTACGTTTTTGTAACATGGATGGCCTTCTAAAGAAGTTTTGGGTGTTTGGATAGAGTGGGATCTCTGTTGATATCCTCTACACTAGGCAACGAGTGTGTGGTAGGGACCTGGTCAATTAATGAAGCTGTGATGGGAGTTGGTTCTTCATAAATACTTGTGCACAGGGAAAAGGTTGTGCATAGCGGGGGCTTGGCCAATTAATGGAGTTTGTGTGTCTGGAGAGTGAAGCCTCTCCCTAAAGAGTTTTTCACAAGACAATGACTGTTTAAACTAGAGAATTGACCACCTGGTGTCTGTAGGGAGAGGGCTGTACATGAAGAATTGTGCAGAGGTCAAGGGCTGTATGTAGTAGAAGCTTAGCCTCCTAATCTGTCCGGAGGGAGTGAGCTCCCAGTGGAGACTTATTTACAGATTATGTAGTATGGTCTTGACCACTGAATGTGGGTGCCTGCAGTGTCTACATTGAGTGGTCTCTCTATGAGGAATCGTGCACAGGGTGAGGCTCTGCATAGCAGGAGCTTGACCACCTACTAGGGCTTTGATGTCTAGATGGAATGGCCTCTCCGTGAATAGTTATGTACAGAGTGAGTACTCCCTGTAGTATAGGCTTGTTTATGCAAGGAGTTTGAGTATTTTGAGAAGTGTGCTATACTATAATTATTTTATATATGTTCTGATGTTCATGTAATGCTTTCCATGATTCTAAACCATTTAGTACTCATTTACATGCTTGAAAAGCTGTAATGGTTTGTAGAATAAATTGAACAGTAGTAGAATGGATGATGTCATCAGAGATGCCATTAATAATGTAATTTCAGTTGTCACTAATAATGTCATTGAACATTGTTGGAAAATGGGTTATTGGTAAAGGCAAGTAAGTACCTACACTTAGCAACAGGCCACTAACCTCCACTTAGGTCCAGTTAGGTCTCAGTAAATTTAACCCAGCTAAACCCTTGGTAGCTTGGCAACGAGCGTCAAGGCTTAACTTAGGAGACAGAGGTGGTCATTCTGACCTCGGCGGTAAAAGGCGCCTACCGCCGGTCAGAAATCCTCCATAATTCCGCTGCGGTCGCGGTAACCCGCCACGGTCATTCTGACCCGCAGCAGCCAAACCTCCGAAAATCCGACAGCCACAACAGACCGCCAGACCAGCGGTCGGCGGAAAAGTGGAGGTGACCAAACTTCCACCGTCACGCCAACAGAAATACGCCCATGCCATTACGACCCACGAATCCACGCGGCGGTCATTCAAACGCGGTTTTCCATTGGCGGTACACACCGCCGCGGTCAGAATACACACAAACGAACAGAACTCAGCCACATTGGCCGATTTGAATTCCACACACCTGATACACATACACACACCACTCCCACACACACAATACAATATAAAACACACACCCACATCACCCACAAACCCCTACGACAAAAAATTCCAAAAGAAGCACCGAGAGACACATCATCGAACACAGAATACCATCACACAGAGGCACACTACACCATCACCCACACAATATCCACACACAAAACAACACACACCACCACACTCAACACACTTAACTACACATACTCCACCCCACACATCATACACACCACTCCATGGCACCCCAAAGACAGCCCGCTTCTCAGACGAAGAACTCAGGGTCATGGTGGAGGAAATCGTTCGGGTAGAGCCCCAGCTGTTCGGCACACAGGTCCAATACACCAGCATTGCCCGGAGGACGGAGCTATGGCAGAGGATTGTCGACAGGGTCAACGCTGTGGGACAGCACCCCAGAAATCGGGAAGACATCAGGAAGCGATGGAACGACCTACGGGGGAAGGTGCGTTCCATGGTATCCCGGCACAACATCGCCGTGCAGAAGACTGGCGGAGGACCCCCACCTCAACCCCCACAATTTACAACATGGGAGGAGGAAGTCTTGAACATCCTGCATCCTGATGGCCTCGCAGGAGTCGGCGGAGGAATGGACACTGGTAAGTTGAAGCTTCACTACTGCTTCCCCCCCACCTGCATGCCAAATCATACCCCAACCCTCACCCCCATCCTCGAACCCCACCCTCACCCCCACCCCCATCCTCACCCCCACCCTCACCCTCACCCCCACCACCATCCTCACCCCCACCACCATCCTCACCCCCACCCCCAGCACACCTATTCCCTGCCAATGTCTCACCATCACAACCCACACATCCCAAAACCTAGGCCTGCATGCGTCCACTAAGCATGGACACCCATCACCAAAGCATGCCCAATGCATATACACATCCCCCCCACAAGCCACCCTCACCAAAGCCCCCACACACGAATGCCAGCACTTGGGGACATGGGAACCCACAGATACACCCATATGCCACACATTGAAACTATAACCATACCTCTATACCCCTGCAGGACCCGACCGCCAACACACCGCCACGGAGGGCCCAGAATTCTCCACACCCCCCACCCAAGAGGCCGTCAGCGATGACAGCAGCTCTGTCGACCTGGACACCGATGACCAGCCCGGACCATCGGGGACCTCTGGACAGTCGGTTCCCCTCAGACAGCCACAGGCCACCACAGACCCAAACCCCTCTGGGAACACCAGCACAGCTCCCACCCAGCGGGCCCATGCCTCTGTCTCCAGGGCGCGTCAATCTGCGGTGTGTCTACCACTACAGGGCACCCAGGATAACCCACCACCCCAACAACAACAGGGACCTGGGGGCAGTGGTAGTGGGCACACCGGACAGGGGGCAGCGGCCCAGGGAAACAGGGCAACTCGGAGGGCAGCTGTGCGACAGGGGGGGGGACGGGCCCAGGGAACCCACTCTCCACGAGGCCCTCACCACCATCATGGGAGCATACAACCGCTCCCAGGAGACGATGGCGACGGTACTGGCCCGGTTCCAGGAGATCCAGGTACTGCAGGAGGAACACTATCGGGGGTACAGGGAGGACATCAGAGCCCTCACCTCCACCCTGGTTACCATGGTCGGGCTGCTGCAGGACCTCATCAACACCAGGACGGACACTCAACACCAACAAAGGGCCCCTGCCACTAGCCTGGACCAAGAACAGTCAACCACCTCCGCCGGCGTTAGTGGTCAGGAGGCCCCCGCACAACAGCAGCCCACCAGACCCCCACCTCCTGCAGGAGAAGAACCACCCCGCAAGAGGGCCCTGAGATCTCGCAAGAAGACAGAGTAGGATGTCAAGACCCCCGCCAGCAAAGGATACCACCTGATGTCATCCCACTGTCCCACATTGTCACCCTGTCCATCCTTGAACTGCCCATGCTCCATCTCTCCACAGGCCTCTGGACAATGCACCTGTGTGACTGTTACTCTGGACTCTGCCATGGACATTCCTTCACCATAGCCCCCACCCACTTGAAACCACCCATCCCATTTTGAGCACTTAAATAAACACCCATTTAGCACAAAACTATCTGGAGTCTGGCTGTGATTTCAAAATATTGTAATTGACATGACATTGCAAATATGTCCTTGTACATAGTGAAGTCAACAAACAGCTGCCGCAAAGCTGTAGTCCATGGGGAAACGAAGCACAGGACTCGTAGTGGGGACCCCAGATCTGAAATAGGGAGGGAAAAGCCACAACTCAGTCATCATACACTAGGGCAAATAGACAGGCAGCAGAGATGCAGGAGAGTAGTTCACATTCACTAAATTATGTTTGAATTGTTACCTGTGTCCTATTGGAAGTACTATTCAATGATTCTGTCCCTGTTGTCTGTTTCAGCCCCGTCGTCTTCCTCCTCGTCACTCTCCACAGGTTCCACAGCTGCCACTACACCACCGTCTCGACCATCCTCCTGCAGGAAAGGCACCTGGCGGCGCAAAGCCAGGTTGTGAAGCATGCAGCAGGCCACGATGATGTGACACACCTTCTTAGGTGAGTACATTAGGGATCCACCTGTCATATGCAGGCACCTAAACCTGGCCTTTAGGAGGCCAAAGGTGCGTTCGATCACCCTCCTAGTACGCCCATGGGCCTCATTGTACCGTTCCTCTGCCCTGGTCCGGGGATTCCTTACTGGGGTCAGTAGCCACGACAGGTTGGGGTACCCAGAGTCCCCCAATAGCCATACACGGTGTCTCTCTAGCTGTTCCATCACGTAAGGGATGCTGCTATTCCTCAGGATGAAGGCGTCATGCACTGACCCAGGGAACTTGGCATTTACATGCGAGATGTACTGGTCAGCCAAACACACCACCTGGATGTTCATGGAATGGTAACTTTTTCTGTTCCTGTACACCTGCTCCCTGTCTCTTGGGGGAACCAAAGCCACATGGGTCCCATCAATGGCACCAATGACGTTGGGAATATGTCCAAGGGCGTAGAAATCACCCTTCACTGTAGCCAATTCGCCCACCTCAGGGAAAATTATGTAGCTCCTCACGTATTTCATCAGGGCAGACAACACTCTGGATAACACCTTCGAAAACATGGGCTGAGACATCCCAGAAGCAATTCCCACTGTTGTCTGAAATGACCCACTTGCCAGGAAATGGAGTACTGACAGGACCTGCACCAGAGGGGGAATCCCTGTGGGTTGGCGGATGGGGGACATCAGGTCGGGCTCCAGCTGGGCACACAGTTCATGTATAGTGGCACGGTCAAGCCGGTAGGTCAGGATAATGTGGCGTTCTTCCATTGTCGACAGGTCCACCAGCGGTCGGTACACGCGAGGATTCATCCGTCTCCTCGCCAAACCCAGCGGACGGTGCCTAGGAAGGACAACATGGAGCACAGAGTCAAGCAACCCACAGGTACGTACTCACAGCTTGCACAGTAAACGATCCTCTATGCAGTGAATGGCGTGTCTGAGTGGCTATGCAAGGCCTAGGCCTGTGTGACGCAGTTGAAATTGAGCCATGTGGACCCTCGAAATGGCGGCTGCCTGACCTGTGAAGTGTGACAATGGGATGTGAGGTCAATGCGCTGGCGTGGCACACCGCGGCGGTCGGCGGGCGAAGACCGCGGCGCGAAGCCGCATTGGTTAACATTGAAGCCTATGGGTTTCAGGAGCCAATGGCGAAGGGCGGTGGCGGTACGCACCGCCGCGGTACGCACCGCCGCGGACGTGACCGCCATTTCCTATCTACTTATCCACTTGCGACTTGAACTTTCACAGGAGAGGACCTATACTGCAAGTGTTGCTGTGACCTCGGTCTGGAAGGGACAATGGCTGCTGCGACTGGGGAAAGGGCCCCTGCCTTCACTGGAGAGGAGTTGGAGAAACTTGTGGATGGGGTCCTCCCCCAGTATGTGCTACTCTACGGTCCTCCAGACCAACAAGTGAGTTTAATTCAATATGGATTTGGGGCCACTGGCTGGCTTGGGGGCCTGGCGGGGGGCCTGGCGGGGATGGGGGGCATGTTGGGCCTGGCGGGGATCGGGGGCATGTTGGGCCTGGCGGGGGGCCTGGCGGGGGGCCTGGCGGGGATGGGGGGCATGTTGGGCCTGGCGGAGGGCCTGGCGGGGGCCCTGGCGGGGATGGGGGGCATGTTGGGCCTGGCGGGGGGCCTGGCGGGGGGCCTGGCGGGGATGGGGGGCATGTTGGGCCTGGCGGGGGGCATGGCGGGGGGCCTGGCGGGGATGGGGGGCATGTTGGGCCTGGCGGGGGGCCTGGCGGGGATGGGGGGCATGTTGGGCCTGGCGGGGGGCCTGGCGGGGGGCCTGGCAGGGGGCCTGGCGGGGATGGGGGGCGTTGGGCCACTGGCAACGATAATGCAGACAAACTTGAACGTGGTATTTCTCCCTCCCTGTACGTGTCACATAGGTCCGCGCCCATGAGAAGATCGGGATTTGGCGTGCCATCGCCAAGGAAGTCCGGACCCTGGGGGTCCACCATCGACGGGGCACCCACTGCCGCAAGAGGTGGGAGGACATCCGCCGCGGGACCAAGAAGACCGCCGAGTCTCTGCTGGGGATGGCCTCCCAACGTAGGCGGGGTGCCTGCCGTCAACTGACCCCCCTGATGTTCCGGATCCTGGCGGTGGCCTACCCTGATTTGGATGGGCGCGTGAGGGCAGCACAGCAGACACAAGGGGGTGAGTACAAGCATCATCTACTCTGTTGTCGCGCAGTGGAGGTGTCTGGGTGGGGGAGGAGGGCTGTGGGTCCCCCTAGGCCAGGGCGATATCTGTAGGCTGGGCACCCCCGTAAGCCCCTGTGTCCCCAGCCACCACCCTCAGTAGTGTGTCAGTACAGCCATCCCTGGGCCGTGTCATCCATGGGTGCAGTTGTCAACTCTAGGCGTGTAGGGCATGTTCCACGGAATACGTAGCGGACCCCAAGTGCGCAACTTAGTGCAGGGGGCATCTGTGTCTGTCATGTCCGCTAACTGTACCGGTGATCCATGTACTCAAAATCTCTTTATTTCTCTCCCGCCCCCCCCTTTTTGTTTGTCCTTCTGTGCTTGTGTGCATCAGCATCATCAGGCGGAGGAGAAGTGGCATCGGGGCAGGAGGGAGCTGCATCTCACATGGCCCAGGAGGGCCATGCCACAGAGTCTGACTGGACCAGTGAGACGGAGGGCGAGGGGAGCTCCACGACGGGGACGACTGGACCCTGCAGCGACACGGACACGTCCTCGGAAGGGAGCTCCCTTGCGGGGGTGGCACCATCCGTGCCCCCGCCATTACAGGTACAGCCGCCACCCAGCGCACCATCTCCGCCCTCCCAGCAGCCCCTCAGCGTTCGCCCCGTGCCCGCTCTGCCAGGAAGCCGGGCATCTCCTTCGCCCCAGGCACCTCAGGCCCTGCCCCTGTTACCCCCGCTGCCCTCAGTGAGGAGGTCATTGACCTCCTCCGAATGCTCATTGTTGGGCAGACTACCCTTTTGAATGCCATCCAGGGGGTGGAGAGGGAGGTTCATCGCAGCAATGCGTACCTGGAGGGCATTCATTCGGGTCAGGCTGCCCATCAGCGATCGTTCCAGGCTCTGGCCTCAGCACTGACGGCAGCCATTGTCCCTGTCTCCTGCCTCCCTCTACTAACTCCCTCCTCCCAGTCTCCTGTTCCTCTGCCTGTCCCACCCACACCATCAGACCAGCCTGCACACACCTCAACACCCAAGAGCAGCTCATCCAAACATAAGCACCACAGATCACGCAGACATTCACACAAGCAACATTCCGATGCAGACATGCCAACAGTCACTACCACCTCTGTGACCCCCACCTCCTCGTCTCCCTCCTCCCTCCCTGTGACGTCTACACTCACACCTTCATTCACCTCACCATCAACCAGTGTTTCCATCACCAGCATACCCTCCACTCCAGTCCGCACACGTGCAGTCACCACCCCCACTGCCATTTACACGTCCCCTGTGTCCTCTCCCACTGTGTCTGTCACCCCCTCTTCCACACCACACAAACGCAGCCACCCACCCACCCAACAGCCATCCACCTCACGACAGCCTCCCGCTCCTGCACCTGCACCCAAAGACAGCAAACTTGTCTCGCCTACAACCACATCCTCTCCCTCCACTCCCATACCCACTGTACCTACCACTCTCCATTGTCCCAAGAAAATCTATCTCTCTACTGCTACCTTCTTTCCTGACCCTGAGACCCCCCCTCCTTCTCGTCGGGGTAAAAAGAGCACCTCAGCCACCACCAGCCCTGCAGCCCCCTTGACAAGGGTGCAGGGGTATTGGAGCCCACCAGCCCGCAGGTCTGGATCTTCGCCCAGCAGCAAGGGGACAGCCAGCCCACCCCCTGGGAAGAGGAGCAGAAGGCGGAAGGGCCGCCGCCGGAGCCCGGATTCGATATCCCCCCAGGACACTAGCCAGCCACCGTCAACAGCCACAACTCCAAAGGGAGGAAAGGGCCACAGACTCCCGACTAAGGAGGGCAAGGGCAGCAAGGCGGAGAAGTCAGGCAGCAGGCCTGCTGCCCATGGAGGACCCGTCACAGCTGCCCAGGAGGAGCCCGCAACCCCCATAGCCGCTGCCCCGGGAGGAACCGGCACAGCTGCCCCGGGAGAGCCCACCACCCCCATAGCCGCTGCCCAGGGAGGACCCAGCCCAGCTGGCCAGGAGGGCCCCACCACCCACAGCCCAGGTGGGCATTGAAGGAGCACCATCCCCGCTGCCCAGGAGGGCACCACCAGGCAATGAGCAGTTGGCCATAGAATGGCCGCCGTCTCCAGCACCGCTCCGCTGGGGCCCGCCGTCTCAAGAACCGCTGAATTGGGCCCTTCACGGCAAGAACCGCTGAACTGGGCCCTTCAAGGCAAGAACCGCTGAACTGGGCCCCGCCGTTTCCAGCACCGCTCCGCTGGGGCCCGCCGTCTCAAGAACCGCTGAACTGGGCCCTTCAAGGCAAGAACCGCTGAACTGAGCCCTTCAAGGCAAGAACCGCTGAACTGGGCCCCGCCGTCTCCAGCACCGCTCCGCTGGGGCCCGCCGTCTCAAGAACCGCTGAACTGGGCCCTTCACGGCAAGAACCGCTGAACTGGGCCCTTCAAGGCAAGAACCGCTGAACTGGGCCCCGCCGTCTCCAGCACCGCTCCGCTGGGGCCCGCCGTCTCAAGAACCGCTGAACTGGGCCCTTCAAGGCAAGAACCGCAGAACAGGGCCCCGCCGTCTCCAGCACCGCTCCGCTGGGGCCCGTCGTCTCAAGAACCGCTGAACTGGGCCCTTCAAGGCAAGAACCGCTGAACTGGGCCCTTCAAGGCAAGAACCGCTGAACTGGGCCCCGCCGTCTCCAGCACCGCTCCGCTGGGGCCCGCCGTCTCAAGAACCGCTGAACTGGGCCCTTCACGGCAAGAACCGCTGAACTGGGCCCTTCAAGGCAAGAACCGCTGAACTGGGCCCCGCCGTCTCCAGCACCGCTCCGCTGGGGCCCGCCATCTCAAGAACCGCTGAACTGGGCCCTTCAAGGCAAGAACCGCTGAACTGGGCCCTTCAAGGCAAGAACCGCTGAACTGGGCCCCGCCGTCTCCAGCACCGCTCTGCTGGGGCCCGCCGTCTCAAGAACCGCTGAACTGGGCCCTTCAAGGCAAGAACCGCTGAACAGGGCCCCGCCGTCTCCAGCACCGCTCCGCTGGGGCCCGCCGTCTCAAGAACCGCTGAACTGGGCCCTTCAAGGCAAGAACGGCTGAACTGGGCCCTTCAAGGCAAGAACCGCTGAACTGGGCCCCGCCGTCTCCAGCACCGCTCCGCTGGGGCCCGCCGTCTCAAGAACCGCTGAACTGGGCCCTTCAAGGCAAGAACCGCTGAACAGGGCCCCGCCGTCTCCAGCACCGCTCCGCTGGGGCCCGCCGTCTCAAGAACCGCTGAACTGGGCCCTTCAAGGCAAGAACCGCTGAACTGGGCCCTTCAAGGCAGGAACCGCTGGCCCTTTGGCAGACGTGGCAGGGCAGGATCTGTCTCAGGCAGGGCTGCAGGATGTCCTCTGGCCAACATGCCTCCTCCAGTGGCAGTGGAGTCTGTTATGGACTGCTTGGACTGTGGCTTTGCTCTCCCCAGGATGGCCCAGTGGGCAGGCCACCCACTGTATGGACTGTGGCTTTGCTCTCCCCAGGATGGCCCAGTGGGCAGGCCACCCACTGTATGGACTGTTTGGACTGTGGCTTTGCTCTCCCCAGGATGGCCCAGTGGGCAGGCCACCCACTGTATGGACTGTATGGACTGTGGCTTTGCTCTCCCCAGGATGGCCCAGTGGGCAGGCCACCCACTGTATGGACTGTTTGGACTGTGGCTTTGCTCTCCCCAGGATGGCCCAGTGGGCAGGCCACCCACTGTATGGACTGTTTGGACTGTGGCTTTGCTCTCCCCAGGATGGCCCAGTGGGCAGGCCACCCACTGTATGGACTGTATGGACTGTGGCTTTGCTCTCCCCAGGATGGCCCAGTGGGCAGGCCACCCACTGTATGGACTGTTTGGACTGTGGCTTTGCTCTCCCCAGGATGGCCCAGTGGGCAGGCCACCCACTGTATGGACTGTTTGGACTGTGGCTTTGCTCTCCCCAGGAAGGGCCAGTGGTCATGGAGTCCCCTCGTG
This sequence comes from Pleurodeles waltl, assembly GCF_031143425.1. Taxonomy (NCBI): domain Eukaryota; kingdom Metazoa; phylum Chordata; class Amphibia; order Caudata; family Salamandridae; genus Pleurodeles; species Pleurodeles waltl. Next base: position 693,217,480 of record NC_090438.1, read on the forward strand.
GATCTGGCGTCGTGTACTCAAGTGGCTGAGGTGCCCCCCCTTCCCTTCCCCCTGAGGTGCCTGTCCTTTTTTCTTTCTGATGCCCCTGCAGTGTTCTCTCCGTGGAGTTCTTGTCGTGGGACTGGGCCTTGCCCCTTTACTCAGGACCCCTGTGGTCCACGGACAGTGGTTGGACTACATTTAGTAGCTGTATATATTTTGTACATAGTTTATTTATTTATTTGGATTACTGCTGTCCATTTTTCAATATATCTGCCCGTTTGAGATCTCTTCTTTTGGTCTTTGCATTATTTCGGAAGGGGGGGGTTTGTGGGTTGTGACAGTGATCTGTGGGAATGCATTGATGTGTGTGTTGTAGTGGGTGTGGGTGGGTGGGTGTGTGCCGGTAATCTTTGCCCTCCCCTGTGTCGTAGGTGCAGTACTCACCGATGTCTTCCGCGCCGCCGGGCGTGCTCCTGGTACAGGAGCAGGTATAGGAGTGCGGGGATGACCTGCAACTCGGGTTCCATACTGCCGGAATCTCGCGTGCTGTATGTGGAGGTGAGCGTTTTCCCGTTCGTAGTCTGTTTCCGCCGTGTTTTTATCGGCGGTGCTCCCGCCCCGGAAAAGGTGGCGGATTGGTGGGTCGTGATAGGGTGGGCGGTACATTGTCTGCCGCCTGGCTGTTGGCGGGGACCGCCGCGCTGTTTGTTTGTTCCGCCGTGGCGGGCGGAGTGTTAATGCGGCGGGCTGTGTTGGCGGTTCCCGCCAGGGTCAGAATTGCATATTTTGGACCGCCGGCCTGTTGGCGGGTTGGCCGCCGCTTTATCACCGACCGCCAGGGTCAGAATGAGGGCCAGAGTGTAAAGCATTCAAATATCACAAAACAGTAATTAAATAAAACACAGGAAACAGTTTAAAAATCTATAACAAATAGATTCTATTTTTATCTTTAAAATGACACCAAAATGAATAATATCGGATAAGGGGAACCGGAGATATGAATTTTTAAAGAATTGGTTTTTTTTTAGCGCCTAGAAACAAAAAGCGCCAATCGGGTCATCTGGTTGCACCTCGACCGGGGCAAAGTCAAAGTTTAAGGCCGACCGCGATGGAGCCCTGCTCGGCTACAGGCCACGGGAGGCCTCGGGTAAAAGTTTACCTTCACACTTAGGGGGTTATTCTAACTTTGGAGGAGGTGTTAAATCGTCCCAAAAGTGACGGAAAAGTGACGGATTTACCACCAGCGGTATTACAAGTCCATTATATCCTATGGAACTCGTAATACGGCTGGTGGTATATCCGTCACTTTACCGTCACTTTTGGGACGGATTAACACTCCTCCAAAGTTAGAATAACCCCCTTAGTCTCTTTTTCGAAGATTTTCTCCAGCGGGACGAACCTGCCAGTCCAATCCGACCTCCTGGAGCCCTTCTCCGGATACGCGATGCAGGAATCCTCGGTGGAGATTTTTACCTTCGGACTTAGTCGTTTTTTCGAGGTGAAAATCCTTCGACCGGGGTAAACCTGGATCTTGATCCGACGTCCATGGAGCCCTCCTCGGATACTCTGGCTGGGAGGTCCCGGTCAACTTTTTACCTTCGGAATTAGGGGGTCATTCTTGGACCGCCAGGGCAAAAATGACTAAAGCACCGCCAACAGGCTGGCGGTGCTTTGTTCCCTATTCTGACGCAGTCGCACCGCCGGGGCCGGCGGTTTCCCGCCGTTTATGCCCTGGCCGGTGATAATCCACCAGGGCAGCGCTGCAAGCAGCGCTGCCCTAGGGATTATGACCCCCTTACCGCCAGCCTGTTTCTGGCGGTTTGCACTGCCAGGAAGAGGCTGGCGGTAAGGGGTGTCCTGGAGCCCCTGGGGGCCCCTGCACTGGGCAGACAGTGAAAAGCACGACGGGTGCAACTGCACCCATCGCACGGCCGCAACACCGCCGGCTCCATTAGGAGCCGGCTCCTGTGTTGCAGCCTCATTCCCGCTGGCCCGGCGGGCGCAAACTTGGTTTGCGCCCGCCGGTCCAGCAGGAATGTCGGAATGGGGGCCGCGTGAGTGCGGCTGCGCCGCCCGCCAAGGTCGGAATGACCCCCTTAATCTCTTTTTAGGAGATTTACCGGGACGAACAAGCAAATCAGGCCGGGTCGCGGTTGAGGCAAACCGGCTAGAGTTGCCGCGGCGGGTCGGTCCCTCTATGGAGCTTTTTTTCAAAAGTTCTCCAAACTTCTCCAAATTTCTGGGGCTTCTCCCAGATGTCCTTTTAAGGTTCTTTTGGGGTCCACAGCTCACCCCAAGGATCCAGAAGTTCTGAGATGGTCCTTGGGGGTGCGGACTACAACTCCCAGAATGCACCTGCCGCAAACTCCTTTTTGGCCACTGGACAGTTGTCAGCTGGTCGCTTTCTTCAGGAGTTGGTGCAGGGGACTCTGGTTAGCAATCTTTCACCTGTAGCAAACAGGGAGTCCCTCCCTGAACTAGTTGAAGCCAGGCAAAGACCTTCTTGTGTTGAAGCCCAAGCGTGCAGCTGGTGCAGTCCTTCTGAGTGCAGGTTCCAGGTGCCGGCCAGGGGTCCAGCAGGGCAGTCCTTCTTCTTCTGTAGTTCTTCCTTATTGGATGTGGTAGGGAACTGAGGTGTGGGTGCAGGTCTGCCAGTTTTATCCTTGTTCCTGGGTGAAAAGCAGGGCGGTCCTGGTTCTCCAATCAGGTGCAGGGTCCTTCCCCCTGTGATGACCACTTCCTGGGAAGTGTGGCAAAAATCAATCCCAGGAGGCAACATTCTCTAAAAATCCATCATGGCTGAATCAGATTTTTGGAGGTTACATCTGGCTGAGCCCACCCACTGGTGTGGGTAAAAATCATAAACACACCCCTCTCCTGCCCTCTCCTAATCTAATCAAGGGGGCACCTATTTGTCTGGGGTTGCAGGATGTGGGGGTGTTGCTGGTTGCTCCAAATGTCCTTCTCTGCCTTTGAAGACCAGTTTGGCAGCCCTCCCCCTTCCTGCCTCACCATCTGCTGAGGGGAGATTCCTTTTCACAGGCACATTCCTTTGTGTGAAGCCAGGCCACTTCACATCTCATCAAGGCAGCTTGGCCAAGCTGCTAGAGGCTGGCCAATCAGAGCACAGCAGCAAAAACAATGCAGGGTTTAAATTGGCAACTTTTCAGGTAAAGTTTAAAACTCTTTACCTGAACAAGTTATATTAAATCCCACAACTGGAAGTTGTGGGATTTATTACAACAATTCATTTGATACCAAATTCTTAGTATGCATCATTTAAGGAGACTTTAAAAATTAAAATAAAGCCTCCCCATTCTAGCCTATGAAGGCCATTTACTACAATGAGGGAAAAACGAATTTGGCTGTTTTGACCTCACCAGGGCTTATAAAACTATTTTTATAAAGTCCCTGCTTATAGTTACATGGCACCCAGCCCTAGGGGCACATAGGGCACACCTTAGGGGTGACGTATATGTAAAAATAAGGTAGTTTAAGACTTTGGAACTACTTTTAATTCCAAAGTCGAATTTGCATATAACTTTAATTTAAAAGCAGCCAGCAAGGCAGGCCTGCCTTTAAAATGACACTGGGCACCTCAGCAGTACACCTATGGGTGCACTACCTATGCTGTGGTCCCTAAACCTACATGCCCTACCATATACTAGGGACTTATAGGTAGGTTAACTTAGCCAATTATAATTAGCCTAATTTGCATATCCAGTTTACACAGAGCACAGGCCTTGGGACTGGTTGCAGTACCCAGGGCACCATCAGAGTCAGGAAAACACCAGCAAAAAGTGGAAAATGGGGGCAAAAAGTTAGGGGGCCTCTGCAATCAGCCCTGTTTTCTCACAAACATGTCATGTGTGAGGTAATAGTTGAGGTTGTAATTAGCTCCCTGAACTATAACTGGCAACTGTTTCTATTTTTGGGGGGCTTAAAGCGTCACAATATGACTGACATTTTGACCTAACTATAACGTCCGTTTAACCTTTAATTTTTCAGTAAAATTCTGGAACGGGGGTTCAAAATAATGTACGTTTTTTTTCGATACCTAATTATTACTTCACTTTAACCTTTGTTTTCTTCAGTGAATTTCAGTGTTTTTAATATAAACCTGACTATAACGTATCTTCAATGTTTGTGTTTTTCAGTGAATTTCTGTTGTTTTTTAGCATAAAGTAAAATGATATTGGATAGCTAGGTATAATGCCAATGCTGTACTCAGTTTTTCCTTTGATTTTTCTGTAATGAGCTCTAATTTTCCAACTTAATGCCTCTGATATTTGTTATTATTGTTTTACTTTCAACAGGCCACACAGAACATCCACAAGAATCTACTATCAATGGGAGTGACTCATGGGAGTTCTGTGGAGGTTTTACTTCTTGTTACAACTCCTGCTAGATACTGCTGGACCCATGACAAAAAAATTGTGTTTAGTTTGAAAGAGCACTTCTTAATTTGGAGACTAGCACTTTTCTCATTCACTCAGTTTACAAGGATCACTTGAGATTTTTTCTGAAACTATTGTCTTTTTAATTATTTGCAGTCCTGTCAGTTTACCGTGGAACTATTGAGAGATCTATGACATACACGAAAAACATCTAATTGGTTGAGATCAATGTCTTGCTTCATTTTAAGGAAATTCCCACCCTTTCAACCTCATCTAGGAATGGCACTTTCATGTGATAACATTGTGTGTTGGCCTCTACAATTTATATTGTACTTTTGTATTTTTTGGAGAATTCACCATAGCACTAGGGGTTGAGAGGAAGCATGAGCTGTGGGAGTAGCAGGCCACCTCTTGCCAGCCCACCAAAGAGTTGCTGGTATGGCAACGTTTACAAATTTCCTCAGGCTGCAAAAAAGTCTCTTCAAGATTTGTGCTGCACAACCTCTGTAAAAAAAAAATTCTGATGGACATACAAAAAGTACTGCACTAATGGTAGGTGGAAGTAAATCTGGTCCATGCACCTTGCACGTCTTGCATGTGCAAAGCACCAAAAGCAGGAGAAAGAGGCATCCACCTCTAGATTTGGACGATCAATTCGACCAAGAAATCGGTGCCTCAGTAAGTGCGGAAGATCTCTCTTACCTTGAACCAGCCTACCAGCACATCACAACTTACTGCCACAGGTGTTCGAAGGTAGTCTATATTGGAGCACCACTATCAGGAACAATTTTTCATGATACACAAGTGTCTGACGACAAACAATTTTTTTTATTTTTTTCTCACAACCAGGTTTTGATGCCCTTTGGTTTTAAAGTTCAACCTCATAAAAAAAACAAAATCCCTCCAAAAATAAAAAAATGTTAAAACAATTGCTAAGAAAATGTTTCTTTTAGAACCGTCTTTGCTGGTTTAAAAAGAGAAAAAAATAATGTTGTCTCTCATGTATAGGTCTTTTGTTGGCATACCAATGTAGTCTGAGACAGCCGTCTCTGCATATTAATAAAAGAAAAGCCTAATAACAAAACACGTATGAAAGTAGATTTGTCTTACATGTATAAGATATTGCTTGAGATTGGTGTTGCTTCTTTCGAGAACACCTAAACAAAATTTTTATTTGTATTTATAAACTGACAAAATCAATTTTTGTGTTGGTTTATGAATAATAGTAACTAAGTGCAATCCAACCCTTTGCATTACGTTTCAACCACAGGGTGCTCCATAGGTGTGATATGGGAATTATCATGCATCCACCTATGGTTTGTTGGCAAATCTATATCTACAATTACTTGTACACATGCCAAAATCCTGTACCACTCTAAGGCTGGCATAGCAAGGAGAAACATTTTTATTTCTCTTCTTTTTTTTCTCTTTCTATGTGCTGTATTCTACAGTAAATATAATATAAAATATAAAAAACCTCAAGGGGTAGTTTTAAACAATGCTGTGCAGGGCAAATGCTGTGTGTAAGAGGCAGGTGGCCACATGAGGATTGAGTGTCTGGAGAGAATGGGCTCTCTGCAAATACTTTTGTAGAAGACAAAGGGTGTGCATAGCAGGGACTTGACGACCATGTAACCAAGCTTGACTGTCTGAAGGGAGTGTGGTCCCATGGAAGACTTTTGTACAAGTTGAAAACTGTGCGTAACAGGGGGTAGGCCACCGAATGAGACTTAGGCGTCTTGAGGGCATGGGATCTCTGAGAAGATGTTCAAACAAGGACAAAGGTGTGTTTAGCAGGGACTTATCCACCTAATTGGGTTTGGGTGTCTGGAGGGAGTGGGCTCTCTGTCAAGAGTTTTGTACAAGACAAAGTGCGTGCCTAGGAGGGGTTTGACTATCTAATGGAGCTTGAGTGTCTGGAGGGAGTGGGCTCTCCATGAAGACTTTTGCACAAGCTAAAGAGCGTGCATAGCAGGAGTTTGACCTCATAATGTGGCTTGGGTGTCTGAGGGAGCTGGGTTTCAGTGAAAACATTTCTACAAGATGAAGGATGTGTGTAGACGGGTCTTGGCCACCTAACAGCACATGAATGTCTGGAGAAAATAGGCTATCTGTGAAGCCTTTTGTATCATGTGAAGGCTGTGCGTTGTATGGTCTTGGCCACATAATGGTGCCTGGGTGTCTGGAGGAAGTGAGCTTTCTATGAAGACTTGTGTACAAGACAAAGAATGTGCTTTGTAGGGTCTTCTTGAAAACCTAGCAGGGCTTCGGTGTCTAGAGGAAGTCCCTTCCCCCATTAGACTTTTGCACAAGATTAAGGATGTGTATTGTTTGGTCTTGGCCACATAATGAGGCTTAGGTTTCTGGAGGGAGTGGGCTGTCCATTAAGACTTTTTGTAATGGGTGTAGGGTGTGCGTTGCAAGGGCTGGCCACCTAATGGGACTTAGGTGTCTGGAGACAGTGGTATCTCTGTGAAGCCATTTGCTCAGGGTCAAAGGGTGTGCGTAGCAGGGGCTTGTCCCCCAAATGTGGTGTGGGTGTCAGGAGAAAGTGGTCTCTTAGTGAAGACAGCTAAAGACAACGGGTGTGCGTAGCAGGTGGTTGGCTACCTAATGGGGCTTGGGTGTCTGGAGGGGGTGGGCTCTCCCTGAAGACTTTTGTAAAAGATGAAGCATTTGTGTAGCAGAGACTTGACCTCCTAATGTGGCTTAAGGGAGTGGGCTCTATGTAAAAGCTTTTGTAAAATAAGAAGGGTGGGCATAGTAGGTTCTTGTCCACTTGATAAGGCTTGGGTGTCTAGAAGGAGTGGTACCTCTGTGAAGACTTCTGTACAAGGAGTAATGTAGCGAGGGATGTAGGGTTTTGGCCACGTAACAGACCTTGAGTATCTAGAAGGAGTGGGCAGTCCATGAAGACTTTTGTACCAGGCAAAAGGTTTTCATAATAGGGTCTTGGTTACCTAAAGGGGGTTGGCTACCTGGAAGGACTGGGCTCTCCATCAAAGCTTTTGTTCAAGGGCAAAGGTGTGCATTGTAGGGTCTTGGCCACATAACAGAACTTGAGTGACTGGAGAGAGTGGGCTCTCCATCAAGATGTTCGGAAAAGGCAAAGGGTGTATGTAGTTGGAGATCGCCACCTAGCAGGGGATGAGTCTCTGGGAGAGTGGGCTCTTTGTGAGAACTTTTTTACAGGGTCAAAGACTGAGTAGTAAGGGCTTGGCCACCTAACAGGGCTTGAGTGTCTAGCGGGAGCCTACTCCCTCTTTGAGAAAGATGAAGGTTGTGTGTTGTATTGTTTCGGTCAACTGATGGGGCTTAGATGTCTGGAGGGAGTTGACTGTTTATGAAAGCTTTTGTACCAGGAGGTGGATGTGCATAGTAGGGTCTTGGACACATAACAGGGCCCAGGTGTCTGGAAACTGCGGGCTCTCCGTGAAGACTTTTGTACAAGAAAATTCACAAATATGTTTGAAAGTTCATGACTTCACCAACAAATGTGTCTGCAGTGATCTGAAACAATTTATCACCTCCCTGTTCGCCTTCAGATGCAGCTAACCTTTTTGCCTGTAGCACTCCCATCAGTATGACACATTAGCTCTTAATTCCTTAATTCATCTAGTAATACCCTCGAAAGAACCAACAACTATCACAACACTGCCTCCGCCATTGTCTTCAGATGCAAACTGAAGCATTTGTTGGTGAACTTTCAAGCATATTTGTGAATTTTTTATTAATCTATTTCGTTTGATGTAAAATGCTCATGTTTTTTTTCTGTTAACCTTGAGAATTATTACAGATATCATTAAAGAGTATTTTATTGAAGCCCTGGCTACGCGGATTGGATCTGTGAAACACATGGTGCCTTCTTCAGCTGTTGTAACATTTGATCTTTACACCGCTGACAACATTTGGAATGGAAATTATTGCACTTTATAATAACTTCATGTGACTACTGTCTTCATACTTGTATTCATATATATTTATTGTCATGTACTGCTATTTGGGTACTTTTGTATGAAAATTATTATATTGTACAATAATCTCATGAATCTACTATCTTCAGGTCTATTCAAGTAAATCATTTGAATACTTTATTTTGGTGTATTGTGACTTTATGACTTTAAGGAGGACTCTTTTTAGAAAATGTTGACTTTCCACCCTCTTGCACTATTACCTCAATTAAAGATTTACTTGCTTTTCAGTAAAATTTGAACTAAACTTAAGGCATACAGGAGCCTCAGGTTACTTGAATCGTATCAAAACAAACAAGAGATTATATTCTATAATTCTATTTGTTCCCAGTTTGAGGAGGAAGGTGTTAGATGAAAGGTACCCACCTATATGGAAATCTTTTTCAGAGTCATTGTACAGTTGTCCAGAGAATGCCTGTTAAATACATAAAGGTCAGAACCTGTTAAGACCTCGAAGAGGCTCGACACCGAAAAACAAGAAGTTGGTAGAACAATAAAAAGAAGTGTGAATATTCAAACCTACCCTAATACAGTCAAGCCTTTAGCCATCAATTAATAAACAATTGAAAATTATCATTACTGTGCTTCAAAGACTAAATACAATGGCTCTCAAATAGGCTATGATTTTATAATTGATTTATTTTTTATGTGAAAGAATATGCTATCCCTTGACGGCTCAATTCAGAAAGATCCTCCAAAATTGTGGCAGAGCCTCCACACTCTTGGCGCAGTCTCCGCACTTGTGGCAGAATCTCCCCACTGCACTTTTTCATTGTGGGGTTTCCACCTCTTCCATGACTGCAGAGCCTCTGCCACAACAGCTGAGGCTCTTTGCGAATTGGGGCCTGAATATTTTAAATAATGAATTAATTCAAAATGATTTTTCAACAAATATCAAAAAGAAAGTTGTATGGAGTATGACCTGTTTTTGATTGGTAAAATGAATGAAGAGACTCTGGATTAAGGAGCACTAAACAATACTTGCACGTTTTAAGAAGTAATGTATGCAATATGTAGGATAATATGGATCCCAAGATTAAGAGATGATCTGCATTCCATAAAATAATAATTGAGGAGTTATTTCCTGAAAGAGAACATTGTTATGCTAATCTATGCTTTTGCAAAAAGAGGCAGCAAATCATGACAAAAGAAGTACCAAATGAATTTTAATTTTAATAAAACCAATACATGAAAAAACAATAGAAGTATTTAGTATTTAGAAAAGAAACATACACCATACACTGAAATGCATGAAAATGTATAATTCGTTTTGTGTTTTTTTAGTAAAATTGATTTATCATGAATTAAAAATGATACTGTTTGGTGCATGTAGTATTAAAAAGCGTTCTGCAGTCAGGCTTTCAAGCAATGTCACCTTTACTTAGAAACGAAGCACTAAGGCAACAGAACATAACATGACCCTATATGTTTAACTTTGCTTTGTAAAACCATTAGCATTTTGAAACAATGAACGTGACTCACTCTTAACTGGACAGCTTAACATCAGCCGCAGAGTCTTGTAAGAGTTGAGAAAGTAGCTTCATTTAAATCTGAGTCTGGCATTGCACAGTGGCTGGAGTAATCATCGAAGAAATCGGTAGTGCCTCTATCTGTGGTAGACTTCATCAGTGCAATTAAGGCAAAACCATAATAACAAGGCATTAAGGTATGGGTGGCCATACCACTGCAACAGCGTACCTCATAAAATATGTTTGTAGCTAACTGCAAGCCACAGAGAACACTACTGAAAATAATGGAACAGTTGAGTTACCTTGACAGGTGCATGTGCTTACTGAGAAACAAAGTGTTCAAGTTTTGGACTCCGTGAAACATTACTAGAGGACTTCTAAGGGGCCGGCCTGCCCACTGCAATTTGGTGCAACTGTTATTGGCACGTGTTTTTTTGTTGTGATCACTTGTGTTAGAATGTACTAACCTAGTAGTCTAGATCGAACAGACATAATTTATATTTTCTCTAGACTCTTAGGGGGTCATTCCGACCCTGGTGGTCATGGACCGCCAGGGCCAGGGACGGAGGAAGCACCGCCAACAGGCTGGCAGTGCTTCAGGGGCAATTCTGACCGCGGCGGTAAAGCCGCGGTCAGAAAAGGGAAACCGGTGGTTTCCCGCCGGTTTTCCCCTGCCCCAGGGAATCCTCCACGGCTGCTTGCAGCGCCGCCATGGGGGTTCCGACCCCCTTCCCGCCAGCCTGTTCCTGGCGGTTTACACCAGGAAGAGGCTGGTGGGAACGGGTGTCGTGGGGCCCCTGGTGGCCCCTGCAGTGCCCATGCCACTGGCATGGGCACTGCAGGGGCCCCCTAACAGGGCCCCATTAAGATTTTCAGTGTCTGCAAAGCAGACACTGAAAATCGCGATGGGTGCCACTGCACCCGTCGCACACCAGCAACTCCGCCGGCTCCATTCGGAGCCGGCTTCATCGTTGCTGGGGCTTTCCCGCTGGGCGGGCGGGCGGCCTTTTGGCGGTCGCCCGCCTGCCCAGCGGGAAAGTCAAAATGACCGCCGTGGTCATTTGACCGCGGTACGGTCTTTTGGCAGTCTCCGCCCGTCGGAATGACCCCCTTAATCTAAAACCAACCATACACAGAAAAACCTTGCTGGTTAGCAGTAGACCTGGGAAAGGAAAATGGAACAGGAGAGAAAACAGAAACACTTGGGCCCTCATTTATACTTTTGCGTCAAACCGTTTACCGCCGGATAGCAGCATTTCTGGACGCCAGCTGGGCGTCATATTTAGGGAATTACTCTAGCCGGCAGTAAGGCCCGGTTAGTGTCAAAATAAATGACGCTAACCCGGGTGGGGGAGGCGTAGTGGAAACAGGAGGTTGTGCCTCAAAGAATGGCGCTGGTGAAGTTAGAGTCAGAAAAATGACCCTAACCTGACTAGTGTTATTTCTTGACGCATAACTCCCATGGACATGACTCCTGTCTTAGTATTGAAAGGAATCATGCCCCCCTGCCCAATGGCCATGCCTTGGGCATGGCCATTGGGCACAGTGCCATGTAGGGGGGCCGAAGTTAGGCCCCCCTTTGGTACTTAAAAAAATAAAATTACCTGGACTTACCTGGGATGGGTCCCCCCATCCTTAGGTGTCCTCCAGGTGTGGGTGGGGGTGTCCCTGGGTGTAGGGAAGGGCGCCTGTGGGCTGTTTCCATGGCCTCTGACCATGGAAAATGTCCCACAGGTCCCCTGATGCTTGCCCTGACCCAGGCGTTTAATAATGGCGCTAAACAGGTTGAGCACCATCATTTAAGGCCCTCATCCTCCGTGCGTGATTTTTGCACGTGCGGATAAATAAGGCGCAAAGACCTCAGTCATTTTTTGCCCGGGAACGCATCTCATGCATCTCATTGAAGTAAGGTAGTTTTCCACAGGCAAATAATGACGTTTACTCCAATACTTAGATTGTAAGCGGGTCTAGCATCAAAATATAAATATGGAGTTAAGTTTGCACCGGATTTGCGTAAAAAAATAATGCTGCAAATCCAGCGCAAACAGAGTATAAATATGCCCCTTGATACCACCTCTTACATTTTATATGCAACTATGCATTGCCTTCCACTGGATGAGTGCTGATACAGAAAAATATCAACCTTGCTACAGTGACTAATATCTTCAATTGCATATGCTATATCTTCAGAATATGTCTGTGTTTACTACTTGCTAAGGTTGAGAAAACACTGAACTAGAGATATAATGCAAATACTATGGCAGTGATTCTAACCGCGTCGGGCGGCGGTCGCCGGCCGCCATGCGGTTACCGGCAAATGACCGCACAGCGGTCACAAGACCGCGGCGGCCATTCTGGCTTTCCTGCTGTGCTGGCGGGCGACCGCCAAAAGGCCGCCCGCCAGCACAGCGGGAAAGACACAGCAACGATGAAGCCGGCTCCGAAAGGAGCCGGCGGAGTTGCTGGAGTGCGACGGGTGCAGTAGCACCCGTCGCAAATTTCAGTGTCTGCTAGGCAGACACTGAAATTCCTTTTGGGGCCCTCTTACGGGGGCCCCTGCAGTGCCCATGCCATTGGCATGGGCACTGCAGGGGCCCCCAGGGGCCCCGCGGCACCCCCTACCGCCATCCTGTTCGCGGTAGGGGGTGTCAGAATCCCCATGGCGGCGGAGCGCGCTCCGCCGCCATGGAGGATTCTCAAGGGCAGCGGAAAGTCGGCGGTACACCGTCGACTTTCCGTTTCTGGCCGCGGCTGAACCGCCGCGGTCAGAATGCCCAGCGGTGCACCGCCAGCCTGTTGGCGGTGCTACCGCAGTCATTCGCCCTGGCGGTTTTTACCGCCAGGGTTAGAATGACCCCCTATGTATTAAATGGATGTCAAGAATATTCAGAACTAATATACTTTTTTCCCAACATACAACTTCTATCATAGGTTCAAACTATCTGCTTTGAAATACTTCAATTGGTGATGGCTTCATGATCTGCTGTATAACACAATGTAAAATTATAAATTTCACCTGGCAACAGGCACTCATGTTCCTAATCTGTATTGCTACCTTAATATAATAGGTGTATCAATATTAAAATGTATCATAGTCTTTGGTGGATGATGATCTTTCATGTTACACTGAATAACAACATGTGCAAAGTACAAATTGATAGCACTTAAACAATATTCCTTGAAACAGTTTTTAATAGAATTGGTCTCCTCAAAAATTGATTCTTAAGAACACTTTTCTGTATCCAGTTCAGACTTCTTTTGATTAAAAGATGACCATAAGGTTTCCACGATTTTCCTTATCCCTGGTAGCAAGGTCCTGACTGCAGCAACAATGTACCTCTATTGCATATCAGGGAGGCTCTTGACCATGAATAAATTATTTAGTGACTTCAAAATGTCTGTATCTACTTGCAGATCTCGTGAGAGTCCTGTGACTTCAAAAAAATCATGTACTTTACTTGACTGAACCTAGATGTATTGCATAGTGTATCCAGCAAAGGCTGAATCCTCTCTCCAGGGAGGGCCAACGCTCCATGCACACAACCAGCCTTTTCTGTTAGTGCACACTTGCTGTCAGTTAAATGTATCGCATCTCATCTCTTGTCAAATGTGAAGAGGTGAGTGAAGGCCACAGATCATGACACTATGGCACGTAAATGCAATTGATGGATAGAGTAGTGAGGTATGGTGTTTCATCATTTGCGAGCATCTAACATTGTATCCTAAACATTATTAGGTTCTTATTAATGTTTTTTCACTCAGCATTTTTCATGTATTTACTTTTCTTCACCCCTTTCTAAAGTCTTACCTTAGGCTGCCAAATGATTTTTAATGGATGACACTTAGGCCCTCATTACGACCCTGGTGGTCGGTGATGAAATGGCAGCAATACCGCCAACAGGCTGGCGGTAAGTACTGCCAAATTATGACCATGGTGGTGATATCTCCAAAAGACAGCCAATGTACCACACCGACTGCCGGGGCAGAAACAACAGTCATAATGGCAGTAGCTGCCCACAGCCAGGCGGAAGACAAAGTACCGCTCACCATATTATGACATGCCAAACTGCCACCTTTTCCGGGGCGGTATCAATGCCATCAAAAGGCTGGCGGAAACAGAGCACAGTAGTGAAAGGACTCACCATTGGAGACACACGGAAGAACCACACTGTCATGGAACCAGACCTGCAAGTCTTCCCGATGATTTTCTACGTTATGCTCCACCACGAACACCAACGCCGGCGAAGACAATGATGGTGAGTAAAGCCGCCCAGCCCACAAGGGAGGGGGGAGGAAAATGAGAGGGACACACACACGCACAACACACACCCCATACACACACACCATACACACAACTAGCTGCACAAGAAAAACAATTTATCCCCATAAATTGTCTGAATAATGCAAGGACAACAGGAATTGACTAAAGTGATTGCAATAAGATCAGCATCAAAAGTAATATTTCGATTTGGCAATGCAACAGATATGTACAAATGTACAAAAAAGGGACACTCCCCAGTCCTCAGCTAACAGGAGCCACATGGCCACAGGGCAAAGTCCAAGGCCCCACTCGTTCCCTACACCAATGTGGAGAGAACACTGCAGGGGCATCAGTTGGCAAATAGCAGGCACCACGGGGAAGGGGGAGCACCTCAGCTAGATGCTGAAACAAGACCACTGGTTCTGAAGGGGCCAACAAGCCCTGTGCATGGACCTGGGGAGTGCAAGGCCACAGTCTGTCAGGTGGGTGACTTGCCCACTGGTTCTAGAGGGGGCAACATGCCCTGTGCTTGGTCCTGGGGAGTGCAAAGCCACAGTCTCTCAAGTGGGTGTCTTGCCCACTGGTTCTGGAGGGGGCAACATGACCTGTGCTTGGTCCTGGGGAGTGCAAGGCCACAGTCTCTCGGTTGGGTGCCTTGCCCAGTGGTCTGGAGGGGGCAACATGCCCTATGCTTGGTCCTGGGGAGTGCAAGGCCACAGTCTCTCAGGTGGGTGACTTGCCAACTGGTTTTGGAGGGGGCAACATGTTCTGTGCTTGGTCCTAGTGAGTGCAAGACCACAGTCCGTCAGGTGGGTGACTTGCCCACTGGTTCTGGAGGGGGCAACATGCCCTGTGCTTGGTCCTGGGGAGTGCAAGGCCACAGTCTCTCATGTGGGTGACTTGCCCACTGGTCTGGAGGGGGAAACATGCCCTGTGCTTGGTCCTGGGAAGTACAAGGCCACAGTCTCTAAGCTGGGTGACTTGCCCACTGGTCTGGAGGGGGAAACATGCCCTGTGCTTGGTCCTGGGAAGTGCAAGGCCACAGTCTCTCTGGTGGGTAAATTGCCCACCAGTTCTGGAGGGAGCAACATGCCCTGTGCTTTGTACTTAAGAAGACTGTCCTGCTGCTACCAGAGGTCTGCTGTGCTGCTTGAAGCCTGCCTTGTATCATCAGAGGACTGCCCTGCTGCTTGAGGCCTGCCTTGCTGCTTAATCATAGCACTACAAGAGTGACTTCAAGCGCTAGTTAGCTGGCCTCCTGTTCTGAGCTACAGGGACACAAAAAGCTCCAACAATCTTGAACCCACACCTGGATGCTGCCTTAAGTGAATTCTGACCATCAAGTGGTGCCAACCCAGTCCTGGAGCCTTGAATGTGGTGCTAAGGGAGCCCAAACAACCAGTACCCAAAACTTATCCTTTAAAAGGTGTTATGAGAACTGACAGGAGACCGGGACCTACCTGCTCACCGATCCGTCCAAGGTGCATTGCCTGTCCGTCTGACTTTGTGGTAGTTCCTCCTACATTCTTCTTCATAGAAGCAAGTCATATTTAGCAGTTCCGTTTTGGAAGTTTCCAGCTTAGTGGAGCCCTTGTTGGTTACAGCTTGCAGGTTCCTCCTGCTGGAGATTTTTGAATTCCAAAAGTCAGAACATAGAAATCTTCACCACAACTTTGTCCAGCATCTGTCCAACAATGACACCTCTTCCTCGGACACGGCCGGCTGCTATGTCCCACCAAACCTTACCTTCTCAGACATTTTTCTACAAACGTTTTTCTAAGCCCTAAGGTAAGCTTAGTCCAGGCCCAATCCAGTTTGTGAAATTGAATATATGCTCCTTTTTTGCGTTCAGCAACAAATTTTGACTTTGCCCCATTGTCACTTGACTAGATGACTAAGGTCAGACCTTTGATCTTTTAGGCACTAGATTTCACAAAAAACTATAAACAGATTCATAAATCTGGTTCTACTGATTAGATTTATTTATTTTTCCTGTCATTTTCTTTATAATAATTTTCTCAATTTTTCTAACTTGGTGTTGGATTTTTTTGGTGTTGAGTTTTCACTTTATGACTATTTGAATACTTCATAAATACTTTAAACATTGTCTATAAGTTATGCCTTACAGCTTTTGTGTGGAGCTACCAGAGGGTTACTCACAGGTTATTTTTTTTTATTTTTTTTTTATTGAGCATTTTACGATATAAATAATACAACAAACAAACTTGCCAGTTATCATCATTAGTGTGTTACATATAGTATGCTATTAGGTGTCATACAGAAAGGAACATATTACAATAGTCAACATGTCCATATCAATAAAGATTACAAGCCCCTAGACTGGACACATGGGCTTGGAGGGTCACAATATTCTGCGTTAGTGTGTAAAGAGGGCAGCCGCGGAAGAAAACAGGGGTAGCGATCAGGATCATGCTAGTGTTACGGGCATTTTCTACATGATGTGAGAGGAGAGGAGTGCGATGTATCCCTACCGCCACCCTCTTCCTAGGGATCATACACTTAGGGGCATATTTATACTCCGTTTGTGCCGGAATTGCGTCGTTTTTTTGACGCAATTTCGACGCAAAACTAACTCCATATTTATACTTTGGCGTTAGACGCGTCTAGCGCCAAAGTCCATGGAGTTAGCGTCATTTTTTAGCGTGGACACCTACTTTGCGTTAATTATATGCATGATAGGCGTTCCCGTCTAAAAAATCGACTCCGAGGCATGTGCGTCGGATTTATACTCCCGGACAAAATTCACGCCCGGGAGTGGGCGGGTCAAAAAAAATGACGTACGGACGATTTTGCGCCGTTTTTTAGCGCCTGCAAAAGGCAGGCGTTAAGGGACCTGTGGGCTCTGAAGGAGCCCAGAGGTGCCCTCCCATGCCCCCAGGGACCCCCCCTGTCACCCTTGCCCACCCCAGGAGGACACCCAAGGCTGGAGGGACCCATCCCAGGGACATTAAGGTAAGTTCAGGTAAGTTTTTATTTTTATTTTTTTTGTGGCATAGGGGGGCCTCATTTGTGCCCCCCTACATGCCACTATGCCCAATGACCATGCCCAGGGGACAGAAGTCCCCTGGGCATGGCCATTGGGCAAGGAGGCATGACTCCTGTCTTTGCTAAGACAGGAGTCATTTCTATGGGGGTTGGGAGTGAAAAAAAATTGCGCAAATCGGGTTGAGGCGAAAAAATTGTCTCAACCTGACTTGCCCCATTTCTTGACGCCCAAGCCCCATATCCCCCTACGCCGGCGCTGCCTGGTGTACGTCGTTTTTTTAACGCACACCAGACGGCGCCGGCGGCTAACGCCGGCTAACGTCATTCAATAAATACGGCGCCCGCATGGCGCTTCAGAATGGCGTTAGCCGGCGCTAAGTTTTTTTGACGCAAAACTGCGTTAGCGCAGTTTTGCGTCAAAAAGTATAAATATGGGCCTTAGAGTATCTCCTACTGATTCCCTGCTTGATGTTCCCGAGCCCAACTCACAAACGGATCCCAGATGTCACGGGGCCTAGATGCAGCTGGCATTAACTCCCAGAATGTGGTTAGCTGCGTGTGCCCGTAAGTTACATCCGCCAGCCAATCCCTCACCTCGTTCACCCTCTGCCTACCCCAATGGATCGCCACCCGTCGCTTAGCAAACAGTAGAAGTAATGCATGCAGCCTGCGCACTGCTGGCGGAGTGTCCCTGACATACCCTAGCAGCCCAAGCAGAGGGGAAGGGACGTCCGAGCAGCCCACTATCTGGTTTACCGATACAAAAACCTGAGACCAATAACCCTTCAACCTCGGGCAGGACCACGCTATATGTAGAAAAGAGGCCGAGGCCGACCCACATCGCCAACATTCATCCGTCTCCCTAAGCCCCATTCTTTTCAGGCTGATGGGGGTTCTGCAGAACCTATGCAAGTATTTAAAATGTATTAAACGCAGCTTGTAATTTGGCGAAAGTTCAGAAAGCTGCCCACAGCAGTACTCCCACTGTTCCTCAGAAATCTCAGGCTGGAGCTCCTCATTCCAATGCAGCATAGATTTAGGCGCCACTCCCGGTGTCATGTTTTTCATATGGCGATAAATACGAGTTACTAACTTTCGGGGGGAAGGGGAGCCCACCACCGCCTCCAAAGCTGTAAAGACTGGTGGCGCGTCTGGGAACCCCCCGAATAGCGTCCGGCACGCCGCACGTAATTTATGGTACAGAAATAATTTGGAGAAGGGCACCGTACCCCCCTCCTCCGACGCCAGGGGGGGGGCATAAACTTACCATTGGGAAAAAGATCCGCAAAGGTGCGGAGATGCATCTTGTCAATCAGGTGACCAGCTATCCCATCAGCCACGCAAGGCAGCATTGGGTTATGCAACAGAGGAAGCGATGGAGCATACAACAGTGGGACCCCGGCCCTCTTGCGCAACTCCTCCCATACCCACTGCAGCATCCTAGCCGTATCTACATCTGCTCTAGGACGCCTTGCCTTAGCGCATATCGCCACTCCAAGTGGAAGGGGCGCCACCGCATCTCGTTCCACTGCCACATGAGGCTGAAAAGGGATAGGGTGGGTCCAAAAATGCAAGAACTGAGCCTGAGCACAGAGGGCATACAATTTTATATCTGGGGCACCCAAACCACCCTGTCGCAGTGGCCGTGCCAACATGTCCCACGCTACCCTGGCCTGTCCACCCGCCCACACCAGTTCCACCAGGCATGACCTCAGAGTGGTAAAGAAGTGTGCTGTAAGCGGTATAGGTATATTGACGAATAGATAAAGGAATTTGGGTAACACTATCATTTTTGTCAACGCGATCCGCCCGGATAGCGACAGGGGCAGGGAGGCCCATAATTTCACTTTCTCGCTCAGCCACATCATAGCCCTGCCAAAGTTAAGGCCCCAGATCTCTTGAAGGTCCCGGCTAACCCAAATCCCCAGATATTTGACTTTTTCCGCCTCCCAGCGCAGGGGATATTCAGAGCGCACCTCCGCAGTGCCGTCCGTGAGGGGAAAGATTACCGATTTAGACCAGTTGATGGAGATGCCCGCGAAGCCCTCAAAGCGGACAAATTCCCGCAGGATGGGATCCAAGTTGTCCGCAGGATTGGTAAGATAAAGGGTCACATCGTCCGCGTATAGTGATATTAGAAGGTTTCTAGAACTGAATCCTATACCTCTTGCAGTATGATGTTGCCTAATCCTCGCTGCCAGCGGCTCCATAGCTATGGCAAATAGCAGCTGGGAGAGAGGACAACCCTGCCTAGTACCACGCAAGACAGGGAACGGTTCAGACACCAGGCCATTCACCCGCACTCTGGCTGTAGGTAAAGTGTAAAGCAGGCGAATTTTCCTAAGCAGCAGCGTACTGAACCCCAACCTTTTTAATATATGGAATAAATACGGCCATTCAATTGTAACAAAGGCCTTAGTGGCATCCAAAAACAGCACGACAGCTCTAACCTCAGGGTGTAGGTAATGTAATGCAGCGAAGATCGTTCGCAGGTTGTGGGAGGTCGCCCTTCCTGGTATAAAACCGGATTGGTCAGGGAGTGCGACCATCGGCAACATTGGTTGCACCCGGTTGGCGAGCAGTTTGGCCAAAATTTTCACATCTACATTAATCAGGGATAAAGGCCGGTATGAGTTTAGATCGTCAGCAGGTTTATCTGGCTTCAGCAGCGTGATAATCAGCGCTTCGCGCATAGTGGCAGGCAACACCCCTCTCTCCAGGGCCTCCTCGTACACTGCCAGCAACCGGGGCGACAGCTCATCTGCGTATGCCTTATAGAAAGCTGTTGTCAGACCATCAGGTCCCGGCACCTTATCAGGCAGCAGGCTCCTGATAACTTGCGCCACATCTCCGGCGTCTATCGGGAGGTCCATATATTCTCTGTGGTTATTATTGAACCATACCAATGCAATGGAATCTAGATAGGATGTAAGCCCCTCTGGGCATACATCATGGGTGTTGGTATATAAACGAGAATAAAACTTGTGGAATGCTCCTACAATGTTCTCCTTGTCATGAAGCAGTTCACCATCAGCCGTGCGCAGTTCATGGATATATGTCGCGGGACGCGGCGGTCTAATCATATTTGCCAGGACCTTCCCCGGTCTCCCTCCCTCGCCGTAACGCCTCGCCTCCGCATACTTCCCCAGAAACTTGACCCCCCGCGATGCCTCCTCCTCATACTCCAATAATTTGGTTTTCAACAGCCCCTCCACCTCTGATTCTCCAGCCTCTAAGAAAGTACATTCGAGTCGTTTTATATTGGCTTCCAGCGCTACCAGAGTACCCCGTATCGCCCTCAGTACACCCGCCTGCCGGGCTATACACTGGCCTCTAATGACGACCTTGAAGGCCTCCCACAGAGTCGCCTCTGTGTCCACCGATCCCACATTATGCTCAAAATAGTCATTGATATCAGTCCGTATCTCCTCTCTGAATGTAATATCAAGTAGCGCCTGGGGTGGGAGACGCCACGAGAACGCCGGGAAAGGACCCCCAGGAAGTAGTAACCTCAGCATACAGGGCGCATGGTCAGACAACGTGCGGGGCATGTGCTCTACCTGCGTCGTCCACAGTGCAACATCCCGCGATACCAACCAGAAGTCAAGACAGGAACACGCGCCGCTATAGGTCGATATACAGGTGCCCTCCCTCAGGTCCCCATGCCTACCTCGCCATACATCAACCAGCGCGCCATCCAGCATTATTTCCCGCAGCGCGGAGCCCGCCAAAGGATTTAATGTGCGAGCTACCCCCTTCCTATCTACTTTGTCATCAAGTACTGCATTGAAATCACCTCCCCATACAACTGTATCGCATCCAGTGGCTTTCACCTGCCCCCAAAGCTTATGGAAGAAACCTGGAGAGTCAGCATTAGGCCCATACACAGCCACAAATACTACCGAAACTCCGCACAAAATGCCCTGTACCAAGATAAATCGCCCCTCTGGGTCGCATTGTACAGCGCCCTCTTGCCAGTCCAGCCCGCGTCGTACCAGTATCGCCACCCCCCGGGCATAGTTGGAATAGATAGCTGAATAAACATGCCCCCATCTGGTGTGACGCAGTCGCTGGGCGGGTGCGGTGTTCAAATGAGTTTCCTGCAATAGGCAGACATCAACACCATGCCGTACCAAATATGCATGTACCAACCTAGCCTTCCTGTGGTCGTTGAGCCCCCTAACATTCCAGGTGAGACAGTTCAATGTTTTATCCACTCCTGACATTACCCACACACATTTTGTAAAGTGCAGTAAGACATGTTGACAGTGACCAGGCTGTACGCTCAAGACACCACACAGATAGCATACAATAGATATTGTCAGTAAACAACAAGATAACAACCCCAACCAGCCGCCCCCCCACCCACTCCAACCCCCCAACCGGGTCGTAGATTAACCATCCCCATACTATCCCCAAAGTGACATTTTAGTAAACAAGGGAACATTCCCGAGGGGGTGTGGCGATGCCGGCTACTTCCCCGTATGAAACAGGGTGGCCGGAAGATCTGCAGGGGATCCTCGCCGCGCAAAACCTAATAATTTAGATCTATCTAGAATGGCAGATGACAAAGATTGAACATCAGGCATCACAAGTGCACCACCCCCTTCCGCGGATAAAGGTCACATTTAAATAGGAGCCATTCCCACAGGATATATTAGATTGGATCCACGTATACTCATTGTCACTGAGCCTGCTATCTATTGTCTCCTCAGCATCCCTGGAACATTGTACGGATTTGCGGCCCACATGTTTGGCGAACTTCAACGTCTCCTTGGCATCAGTGAATATGTGGGCAGATCCCTCGAAGGACACCTTTAATTTAGCTGGGTAGAGGAGGGAGTACGGGACCTGCGCCTGCAGAAGAAGCCGCTTTACAGGCAGAAACTCCCGGCGGGCAGCCTGGACAGCCGGGGTGAAGTCAGGGTAAAAGGAAATGTTATTGCCCTTGTGGGTGATGGATCCTCTCTCCCTTGCCAGTTTAAGGATCAAATCACGGTCTTGGTAGTTCAGGATTCTCGCAATTATAGGCCGGGGCTGCGCTCCAACAGGGGGCCTCTGGCCCAGCGACCTGTGTGCCCTTTCCACCGCAAACACCGCCGAGAGGCTAGGGTCAAACAATTCGTGTAGGAGTTCAGTGATATATGTTTCCATTTTAGTTATGGCAGTGGTCTCCGGGATCCCCGTGATGCGTAGATTATTGCGCCGGGACCGCGCTTCCAAGTCCTCATTCTTCGCATGGATTATTCCCAATATTTTGTCCATGTGCAGGAGCTGGTCTCTCGTTTCCACTTGAAACTCATGACACTCAGACTGGCGAGCCTCAAACGTGTCCAACCTCGTCTCGTGTGTGGCCACCTGTGTTTTCACAGAGTCTAACTGACTGGTAAGATTGTCCAGTTTAGTGTCAATATTACGGAGGCTGGAGCGCATCTCTAGCATCAATGTGTGCAAATCTTCGCCCTGATCGTCAGCAGCCAGGTCGCGCCCCCCCGCCGCCTGGGGCCCCTGCTCCACCTCTCCCTGACGTGTGGAGTGCTTATGATCAAAGTTCAGCTTCGGCTGCTTAGCATCATGCTTCCCCATGGCAGCAAGAGATCCACCGGGTCCTGCCGCGAGCCACCAGCCAAGGCCCACAGCCACCTCCGCTCCCTAGTGGCTGCAGCAGGGCACCCCCACCTCCTTCACGGCGCTCTCGCCGACTGATTCCACACTAACAAACCACAGTGTCGCCGCCAGTACCTCCACTGGGTTCCCTTAGATTGACTCTCCGCATTAAACCAAAACCGTTGCCAGGGTCTAAGCAAATGTCCACTATATCATCTACCAGCGCAGGTCGGCGGGGGGGGAGGGCCCTCCGTTCACTCCCCGCACTCACGAAGCAACCGGACAGGCCATAGTAGAGCCTGTCCCTACTGTCTACATTCCGCCTCCTGTTTAGCTGTGTTTGCACACGGGCTCCCAGTCTCCTCACCTCTGCATCACCGGAGCACGCCACCTGCGGCACCCGGGCAGACCAGGCACTTCCTCCTCCTCCAAAGCTCCAGATCCCCTCCACAGGGCGCCCTCGGCATCCGCGAGATCCTGCGCCGGAGTTTAGCCGCTCTCCAGTCCGCGCGCCACTTCACTTTGATGTCGGTGTTTTGGCCCCAAAATGGCGGCGGCCGCCGCCAAAATCTGCTGCACCGGCTCCCGCCGCAGGCTCAGCAACAATTTCCAGTGGGCCACCTCCGTCCGTCGGCATACAGCCCAAATGTCTCACATGTAGTTTTTTTAGGGGTGCAACGCCCTGCCAGCGTCGTCCGCACTTGCGAGCAGCGCTCCGAGCCCAGAGCCGCCACCCGGCTGCACGGCTCCGCGAGTTCCACTTTTAATCAGCCCGGGGGGCGCCTCGACACCCCAGCGCTGACAGGATCTCTTGGGCTGCTTTCAACAATGCCGGGACCTTTCAGCGTCCCGGCGCTGCCCCCGCACAGGCCCCGCCGTCAGCACACACCCCGGGCCTGAGTTACGGCTCCTCCACCAGCGAGCCCCAGCAGGCGCCTCCGTCGGATCCGCCCTCCAGCCGCGCGGTCCCCCAGCTCCTCTAAGGCATTAGGATATGAGAGTCTCATGCCTCCGCCTGTGTCGCACCGTCATCTGCACGGTTTCTACAGGTTCTGCCAGCTTAGGCTCGCCCCAAAGTGAAGGATAATTAAAGGATTTCGATCTGGCCGGCGGAGCTCACTCAGAGAGCGGCCATCTCGCTGCTCAGCAGGCCACGCCCCCACTCACAGGTTAATTTAGCGACTTTCTGTGATTCACCCTGCCAGGGATTGTTGTTGTTGTTGCTTGAGAAGGGTCTTCACCCCCTCAATCAAAACCCAATTTCATACATTGATGGCAGTGGTGTGATTCAGTAGTTCTGTTTGGGCAGTACTACTGTGATTTGTGTAACATTAAAATCCCAAAAGACAACAGACATCAAATCAATTTTCTTTCTCAAATTATTCATGTTTTCTCCTCTTTTGCTTTTTCTAAAACTCTCCTTGGTTTTTGATTGAGTCATGTTTTCTTTTTTCTAAATTTAACTTACCTCACAGCGTTTTCGCTTATAATGGAGATGGACGTGATCATCATGGATTACCTCAGCAGGGCTGAGCTGCAGAGGCTTTGCAAAGAAAGAGGGCTGAATGTGGGGAAAAAGGCTACAAATGTAAGTCTCGAAGTAACCCTCAGAATCTTTGAAGAAGTCAAAAGGAGGCTGTCCATGCCAGAGGAGCAGGAAAAGGATGGTTCAGTGGAGGAGGAGGTGGACTTATAGGAGGAGGAGAAGAATGCAGAGGACCTGGCCACAGGTACTGACCTACCACAACCTGAGGAGGAAGAGGACAACTTGTTCACAGGAGTGAAGCCCCCTGCCGGGGCAGGGAGCAGTTCATCTTGCCACAACCTGTACCGTCATGAGCTGGAAGAAAGGAAAGCAGAAAAGGAGTTCAGGTTGCAAATGACCAAACCGAAAATGGAGAAGGCAGCAGCCAAGATGGCTGCAGAGGTGAGAAGGGCTGAGGTAGACAAAGCCCTGGAAGACAGAAAAATTGCCTTGGATAAAAGAGAGATTCATCTGGCCTGTGAAATGATTAAACAAGAGCTGGACCAAAAAGCCAAGCAGATTTTAAAATCCATCAACAATGGGGGTAGCAATTCAGTGTCCAAGAGAGAGGTAATGGGCTACATAGCCAAAGACCTGGTGCCTAGCAATATGGTGGGGAATGATGCTGCTACCAGAGGACTGTGGGGGGGCTTGAAGTCTGCCTTGTTCCCTCAGTGGACTGCCCTGCTGCATGTGATGGTTTTATGCTTTTAATGCAGCCTTGAGAATGCACAGGGGCTCAGAGGAGAACTGGGGAGCACGTCTTTGGAAACACATGCCCACAGTCAGGAGGGACACCTTTCTTTTGGTCCATTTTGGTTAAGCATTTTGGTCCTCTGCCTGTTGGACACAAACTCCGGGCACTCCCCTGACCCCTGTGAAGAAAGGTAGGAATGTGGAGGTGATGTTTGATGACATTGTCTTTTGAAAATCAAATTATTTCTAATACCTTAGCATCCCCAGTTACTGCAGAATGCAGCACCCCGAATACTGCTTGGGATCCCTAGGTATCAGTAAGTCTCAGAGGCCTTACGTCAGCTCCATTGGTTGCCAATCAGAAAGCACTTTGCATTTAAAGTGCTCTGTATTGCTTTCAAAGTCCTTCATGACTCTGGTCCAAAGTACTTGAAGCAAAGCTTTACTTGGTACATCCCTCCAGGACACTTCCCTTGGCAGTAGCTACGAATGTCATCATTTCCAAAAGCAGACAGGCTTCCTAGGTGGTAAAAGCTTTATAACTGGCACCACTAAACTCTGGAACAGCCTTCCCCTCAACCTTAAGTCAATGACCAGTTTTCTTCCATTTTGGAAAGCTCTAAAAACCTGGCTTTTTGTTAAATACTAAGGGGCAGATTTAAGAGCCCCTAGCACCTCCTTGTGCCATGTTAGCATCATTTTTGTTGATGCTAATGTGGCCCAACGAGGCCAAAATTGCTGCACCTAATTTACAAAGTGGTACCATGCATGCATTGCGCCACTTTGTAACCCTTCATGCTACATTATGCCTGAGCTGGGCATAATGTATGCAAACGGGGCATTCTCCCATTGGGGGGGGGGGGGGCTGAAAGAAATGGCACAAAGAAATCTAAGAGATTTCTTTCCATCATTTGTTTCTGCACTTTTAACGCCTGGCCGGAGCAGTTGTGAAAAGGTGGCACACCATTGTTTTCAATGGGCCTCAAGGGGCTTCGCAGAATTAGTGTCAACATTTTTTACGCTAAACCTGCAAAGTTCCAAACTAGCGTCAAAACTTATGATGCTAGTTCCCTAACTACCGCCATGGTGCACAGGATCTTAGATATGGCGCACACATGGTGACTTTAGTGGGGGGCTAAGGGGCGCAAGGAAAGTGAGCCGCACTGGGAGCAGTGCCACTTTCCTTAAATCAGGCCCTTAGTGTCTTCTTTAGCAGCTATAACCTTTCAGAGAAGTAGCAGCCTTTGGGCACTCACACTTTTTAAATTTCTATTACATTACATTGTTGAACTACAGGTAGGGGATCAGATGAGGTCGGCTCCCATTAGAGCCATTTACTCACCAAATTTGGGCTTACCCCTGAGGAATACCACATCAGGTTTAGGAATAGCCAGAAGTTTCCAAATCAGTCTTTGGTGGATTTTTGGACCACTCCAGCAAGGCACTGAATGGTAAGGAGCGGGTCATGAAAGTAGTTTCAATGGGCTGTGTGACACCATTTTGAGAGAGCACATGCTCATTATTTGCTTTACAGAGTTGTGCCAATACTTGATTGACAGCAAGCTAACTGAACCTGGTGTGCTTGCAAAAGAGGCAGACCTCTGGGCCAGCACCAGAGTGTTCAAAAAGGCATTGTGGGGGATCGCCAAAAGGGTGGTCAAAGTCCCTAACTAAAGAAGATGGTGGAGATAAAAAATAAAGTACAGAGTTTTTCCCCAGAACAGTTCACAGAGGAAGGATACCCAGCCCCAACCTGACTAGAAAATGAATTGGTTTATTAACAAAATAGGACAATTTATCTCTTAGTGCAAACTGTTGTAGATATATACAGGTAAAGAGGTGATGTCAAGTGTCACAAGACAAGGGGACAAAGGAGACGGTACGAACGTTCTTGCTAATACATCCAGATTTAGACTACTGTAAGGTTTCCTCCGGTGTCCTCAAAGCAGGTAATCCCCAATACATTCCACTAGGTTGTAGAAGCACACAATCATGAGAGTCACTAACCAGTGGCTCTGGTTCCCTTTTGAGAAGAGGAGGGAGGGGGCTCAGGTACTCTAAAGGTAGCTGAGAGTCCTCCCACACATGTTGATTGTCTGCTAGGGAGTGACTAGGAACATACAGTCTAGAAGGAAGTGAAGCTGACAACAGTGGTGAGCACTGGCCTATCCATTCAATACTACAGGACAAGGTTACACTACATAGGAAAAGAAGCCATAAAACTGGCAACCATTATCAGGGAGGTATGTCACAAATGAGCGTATTGAGAAGCAAGGTCTGCAACTCCAATGCCATGTTCAGCTGTCCCACATCTTTCCCTCAACCTCCATGCTACTGTTGGTTCTATTTTCTCTATTTCTCTTTTCATATTTGTACATTTTTCCTATTTTCTCTGTTAAACTCTAGTCACCAGAAAGTTTCAAAGGTAAAACCATGAGAGTTTATTACAAATTTAGAATCATTACGGAAAGCAAAAATAGTTTAATTCAAAATGAAATTTAATCTCCAAATAAAAAAGAATGGCAATTAGCAGAGGCTTAAGGTTCTATTCTAGATAACTAGCCAAAACCAGATATGACTCCGCACAAGGCAAAATAGTGCATAAACAAGAGGTATGACAATATAGACAAGACAAACTTCTCAGAATTATTCTAACTACCTTAGTTAACAGTCTAATTTAGAGACTGTACCGTGTTTTACATAGTTTTCAGGCAAAGAAATCACACTGTCCACCTACTGTGAAACAACATCCAACTGTAAAACAGAAAATACATCACAAGAAAAATGACTTTTGCTCTAGTACTAATGTAGTAAAACAAAGACACATTTTAAATTATAAGCACAACCTCCACAGGCAGAGGAAGCTGCCTTGTAAGAAACAGTCAAGCCTATAAAACTACTTGAATTAAAGTTATTTTATAAAATGTTGAAGAACACATGATAGACTTTTCATCCTTGGTGTGGTCTCCCTTAACTTTTTGCCTCTGTTTCCCAGGTGTTGATGTGTGCTGGACTCTGTTTTTGCTGTTTTTGTTACTCTGGGCACTTTACCACTGCTAACCAGTGCTACAGTGAAAGTGCTCCGTTAAAAATGATTTGTTTTTGTATGTATGTAATTGGCTTATCCATGACTGGCATTTGTGATTTACTAGTAGGTCCCTAGCAAAGTGCACTAGAAGTGCCCAGGACCTGTAAACCAAATGCTGCTGGTGGGCCTGCAGCACTGGTTGTGCCACCCACCTAAGTAGCTCTGTAATCATTACTTAGACCTGCCAATGCAGTGTCTGTGTGTGCAGTTTTAAACTGTAAATTCGACTTGGCAAGTGTACCCACTTGCCGGACCTAAACATTCTCTTTTCTTACATGTGAGGCACCTCTAAAGTAGGCCCAAGGTAGCCCCAAGAGCAGGGTGCAGTGTATGGTTAAGGTAGGATGTCCTGACAGTGAAATATTGCTAAATTCGGTTTTTACTGTTGCAAGGCCTGTCCCTCTCATAGGTTAACATGGGGCTACCTTTGAATCTGATTAAAGTGTAGATTCCCTTTATGAGCGGATGGACATGTGGAGTTTGGGGACTCTGAGCTCACAATTTAAAAATACATCTTTTAGTGAAGTTGATTTTAAGATTGTCTGTTTGAAAATGCCACTTTTAGAAAGTGAGCATTTCCTTGCTTATACCACTTCTGTGACTGCCTGTTTGTGGATTCAATATCTGTGTCAGTTTGACAGTTGGGCTGGTTACACCTCACACTAGACAATGCCACAAAGGGAGCTGGGGTGTAGTCTGCATTTCCTGATGAGCCATCTGTGCTAGGAGGGAGGGGAAGAGTGGTCACTCACACCTGAAAGGGCTGTGCCTGCCCTCACACAATGCAGTCTCTAACCCCCTGGTGTGTGTCTGGGGACTGGCCTCGGCAAGGCAGGATTTCACAATCAAGAGAAACTTTGCTTTGAAGTAGGCCTACTTCACAGGAGAAATTGGGTATAAGAAGGGCACCCAAAACTACAGATTTTAGAACACTTCTGGAAATTAGGAGGAACCTCGGTCTGGAGAAGAGCTGAAGAGCTGAGGAAGAATAGCTGCCCTGCCTGTGACTGTGCTTTGTGGAGCTATCCTGCAGTTGCTGCTTCTTCCTGTGCTAGAGGACAAAGACTGGACTTGTGTTGCCTTCCTTCTTGTGAAGATCTCCAAGGGCTTGATTTAGAGCTTGCCTCCTGTTGTTTGAAGTCTCAGGGACAGCACAGTCTTCTCTCTGCCAGCACCTGGAGTCTCTGGAAAGACTTCTACTCTGCCAAGTGGTACCCATCCAGTTCCTGGGACCCTGAAAGGGGGTGCTGGCAGCCTAAGAGGAAGAAATCCACGCACAGAATGCTGTGCGGGGAAAAGATTGACACAACTCCGATCTGCGGCTGAAAAATCGACACGCTGCCGGCTTCGCGGCTAAAAATTGATGCACACCTGCAAAGCAACCCGGAGATCGATGCCTGGGGCTGGTGAAACGACGTGCAGCATCGCTGATGGAGGGTGGTGAGATCGCAACCTGCGGTGTGTGGTTTTCGGATCATCGTGCGGCTGAAGTTCCGACACAAGGGCCACTGGGTATGTAAAACCAACACAAGGCCTGCCCGGACCCGAGAGTGCTGACCGGATCAACGCATCACTCTCCTGCGGAGAGAAGAAACGAGGCACCCCGACACGACGAAAGGAGAAACGATGAAGGTCACGCTCATGAGTGAATTTGATGCATCGCAAGCCCTTTTTGACGCACACTCGCCCATGCAGGGTTATTTTTGACACACCCAAGGTACATTTTCACGCTAACAGTGTTAGTGTGTGTTTAAAACTACATGAAGACTATTTTTGCATTTTTAGTGATAGCTTGACTTGTGTATTGTGGATTTTGGTCGTTTTGGTCTTGTTTTGTTTAGATAAATGCTTTCTATTATTCTAAACCTGTGTTGTGTCATTTTGTAGTATTTTCATTGTTACTGTGTGTCTTGGTACAAATACTTTACACCTAGCACTCTGAAGTTAAGCCTACTGCTTGTGCCAAGCTACCAAGGGGGTAAGCAGGAGTTAGCTAATGGTGATTCTCTTTTACCCTAACTATTGTGAGGGTCCTTGCTTGGACGGGGGTAACCTGACTGCCAACCAAAGACCCCATTTCTAACAACACATTTGTAACTTGAGCTGCATTGACATGGAACCATGTTAATTTTTATATGTGCAAATCACAACAAATGAAAGTAAACTTGAGTCCTAGTCATGCCAACTTAATATGTTTTGTTATCTTAAATGCAGTTAACAACCCAATCATGTTAACTAAACAAACACAGTTATTTGTAAATTATAAATTCACTTTGATGCTATCATGTACAATACACAAAACTCATTATAGGTTTAGCATAAACCTACATATTACACATAACAAATTCTCCTCTACAGTTAGTGCCTAGTTTGAGCCGGTGGTTACAGATGGGGCCCACTGGTACTCATTTCGGGCACTTATTTTTTCCAGACTTTGATCTAGAGCAAGAGAGAGAAAAACAAAGAGATAGTTAAACAGTGACAAGGGGAGAACGCAAGGATGAAATGAACCTGAAAGAGTAAGATAAAGAGGCAGGCAGTGTCTGGCAGTGTCTCTGGTAGTGGATTATAGAGGCATTAAGGGGCATATTTATACTTGTTTTGCTCTGAATTTGTATCATTTGGTTTTTTACGCATAATCAGTGCAAAACTAACTCCATATTTATACTTTGCCGCTAGACCCGTCTAGCACCAAATTTATGTAGCTAAAGTCATTTTTTGGACGTGGAAACCTACTTTGCGTCAATGAGATGCAAAGTAGGCA
Source organism: Pleurodeles waltl (assembly GCF_031143425.1). NCBI lineage: Eukaryota > Metazoa > Chordata > Amphibia > Caudata > Salamandridae > Pleurodeles > Pleurodeles waltl. The sequence continues at coordinate 693,248,246 of NC_090438.1, forward strand.
TTCCTGTGCAAAAAATTACTCTTTGGCCTTAGCGCCAGGATTAACCCTCATGCTAAAATCACCCAAGGTGGGGAGGAGGGGTCAATTAATGGTGCAAAGCTTGCTTTGCTCCATTATTTAATGCCGGGGTCAGGGCAGGCATTAGGGGACCTATGGGCACATTTCCATGGTGGAACACCATGGAATAAGCCCACAGGTGGCCTCCCCAGGCCCCAGGGACACCCCCACCCACACTAGAGGGACAGCGGAGGATGGGGTACCCCATCCCAGGTAAGTATAGGTAAGTACAGGTAAGCATTTTGTTTAAGTGCCATAGGGGGCCCTGAAGTTAGCCCCCCTACATGGCACTGGGTGCAATGGTCATGCCCAGGGGGCCCTGGTCCCCTGTGCTGACCATTGGGGTGGTGGTCACGTGGTATGGATGGTTTTGCATCAGAAAATGACTCTAGGTTGGTTAGAGTCATTTTTTTTTACTCTAACCTGCCTAACGTCATTTTTTGGTGCAAACCCCCCCTTCTTCCATACCACCAGCCCCACTAACGTAATTTATTTTACACTAGCCTACCCTTTGTACCGGCTTGCACCATTCCATAAATATGGTGCCCGGCTGGTGCTTAGAAATGGTGCAAGCCAATGCTAAACCTTTTGGTGCAAAACTTCGTTGGTGCAGTTTTGCACCAAAAAGTATGAATCAAGGCCTCAGTGCCTTGGTATTGGTACCCGACCTTTGATCGTGAAAACGTTATTCACCAACGCTTATTATTTTAGATATTTAGCACTGCAATGTGCAATAATGTGCTTCTATATTACTTTGTAATTATTGGTTTGCAAAATCCTTTATCTTTGAGGCTTTTTCACGTTTCTGCACGACTTTCAGTGCGGTAAATGGCTTCCACATACACAGTAACGCAGATTACTCCGCCGATTGACTAAAAGGTATTATGAAATGATTAAATACCACATTTGAAAATGTCAAATAAAAAGCGAAATACAGCAAAGTCTTTCAGAAAAGTAACAGAGATTGAACACAGCCAGTAAATATGTGTTCTAGACATATGCCATTCACAAAATCATAAACAAGCCAAAAATTGCTTTTTTCATGCCATCACATATTCGTGGTCATAACAATGGTATTTACCCTCAACACTGTCTACTTTTATATTTAATTATCATTACTTAAAACCGGATGCTCTCTTAATGATCCAGGCAGAGTGCAAAATCCTCTCTGATCTGGAGTTCTCTTTAGAGGAATGTGTGTTACAGCATGTGATTGTGACAGACGAAAAACGGCTCATTGTTTTGTAAAAGAAACAGATGACTAATGTTACAGTTTTGAAATTGAACTTCCCAACTACGCACCCTAAAGGTGACTGCTTGCTATTCATTGTGGAAGGCCCCCGACACACCCTCAAAAGGCGACATCATTTCACATTGTATCCTGCACTGCAACAAGTTAAATCATTAGCACACTCTCTTCTGTTTTGTTATATTATTATTATTATTATATATATATGTGTAGCACAAGATTCACCCTGGAAGATATCCTGGTGCCGAGGCAGGAGCTGTATAGTGCAAACCAGGGCTGGAGCTAGGTCTTGTTAATACAAGAAATGAGGTTTCAGAGGCAGGTTGTTCCAAGCTGTAGGAGCGAGGTAGGAGAAAGCACATTCACTGGATATGGCAGGAGAGTTGTGAACGTTTATTTGGTGGTTGGCGTATGTTGGGCCAATGTTATGTAAGGCTTTTTATTGGTGCGTGAGAAGTTTGAAGCATGCTTGTTTGTGAAATGGGAGCAAGTGGAGCCCTTTGAGGTGTTGGGTGATGTAAGTGTGGGGTGGGAGGTTGAGGGTGAATCTGGCTGCTAGGTTATGTATGGTCTGGAGTTTTCTGGTCAGTTAAGCATTGATTCCAGCACAGAGTGCATTGCCTTAGACTAGCTTGCTGGTGATGAGTGCCTGGCTGACAATTCTGCTGGTGCTGGTGGTGAGCTATTTAAAGAGATTCTTGAGCATCTTGAATGTGTGGAAACAGGAGACAGAGACTGTGTTCACTTGGATGGTCTTGATGAATGTGTTGCTTATTATTATTCTGAGATTCTTCATATCTGTTGGAAGGAGGCCACCAGGTGGAGTCACAAAGTGAGGTGTCTTTGTTTTGAGCTTGAGGTGAATGGGCTTTGTCTATCTGGTGACTTCAGCCATGATATGGCCCAGTGCATAGAAGTCAGCCTTAACTGTGGCCAAATCCTCCACCTGGGGGAATACGATGTAGCTGCGCATGTGTTTCATCAGGGCAGACAACATTCTTGTCAGCACATTTGGGAACATAGGCGGTGACATCCCTGCTGCCATGGCCACTGTCTCTTGGAAGGACCCACTTGCCAAGAAATGGAGCACTGACAGGACCTGCACAAGAGGGGGGATGCCAGTGGGGTGGCAGATAGCTGAGATCAGGTCTGGTGCCAATTGTGCACACAGTTCATGGATAGTGGCCCTATCGAGTCTGTAGGTTAGGATAATGTACCTGTCCTCCATTGTCGCCAGGTCCACCAGGCGTCTGAACACAGGGGTATGTCTCCATCTCCTATTCATCCTCACTGATTGAACTCTAGGGTGGCGCAGATGCTCCTATTCAAAGATATGCTCAGATTAATATGCCTTGCATTTTTTTACAGAAACAGTATGTGAATGTGTAGGTCCGTTGATGTGCTTATGTCTGCTGCGATGCAGTTAGGTGCCATGGCCTGTTCCCCCCTGAAATGGCCACCGCCTGACTTGTGAGGAGGGACAAGTGGAAATTAGGTAATTCTGCTGAAGTTGTGCGCCGTTGCGGGAGGCGGTCGATGACCGCAGTGCAACGGGAAACATCCTGAACAACTAGGTCTAAACCACTACTTGCCTGAACCACTACTGCTAAACAACTAAAAAGTCTCTACAACTAAGTACTGAACAACTACTGTCTAAACAACAATTGTGCCTGAATAACAATTGCCTGAACAACTACTTTTAAGGTAAGGTTTTCTTTTTGCTTTTTATGGTTTATTAGTTGTTTAGAATATATATATATGTATATATATATATATATATATATATATATATATTAGTTGTTCAGGCAATTGTTATTCAGGCACAATAGTTGTTTAGACAGTAGTTGTTCAGTACTCAGTTGTAGAGACTTTTTAGTTGTTTAGCAGTAGTGGTTTAGGCTATAGTTGTTTAGGACCTAGTTGTTCTGTCACATATTCCAGTGCAACACATCATTGGTTATCATTGGGGCCTAAGGGTTCCAGTACCCGATGTGATGTACGCCAGCGGTGACAGTACGCACTACTGCGGACGTGATCGCCATTTTTTATCTGTTCACTCACTTGCTACCTGATCTTCAACAGGAGAGGACCTAAACTGCTAGTGCTGCTGTGACCTGTGTATGGAAGCGACCATGGCTCGAGTGTCTGAGGAAAGGGCCCCTGCCTTCACTTCTGAGGAGAAGGAGAGACTAGTGGATGGGGTCCTGCCCCAGTATCCTTTGCTTTATAGTCCTCCAGACAAACAGGTGAGTACACTGTGAGCACGATGCGTGGGGCATGAATGTATGGAGTGCTGTGTGTGTAAGCCTCGTGTGGTGGGGCTGAGGGGTCCTGGGCAGAGTGCTGCATGTTTGGTGGGCAATGTCTGTGCGTAAGGGGATGGAAGGGATATGGTGGGCCATTAGTGTAACAGTCCCTACGGTATGACTAATACCTTTTCTTATGTATCTTTTTCTGCAGGTCAGCGCCCATCAGAAAAAGTGTATTTGGTGTGCCGTCGCCAAGGAGGTGCAGACCATGGAAGTCTTTGACCTGCGCCGCTGAGCAAGGAAGATGGCGGAGGCCCAGCTGTGGATGGCCTCCCAACCAGGAAGGGGTGCCCGTCATACCCTGACCCCCCCTGATGTTCTGCATCCTGGCGGTGGTCTATCCGGAGTTAGATGGGCACTTGAAGGCATCACAGCAGCCACAAGGGAGTGAGTACAGTTTCAAAATCATGAATTTGCACGCATTGAGGTGATACCTGGGTGGGGGATGTGGGTCTGTGGGTGCCCCTAGGCCAGGACGAACATGGCAGGGTAGGTTCCATGATGGGCAGGCTCAGATGCACTCCCACCCCAATAATGCTAGTGAGCATCTACTACTGGGCAGGGTCCTGTGGGTTTCAGTTGTGCAGCTAATGGCGTTAGGCATTGTACCCCATGGCCTGGTGACTAGCATTGTAACTGGTATTGCATGACCTAGTGCATAGGGCTGTTCCCTGTGAGTTGTGTACTCCAACGGTGGTGTTGTTGCTGGCATTGACAAGTGTATCCTCTGCCTCTTCCCCCCCCTTTTTGTTTTGTCACCCTGTCCTTGTGTGCATCAGCATCATCTGGCGGAGGAGCAGAGGCACCAGCGACGGAGGGAGCTGCATCTCACATGGGCCTGGAGGACGAATCCACTTATGGTGAGGACACCAGTGGGATTAAAGGCGAGGGGAGCACCACGGCAGAGACAGGAGGGGACAGTTCTGACAGCGACACCTCCTCCGATGGAAGCTCCCTGACGGTGGCGGACACCTCCGTGGCCACCCCAACTACAGGTACAGCCTCCACCCATCGTACCAGCACCGCCCTCCCAGCAGCCCCTCAGCGAGTTTCTCGTGCCCACTCACCCCAGAGGATGGGCATCTCCTTCGCCCCAGGCACCTCAGGCCCTGCCCCTGTCAGCCCTGCTCCCCTCAGTGAGGAGGCTATTGACCTCCAGAGATCCCTCTCTGTTGGGCAGTCAACCATACTGAATGCCATCCAGGGACTAGCAGGCCATTTGCAACAAACAAATGCATTCCTGGAGGGCATTCACTCTGGTGTGGCGGCCCAACAGAGATCATTCCAGGCTCTGGGCAACTCACTGATGGCAGCCACTGTCCCTTCCTCCAGCCTCCCACCTCCAACTTCCTCTACCCAGTCCCATTCCCCTCAACCCCAGCCTATCCCAAACACACCTTCAGACCAGCATGCACCCAAATCAACACACAGAAGTGGCTCAGGAAAACACAAGCACCACACTTCATCCCACAGGCACACCCACAAGCATCCAGATGCAGACATACCAACATCCACTGCCTCACTGTGTCCCCCTCCTCCTCCACCTCCCTCCCAGTAGCGTCTCCACTCACTCCTGCATGCATTACATCCTCATCCAGTACCTCCATCACCAGCATGCCTATCACTAGACTGTACGACGAAACAACAACTTCAAAAACAACTACTGCCTTAACAACGAGGTCGGAACACCGACCTCGTTGCTACTACTAATGATTTTACCACGAATGCCTTAACAACGATATTTCGTTGTAAAGGCATTCCTGATAAAATCATTAGCAATAGGCACCATTCACCCTACATCCCTCACCCCACCCCCCCAACCCCACCCCAAAACCTAAAACCCTCTGACCCCCCACCCACTCCCCAAAACCAAAAACGCCCCACCCCCTCAACCCCACCCCAAAACCTAAAACCCCCTGACCCCCACCCACTCCCAAAACCAAAAACACACCACCCCCCAACCCCACCCCAAAACCTAAAACCCCCTGACCACCCACCCACTCCCCAAAACCAAAAACGCCCCATCCCCCAACCCCACCCTAAAACCTAAAACCCCCTGACCCCCCACCCACTCCCAAAAACGCCCCACCCCCCCAACCCCACCCAAAAACCTAAAACCCCCTGACCCCCCACCCTCTCCCCAAAACCAAAAACGCCCCACCCCCCCAACCCCACCCCAAAACCTAAAACCCCCTGACCCCCCACCCCCTCCCCAAAACCTAAACCCACCACTTACGTTCGCCAACTCACTTCTTTGTACCTTAACCACGCATGTTCGTTGTTCAGAACATACGTAGTTAAGGCACAAAAAACCGGAGCCGTGGTTAAAAAAAGCGTTGTTGCGCTTTCGTTAACCACGACTTTCGAAGAAAAAAAAGTCGTAAAAAAGGATGTTCCCCCTATCACTGCACACCCCACACTGGCAGTAACCACCCCCACATCCATGCACACATCCCATGCGTCCTCTCCCACTGTGCCCCCTCCTCCCAAAGTACACAAACGCAAGCACTCAGACACCCACAGCCATTCACCTCACAACAGCATCCAGCCCATGCACCTGCACCCAAACACAGCAGAGAGACACCTCCTACAACCACTCCCTCTTCCTCCACTCCCAAACTTTCACCCTCTTCCAGCCCCAGTGTCCCTAAAAGGCTTTTCCTCTCCACCCTTGACCTATTCCCTGCCCCTCCCCCACCGTCCTTCAGTTCGGGGCAGGGTGGGCAGAACCCAGGCCAGCACCTCAGCCGCCCTGTCCACGGCCACTGTAGTTTCTGCAGCTACTGCATTTGTGAGAGGCTCCAAGGGGGCAACCGTCAGCACTGCCAGTGTGCCTGCACCACCTGCCAAGGGCAAGACGGGGCTGCCAGCTAGCAAGGGCAGGATGGGAACACCAGCCAGCAAGGGCAAGAAGGCACCACCAGCTAGCAAGGGCAAGGAGGCACCACCATCTAGCAGGGGCAAGGAGGCACCACCAGCAGGCAGAAGCAAGAAGCCACCACTAGCTAGCAAGGGCAGGAAGGGAACACCAGCTGGCAGAAGCAAGGAGGCACCATCAGCTGCCATGGGCAGGAAGGGAACAACAGCTGCCAAGGCCAATGTAAAAAGAACAGAAGCCGCAGGCAGGATGGATCTGGTGCCTGGGGCTGGAGCAGCATCTGGGCAAACACCAGCCATGGCACTTCAGCCGTCCGAGGCTGCAGGGGAAGGACTGGAGCCTCCTCCCACCACTGGCAGCACCACCACCTGCACCACCGCCAGCACCGCCACCTGCACCGCCACCTGCACCACTGCCAGCAGCACCACTGCCAGCAGCAGCCCCGGTGGTCACCCGTCCGAGGCTGCAGGGGAAGGGCTGGAGCCTCCACCCACCACTGACAGAACCGCCGCCAGCCCCGCAACTGCCACCACTGAGCAGCTGTCACCGCCAGCGAGCAGTGTGTAGTCGTGACTACATGGGCTGTAGTGCTTCCTGGCCCCTGCAATAACTGTAGGTGTGACACCCAGGTGAGATACTGTGACCTTGCACCATCCAGGAACTGCATTACAGGGCACAAAGCCCCCTCCAGAACCAGTGGAAGAAGGCATTGACTCACCCACTCCTTGCCAGGATGAAGCACACAAGGCACAAAGCCCCCTCCAGAACCATTGGAGGAAAGGCATCCACTTGAGAGGCTGTGGCTTTGCACTCCCCAGGACCAAGCAGTGGGCAAACCACCCTCTTGAGAGAGAGTGGCTTTGCACTCCACAGGACCAAGCAGTGGGCAAACTACCCACTTGAGAGACTGTGGCTTTGCCTACCCCAGGACCAAACTGTGGGCAAACCACCCACTTGAGAGACTGTGGCTTTGCACTCCCCAGGACCAAGCAGTGGGCAAACCACCCACTTGAAAGACTGTGGCTTTGCACTTCCCAGGACCAAGCAGTGGGCAAACCACCCACTTGAAAGACTGTGGCTTTGCACTCCCCACTTGAGAGACTGTGGCTTTGCACTTCCCAGGACCAAGCAGTGGGCAAACCACCCACTTGAGAGACTGTGGCTTTGCACTCCCCAGGACCAAACTGTGGGCAAACCACCTACTTGAGAGACTGTGGCTTTGCACTACCCAGGACCAAGCAATGGGCAAACCACCCACTAGAGAGACTGTTTCCTTGCACTCCCCAGGACATTGAAGAGGGCATGTAGCCCCCTGCAGCCCCCACATACAGAGGAACGCAGATTACTCAGCCGATTGACTAAAAAGTATATTGAAATGATTAAATACCACATTTGAAAATGTCAAATAAAAAGCGAAATACAGCAAAGTCTTTCAGAAAAGTAACAGAGATCGAACACAGCCAGTAAATCTGTGTTCTAGACACATGCCATTCACAAAATCATAAACAAGCCAAAAATAGCTTTTTTCCTGCCATCACATATTCGTGGTCATAACAATGGTATTTACCCTCAACACTGTCTACTTTTATATTTAATTATCATTGCTTAAAACCGAATGCTCTCTTAATGATCCAGGCAGGGTGCAAAATCATCTCTGATCTGGAGTTCTCTTTAGAGGAATGTGTGTTACAGCATGTGATTGTGACAGACGAAAAACGACTCATTGCTTTGTAAAAGAAACAGATGACTAATGTTACAGTTTTGAAATTGAACTTCCCAACTACACACCCTAAAGGTGACTTCTTGCTATTCATTGTGGAAGGCCCCCGAGACACCCTCAAAACGCGACATCATTTCACATTGTATCCTGCACTGGAACAAGTTAAATCATTAGCACACTCTCTTCTGTTTTGTTATATTATTATTATTATTATATATATGTGTAGCACAGGATTCACCCTGGAAGATATCCTGGTGCCGAGGCAGGAGCTGTATAGGCCAAACCAAGGCTGGGGCTAGGTCTTGTTAATACAAGAGCTGAGGTTTCAGAGGCAGGTTGTTCCAAGCTGTAGGAGCGCAGTAGGAGAAAGCACATTCACTGGATATGGCAGGAGAGTTGTGAAAGTTTATTTGGTGGTTGGAGTATGTGGGGCCAATGTTATGTAAGGCTTTGTATGGGTGCGTGAGAAGTTTGAAGCATGCTTGTTTGTGAAATGGGAGCAAGTGGAGCCCTTTGAGGTGTTGGGTGATGTAAGTGTGGGGTGGGAGGTTGAGGGTGAATCTGGCTGCTAGGTTATGTATGGTCTGGAGTTTTCTGGTCAGTTAAGCATTGATTCCAGCACAGAGTGCATTGCCTTAGACTAGCTTGCTGGTGATGAGAGCCTGGCTGACAATTCTGCTGGTGCTGGTGGTGAGCGATTTAAAGAGATTCTTGAGCATCTTGAATGTGTGGAAACAGGAGACAGAGACTGTGTTCACTTGGATGGTCTTGATGAATGTGTTGCTTATTATTATTCTGAGATTCTTCATATCTGTTGGAAGGAGGCCACCAGGTAGAGTCACAAAGTGAGGTGTCTTTGTTTTGAGCTTGAGGTGAATGGGCTTTGTCTATCTGGTGACTTCAGCCATGATATGGCCCAGTGCATAGAAGTCAGCCTTAACTGTGGCCAAATCCTCCACCTGGGGGAATACGATGTAGCTGCGCATGTGTTTCATCAGGGCAGACAACACTCTTGTCAGCACATTTGGGAACATAGGCGGTGACATCCCTGCTGCCATGGCCACTGTCGCTTGGAAGGACCCACTTGCCAAGAAATGGAGCACTGACAGGACCTGCACAAGAAGGGGGATGCCAGTGGGGTGGTGGAAAGCTGAGATCAGGTCTGGCTCCAATTGTGCACACAGTTCATGGATTGTGGCCCTATCGAGTCTGTAGGTTAGGATAATTTACCTGTCCTCCATTGTCGCCAGGTCCACCAGGCGTCTGAACACAGGGGTATGTCTCCATCTCCTATTCATCCTCACTGATTGAACTCTAGGGTGGAGCAGATGCTCCTATCCAAAGATATGCTCAGATTAATATGCCTTGCATTTTTTTACAGAAACAGTATGTGAATGTGTAGGTCCGTTGATGTGCCTATGTCTGCTGCGATGCAGTTAGGTGCCATGGCCTGTTCCCCCCTGAAATGGCCGCCGCCTGACTTGTGAGGAGGGACAAGTGGAAATTAGGTAATTCTGCTGAAGTTGTGCACCGTTGCGGGAGGCGGTCGATGACCGCATTGCAACAGATCATTGGTTATCATTGGGGCCTAAGGGTTCCAGTACCCAATGTGATGTACGCCAGCGGTGACAGTACGCACTACTGCGGACGTGACCGCCATTTTTTATCTGTTCACTCACTTGCTACCTGATCTTCAACAGGAGAGGACCTACACTGCTAGTGCTGCTGTGACCTGTGTCTGGAAGCAACCATCGCTCGAGTGTCTGAGGAATGGGCCCCTACCTTCACTTCGTCGGAGAAGGAGAGACTAGTGGATGGGGTCCTGCCCCAGTATCCTTTGCTTTATGGTCCTCCTGACAAACAGGTGAGTACACTGTGAGCACGATGCGTGGGGCATGAATGTATGGAGTGCTGTGTGTGTAAGCCTCGTGTGGTGGGGCTGAGGGGTCCTGGGCAGAGTGCTGCATGTTTAGTGGGCAATGTCTATGCCTAAGGGGATGGAAGGGATATGGTGGGCCATTAGTGTAACAGTCCCTATGGTATGACTAATACCTTTTCTTATGTATCTTTTTCTGCAGGTCAGCGCCCATCAGAAAAAGGGTATTTGGTGTGCCGTCGCCAAGGAGGTGCAGACCCTGGAAGTCTTTGACCTGCGCCGCTGAGCAAGGAAGATGGCAGAGGCCCAGCTGGGGATGGCCTCCCAACCAGGAAGGGGTGCCCGTCATACCCTGACCCCCCCTGATGTTCTGCATCCTGGCGGTGGCCTATCCGGAGTTAGATGGGCACTTGAACGCATCACAGCAGCCACAAGGGAGTGAGTACAGTTTCAAAATCATGAATTTGCACGCATTGAGGTGATACCTGGGTGGGGGATGTGGGTCTGTGGGTGCCCCTAGGCAAGGACGAACATGGCAGGGTAGGTTCCATGATGGGCAGGCTCAGATGCACTCCCACCCCAATAATGCTAGTGAGCATCTACTACTGGGCAGGGTCCTGTGGGTTTCAGGTGTGCAGCTAATGGCGTTAGGCATTGTACCCCATGGCCTGGTGACTAGCATTGTAACTGGTATTGCATGGCCTAGTGCATAGGGCTGTTCCCTGTGAGTTGTGTACTCCAACGGTGGTGTTGTTGCTGGCATTGACAAATGTATCCTCTGCCTCTTCCCCCCCCTTTTTGTTTTGTCACCCTGTCCTTGTGTGCATCAGCATCATCTGGCGGAGGAGCAGAGGCACCAGCGACGGAGGGATCTGCATCTCACAAGGGCCTGGAGGACGAATCCACTGACGGTGAGGACACCAGTGGGATGGAAGGCGAGGGGAGCACCACGGCAGAGACAGGAGGGGACAGTTCTGACAGTGACACCTCCTCAGATGGAAGCTCCCTGACGGTGGCGGACACCTCTGTGGCCACCCCAACTACAGGTACAGCCTCCACCCCCGTACCAGCACTGCCCTCCCAGCAGCCCCTCAGCAAGTTTCTCGTGCCCACTCACCCCAGAGGATGGGCATCTCCTTCGCCCCAGGCACCTCAGGCCCTGCCCCTGTCAGCCCTGCTGCCCTCAGTGAGGAGGCTATTGACCTCCAGAGATCCCTCTCTGTTGGGCAGTCAACCATACTGAATGCCATCCAGGGACTAGCAGGCCATTTGCAACAAACAAATGCATTCCTGGAGGGCATTCACTCTGGCGTGGCGGCCCAACAGAGATCATTCCAGGCTCTGGGCAACTCACTGATGGCAGCCACTGTCCCTGCCTCCAGCCTCCCACCTCCAACTTCCTCTACCCAGTCCCATTCCCCTCAACCCCAGCCTATCCCAAACACACCTTCAGACCAGCATGCACCCAAATCAACACACAGAAGTGGCTCAGGCAAACACAAGCACCACACTTCATCCCACAGGCACACCCACAAGCATCCAGATGCAGACATACCAACATCCACTGCCTCACTGTGTCCCCCTCCTCCTCGTCCTCCACCTCCCTCCCAGTAGCTTCTCCACTCACTCCTGCATGCACTACATCCTCATCCAGTACCTCCATCACCAGCATGCCTATCACTACACACCCCACACTGGCAGTCACCACCCCCACATCCATGCACACGTCCCATGCGTCCTCTCCCACTGTGCCTGTGCCCCCTCCTCCCAAAGTACACAAACACAAGCACTCAGCCACCCACAGCCATTCACCTCACAACAGCATCCAGCCCATGCACCTGCACCCAAACACAGCAGAGAGATACCTCCTACAACCACTCCCTCTTCCTCCACTCCCAAACCTTCACCCTCTTCCAGCCCCAGTGTCCCTAAAAGGCTTTTCCTCTCCACCCTTGACCTATTCCCTGCCCCTCCCCCACCGTCCTTCAGTTCGGGCAAGGGTGGGCAGAACCCAGGCCAGCACGTCAGCCACCCAGTTCACGGCCACTGTAGTTTCTGCAGCTACTGCATTTGTGAGAGGCTCCAAGGAGGCAACCGTCAGCACTGCCAGTGTGCCTGCACCACCTGCCAAGGGCAAGACGGGGCTGCCAGCTAGCAAGGGCAGGATGGGAACACCAGCCAGCAAGGGCAAGAAGGCACCACCAGCTAGCAGGGGCAAGGAGGCACCACCAGCAGGCAGAAGCAAAAAGGCACCACCAGCTAGCAAGGGCAGGAAGGAAACACCAGCTGGCAGAAGCAAGGAGGCACCATCAGCTGCCAAGGGCAGGAATGGAACAACAGCTGCCAAGGCCAATGTAAAAGGAACAGATGCAGCAGGCAGGATGGATCTGGTGCCTGGGGCGGGAGCAGCATCTGGGCAAACAACACCAGCCATGGCACTTCAGCCGTCCGAGGCTGCAGGGGAAGGACTGGAGCCTCCTCCCACCACTGGCAGCACCACCACCTGCACCTCCGCCAGCACCGCCACCTGCACCACTGCCAGCAGCACCAGCCCCGGTGATCACCTGTCCGAGGCTGCAAGGGAAGGGCTGGAGCCTCCCCCCACCACTGACAGAACCGCCGCCAGCCCCGCAACTGCCACCACTGAGCAACTGTCACCGCCGGCGAGCAGTGCGCAGTCGTGACTACATGGGCTGTAGTGCGTCCTGGCCCCTGCAATAACTGTAGGTGTGACACCCCGGTGAGATACTGTGACCTTGCACCATCCAGGAACTGCATTACAGGGCACAAAGCCACCTCCAGAACCATTGGAAGAAGGCATCGACTCACCCACTCCTTGCCAGGATGAAGCACACAGGGCACAAAGCCCCCTCCAGAACCATTGGAGGAAAGGCATCCACTCACCCCCTCCTTGCCAGGATGAAGCACACTGGGCACAAGGCCCCCTCCAGAACCAGTGGAAGAAGGCATCCACTCACCCCCTCCTTGCCAGGATGAAGCACACTGGGTACACGGCCCCCTTCAGAACGAATGGAAGAAGGCATCCACTTGAGAGACTGTGGCTTTGCACTCCCCAGGACCAAGCAGTGGGCAAACCACCCACTTGAGAGACTGTGGCTTTGCACTCCCCAGGACCAAACTGTGGGCAAACCACCTACTTGAGAGACTGTGGCTTTGCACTACCCAGGACCAAGCAATGGGCAAACCACCCACTAGAGAGACTGTTTCCTTGCACTCCCCAGGACATTGAAGAGGGCATGTAGCCCCCTGCAGCCCCCACATACAGAGGAACGCAGATTACTCAGCCGATTGACTAAAAAGTATATTGAAATGATTAAATACCACATTTGAAAATGTCAAATAAAAAGCGAAATACAGCAAAGTCTTTCAGAAAAGTAACAGAGATCGAACACAGCCAGTAAATCTGTGTTCTAGACACATGCCATTCACAAAATCATAAACAAGCCAAAAATAGCTTTTTTCCTGCCATCACATATTCGTGGTCATAACAATGGTATTTACCCTCAACACTGTCTACTTTTATATTTAATTATCATTGCTTAAAACCGAATGCTCTCTTAATGATCCAGGCAGGGTGCAAAATCATCTCTGATCTGGAGTTCTCTTTAGAGGAATGTGTGTTACAGCATGTGATTGTGACAGACGAAAAACGACTCATTGCTTTGTAAAAGAAACAGATGACTAATGTTACAGTTTTGAAATTGAACTTCCCAACTACACACCCTAAAGGTGACTTCTTGCTATTCATTGTGGAAGGCCCCCGAGACACCCTCAAAACGCGACATCATTTCACATTGTATCCTGCACTGGAACAAGTTAAATCATTAGCACACTCTCTTCTGTTTTGTTATATTATTATTATTATTATATATATGTGTAGCACAGGATTCACCCTGGAAGATATCCTGGTGCCGAGGCAGGAGCTGTATAGGCCAAACCAAGGCTGGGGCTAGGTCTTGTTAATACAAGAGCTGAGGTTTCAGAGGCAGGTTGTTCCAAGCTGTAGGAGCGCAGTAGGAGAAAGCACATTCACTGGATATGGCAGGAGAGTTGTGAAAGTTTATTTGGTGGTTGGAGTATGTGGGGCCAATGTTATGTAAGGCTTTGTATGGGTGCGTGAGAAGTTTGAAGCATGCTTGTTTGTGAAATGGGAGCAAGTGGAGCCCTTTGAGGTGTTGGGTGATGTAAGTGTGGGGTGGGAGGTTGAGGGTGAATCTGGCTGCTAGGTTATGTATGGTCTGGAGTTTTCTGGTCAGTTAAGCATTGATTCCAGCACAGAGTGCATTGCCTTAGACTAGCTTGCTGGTGATGAGAGCCTGGCTGACAATTCTGCTGGTGCTGGTGGTGAGCGATTTAAAGAGATTCTTGAGCATCTTGAATGTGTGGAAACAGGAGACAGAGACTGTGTTCACTTGGATGGTCTTGATGAATGTGTTGCTTATTATTATTCTGAGATTCTTCATATCTGTTGGAAGGAGGCCACCAGGTAGAGTCACAAAGTGAGGTGTCTTTGTTTTGAGCTTGAGGTGAATGGGCTTTGTCTATCTGGTGACTTCAGCCATGATATGGCCCAGTGCATAGAAGTCAGCCTTAACTGTGGCCAAATCCTCCACCTGGGGGAATACGATGTAGCTGCGCATGTGTTTCATCAGGGCAGACAACACTCTTGTCAGCACATTTGGGAACATAGGCGGTGACATCCCTGCTGCCATGGCCACTGTCGCTTGGAAGGACCCACTTGCCAAGAAATGGAGCACTGACAGGACCTGCACAAGAAGGGGGATGCCAGTGGGGTGGTGGAAAGCTGAGATCAGGTCTGGCTCCAATTGTGCACACAGTTCATGGATTGTGGCCCTATCGAGTCTGTAGGTTAGGATAATTTACCTGTCCTCCATTGTCGCCAGGTCCACCAGGCGTCTGAACACAGGGGTATGTCTCCATCTCCTATTCATCCTCACTGATTGAACTCTAGGGTGGAGCAGATGCTCCTATCCAAAGATATGCTCAGATTAATATGCCTTGCATTTTTTTACAGAAACAGTATGTGAATGTGTAGGTCCGTTGATGTGCCTATGTCTGCTGCGATGCAGTTAGGTGCCATGGCCTGTTCCCCCCTGAAATGGCCGCCGCCTGACTTGTGAGGAGGGACAAGTGGAAATTAGGTAATTCTGCTGAAGTTGTGCACCGTTGCGGGAGGCGGTCGATGACCGCATTGCAACAGATCATTGGTTATCATTGGGGCCTAAGGGTTCCAGTACCCAATGTGATGTACGCCAGCGGTGACAGTACGCACTACTGCGGACGTGACCGCCATTTTTTATCTGTTCACTCACTTGCTACCTGATCTTCAACAGGAGAGGACCTACACTGCTAGTGCTGCTGTGACCTGTGTCTGGAAGCAACCATCGCTCGAGTGTCTGAGGAATGGGCCCCTACCTTCACTTCGTCGGAGAAGGAGAGACTAGTGGATGGGGTCCTGCCCCAGTATCCTTTGCTTTATGGTCCTCCTGACAAACAGGTGAGTACACTGTGAGCACGATGCGTGGGGCATGAATGTATGGAGTGCTGTGTGTGTAAGCCTCGTGTGGTGGGGCTGAGGGGTCCTGGGCAGAGTGCTGCATGTTTAGTGGGCAATGTCTATGCCTAAGGGGATGGAAGGGATATGGTGGGCCATTAGTGTAACAGTCCTTACGGTATGACTAATACCTTTTCTTATGTATCTTTTTCTGCAGGTCAGCGCCCATCAGAAAAAGGGTATTTGGTGTGCCGTCGCCAAGGAGGTGCAGACCCTGGAAGTCTTTGACCTGCGCCGCTGAGCAAGGAAGATGGCAGAGGCCCAGCTGGGGATGGCCTCCCAACCAGGAAGGGGTGCCCGTCATACCCTGACCCCCCCTGATGTTCTGCATCCTGGCGGTGGCCTATCCGGAGTTAGATGGGCACTTGAACGCATCACAGCAGCCACAAGGGAGTGAGTACAGTTTCAAAATCATGAATTTGCACGCATTGAGGTGATACCTGGGTGGGGGATGTGGGTCTGTGGGTGCCCCTAGGCAAGGACGAACATGGCAGGGTAGGTTCCATGATGGGCAGGCTCAGATGCACTCCCACCCCAATAATGCTAGTGAGCATCTACTACTGGGCAGGGTCCTGTGGGTTTCAGGTGTGCAGCTAATGGCGTTAGGCATTGTACCCCATGGCCTGGTGACTAGCATTGTAACTGGTATTGCATGGCCTAGTGCATAGGGCTGTTCCCTGTGAGTTGTGTACTCCAACGGTGGTGTTGTTGCTGGCATTGACAAATGTATCCTCTGCCTCTTCCCCCCCCTTTTTGTTTTGTCACCCTGTCCTTGTGTGCATCAGCATCATCTGGCGGAGGAGCAGAGGCACCAGCGACGGAGGGATCTGCATCTCACAAGGGCCTGGAGGACGAATCCACTGACGGTGAGGACACCAGTGGGATGGAAGGCGAGGGGAGCACCACGGCAGAGACAGGAGGGGACAGTTCTGACAGTGACACCTCCTCAGATGGAAGCTCCCTGACGGTGGCGGACACCTCTGTGGCCACCCCAACTACAGGTACAGCCTCCACCCCCGTACCAGCACTGCCCTCCCAGCAGCCCCTCAGCAAGTTTCTCGTGCCCACTCACCCCAGAGGATGGGCATCTCCTTCGCCCCAGGCACCTCAGGCCCTGCCCCTGTCAGCCCTGCTGCCCTCAGTGAGGAGGCTATTGACCTCCAGAGATCCCTCTCTGTTGGGCAGTCAACCATACTGAATGCCATCCAGGGACTAGCAGGCCATTTGCAACAAACAAATGCATTCCTGGAGGGCATTCACTCTGGCGTGGCGGCCCAACAGAGATCATTCCAGGCTCTGGGCAACTCACTGATGGCAGCCACTGTCCCTGCCTCCAGCCTCCCACCTCCAACTTCCTCTACCCAGTCCCATTCCCCTCAACCCCAGCCTATCCCAAACACACCTTCAGACCAGCATGCACCCAAATCAACACACAGAAGTGGCTCAGGCAAACACAAGCACCACACTTCATCCCACAGGCACACCCACAAGCATCCAGATGCAGACATACCAACATCCACTGCCTCACTGTGTCCCCCTCCTCCTCGTCCTCCACCTCCCTCCCAGTAGCTTCTCCACTCACTCCTGCATGCACTACATCCTCATCCAGTACCTCCATCACCAGCATGCCTATCACTACACACCCCACACTGGCAGTCACCACCCCCACATCCATGCACACGTCCCATGCGTCCTCTCCCACTGTGCCTGTGCCCCCTCCTCCCAAAGTACACAAACACAAGCACTCAGCCACCCACAGCCATTCACCTCACAACAGCATCCAGCCCATGCACCTGCACCCAAACACAGCAGAGAGATACCTCCTACAACCACTCCCTCTTCCTCCACTCCCAAACCTTCACCCTCTTCCAGCCCCAGTGTCCCTAAAAGGCTTTTCCTCTCCACCCTTGACCTATTCCCTGCCCCTCCCCCACCGTCCTTCAGTTCGGGCAAGGGTGGGCAGAACCCAGGCCAGCACGTCAGCCACCCAGTTCACGGCCACTGTAGTTTCTGCAGCTACTGCATTTGTGAGAGGCTCCAAGGAGGCAACCGTCAGCACTGCCAGTGTGCCTGCACCACCTGCCAAGGGCAAGACGGGGCTGCCAGCTAGCAAGGGCAGGATGGGAACACCAGCCAGCAAGGGCAAGAAGGCACCACCAGCTAGCAGGGGCAAGGAGGCACCACCAGCAGGCAGAAGCAAAAAGGCACCACCAGCTAGCAAGGGCAGGAAGGAAACACCAGCTGGCAGAAGCAAGGAGGCACCATCAGCTGCCAAGGGCAGGAATGGAACAACAGCTGCCAAGGCCAATGTAAAAGGAACAGATGCAGCAGGCAGGATGGATCTGGTGCCTGGGGCGGGAGCAGCATCTGGGCAAACAACACCAGCCATGGCACTTCAGCCGTCCGAGGCTGCAGGGGAAGGACTGGAGCCTCCTCCCACCACTGGCAGCACCACCACCTGCACCTCCGCCAGCACCGCCACCTGCACCACTGCCAGCAGCACCAGCCCCGGTGATCACCTGTCCGAGGCTGCAAGGGAAGGGCTGGAGCCTCCCCCCACCACTGACAGAACCGCCGCCAGCCCCGCAACTGCCACCACTGAGCAACTGTCACCGCCGGCGAGCAGTGCGCAGTCGTGACTACATGGGCTGTAGTGCGTCCTGGCCCCTGCAATAACTGTAGGTGTGACACCCCGGTGAGATACTGTGACCTTGCACCATCCAGGAACTGCATTACAGGGCACAAAGCCACCTCCAGAACCATTGGAAGAAGGCATCGACTCACCCACTCCTTGCCAGGATGAAGCACACAGGGCACAAAGCCCCCTCCAGAACCATTGGAGGAAAGGCATCCACTCACCCCCTCCTTGCCAGGATGAAGCACACTGGGCACAAGGCCCCCTCCAGAACCAGTGGAAGAAGGCATCCACTCACCCCCTCCTTGCCAGGATGAAGCACACTGGGTACACGGCCCCCTTCAGAACGAATGGAAGAAGGCATCCACTTGAGAGACTGTGGCTTTGCACTCCCCAGGACCAAGCAGTGGGCAACCCACCCACTTGAGAGACAGTGGCTTTGCACCCCCCAGGACCAAGCAGTGGGCAAACCACCCACTTGAGAGACTGTGGCTTTGCCTAACCCAGGACCAAACTGTGGGCAAACCACCCACTTGAGAGACTGTGGCTTTGCACTCCCCAGGACCCAGCAGTGGGCAAACCACCCACTTGAAAGACTGTGGCTTTGCACTTCCCAGGACCAAGCAGTGGGCAAACCACCAACTTGAGTGACTGTGGCTTTGCACTTCCCAGGACCAAGCAGTGGGCAAACCACCCACTTGAGAGACTGTGGCTTTGCACTCCCCAGGACCAAACTGTGGGCAAACCACCCACTTGAGAGACTGTGGCTTTGCACTCCCCACTTGAGAGACTGTGGCTTTGCACTTCCCAGGACCAAGCAGTGGTCAAACCACCCACTTGAGAGACTGTGGCTTTGCACTCCCCAGGACCAAACTGTGGGCAAACCACCTACTTGAGAGACTGTGGCTTTGCACTCCCCAGGACCAAGCAATGGGCAAACCACCCACTAGAGAGACTGTGTCCTTGCACTCCCCAGGACATTGAAGCGGGCATGTAGCCCCCTGCAGCCCCCACATACACAGTAACGCAGATTACTCAGCCGATTGACTAAAAGGTATTTTGAAATGATTAAATACCACATTTGAAAATGTCAAATAAAAAGCCAAATACAGTAAAGTCTTTCAGAAAAGTAACAGAGGTTGAACACAGCCAGTAAATCTTTGTTCTAGACACCTGCCATTCACAAAATCATAAACAAGCGAAAACATTTTTTTTTCCTGCCATCACACATTCGTGGTCATAACAATGGTATTTACCCTCAACACTGTCTATTTTTATATTTAATTATCATTGCTTAAAACCGGATGCTCTCTTAATGATCCAGGCAGGGTGCAAAATCCTCTCTGATCTGGAGTTCTCTTTAGAGGAATGTGTGTTACAGCATGTGATTGTGACAGACGAAAAACGCCTCATTGTTTTGTAAAAGAAACAGATGACTAATGTTACAGTTTTGAAATTGAACTTCCCAACTACACACCCTAAAGGTGACTGCTTGCTATTCATTGTGGAAGGCCCCCGAGACACCCTCAAAAGACGACATCATTTCACATTGTATCCTGCACTGGAACAAGTTAAATCATTAGCACACTCTCTTCTGTTTTGTTATATTATTATTAATATATATATGTGTAGCACAAGATTCACCCTGGAAGATATCCTGGTGCCGAGGCAGGAGCTGTATAGGCCAAACCAGGGCTGGGGCTAGGTCTTGTTAATACAAGAACTGAGGTTTCAGAGGAAGGTTGTTCCAAGCTGCAGGAGCAAGGTAGGAGAAAGCACATTCACTGGATATGGCAGGAGAGTTGTGAAAGTTTATTTGGTGGTTGGAGTATGTGGGGCCAATGTTATGTAA
The DNA here is from genome assembly GCF_031143425.1 of Pleurodeles waltl. Taxonomy (NCBI): domain Eukaryota; kingdom Metazoa; phylum Chordata; class Amphibia; order Caudata; family Salamandridae; genus Pleurodeles; species Pleurodeles waltl. The sequence continues at coordinate 693,268,418 of NC_090438.1, forward strand.
GGCTTTGTATGGGTGCGTGAGAAGTTTGAAGCATGCTTGTTTGTGAAATGGGAGCAAGTGGAGCCCTTTGAGGTGTTGGGTGATGTAAGTGTGGGGTGGGAGGTTGAGGGTGAATCTGGCTGCTAGGTGATGTATGGTCTGGAGTTTTCTGGTCAGTTAAGCATTGATTCCAGCACAGAGTGCATTGCCTTAGACCAGCTTGCTGGTGATGAGAGCCTGGCTGACAATTCTGCGGGTGCTGGTGGGGAGCGATTTAGAAAGATTCTTGAGCATCTTGAATGTGTGGAAACAGGAGACAGAGACTGTGTTCACTTGGATGGTCTTGATGAATGTGCTTCTTTTTATTATTCTGAGATTCTTCCTATCTGTTGGAAGGAGGCCACCAGGTGGAGTCACAAAGTGAGGTGTCTTTGTTTTGAGCTTGAGGTGAATGGGCTTTGTCTATCTGGTGACTTCAGCCATGATATGGCCCAGTGCATAGAAGTCAGCCTTAACTGTGGCCAAATCCTCCACCTGGGGGAATACGATGTAGCTGCGCATGTGTTTCATCAGGGCAGACAACACTCTTGTCAGCACATTTGGGAACATAGGCGGTGACATCCCTGCTGCCATGGCCACTGTCTCTTGGAAGGACCCACTTGCCAAGAAATGGAGCACTGACAGGACCTGCACAAGAGGGGGGATGCCTGTGGGGTGGCGGATAGCTGAGATCAGGTCTGGCTCCAATTGTGCACACAGTTAATGGATTGTGGCCCTATCGAGTCTGTAGGTTAGGATAATGTACCTGTCCTCCATTGTCGCCAGGTCCACCAGGCGTCTGAACACAGGGGTATGTCTCTATCTCCTATTCATCCTCACTGATTGAACTCTAGGGTGGAGCAGATGCTCCTATTCAAAGATATGCTCAGATTAATATGCCTTGCATTTTTTTACAGAAACAGTATGTGAATGTGTAGGTACGTTGATGTGCCTATGTCTGCTGCGATGCAGTTAGGTGCCATGGCCTGTTCCCCCCTGAAATGGCTGCCGCCTGACTTGTGAGGAGGGACAAGTGGAAATTAGGTAATTCTGCTGAAGTTGTGCGCCGTTGCGGGAGGCGGTCGATGACAGCAGTGCAACAGATCATTGGTTATCATTGGGGCCTAAGGGTTCCAGTACCCAATGTGATGTACGCCAGCGGTGACAGTACGCACTACTGCGGACGTGACCGCCATTTTTTATCTGTTCACTCACTTGCTACCTGATCTTCAACAGGAGAGGACCTACACTGCTAGTGCTGCTGTGACCTGTGTCTGGAAGCGACCATGGCTCGAGTGTCTGAGGAAAGGGCCCCTGCCTTCACTTCTGAGGAGAAGGAGAGACTAGTGGATGGGGTCTTGCCCCAGTATCCTTTGCTTTATAGTCCTCCAGACAAACAGGTGAGTACACTGTGAGCACGATGTGTGGGGCATGAAGGTATGGAGTGCTGTGTGTGTAAGCCTTGTGTGTTGGGGCTGAGGGGTCCTGGGCAGAGTGCTGCATGTTTGGTGGGCAATGTCTGTGCGTAAGGGGATGGAAGGGATATGGTGGGCCATTAGTGTAACAGTCCCTACGGTATGACTAATACCTTTTCTTATGTATCTTTTTCTGCAGGTCAGCGCCCATCAGAAAAAGGGTATTTGGTGTGCCGTCGCCAAGGAGGTGCAGACCCTGGAAGTCTTTGACCTGCGCCGCTGAGCAAGGAAGATGGCAGAGGCCCAGCTGGGGATGGCCTCCTAAGCAGGAAGGGGTGCCCGTCATACCCTGACCCCCCCCTGATGTTCTGCATCCTGGCGGTGGCCTATCCAGAGTTAGATGGGCACTTGAAGGCACCACAGCAGCCACAAGGAAGTGAGTACAGTTTCAAAATCATGAATTTGCACGCATTGAGGTGATACCTGGGTGGGGGATGTGGGTCTGTGGGTGCCCCTAGGCCAGGACGAACATGGCAGGGTAGGTTCCATGATGGGCAGGCTCAGATGCACTCCCACCCCAATAATGCTAGTGAGCATCTACTACTGGGCAGGGTCCTGTGGGTTTCAGGTGTGCAGCTAATGGCGTTAGGCATTGTACCCCATGGCCTGGTGACTAGCATTGTAACTGGTATTGCATGGCCTAGTGCATAGGGCTGTTCCCTGTGAGTTGTGTACTCCAACGGTGGTGTTGTTGCTGGCATTGACAAATGTATCCTCTGCCTCTTCCTCTCCCCCTTTTTGTTTTGTCACCCTGTCCTTGTGTGCATCAGCATCATCTGGCGGAGGAGCAGAGGCACCAGCGACGGAGGGAGCTGCATCTCACATGGGCCTGGAGGACGAATCCACTGATGGTGAGGACACCAGTGGGATGGAAGGCGAGAGGAGCCCCACGGCAGAGACAGGAGGGGACAGTTCTGACAGCGACACCTCCTCCGATGGAAGCTCCCTGACGGTGGCGGACACCTCTGTGGCCACCCAAACTACAGGTACAGCCTCCACCCCCGTACCAGCACCGCCCTCCCAGCAGCCCCTCAGCGAGTCTCTCGTGCCTACTCACCCCAGAGGGTGGGCATCTCCTTCGCCCCAGGCACCTCAGGCCCTGCCCCTGTCAGCCCTGCTGCCCTCAGTGAGGAGGCTATTGTCCTCCAGAGATCCCTCTCTTTTGGGCAGTCAACCATACTGAATGCCATCCAGGGACTAGCAGGCCATTTGCAACAAACAAATGCATTCCTGGAGGGCATTCACTCTGGCGTGGCGGCCCAACAGAGATCATTCCAGGCTCTGGGCAACTCACTGATGGCAGCCACTGTCCCTGCCTCCAGCCTCCCACCTCCAACTTCCTCTACCCAGTCCCATTCCCCTCAACCCCAGCCTATCCCAAACACGCCTTCAGACCAGCATGCACCCAAATCAACACACAGAAGTAGCTCAGGCAAACACAAGCACCACACTTCATCCCACAGGCACACCCACAAGCATCCGATGCAGGCATACCAACATCCACTGCCTCACTGTGTCCCCCTCCTCCTCGTCCTCCACCTCCCTCCCAGTAGCATCTCCACTCACTCCTGCATGCACTACATCCTCATCCAGAACCTCCATCACCAGCATGCCTATCACTACACACCCCACACTGGCAGTCACCACCCCCACATCCATGCACACGTCCCATGCGTCCTCTCCCACTGTGCCTGTGCCCCCTCCTCCCAAAGTACACAAACGCAAGCACTCAGCCACCCACAGCCATTCACCTCACAACAGCATCCAGCCCATGCACCTGCACCCAAACACAGCAGAGAGACACCTCCTACAACCACTCCCTCTTCCTCCACTCCCAAACCTTCACCCTCTTCCAGCCCCAGTGTCCCTAAAAGGCTTTTCCTCTCCACCCTTGACCTATTCCCTGCCCCTCCCCCACCGTCCTTCAGTTCGGGCCAGGGTGGGCAGAACCCAGGCCAGCACCTCAGCCACCTAGTCCACGGCCACTGTAGTTTCTGCAGCTACTGCATTTGTGAGAGGCTCCAAGGAGGCAACCGTCAGCACTGCCAGTGTGCCTGCACCACCTGCCAAGGGCAAGACGGGGCTGCCAGCTAGCAAGGGCAGGATGGGAAAACCAGCCAGCAAGTGCAAGAAGGCACCACCAGCTAGTAAGGGCAAGGAGGCACCACCATCTAGCAGGGGCAAGGAGGCACCACCAGCAGGCAGAAGCAAGAAGGCACCACCAGCTAGCACGGGCAGGAAGGGAACACCAGCTGGCAGAAGCAAGGAGGCACCATCAGCTGCCAAGGGCAGGAAGGGAACAACAGCTGCCAAGGCCAATGTAAAAGGAACAGATGCCGCAGGCAGGATGGATCTGGTGCCTGGGGCTGGAGCAGCATCTGGGCAAACAACACCAGCCATGGTACTTCAGCCGTCCGAGGCTGCAGGGGAAGGACTGGAGCCTCCTCCCACCACTGGCAGCACCACCACCTGCATCGCCGCCAGCACCTCCACCTGCACCGCCACCTGCACCACTGCCAGCAGCACCACTGCCAGCAGCAGCAGCCCCGGTGGTCACCTGTCCGAGGCTGCAGGGGAAGGGCTGGAGCCTCCCCCCACCACTGACAGAACCGCCGCCAGCCCCGCAACTGCCACCACTGAGCAGCTGTCACCGCCGGCGAGCAGTGTGTAGTCGTGACTACATGGGCTGTAGTGCGTCCTGGCCCCTTCAATAACTGTAGGTGTGACACCCCGGTGAGATACTGTGACCTTGCACCATCCAGGAACTGCATTACAGGGCACAAAGCCCCCTCCAGAACCAGTGGAAGAAGGCATCGACTCACCCACTCCTTGCCAGGATGAAGCACACAGGGCACAAAGCCCCCTCCAGAACCATTGGAGGAAAGGCATCCACTCACCCCCTCCTTGCCAGGATGAAGCACACTGGGCACAAGGCCCCCTCCAGAACCAGTGGAAGAAGGCATCCACTCACCCCCTCCTTGCCAGGATGAAGCACACTGGGCACAAGGCCCCCTTCAGAACCAATGGAAGAAGGCATCCACTTGAGAGGCTGTGGCTTTGCACTCCCCAGGACCAAGCAGTGGGCAACCCACCCACTTGAGAGACAGTGGCTTTGCACCCCCCAGGACCAAGCAGTGGGCAAACCACCCACTTTAGAGACTGTGGCTTTGCCTACCCCAGGACCAAACTGTGGGCAAACCACCCACTTGAGAGACTGTGGCTTTGCACTCCCCAGGACCAAGCAGTGGGCAAACCACCCACTTGAAAGACTGTGGCTTTGCACTTCCCAGGACCAAGCAGTGGGCAAACCACCCACTTGAGAGACTGTGGCTTTGCACTCCCCACTTGAGAGACTGTGGCTTTGCACTTCCCAGGACCAAGCAGTGGGCAAACCACCCACTTGAGAGACTGTGGCTTTGCACTCCCCAGGACCAAACTGTGGGCAAACCACCTACTTGAGAGACTGTGGCTTTGCACTCCCCAGGACCAAGCAATGGGCAAACCACCCACTAGAGAGACTGTGTCCTTGCACTCCCCAGGACATTGAAGAGGGCATGTAGCCCCCTGCAGGAGTAGTGGCATTGTACCATCTTCCGGCTGAGGTGCTTCCCGATCCCCTTCCCCCTGAGGTGCCTGTGTATCTTTGACCTGATGCCCTCGCAGTGTTCTCTCCGTATTCAGGCAGGAGTCAAGTGTGGCCTTTGCCCATGTGTTATGGCCCAGTGGCCACGGACATTTTTGACTGGGTATTGTCCCTCCATTTCTATATATTGTAGATACTGTTTTGTGCTTTAAGGACGTATTTATCTAAATCTTTATTATTACACTGGCTTTACTGACATCCTTTTGTCCTTGCATTATTCCTGAGGGTTACGGGGTAGATATGTAATGTTGTTGCATATGTTTGTGTGTTTGGTGTTGGGGGTGGGGGTGGGGGTGTTGCGTGTTGCTTATGTATGTCACTCTCTTTTCCTTCCCCTCCCTTGTGTGCTAGGTGCGGAACTCACTATGATCGTCTTCACCGCCGTTCGTGTTCCTCGTGTAGAAGGAGGTAGACCAGCATGGGAAATATGTGCAACTCGGGCTCCATGGCATTGTTGTTCTTCCTTGAGTTTCGAGAGGTGAGTGGTTTCCCTTCTGTGTACTGTTTCCGCTGTGCTTTTGACGGCGTTGGTACCGCCCTGGGAAAAGGTGGCCAATTGGCGTCTCATAAGACAGTAGGCGGTACGTTGTCTTCCGCCTGGCTGTTGGCAGTTACCGTTGTGCTTGTCGCTACCGTCGTAGCAGTCGGTGTGTTAAAGTGGTTGTCTGTGTTGGCGGTTTCCGCTGTAGTCAAAACTCAATTTTTTTACTGCCGGCCTGTTGGCGGTATTACTTTTGCTTTATCACTGACCGCCAGCGTTGTAATAAGGGCCTTAGTCATTACCTGCAAATTTGCCATTTTACATCATAAGTTAATAAGATGTCACGTCATCATGAATGCTAACAATGCTCTAGTATTCAAAAAGTTTGGCATAATGTAGAATAAGAAATTGGATTGTTATTTGAGGTGGGGTAAGAACACACATATTCATAATCTTTGTCAGAGTCAACCCCCAAACTCACTAAATTCATCCGAGCTCAGCCTCTTCTCAGCAATCGCACAGCACAGACAGATTTAATTTATGGCAATGTGTTAAGTATTTATGCAGTACCAAAACAGTAATTAAGTTGAAATGCTAAACTATAAAAATTCCAGTTGTAAAAACGTGGCAAAAATTAAATTTTCATCATAACACACAAGACATGGAACACCCTCTCTCAAAACATTAAAGCCTCCTCCTCAGTTCTTGAGTTCCACAAGAAGCTAAAGACCTGGTTCTTCATTTAAGCACCTTGGGGACCACAACCCTACACATCTGCATAAGTGGCTGGATACCCTCTTGGGGAATTAGTATGTTATGCAAATCAATAAGACAGAACATAACAGCATAACAATAAGAGGAATAGCGACATGATGCACAACATGCCAGTGATAGTCAATGATTATGGTAGACTGGGACCTAGGTATAATTTGATGCTGACTGTAATGTAGTATGGGTCAGATAAATTAACCAGGTTTATCCTGGAAAAATATTTCCCCTTCTGACTTTAGTCTTTTCATTTTCAATCTACCATAGAAGTACACTTCTAAAGACCCCTTGGACCATAGGAGAGGCACTTGGAGACTCACAGGGTGTCAGGCAGAGTCCAGTCCATGTCTAGTTGCCACTGATCATCTAGGCAGCTGCAGGAAAGGCCTCTTCTAGATTTTAGAATACATTTAGCTCTAGTGGAGGTCAGTCTTATGGCCCATGGGTTCCACTTCTTTCTCCCGGGCACAGGAGAGTGACCAGGTCCAGACTTCTAGTCTCTTCCCAGCTCTTAGACAGCGGTTTCAGTCATCTTCTGATCCTACACGGGTCCAGGAGTGTTCTGAAGTGGGTTCCAGGTGGTGCTACATTTATGCCTGGCACAAGCTAATGTGTGGGAATGACCCCTGGGAATGCCCTAAGGATGGTGTAAAGGTTCAGGGAGCTAGTCCTATCCACTGTGGGCATTTTCAAGATGGACAAAGCCTTGGCCATGCCATATTTGGGCTCTGAGACGTGGATGTGGTGTGTGTGTTTGGGTGTGTCTGTGTGCTTAGAGTATACAATAGAAATTTGGTGCAAGGGTAATGACAGGTACCAGGAAGTATGTTAAAAAGAAAACGTTTATTCACAAACTGGTGTCCTTCCTTCCTGGGAGTCGGGAATAAACTGTCTCTCCTGGAACCCTGAATGCCTCACAATCTAGAACCTTCCAACATATTACATCATAACACATCTCCTTCCCTACATCAAATGATAACAATAAGCACATAATGAAATAATGGAAAGCACATAAGATTATAGAAAGGATAAACATGGCTACAATAGTAGTCCACAAGATTAAAATGGTTAAAGAAACATATTGTATGCTTGATGCTATTATGATCTAACATGTTCTTCAAGCTAAGAAGGTGGTCTGCAAATTCTGTTTTCATTGATTAATTCATGTAGATCATGATCATCATTAGACTCACGAGTATTAGATATAGAATCACCAACATTGGACCTTCAATAATCTTTTGTTCTCATCTCCTCATCTCTCATGAGCCTAGCTCCTGAACATCCTGTTGTGTAGCCATTTTAGTTATAGCTCCATGGATGTTAGTTTAGCATACTAGGACTGCCCCTGTGCACTTTAACCTAGATCTATTTTATTCAGCTCCGTTTATTATTCTGATAATAGCCAGTTTTGCTGTCTTATTTTATTTCTCTCTATCTAGCTGTTTTTGCCTAGGCCAGCACTACATTCTCAAACAAGACATTCTTGCTCACTCTGTGCTTCTTTCAAGGCTGCAGTTAGATAGGTTGCCAGTGAAAGTGGTACAAGTTTTGTCTCTGACATTCATAGAAAAACACACATCCTTATGTAGGGACATTTTCTTAGAACATCAGCTGTTTTATTATAAAAACACTTACCTGTCCCTTACACGTTAGCGGGAGATTCCAGCCAGAGAACCATGACTGTATGCTGATTGCTGAATGCTTTGCTACAGCTGCTTATGCAGACTTCAGGCTTTTGCTCAGGTATGGGGGATGATGTCTTCCCAGGGGAATCTGAAGGGCAGAATTTGAGCTTAACTAGATGTGCTCTATTACAGCCTAGGTAGGAATTAGTCTATTGAATCTAGTGACAATATGGTACGGTTAGTTCTATGCTTTACTCACCTTATCACAATTTTAATCTTGTCATGCTGTATTGTCCTGGTTATTGCAGCCCATGCTTTGATATCTAAGATGCAGTTGCTTCATTAAAACCTTATTGAGACATATACTGCTTCTGTTTGTCATTGTGTATGTGAGACTAATGTAACTGAGAGTGACCACGGTTTCCCTGAGAAATCAATTATGTCATGCACTCGGTTCCCCAATCATTCCTGCTCTTATGTAGAGATGAGGCACTGCTAGTTAGCCAGAGCAAAACCCGGATAAAGGCAACAGGTGTCACATGTAATACGTTGGACTCAGTCTCCCACACCGCAGGTGATTCTGCCGCTCAAAATCCAGTAGTCTCAATAGAATAATGAGAGCCTACGTGACAATTCTTCTGCACTTTCCTTTTTGGCACATTCTCCTCCTTCTTTATATAAAGCTACATTCCTAAAAATCTATCTTTTACCACCCTCAAACACAACAAAAAATTTACCAACTCTGTCCACTCTTTACAGGTCCTGACTTGACCTTGACCCAATAACCTTTTTCTATTTTCCCCAATTGATTTACAGACACTCTCCCCCATACTCTTATCTCCAGTACTTACCCAAAGTGGTATCAACCACTCTGGTATTAATTTGGTACCAGGTGCCCATCTTCTCATTTCTTGAAAAATACATTTTTGTGTAACGCTGTGCATGGTTGTGCGATATGCCCACACCATGTCACATACCATTCTCCCCACATCACAATGACTAGCTAATACCTTCTGAATGGTTCCTTTAATCACTGTATTAGCCCTCTCATCTATCCCATTGCTTTGGGGATTATAAAGAGAGTTATGTGAATGTCTTACTCCCTAGATCCCAAGAAAGTTAACCGTCTCAGACGATGTCAATTGAGTGCCATTATCATTGATGAGTTCCACCGGCACTCCTACCTTTGAAAGAAATTCTAATTCCTAATGGTTGCTTTAGTGGCAACCCCTCTCATAAACTTCACAATCAGACACTTAGAACTTACATCCACCATCACTAATATATATTGTATCTCATTTGACAGCTCAGTCATTTGGCCTATGAAAGCGAAACAGAACATGTGCCATGGTCTACCCGGACTTTCAATGTGTCCGTTACCTAAAGACTTCAGTTCCCACCTTCAGTCTTTTCTCACTTTCTTTGCAAACCATACATTTTTCCACAGATCAGTTAACTTGTTCATCTAAGGCATCCCATCATCATTCATTTTTCAACCTTTCCTTTTGTCAAACTCTAACCCAAATGTTCTTCATCGAACAACATAAATAACCTTGACCTCACATTTCAAGGTGGTACAAATCGGTCACCTCTCTATCACATTTTGACCATAAACAGTGAACTCATCAAGAATTTTAAAATATGGTTGTGCATCTAATGAACTCATACTCTCTTGTGGCTCCATTGCATACCATCTTCATCACAACTGTTAGTACTGCATTCACTTTATTTTCCTCTTCCCACTCATGTATGGTAAATGCTCCTGAACCATAGTGCACTGCATCATGTACCAACAGTACTGTACCATCCATTTCATTCTTTTTTATGATAGGATAATCTTCCACATGCTCCCAAACCACAGGCATTCTAGGCAGACAGTCTGCTTGTATATTCCACCAACCTTGGATAAATTATACAGTCTACATGTATTCTTGCAGCCTAGCTGCTAATCTTGCTAGCCTGGCTGAACCTTTTCCTGCATCCCAGGTAACAGTATATTCATAAACGTTTGTGATTGGTTCTCAAAGTAAATTGTATGCCCCACAAGTACACACAGAAATATTCAGCTCCCCAAGCAGGAACCAGAGCTTCTTGCTCAATGACTAAATAGTTTTGCTCAGATTGTGTCAACAAGCGCAATACAAATGCAGCCATCATTTTTTTATTTTCATTCATCTGGGGCAATATCACTCCAATTCCGGAAACGTGCATCAACTGTCAGCACCAATTTGAGTTGGGTGTCAAATGCTGTCAACATGTTTGCCTAACAAATTTCTGTTTTTATTATATCAATACATGTTTGTTGCTCTTTGTCCCACATGGCCTTATTCCCTTTTTCAGTAATTTTCTTACATTTTATGTTTTATCTGCAAATTTCTCTGCAAATTTAGCATAGTATTCTATCAGTCCCAAAAACGATCTCAATTAATTTTAGTCCTTAGTACAAGGAACCTACTTGATAGCATCAACTAAACACCATTTGGGCTTAATCTTCCCCCCTCAGTAATGGTGTATGTCAAATACTCAATTTGCCAAGCTGGAAATGTATATTTTTCATGACTCAACATTAGACCCACTTCTTCCAATTTCTTTAAAGCCTTCATCAATATTACATTATGTTGTTCTATTGTAACCCCCAAACACCAGAACATCATATTGGATGTAGACAACAATTCCCATACCATAAAAGAGTTGAGACATCATTTGCAGAAATACACTTGCAGCGAAAACTAAACCAAACTGCATACGAGTAAACTGATATGTGCCCTTTTTAGGAAGGCAGTGAGTTGCATGGGACCTTTATGCAACTTCACCATAGGGTATATACTTTTCAGATCTAATTTTGAGGAATATCAAACTCCCTTTATGGAAGAAAACAACTCATTTATATTGGGAAGCAGAAAGGTATCAGCAACAACATTGTGATTTAACAACCTCAACTCCACACAAAACCTCAGACATCCATCTGATTTCTGTGTGATCACTACTGATGATACCCACTGGGATGTTTCTATGGGTTCAATACCACCTCCCTTCAAAGTGATACTTGTAACCACACTTCCTGAATTTTTTGTTTGCAGAAAAATAAATGTAAGTCAGAAGTATGATATGTACTTCCACACAGACTACATTCCTTTGCTTTGTCTCTGATATCACGCGCTATGCCTCTAACATCACCCTTGTTGCTGTTTTTAGAAACTGCCTTGACCTCTGTCTCAGGACTACAACTGTCTCTCCTCAAAACCGCAACTTTGCTACTTGTTTCTGTTTTTTTCTGCTTAGTTGTTTCGTACATTGCTGCAACTCTTCAATTACATTGGCTATCTCTACGGCATCTTTAAGTGAATGATCTTTGAAAGCTCATAACCTTTTTTGTAATTTTTTATCTTTGCACTGCACAATAAGGTGGTCACAAATTAACTCATCTGTCATCAGTCCAAACTGACACTTGACTGATAGTACTCTGAGCCTGGATACAAACTCTCAATGGATTCATGTTCAGCTTGGGGTTGAGTATAAAACTTATATTGTTCCATTACTAAATTTGTTTCCTTAGCAAATCTAGTTTATAATCTCTTTAGTGCCTCCTTGTATACATTATCCATAGGTTGACCATTAGCTCCTACTGCCACAGGTAAGTATTTTAATATTCATTGACTCTACCTAGTGCATTTAACAGAGCTTTGTTCTAGCTGGAGAATAATTTTGACTATGTAATGCTACAATATAATTCTCAAACATCTCAACCCAATCATCACAGGTTATCAATGGTACCCCTTGTTGAGATAAAAAGAATGAAGATGGACTAACATTACTATGTGATGCCACACTAGCAAGGTGTGAGTGTTATTGCAAAGTATTCTCCTGACTACTAATTAAAAGTGAAGAAAAAATATGCAGAGTATGATCTTATATTGATAACAATAGCAGTCTAAAACACAATGTTCAACTATGCAATCAATGCACACATGAGTGAGGCCGCTTATATTGTTTTTAGGTGTGGAAATCACTGCATCTGTTCTGTATTCTAGACTGTTGTATTGTGCAAATCACCTTTTGTGTACCAATCACCATGTCTGCACTATGTAATGCACTTTTGTGGTGTGCAAATCACAGTTTATGTACCAGGCTCATCTGATTTAATGTCTCAAAACTGTTATCACTGCTGTGCGTATCACCATTTAAATATTTTGCACTATTGTCACGAAGAAATATTCTCCTTTTTTTGAATAGGTGTTCAAATCACAGTGTCTGCCCTATGTTCTGGACTGTTATGGTGTACAAACCACTGTTTGTATACCCTGCTCTTCAGATTGAATATTTTCACGCGGAATCACTGGTGTGTGGAGCACTGTTTAAAAAACACTCTCTTATCACTAAGGATTGTTTTTATTATCATTTGTATTCTTTTGTTTTGCTGTGTCAGTCACCATAATGATGCCACGTACCCCAATCAAAGATGGCACCATGTTGTGCATGCAGCATGTTAGATCACAAGTTTGTTGCCTGACGCATGGGTAATTCTGAGGCTGTGAATGCTCCTCATGGCTGCAGTGGTGCCCTCAAATGAATGACAAAATGTTCCTCACGGCTGTGGCAGGTATGTTGTGTGACCCAATTTCTAGTAACTGTGCAGGAGTAATGACTGGTATATTGAAGTAGGGTAAAAAGGCAATGTTTATGTGTCACGCAACCTGGCATCAGTCCTCCTTGAGAGTCAGCTATTAACTGTCTCTCCTGGAACACGCATGCCTCACAATCTACAACCCGCAACACATTACATCATAACAATATTTCTTGTGTTCTCTCACATCTAACACCAACATTCATTTTGAGGCAGTCCCTGTAGTCCCAAGAAATTCAGAGACAGTAGTCTGATAGAACACGTTTGAGATTTCATGCAACCAAGAAGAAATGATTTGGCATCCTGTCCCACCCTCTGAAGTGTGCCCCACATGTTATATATAAAACCTTAGCAGAGAGGTAAAGCAGACCCTCCATCAGTATTTGACACTAATATTAAAAAGACGTGCACTGTGATTGTAAACTGTCTAGCTTTGCAGAAAAAAGAATGGCTCTTCCCAGGTATCAACTTTCATTTAACTGTGATGGGAAGCTTCTTTGAAGAACGCTCAAGTGTCATAAGAAGACTCTCAGCAAACCTGTCAAGCAGGATTTTACACCCTACTGTTAAAATGAATGCTCACAACCCCACCCTGCATATTGTGCCAGGTTCGGAGGGGTCACCTCGGCCCATTCAGATTGGCCTACTGTTTACTCCTGGGAGGCATTTCACATCCATTCATACCTATTCAAATACTAATTACGGGTTGGTAGAAGTGGGAGAACACATGAAAAGGGGCATCTCGAAGGTCTAGCTAGGGAAAAGGTAACTATCTAATATTTACTTTTCCTTATTAATTATAATAAATTTGAATTAATCATTACATCGGATTTGAAATACCTCTTAAAAAGAGTCCTTGAATCATATTTCTAGCGGCTTGCAACCCGAAATTAGAATTATTCAATGTAATTATGCAAAAAAGTTCTTTCCCATAGGGAAAAGGCAGCCTTGCTACAATGAAAACAGTTTTCAGGGATTTTTCACTGTAGGACTGTGTGTGACATTAAACTTAAAAATGTCCTACTTTTAATTACCATGCACCCTGCCTTATGAGTAGTAAGACAGGGGGGCTTATGAATATTTAAAATGAAGGCCTAGTCCTATCAAAAGGGGTTATTTTGAAAGGTTGAATTTGCAGTTTTAAAATTGCAACAGCTAGGCCACACATGGTAGACCTGAAGTCATGTTTGTACTGTCACTATAGTGAATGGCACAATGGGTGCTGCACGCTGCTAGTGACAAATAAATTACAGGTCCTTGGTACACTTTGGTATGATGTAATAGGGACTTATAGGTACACTAAATATGATAATTAGGAGTATCCCACTTATATACTGTTGAAAGGGGAAGCATACACACTTTATCTCTGATTATCAGGGATAAAGTGCACAGTCTTACAACCAGCAATAATATAAGGTCCAGCAAAAGGTGAAACATCCAGGGTGATCATGTAGAAAAGTTGGATTCACTACAGGTGGCATAACTATTATAAAGGTAAAGAGGTGCAAACAACATGACAATTTACAATACCAATTATTTTCCTCTGATTTTAGCACCTACACTGTATTTTATGGATTAGGATAGATGTTCTATCCTTCTGTCAGTAGTAGCATGAGGGTACAGAAAGATTGCCTATATATTGTGTCATTGTTTACAGAGGATTTTACTACGTATCTGTCTTTTTATGAATGAAACCGGCTCTATAATATTATGGGTTCCAGATCATAAAATGCAATTTTTTGTTCCTGTTTTTCAATTTCCAAGGGATACCGTAGAGGATCTATGTAGGAAAATTGCAAAAGATATGTTATTAAAACGTAGGGCCTGATTTATATCTAGTTGGTATGGATACTCTGTCTCAATGGCAATGGTGTATCCATACTTGCAAGAGGGGGGTGCGCCGACCCAATTTAAATGCGGGAGGACCTTTGGTTTAACTACTGTGGAAACTACTCCATTGCTACTGTGATTAAACACCTCCAAAGGCCATACGGAATGAGGGCTGCCAAATATTAACCTCTAAGTCCACCCCCCTAATTTAGATGGGCAGAAATAGAGGTCTGTTTTCACTGTCCGTTGTTGACAGGAAACCCCTGGCAGTAAGGGGCAATGAAAACTACAAAATGCTACCCTGTCTCTTGGGTACTCTCATGGGAAGGGGAGAATTTTCTTTTTTATCTTCACAAAGAATATCCCACTTCAGTGTTGTCTTTTTTACAATAAAAAAGAAAACAATTTGCAGCATGGCTACATCATGCTTGACAGAGCTGTGCACCAAACTGCAAAAATCATGACCAGGAACTGCTGTGACAACGGTTCCTGGCAATGCTTTAAGAATTGACTGCCAACTTCATGGTCATTTTATAATTTGTGGGTGGTAAGGATAATTACTCCATTGCCCTGACTGCCAAACCTCTGTCCTCCAAATTATAAATTGGTCTCTCAGTCTCTTTCAACTTAGGTATCAGGACATAGGGATATGAGCCATGTTAGAGGGCTCTTCTTGCCCTGATGAAAGCCCACATATGTATAACTACACTATAGGAGGGGCTGAAACATGCTGACCAAATTAAGGCAGTGAAGGAGGTATCCTAATAAATACCACTTACCCCATTATTTTATTTGCCTTTTATCTTGTATGGCACAGCTTTATTTTGAAATAAATTAGTTGCTGTAATACTTGCCCCTACACAAATTTATCATATATTTGTTACTGTCCTACAACTGAAAAGAATTTGAACTAAAAGTACAGACGAGCTCTGAATGAGGTGTTTAGCTCACCCTACATTAGTATGTTGATGGTGAAGGAGTTCCCCTATGAGGAAGCATGTGATCTAGTGAGGATGAGGATGCATTATTTTAAAAAATATACTTTTGTGCAAAGACACTTTAGAGTAATACCAGTTACTAATGAGTCAGGCCTGAAAAATAATTATTCTGCTATAGGAAGACAATGAGATATCTGTTCTCTCTAGTTCATGACAGAGTCTACTAATCTTTTGTGTGAGGTTAAAAGGGAAAGCCCATCTCAAAAGAAGTGATCACTACTTCTGAGAAGTTTCATATGGTAAATTATTACAAGACCCAACTTACCAATATTGCTTCAGGTCCAATGAGAATATAGATATTTATATGGATGGATGTCTGTCCATAACAGGTTTGTTTTCTAATAAAGGGTTCCAGCGGAAATCCAATATACAAGGAGTGTGAAACTCGAGTTGTGTATTATGTCGCCTGGACCCCTAAGTTGAAAACACCAAACTATTGACAACTACCCATCTTCAATTTTATGTTGTACATGAATTCCATTGCTCTTCTCTCCTAGGACCAGCTACATATAAGAAAAAATAAGAGTGCAGGTGTACATTGCAGACAGTGAAAAAAGGTGAATTGTAAAGTGTTGTCGTTTAAGTAATTTGAGGAGTTTTAAGTGCTGTTCAAAAAA
This sequence comes from Pleurodeles waltl, assembly GCF_031143425.1. Classification (NCBI taxonomy): domain Eukaryota; kingdom Metazoa; phylum Chordata; class Amphibia; order Caudata; family Salamandridae; genus Pleurodeles; species Pleurodeles waltl. The sequence goes on from NC_090438.1 coordinate 693,284,497, forward strand.
GTGAGAATGACCAACGTGCTGTGGTGTTTATTTCAAAGGCATCAATACCAGCAGAAGAAACATAGTCAGTGTTATACAGGTAATGTGTGTAAGAGGAAGATACTCCTTCTGTTTACTTGTTGAATGGAGTTTGTATTTGTATCAACCACAACCCCCTTATGATTTTGTTAATAAGAGGCATGTTGAAGGTGTCATCCTGAACTGTTCTTCTGTAAAAGCAGTTACATATTTACAACTCTGGTGCAGAGTATGTTTCAGGTGCTAGAGCGGCCATGAGTGAGTAGATGGTTTTAAGCCAAGTGGGAAGAGTGGCGTGAATATTTTGTAGTTTTTGTAGGAAATGATGAGTGTGGAGTGTAGCTCATCCTAGCAAGGATTGGGAGAATGGTTACAGGAGGTGCTCGAGCAAATTGCCATGTTTTCTCTGTTTTTGTCGATGTTGTGCACTGAGAGAGCTTATTTAGAGGTTTACATAGAGCTACCTAGATGGGGGTTGCGTAGGGAAAATGTAAAGTTATGCATTATGGGGAATATTATTATACATAATAAGGGATGCATGAGGGATGATTTCTGGGGAGTAGGCAGGGGTATGGAGGTGGAGAGAAAACACACACCATATGTGGTAGAGCATATGTGGACAGGTCCCAGTAAACGTTTAATCTAGTTTTCATCACCTGTGAGGGGGACAAAGTTTCTTTCTGCTGTGCTCCCCTATTCCCTTTTCTGCGAAATTATTTTGAACTTTACCATGGCTGAGGCCTGCTAATCAAGCCTCAATTACATGTTGAAATGGAAACTATTTTTGACGCGTCCCCAGATTTACTTCCAAGGTGAGGAATAATGAGGAGAAATCTATTTAATTCTCCTTGTGTTTCCTCTTTCTTTCCTCCCCCACCCTATGATAAGGTAGGAAAGGGAAGGTGTTTAAAGGTGTTTTATTAGTAGGCGTTGCAAGGTACTCACCACTAGTAGTAAGGCCACAATCACAATAATTAATAATGAATAATGAATTAATCCTTTGCTCAAACCTTGGTTACCATGTCAACGATCAGACAGGCTTAATTTAGGAGGCGGGTGTGTAAAACATTTAAAAACACAAATACATTAAATATGTAAGACACAACACATAATAAAAAACCCACACCCATTTATAAAATTAGGAAATACTTTTATTTTTAAAATGACACCAAAGCAACAAAAATCCAATGTAGGGAGCCAGGGATTTGAATTATTTGAAGAGTAAATGTTTTCTAGTGCCTAAAAACCAAAAGTGCCTTTTAGGAACATCTGGCTGCACTCGACCAGGCCTCGGCACGGTTCGGCATCGGCAGCTTGACTTTCATCGATGGGTCGGTCACCTTGTGGATCATTTTTCCAAAGTTGCTCCAAACTTCTAGTTCTTGTTCCAGAAGTTCTCTGTTGGGTCTCCAGTGGTTGACAACACCAGTCCAAGGGGCTAAAAGCTCTGAGATGGTCCTTGAGATGTTCAGACTACGTTTCCCAGAATGCACCTGTCAAATCTTTAAAAGTCCAACTAGAGGTGGTCAGCTGGGGACCTTTTGGTGGAGATGATGCAGATGACACTCTTTTAATCTGATGCTTTCATGGAGTCCATTCAGTCACTCTCTTGAAGCCTGACACTGTCCTTTGAGCCAGGAGCATCTGTAGAGGGGGAAGGAGGTTCTTTCCATTTATGTACAGACTGGTGTGCAGGCTCATAGTGCAACATAACACTACAGCCGTAATAGTGTTACACAGCCTTCACTAGTATGGCTGCAGTCCCTGCCAAAGAGAGTACGGGACACCCTCCACTGAAATAAATTCTGCAGGCGCCCATGCTTTGAGCTGTATTTCCTCAGTGTGCAGTAGGTGCAATCATCCAGAGTGCAGACCCTTAGGGTGCAGACTAGGGTTCCAGCAGGGCAGTCCTTCTTCTCCTTGTAGTTTTAGGCAGGGATCTGAATTGCTGGGCAGTTCTCCCATATGTATTCAGTTTTCCTGGGCTGGCAAGCAGGGGGGCACTGCTGACCACTGACCAATTGGGTGCAGTGTGCCCCTCTCTGGGGTGACCCCTTTCTGCAAAGTGTGCAAAAACCAATCCCAGAAGCACTATTCTTTCAAAATCCAAAATGGAAAACAATTCTGTGCGGATCTGGCTAAGTCCTCCCACTGGTGTGGACAAGTTTCTTTAACACTCACCTTCCAGCCCCTCTTTTAATCTAATTACTGGAGCTCCAATCTCTCTGGGGTGGTAGGAAGTGTGTTGAGCCTGTGTCTTGTCCTAACTGTTCTTCCTTCCTTGAAGACCTTGGGCTACCCATCCCCCTTCCTGCCTTTTGATCTGCAGTTTGCAGATCTCCACCCACCAGTTGCCCCATTGTCTCGGTGCAGGCAACTTCCCACTTCATTAAGGCAGCTTGGCTCAGCCTGGCAGAACCAGAAGCTGGCCAGTCAGAGAGGAGCTGCTGGAAGGGTGGATTTTGGCTCATCAGAAAAGAGAGTTCTATATCTTCTTTTCATGTGATAGTTATAATAAATCCAACAGTGGCCAGTTGTTGGATTTATTCTATCATTTTAAAACCAAGAATGACATTTGTAGCACTTTCCTAGCAATAGTTATACTTTGGTAAAGTAGCCTATGAGCTAATATACTACAATGGGGAAAAGCGATCTAGGCAGTTTTTCCCTCAACAGGGCATGTACAGCATCTTTTATAATGTCCCAGATTATAGTTATGGGGCACCCTATCCCTGGGGCAGTTAGGGGAGACCTCAGGGGTGACTTATATGTACAACTAAGGTAGGTTGAGACTTTGGGAGTACCTTTAATTCCAAGAACAAGGAAGATTTTTTTCTCCAAAAAAAGAGGGTGGGGGTATAGCCATAACCCAACCACAAATAAAAGGGGGCCAAAGATGTACTGCCCACTGGTGGGCAGATGGGGCAATTACCCCGGTTCCACTCCCCGGGGGGGGGCAGAAAGCATACTAGATGCCAGGGAATTTAAAAAATATATAAAATAGTGGGGTGGTGGCTATCAACCAGTATGGGCCTGATTATGCCCCCACCCCAACTGAAGGGGGTAACCGTCTTTCAGCTCCCCCTCTGCATACTAAAGCATCTTATCCCATTGCAAGCAAGAGGACATTTGATTATTTTGGGTTTTGGCTTTACATTTGGGCCATGAGAGCTTGGCTAACTCTCAAAATCGTCCCACTTGGAATGGTGAGTCCTGCACTTTTTGGACTTTGGGACGCTGCCATGTAAAAAAATCCACAAGACCTAGACATATCTGAAAACGAAACATCTGGGTGATTCTAGGGTGGTGTGCTTCACATGCACCCACACCATTTTCTTACCCTAAATGCCCTGCAAACCTCCAACTTTGCTGTAAATCATACATTTTTCCCAAATTTTTGGGATGGAACCTTCCGGAATCTGCAGGAATCCACAAAATTCCTACCACCCAGCATTGCCTCATCTATACCGATAAAAATTCTGCAGCAATTGTCAGCCTAAAAATGTTTTTTTCTAAACTGCCCTTTTGGACCCACTTTGGTTCCCCCTCAATTTCGACATGTTATTAGCTCTTCTCTGTCACAGGCACTTAGCCCACCTATACAAGTGAGGTATCATTTTTAATGGGAGACTGAGGGGAACTTTGGGTGGTAGGAACTTTGTCCCGGTGCGGTGATCCAATGCAGAAATGTGGGACAAATGTGATTTTTTTTATAGCTAAATTTGAGGTTTGCTGAGGATTCTGGGTAAAAATACATTGGGGGATCCACACAAGTCACACCTCCCTAGAATCCCTTGGGTGTCTAGTGTTCAGAAATGTCTAGGTTTGGTAGGTTTCCCTGGATGGCTGCTGAGCCCAGGACCAAAAATGCAGGTGCCCCCACAGCAAGAACAGGTAGTTTTGTATTTGATCATTTTGATGTGTACACATAGGCCCTCATTACAACCCTGGTGGTCGGAGATAAAGCGGCGGTAATACCGCCAACAGGCTGGTGGACAACAAAATGGGATCACGACCATGGCAAAAAACCGCTATCATAGACAGCCATTTTAGCACTCCGACCGCCAGGGCGGTAGCAACAAACACCGCGGCAGTCACCGCCATCAGACAGGTGGAAGACAATGTACCACCCACTGTATTATGAGAGGCCAATCTGCCAGCTTTTCTGGGGCGGTACCAACAACATCAAAAGCACGGCGGAAACATTACACTGAATGCGAACCACACACACCTTTTGACACTCAACAAAGAACCAGGACGCCATGGAGCCCGAACTGCAGGTCCTCCCCATGCTGGTCTATCTACTAATGCACCAGGAATTTGAAAGAAGGCAGCGGCGACGATGACGGTGAGTATTGCACCTAGCACACAGGGGGGGAGAAGAGTCACACACACACACATGCAACACCCCCATCCTGACCCACAATAGCATACACACTAACACATCCAACAACATTACACATACACCCCGTAACCCCCTGGAAGAATGCAAGGACAAAAGGAATTGAGTGAAATCTGTGATATTTTGAAAATGCATATAAAGTGAATGATTGAAAACAACAGTTTCTACAAGTATGTACAATATGACAGAGGGCTGTACACTGTCCATTGCAAATGTCTGTGGACCAGAGGCCCAAAAAATCATGGGTGAAGCCCATACTTGACTCCTGCCTCAAAACAGAGAGAACACTGCAGGGGCATCAGGTCAAAAAAACACAGGCACCTCAGGGGGAAGGGGAGGGGGGGCACCTCAGTCGGAAGATGGTACTACGCCACTGCTCCTCGAGGGGGCAACATGCCCACAGCAATGTCCTGGGGAGTGCAAAGCCACAGTCTCACAAGTTTCTCAATTGAGTGGTTTGCCCACTGCTTGGTCCTGGGGAGTGCAAAGCCGCAGTCTCTTAAGTCTCTCAATTGGGTGGTTTGCCCACTGCTTGGTCCTGGGGAGTGCAAAGCCACAGTCTCTCAAGTCTCTCAAGTGGGTGGTTTGCCCACTGCTTGGTCCTGGGGAGTGCAAAGCCACTGCCTCTCAAGTCTCTCAAGTAGGTGGTTTGCCCACTGCTTGGTCCTGGAGAGTGCAAAGGCACAGTCTCTCAAGTGGGTGGCTTGTCCACTGCTTGGTCCTGGGGAGTGCAAAGCCACAGTCTCTCAAGTCTCTCAAGTGGGTGGTTTGCCCACTGCTTGGTCCTGGGGAGTGCAAATCCACAGTCTCTCAAGTGGGTGACATGTTCCACTGGTTCTGGAGGGGGGCATTGTGCCCAGTCTTCTTCATCCTGCCAAGGACTGGGTGAGCGGATGCATTTCTCCACTGGTTCTGGAGGGGGCCTTGTGCCCAGTCTTCTTCATCCTGCCAAGGATTGGGTGAGTGGATGCTTCTCTCCACCGGTTCTGGAGGGGGCCTTCTGACCAGTCTGCTTCATCCTGCCAAGGATTGGGTGAGTGGGTGCATCTCTCCACCGGTTCTGGAGGGGGCCTTGTGCCCAGTCTGTTTCATCCTGACAAGGATTGGGTGAGTGGATGCATCTCTCCACTGGTTCTGGAGGGGGCATTGTGCCCAGTGATGCTGCACCTGGGGTGTGGCAGTTCACATTCCCTCACCTGGCTGTCTAAGGCATGAGTTGTGCAGGGAACAGGTAGCATGATACTCCATAAAGGCAGAGCCACACTCCATCCTGCGGCGACTTAGGCTGCAAACTTCTGGTAGTGCCAGTGCTGGTGGTAGTGCCTCAAGTGGTGTGTGCAGGGTCCAGGACGTCTCCTGCAGCCTCGGACGGTTGCCCACTGGGGATGCTGCTGTTGTCTGATGTAGTGGCACCGGCTGGGCATGTGGCGGTGCATATGACGGTGCCTGCAGCGGTGTCTGCGGCGGAGATGCTGCTGGTGCTGCCCGTGGTGTAGGTGCTTGCAGTAGTGAAGGGAGACACCAGGCCATCTCCAGCAGCCTCAGACGGCAGCCCACTGGGGATGATGCTGGTGACTGTCGTTGTGGCAGCGGTGGTGCAGGGGGTGGTGCAGATGGCAGGACAGGTGGCGGTCGTTGCGGCGGTGCTTACCGTGCTACAGGTTGCTGGCCTGTCAGGACAAATGGTGGTCACCAGTCTCTCATCTGGAGGCTCCGAGCCCTGAAGTGACTTGCCCTTGCTTTTGTGTCCCTTCCCCACCTTGGTAGATGCTGCTGGGACCTTGGCACTGTCCTCTTTTGTTTTGGATGAGGCCTTGCTGGGTGAGTGGTGCATCTTGTCCGTGGTGCATGACGGCCCCTTCTTAACCGTAGCAGGTGGCGAAATCGGGTGGTCTTTAGCATCGGTAGGTGGCACACTGCCAGCCCTGATGGGTGCCCACTTCGATCCTCTCGGACTTGCAGGGACCACAGCGGACGCCGACTTGGTGGCTGAGGTGCTGGCCTGGGATCTAGACATCCTGGCCTTAGGGGAAGGACCTAGGGGGAGGCGTAGGGGAGAGGTCAACGTTAGCCAGGAATGTTTTTTTGACACTCTGGGACGGGAAGATGGAGGGGGTGTGGGAGTGGAGGAAGAGGTAGTGGTTGTAGGAGGTGTATGTCTGCTGAGTTTGGGTGAAGGTGCATGGGCTGGAGGCTGTTGTGAGGGGGATGGCTGTTGAGTGGGTGTGTGCCTGCGTTTGTGTACTTTTGGAGGAGGGCTCACAGACACACTGGGAGAGGACACAGGGGACGTTTGCATGGTTGTAGGGGTGGTGATTGCTTATGAGGGGTGTGTTGTGATGGGTGTGCTGGTGATGGAGGCAGTGGCTGATGATGTAGTGCATTCAGGTGTGAGTGGAGGCGCTACTGGGAGGGAGTTGGACGAAGAGGAGGAGGGGGACACAGTGTAGAAAGTGGATGTTGGTATGTGTGCATGGGTATGGTGCTTGTGTGAGTGCCTGTGTGATGATGTGTGGTGCTTATGTTTTCCTGAGCCACTTTTGTGTGTTGATGTGTGTGCATGCTGGTCTGAAGGTGTGCTTGGGATAGGGTGAGGTAGAGGGGATTGGGTCTGGGTAGTGTAAGTTGGAGGGGGGAGTGTAGGAAAGTACCATCTTGCCTGGCATGTTACCCCCATTTTTACTTGTGTGTCAGATTGTTTTTGCCTGTGTCACTGAGATCCTGCTAGCCAGGACCCCAGTGCTCATAGTTTGTGGCCTATATGTGTTCCCTGTGTGGTGCCTAACTGTATCACTGAGGCTCTGCTAACCAGAACTTCAGTGTTTATGCTCTCTCTGCTTTTAAAATTGTCACTGCAGGCTAGTGACTATTTTCACCAATTCTGATTGGCACACTGGAACACCCTTATAATTCCCTAGTATATGGAACCTAGGTACCCAGGTTACTGGGGTTCCAGGAGATCCCTATGGGCTGCAGCATTTCTTTTGCCACCCAGAGGGAGCTCAGACAATTCTTACACAGGACTGTCACTGCAGCCTGAGTGAAATAACGTCCACGTTATTTCACAGCCATTTTACACTGCACTTAAGTAACTTATAAGTCACCTATATGTCTAAGCCTCACTTAGTGAAGGTTAGGTGCAAAGTTACTAAGTGTGAGGGGGCACCTTGGCACTATCCAAGGTGCCCCCACATTGTTCTGGGAAATTTCCCTGGACTTTGTGAGTGCGGGGACACCATTACACGTGTGAACTACATATAGGTCAATATCTAAGATCATGGATTTGTCCCCCCAAGGCAAATCTGGTATTTGGGGTGCCAATCCCATGCATCCCCGGGGCTCCAGCATGGACCCTGGGTACTGCCAAACTAGCTCTCTGGGGTTTTCTCTGCAGCTACCGCTGCTGCCAACCCTCAGACAGGTTTCTGCCCTCCTGGGGTCTGGGCAGCCCTGTCCCAGGAAGGCAGAACAAAAGATTTCCTTTGAGAGAGGGTATTACACCCTCTCCCTTTGGAAATAGCTGTTAAGGGCTGGGGAGGTGTAGCCTCCCCCAGCCTCTGGAAATGCTTTGAAGGGCACAGATGGTGCCCTCCTTGCATAAGCCAGTCTACACTGGTTCAGGGATCCCCCAGCCCCTGCTCTGGCGCGAAACTGGACAAAGGAATGTCCATTACCACCCCAGGGGTGGTGCCCAGAGCTCCTCCAGTGTGTCCCAGACCTCTGCCATCTTAAATGCAGAGGTGTGAGGGCATAATGGAGACCGCTTAGTGGCCAGTGCCAGCAGGTGACTTCAGAGACCTCTCCTGATAGCCTCTTACCTGGTTAGGTAGCCAATCCTGTGGGCTATTTAAGATCTCTTCTGTGGGTTTCTCTTGAGCTAACAAATGCAAGAGCTCAATGGGTTCCTCTGCATCTCCTTCTTCAACTTCTGCCAAGAATCGACCGCTGACTGCTCCAGGACGCCTGCAAAACCGCAACAAAGTAGCAAGACGACTACTAGCAACATTGTTGCGCCTAATCCAGTGGTCCTTCTGTTCAAATTTGGTGGAGGTAAGTCCTTGCGTCCCCACGCCAGACAGTAATCCTCTATACTGCCTGATCTGCAGCTGCTAGAGCTTCTGTGCACTTTTGCAAGGATTCCTTCGTGCACAGCACAGCCCAGGTCCCCAGCACTCCGTCCTGCATTGCTCAACTCACTGAGTTGACCACCGACTTCGTGGGACCCTCTTTTGTTGTGTTGAGATGACTACGGTTCTCAGATTTCTTGAAAGCCTGTTCAAGTGCTTCTGTGGGTGCTGCCTTCTTTTGCGTGGGCTCTCTATGTTGCTGAGCACCGCCTCTGTCTCCTCCTCCAAGGGGTGACCTCCTGTTCCTTCCTGGGCCCGGGCAGCCCCCATTATCTTTAACTGCAACTCTTGCAGCTAGCAAGGCTTGTTTGCAGTATTTCTGTGTGGAAACAACACTGCATCCTCCAGCACGCCGTGGGACATCTTCTGACCAAAGGAGAAGTTTCTGCCACCTTCTGTTGTTGCAGAATCCTTGGCTTCTTCCATTTAGAGGCAGCCCTTTTGCACCTTCATCTGGGGTTTAGTGGTCTCCTGCCCCCCTGGACACTTGCGTGACTCTTGGACTTGGTCCCCTTCCTTTACAGGTCCTTAGGTCCAGGAATCCGTCTTCAGTGCTTTGCAGTCAGTTGTTGCCTTTGCAGAATCCCCTATCTCCACTACTTTACTGTCTTTCTGGGGTAGTAGGGTAACTTTACTCCTACTTTTCAGGGTCTTGGGTTGGGGGATCTTGGACACCCTTGGTGTTTTCTTACACTCCCAGCGACCCTCTACACACTACACTAGGCCTGGGGTCCATTTGTGGTTTGCATTCCACTTTTGGAGTATATGGTTTTTGTTGCCCCTAGGCCTATTGTCTCCTATTACATTCTATTGTGTTCTACAGTGTTTGTACTACTTTTCTAACTGTTTACTTACCTGATTTTGGTTTGTGTGTATATTTTGTGTATTTTACTTACCTCCTAAGGGAGTATATCCTCTGAGATACTTTTGGCATATTGTCACTAAAATAAAGTACCTTTATTTTTAGTAACTCTGAGTATTGTGTTTCTTATGATATAGTGCTATATCATATAAGTGGTATAGTAGGAGCTTTGCAGGTCTCCTAGTTCACCCTAAGCTGCTCTGCTATAGCTACCTCTATCAGCCTACTACTAATCTACTAATAAGGGATAACTGGACCTGGCACAAGGTGTAAGTACCATGAGGTACCCACTATAAGCCAGGCCATCCTCCTACAAGGAGGCTGGACACAGGGACAATGGCTGCCATCAGTGCTGAGGCCAGAGCCTGCAATGCTCTCTGTTGGGCCGCCACGTCAGAATGAATGCCCTCCAGGTATGCATTTGTTTGTTGCAAATACCTCTCGACACCCTGGATGGTATTCAGAATGGTTGACTGCCCAACAGTGAGGGATCTCAGGAGGTCAATAGCCTCCTCACTGAGGGCAGCAGGGCTGGCTGGGGCAGGGCCTGAGGTGCCTGGGGTGAAGGAGATGCCCACCATCCTGGGTGAGTGGGCACGGGAAACATGCTGAGGGGTTGCTGGGATGGCGGTGCTGGTGGTGGGGTGGCGGCTGTACCTGTTGTTGGGGTGGACACAGTGGTGTCCGCCACCGACAGGGAGCTTCCTGTCCCCGTCGTGGAGCTCCCTTCACCCTCCGTCCAATTGGTGCCTTCACCTACAGTGGATTCGCCCTCATGGGCCATGTGGGATGCAGCTCCTTCCGTCGCCGGTGCCTTTGCTCCTCGGCCAGATGATGCTAACGCACATAAGGGCAGGGTGACAAAACAAGAAGGGGGGATTGCCAGAGGATACACATGGTCAATGCCAGCAAAACCACTACTGTTGACGTACGCAACACACACTTAGCTGCCCTATTCACTAGGCCATGCCCAACCACTCACTAAAGTAGTCACAAGCCCATGGGGTACAATGCCTAACACCAGCATCTGCACACATGACACCCACAGGACCCTGCCCAGTAGTAGTTGGCCACTTGTACCATTGAGGTAGTGGTGCTTCAGAGTCTGCAAACAAGGGACCTACCCTGCCATGATCGCCCTGGCCTAGGGGCACCCACAGCCCACATCCCCCACCCAGTTACCTCCTAAAGCACGCAAAGTCAGCTTTCTGAAACTGTACTCACCCCCTTGTGGCTGCTGTGATTCCCTCAAGCGCCCATCCAACTCCGGATAGGCCACCACCAGGATGCGGAATATCAGGGGGGTCATTGTGCGATGGGCACCCCTTCCACGTTGGGAAGCCAGCCCCAGCTGGGCCTCAGCCGTTGTCCTGGTCCAGCCGTGCAGGTCCATCTCTTCCACCAGTGGGTGCTCCGCCTTTGATAGACCCCCAGGATCCGCACCGCCTTGGCGATGGCACGCCAAATACCCTTTTTCTGGTGGGCACTGACCTAGAGGGAAAAGTCAGAGGAAAATGTAATTACTCACCCGTCCAGACCATCATACTCATTGCCCACCAGTTCCCACCCATGCCCTGACGCACATACAGTGACCACCTCTCATGCAGCGTTCAGGCCAGGATGCCTTAGCACCTCAAACATATGGCTCACATCCACACCACTCCAAACAGGCATTGCCCACACATCATGCTCATAGTGTACTCACCTGTTTATCTGGAGGACCGTAGAGTAACGTGTACTGGGGGAGGACCCCATCCACCAGTTTCTCCAACTCCTCCGCAATGAAGGCAGGAGCCCTTTCCCCAGACACTCTAGCCATTGTCGCTTCCAGACTCAGGTCACAGCAGCAGTTGGAGTGTAGGTCCTCCCCTGTTGATGGTCAGGTAGCAAGTGAGTGAATAGGTAGAAAATGATGGTGACGTCTGCGGCGGTGCGTACCGTCATCGCCGGCGTACATCGCCATTGGCTCCTGGGACCCATAGGGCCCAATCATAACCCATGTGCGTCATCGCCCACCTACTGTGACGCAGCACAATGCCAGGGCAGTTACCTCATTTCCCCTTGTCCCTCCTCACAGGTCAGGCAGCCGCCATTTCAGGAGGGCACATGGCATGGCACCTAACTGCATCACAGCACATATTGGCACATATACTAACTCTCGAATTCAAACACTCCTGTGACATAAATTCAAACACAGTTGTGCTATCTATGTGGTAAATGACCCTCTCCTCACTGTTCTCCTCCATAGGCTCAACCGCTGAGGCAGATGATGAGATGGCGGCATCCTCCAGTGTGCAGACCCCTGGTGGACCTGTCGACAATAGAGGACAGACACATTATCATCACATACAGACTTGATCGTGCCACAATCCAAGAACTGTGTGCCCAATTGGAGCCAGATCTGATGTCAGCTTTCCGCCAGCCCACAGGAATACCCCCTCTAGTGCAGGTCCTGTCAGTGCTCCATTTCCTGGCAAGTGGCTCTTCTCAAACAACAGTGGCCATGGCATCAGGGATGTCTCAGGCAATGTTCTCAAACATGTTGACCAGAGTGTTATCTGCCCTGCTGAAAAACATGCACAGCTACATCGTCTTCCACTAGGTGTAGGGTTTGGCCACAGTGAAAGCTGACTTCTATGCCCTGGGACATATCCCCAACATAATTGGTGCCATTGATGGTACACATATGGCATTTGTCCCCCCGCAGAAATGAACGGGTGTACAGGAATAGAAAAACTATCGTTCGATGAATGTGAAAATGGTGTGTTTGGCGGACAAATAAATCTCCCATGTGAATGCCAAATATCCTGCCTAAGTGCATGACGCCTATATCCTGAGGAATAGCAGCATCCCTTATGTGATGGGCCAACTCCAGAGGCACTGGTGTGGCTAATAGGTGAGCCCAAGGTCCCCACACAGTATACGTAGGTGTCTCGGTATGGGGTTGTCCCTAAGGGTTAGTGTGTGTCTAATAGTTGCCCCTCGATATTTGCAGGTGACTCTGATTACTCCAACCTCTCATGGCTACTGACCCCAGTGAGGAATCCCAGGACAAGGGCAGAGGAATGTTACAATGAGGCACATGGGCGAACAAGGAGGATTATTGAGAGGACCTTCGGCTTCCTGAAGGCCAGGTTCCGGTGCCTCCATCTGACTGGTGGATCCCTATACTACTCACCCAAGAAGGTGTGCCAGATCATCGTGGCATGCTGTATGATGCACAACCTGGCCTTGAGACGCCAGGTGCCTTTTCTGCTGGAGGATGAGCCTGGTGATGGTCTTGTGGCAGCGGTGGAGCCTGTGGACAGTGAGGAAGAGGAGGCAGATGAAGAAGATGTGGACAACAGAACAAACAGTATACAGCAGTACTTCCAGTGACACACAGGTAAGAGACTGTAACTCGTCCTCACAATTAAGTATACTTTTGGACATTGTACATGGCAGCCTCTTACCCTCTGTCTATGGCCACTGACATTTCCCTTTGGATTCCCTTTTTTCAGATCTGGTTGCCCCATTCTGGCTCCTGCTCTTTGTACTGCTGCCCACCAGCTGTCATACAGTGGTAGAAATTAAATGAACATAGACGTTGCAATGCTTTGAGAATGTTGTAAGAATACATCTTTCAAATCATTACATTGACTCCAGTATGGTTTATATTTCAATGGTGTTTATTTTTTGTGCTAAATTGTATGGGGGTACAGGCAGGGGGCTTGGGTGATGGTGGAGGAAAGTCCAGGGTAGAGTCCAGTCTCTTGGTATCACAGGTACATTGTCCAATGGGGCATAGGAAGGGGAGTAATGGCAGTTCAAGGTGGACAGGGTGACAGAGTGGGACAGAAGTGTGACAATCAGGAGAGTCCTATTTCCTGGCGGGGTCTTGGCAATGTTCTCTGTCTTCTGCCTGGTTTGCAGGGACCATCTGCAGGGTGGTTCTCCTTCTGCAGGGGGTGGGGTGTGTGTGGCCTGTTGGTCCTGTGGTGGCGCCCCCTGTCCTCTAGCACCGGCGAAGGCTGTTCCTCGGTTTGGCTAGTGTCAGGGGCCCTTTGTTGTGCCACTGCCTCCCTCATGCCTTGCCCATGTCAGCCACACCCCTGCAATGGTGACCAGGATGGTGTAGATTTTTGTGAGGTCCTCCCTGATCCCCAGGTACTGTCCCTCCTGCAGCCAGTGGGTCTCCTGTAACTTGGCCAGAACCGTGTCCATGGTCTCCTGGGAATGGTGGTATGCTCCCATGATGTTGGAGAGTGCCTTGTGGAGGGTCGGTTCCCTGGGCCTGTCCTCCCCCTGTTGCACAGAAGTCCTCCCAGCTTCCCTGTTGTCCTGTGCCTCTGTCCCCAGAACCATGTGCCCACTTCCACTGACCCCAGCTCTCTGATCATCCTGTGTTAGTGGGGTTGCCTGGGGTCCCTGTAGTGGTGGATACACTGCTGATTGACGTTTCCTGGGGACAGAGGTATGGGCCCACTGGGTGGGTGCTGTGGTGGTGTTTCCTGAGGGGGAGGCTCTGTGGTGGGTTGGGACTGTGGCAGGGGAACCGACTGTCCAGAGGTCCCTGATGGCCCCGGTTGGTCATCGTGATCCGGGCATGCAGAGCTCCTGTCATCACTATGGGCCTCTCTCTTCTGGGGGGGGAATGGATGTTGGTGGCACCTCCTCTCCGGTGATGTTGGGTAGGGGTCCTGTTGGGATGCAAATGCATTGTTATTGTATCTGTGTGTGCCATCTTGTGCAATGGGTGTGTTTCCCTGTATAATTGTGCTTTCCCTGTCCCCTTGGCCTTGTGTGATTGCTGATTGTTTGGGCTGGGTGAATCTCTCTACTGGGCATGCTGTGGTGATGGGTGTCCATGAAGGGCTTTGATGGGTGTCATGCATTGTTGTAGCATACAGGGCTTGGTATCGGGATGTGTGGGTTGTGATGGTGGGGTACATGTGAGGTGATGGAGTGATGGGAGTGAGGGTACGGGTTGGGGTATGTGATGGCATGCAGGTGGGGGGGGTGATAGTAATAGAGATTTGCCTTACCAGAGTCCAGCCCTCCTGCTACTCCTGCGAGGCCCTAAGGATGCATGATCGCCAAGACTTGCTCCTCCCATTTTGTTAGTTGTGGGGGAGGAGGTGGGGAGGTCCACCGCCAGTCCTCTGTACAGCAATCTGGTGTCTTGAAACCATGGAATGCACCTTCCCCCGTAGGTCGTTCCACCTCTTCCTGATGCCATCCCTGGTTCTTGGATGCTGTCCCACGGCGTTGACCCTGTCGACAATTCTCCGCCATAGCTCCATCTTCCTTGCAATGGACTTCTACTGCACCTGTGATCCGAATAGCTGTGTCTCTACTCAGATGATTTCCTCCACCATGACCCTTAGCTCCTCCTCAGAAATCCTGGGGTGTCTTTGGGGTGCTATGGATGTGGTGTGAGTGATATGTGTGAGGTGATGTGTGGGGTGATGTGTTGGGGTGTATACAGTGATGTGCGTGGATGGTGTATGAGTGATGGTGTTCTGTGCCTCTAATTGAGTGTGTGCTCTTTGCTTGTCTCTCTGTGCTTGGTCACTTTTTTTTGTTGTAAGGGGTTGTGGGTAGTGTGGGTGTGTGTTTTATAGTGATGTAAGTGTGTGGGTGTGGTGTGTGTATGTGTGTCAGGTGTGTGTATTTTGAATTGTCCAATGTGGTGGTGTTTTGTAAGTGTGTGTATATTTTGAGGGCAGCGGTGTGTACTGCCAATGGTTTACCACGGTTGAAAGACCGCTGCGTTGATTCGTGGGTCGTGATACTGTGGTCGTGATACTGTGGGTGTATACCTGTTGTCGTGACGATGTCGATTTTGCTATCGCCAGTTTATCACTGTCCTTTGGTCTGGTGGACTTGTGTGGCGGTATTTTCTGTGTGGGCCATAGTACTCGTGATGGATTACCGCTGCGGTTGGCGGCCGTCATTACGGCGGTAAGCAGAATTAACCGCCAGGGTTGTAATGAGGGCCATAGTGTTTTGGGGCATTTCCTTTCACGGGCACTCGGTGTACTCACACAAGGGAGGTACCATTTTTATCGGGCGACTTGGGGGAATGCTGGGTGCAAGGAAATTTGTGGCTCCTCTCAGATTCCACCGAATCCTCCTAGTCCACTAATGGCTGGGCGAGGGCAAATATGTTTCTCAACTCACGCTTAAGATGGACTTGTCTCTCATACATTTAAATACCTCTCTCAAGCAGAGATACCATCTAATGTTACTTAAAGAAGCTATCTTTTCTGTGTAAAACAAAGTGTAAACCCTTTCCTCAAGCACACATTCCATGCCACAAGCATTCACACACTGCTTCACATGTGCATACATTCCAAACACACAAACATAAGTCATTGCCATAAAACTATGGCCTGCTGGGGCAAATTAAGCAATCAGGAAATACCTTTACATTAATTAGGAGCTGCCTGTTTATTGGTTAATTCTAAAGTCGAATGTGCATGTAAATTTAATTTCAAAGCAGGGCTGGCTTTAAAGTGACAGCAGGCCACACAGCAGTGCACACTTAAGTGCATTCAATCTGCTGGGCCCCTAAATCTACATGCCCTACCATATATTAGGGACTTACGGTAGGTTATCATGCCAATTATAATTATGCCTAATTTGCATATACTTTTTAAACAGAGCACTGGGCTTGGGTCTGGTTAGCAGAGTCCAGGGCACAGTCAGAGTCAGAAACCAACAGTATCAGTCAAACAATGGGGGTTATCTATGTAAAAAGGATAGCTTTCTCACAGCAGAGTAGAGGCTTCAGATGGAAAGCCGAGAAACTGAGTCTACGCATTTTTAAGGCACTCTGCACAGACTTGAAGTGTCAACGTTCTGCAGTTCATTTCAGATTAAATGGAGAAAAAGTGCACACTGCAGGTGACGTGTGCCTCAACAAAGGAGCCTAGCTTCCCATCTCCTTCTGGGCCCTATAGCTGAGATAAACATGCAAGTGGAGCAGGTAAGTAAAGTAAAAAAAACTAAACAGCAGCTGAGTTGGCAACACTTATCCACATTGAGTCACAGCTCAAGTCAGGTGTGCTGAAGGAGTTTTTGTGAAACCACCAATGCTGTTGAGAAACTGTGAAATTCATTACGTTCTCACTTAATCTAGACCTTATTTAAATAGCAACAAAACAAAGCCAGTGACTGAGAAATATCATTTGTTATATTGTGTTGTGAACTGTCCCTCTGTGACACCAAAATGTGAGGAAAATGTGTTTTTTTAGCCAAATTTTGAGGTTTTCAAAGGATTCTGGATAACTAAACCTGGGGATAGCCCTACAAGTCACCCCATCTTGGATTCCCCTAGGTGTCTAGTTTTCAAATATGCGCAGGTTTGGTAGGTTTCCCTAGGTACCGGCTGAGCCAGAGGCCAAAATCCACAGCTAGGCACTTTGCAAACAACGTCAGATTTCAATGTAAAAATGTGATGTGTCCATGTTGCATTTCCTGTTGCGAGCATTAGGCCTACCCATGCAAGTGAGGTACCATTTTTATCGGGAGACTTGGGGGAACACAGAATGGCAAAACAAGTGTTATTGATCCTTGTCTTTCGCTACATTTTTTCCTTCCAAATGTAAGACAGTGTGTAAAAAAGATGTCTATTTGAGAAATGCCATTTAATTCACATAATAGTATGGGCACCCCGGAATTCGGAGATGTGCAAATAACCTCTGCTTCTCAACACCTTATCTTGTGCCCATTTTGGAAATACAAAGGTTTTCTTGATACCTATTTTTCACTCTTTATATTTCAGCAAATGAATTGCTGTATACCCAGTATAGAATGAAAACCCATTGCAAGGTGCAGCTCATTTATTGGTTCTGGGTACCTATAGTATCCCCGCAACCAGAAGAGTATAGAAGATGTAACGTATATTGCTTTAAAAAATCTAACATCGCAGGAAAAAGTTACAGAGTAAAATATGGAGAAAAATCGTTTTTTACACCTCAATTTCAATATTTTTTTTTATTTCAGCTGTTATTTTGTGTAGAAAACCCTTGTATGATCTACACAAAATGCCTCTTGCTGAATTCAGAATGTTGTCTACTTTTCAGAAATATTTAGCTTTCTCGGATCCAAAATTGGTTTCACACCCATTTCTGTCACAAACTGGAAGGAGGCTGAAAGCACAACAAATAGTAAAAATGAGGTATGTACCAGTAAAATGCCAAAATTGTGTTGAAAAATTGGGTTTTCTGATTTAAGTCTGTCTGTTCCTGAAAGCTGGGAAGCTGGTGATTTTAGCACTGCAAACCTTTTGTTGGTGCCATTTTCAGGGAAGAAACCACAAACCTTCTTCTGCAGCCCTTTTTTCCAATTTTTTTGAAAAAATCGAAATGTTCACAGTTTTTTCGCTAATTTCTTGATCTCCTTCAGGGGAACCCACAAAGTCTGGGTACCTCTAGAATCCTAAGGATGTAGGAAAAAAGGACTCAAATTTCGCATAGGTAGCTTATGTGGACATGAAATCATGAGGGCCTAAGCGCAAACTGCCCCAAATAAAAAAATAACCAAAAAAAGGCCTGGCACCTGAGGGGAAAAAGGCCTGGCAGCGAAGTGATTAAACAAATGGACGGTAAATCACCCCCGACCTTAAAAAAAATGTTATGCACTCTCCCAGCCCCACCGCTCTCAGACTTCATCACCCACCACTGATTGCAACTTCTCATGTAATGCCTGTGGATTTTTAGCTGGAAAGGTTTATTCCACTGTCTCTTCATTTGGAGTAGTGGTACTGGGTGCACTTAGAGTTTACAGCTTTTCTCTGTATTTCTAGACAACTCTTCTTAAGTGCCTTAGTTCGCACGGTTTTTAATGCTCTTCTTAAGAATTCAGAGTACAAAGGGTACACTTATGAGCTTTAATTGTAATGTCATCAATGCAACGAACACAAAATGCTCCTCTGACGATCGTGTCAATCACAGAGGTTAAGTAAGCCAAGATCACTGGCAAAAAATGGATGTTGACTATTTTTTCCACAAAGGTGCAATAAACATGGCCATATCATCTGTTTATCAGTCAGATCCACAAAGCAGCGGATGCTGCGGCAAAATAATTGGCTGAAAATGTTCCAATTAGAAAGAAACATCAAAAGATGTCTGTTTGCGATTCCAAAAAAACAGAGTAGAGGATGTATAAATGAGGCATACAATTAGCACATTCATAAAGTGTTTGTACCTTATGTTTTACGTTGAGACGTCTGAGGAAAAAAAGTTCAAATGTTAATACAGGAGGGCTTCGAAGTAATGTTTGGAGATGGGCATTTGATTGCAGACTGTTCATGGTTGTGGGCAAGTCCGTGCAAACAACATTTTGAAAAATTAATACGTTTGATTGAATGACAGATCATTTTCTACAGTGTATTATATAAATGTAGGTCCACGGACATCAACTAGGGTCCCTGGACGCATACAGTCTGATTGGCCGGAAGTACCAAGAACAGGTCTGTTGCAGCATCTATTAGGGTAGACATGTATGAGGGGGATGTCGTAGCATAACATAGACTGTCACAGTGCCAAAGAGCCGTGAAATTAGCTTTCCAGACACTAAGCCATGCTCAATGTGGTATGATGTTGGGCAAAATGTATGCGCAAAAGCATGGCCAAAGTGATGCTATTGATGATGTCACTGGTGAGGCGATTAATGATGTCACCAGTGTTACTATTAATTGTGCCAGTTGTGATGTCATCTGTGACATGATATTCGAGGTTGTGAGCAGTGCATTAGGGCGAGTTGTGGTTTGATCAGCTAACAATAACTGGTCAACTTCAATGGTCATTCACCTTTGCTTCTTAACATGAATTTAACCATGGCCTTTTAAGGAAAGTTCTGACATTTTTTAAACGTACATTAATGTCTAATGAACAAAAACATTGTTTATTTCACTGAATGTATGTGTTTTTATGATATGCTACAGCCAACTTTTATGTTTAAATTCCACTATCCCAGTGCTCTCAAGTCTTGCATGAGCAGCTTTCCCAGTTCAAATGTATTATTTGCATTCTGGGAATCATAGTCCTGATTTTAAAATGGCATCGACAATACTACAAATCCCACAATGCAAAGAAAACCCTGGAATTTATGAGCTAGTCTTGCGTGGAATGGAGAAACATGAGCGCTGCTGTTCGCTGTTGACTGTGCAGTCAATCCACAGTGCCTGGCCCGGTCACTTTACATATGTATATTTTCTCCACTTCTGCGTTTCGATCATTTCCAACCTCATGTGTCAACCAGCTTTCTCAAATTCTTTTACCTACAAAATATGCACTAAATGAAGAATATGAAAAAGGGCCTAAAACCTGGTAGGTTCATTAGGTGTACATGCATGCTAGAGAGATCTTTGTGTACTATACATCCCGTCGATTGTATTCTCAGTAATCTAAATTTCGCCAATTAAGAACAATTACATTTGTGTTTGTTTTCAAACCTCTGAGACGCAGCGCACCTGTGGTATCAAGCACTACGAAGAAAAGTCTTCTAATTTCATTGTGTCCCCTTAAATGCTGCATTTCTTATGATTGCGAATCTGCCGCCTCCATAGAAACTGCCTCTCACTTTCCCACCTCCACAATGCCCACTAACTTTTAAATATAAATATTTAAATAACATACGCGTGTGGCACTGCCTGTGTCCCACAGCTTCCTCTATCCTCATCTCATACTAATAGGCCAGTCCTCTCTGCCTTCACTCGGTGAACCTTAGGGAATGCGATGTAAAGCTCCATGCACCTCCTCTTTCCCCATGAAGAAATATAAAGATAAATGAATACATCAATACATAAATAAATAAATAAATAAATAAATAGATACGTGAAATTGACTAAACGTTGAAGTGGCTTGTCTGTACCCTCTTCTACATTCATTACTTGGGAACGACTGAGACCTGCCTCCAGCAGAAGAATGAGCACATCGTCCCTGTTCCAAAATAGGCATGTCAGCCAAACCTAAAGAAATTGGCTAATAAACGCCATTGTTCATTATAGCCCAAGTGATTCACTGTTCTGACCCTCAGGGAGTTCATATTACACTTGAATCTTAATTTTTACTTGAAGACGTGCTTAATAATATCCCGTGGCGGTAAGAGGTAATCATTTGTCAGATGCAGAGCACTTCATAAGACTACTAACAACCGTTTTTAATGCTTTAGTGAGGCACAATCACGTAAAATTTGCATTGGCTAAACGAAGACCGCCAGGAGACATCACTGTTTTGCCTGTGCTGGAGATCAACATCTCCAGTTAACTGCGTCACAAATGCTGTGAAACGCGCGTGATTATTTTGTATTGTAAGCGGCACCGTCTGTTACATGGATAAATTGCCATTTTTGATTCTTTAGCACATAGGGGCATATTTATACTCTGTCTGCGCCTTGCGTTAATGACATGCAAGGTAGGCGTTCCCGTAAAAAATGACTTAAATACTGATGACGCGGAAATGAAGGTTTTACATTTATTAGCGCATAATCGTAGTGCTGAAATAATCAAGTGTGATTTTAACCGAACTAATAAAGATTGTACGGGGACAAATGTGCCCTCAGAGTAGTTCGCCAACATTTATAAGCGTGCTTTATATAACGAGATGTATTAGAATTGTACTAATCTGACATAACCGTAAACGTGTGCCACGATTTGCTTGTTTGAAATGTTTTAGCTTAGCATAACTTTAGTGGAGGCTTCGGCCTAGTTGCCTTGTCTCACGGGTTTAGATGCTCGTGTTTTTCTAATGTGCTAATAAACGTGTATTTCTGCTTGAAGCTGTACTTTTCCAGTGAGATTGGTTCACATGCTTATCTTTAAGGTTTCGTGCCAGCCTGGCATCTTCTTCTTTGCTCCAAGGTCAATCTGCAGGTGCGGACAATGGAAGCTCTGAAAGTGAGTTAATTGGTAAAATATGTTGCAACTTACGTTCCCGACTCCAAGGATAATGTATGCCTAGGTAGAAGCTTGAGAACTGTTGTTTTTGATTGGACAATTTGAAGCCAACCTATGAACCCTCCAATGGAAGACCCTACTGGATTTGAACTGTTGTTTATTTAAACCCGGTGCACAAGAAGAAAGCAGCCATTACTCGTCCATTACCTATTAGCCATCAGACATTAGACATTGGACATTCGCCAATTGCAGACATTGCAGCCATTATGGCCCATCTTGCCGACTTCGTCATTTTGCCATCTTCTACGATGCCAATTGATGTTCGATGCCATTTTGAATGAGACTTTGATGCTTTCTCTAATCGAGAGAAAGAGACTTTAAGTAATTCTTGCCCTAGAGACTTTAACTTTGAACTGCCCCTTTACATGAAGTAGTAGTTTATCTTGCCGCCGTGAGGCAATTGCCCCGTCCACCCTGCCCCTTTGCCCCGTCCCATGCTGATCGAGAAAACGGTACCTGTGAGACGAAGACTTCCTTGAATGCTGATTGAATTTGGTAAATATGAAAGGAAAATTGTACAATTGCACTGTGTTTTTTTTTAGGTAACCAACTGCTGATTTTTGATAAGAGCCCTAGTTAAGAGTTTTCCAAATTAATGTTGCTAAATTGTTTTTGCATGAAGTCCCACATGCAGATGCTAATTTGAGGTTAGATGAGGAATCATTGTTGCACGATGCAATTTGAGACCTTGTTATGCTGACTAATGTATGCAATCAGCTCATTACAGATTATAGTTTTAGTGGTTTGCGTTGCTATTATCGAATGCATTATTATTCAAATGCTGCATAGATTGCATCTTTTCCGCCGTTATGGACAGCTATTAATGTTCATTTACATATATCATTTGGTGTTGAGACACATTTATATTGTGCTAGCTTTGTTAATATAGGGAAATAAATTCATTAACTTTGAATAAACTGGTGTGGTTATTCATGGCCGAAAGGTCATGGTTCGCCGAAATGTTTTCTGGATTAATTGTTAAGTGTTATGTTGATCAGGGTATTGCTTATGTTCGTTATTGATTATTGATTTGATTAAATTGATTGATCTCGGGTGAAGAGAGTCCCACTTGGTCAAAAGATTCATCGACCCAAGAGCGTCCAAATACAGGTAAATTATTAGTACGGAACGCTCTATCAGTAGATGGTAGCAGAGGACGGTTCCGACTTTGGGACCCCACTCGAAAGGTATATGGTGTTGAATTAGATTTTTCTTGGGTAAAACAGATTGAGAGAATGATGATGCCCTAAGTCCCCCGCGACTTTCCCGGGATCTCGGAGCTTGCGAATGGAGAGAATGGAGGTGTGAAATCGGCGTTGGCGGTACTAGTGACGGTATGAGTGAAGTTAGGGTTTTGCGTTTGCACAGCTTATTGCCGCAGATTGTTTGAAAAGGTTGCTAGGATTTTAGAGAATAGCGGAGGTGCGACTCCGAGGATTTTAGAGAATAGCGGAGGTGCGACTCCGAGTGTGAGAGTAGGGAAGTCGTCGAACTTCATGTGCATGTGGCGCTTTGTGCAGAAAAAGGTCCACGTGGTTGTTGTTGTTGAGACGGGCCCTGCGAGGTCAAGAGACTCCGGAGTATGTTGAAAAGTGTATGAGACACTTGTTTTATGTTGTGGTCTGGTCGGTTTAGTAGGTTGACCGGGCGTGGTCAACGAGTCGGTACCTGTGTTAAGGGAGTGAAAGAAAACTTCGACTTCGGGCTTTGACAAATTCTAAGTGCACTAGAATAGATCATTGACAAGTTGAGAGCAGAGTCTGCGGGTCAGATTTGCTTGCGAAAGTGGGGACCGAGAAAGATGGAATAACTGCCGAGGCTAGTGAAAAATCCCTAAGGTCCTGAAGCGATTGTGTTACCCTTCCTGTAGTAAACCGACAGATCTGTTTTATTATTATTTGGTTGCTCGCGATACATGCCAGAAGTTGTTACGAGAGAAGCTGAGTGAAGGAGGACTAGCCGCGAGGCTTTGTCAGCCGCAGTGTGTGTGAGTGTGACGTCACTAGGAGCCGTGCTGGGATAGGTTGGTTGCAAAGAAGGGTCGCGCACGGATTGGACGCAGTCCGTGGGGCTCGATTGGAAGGGGAAAGGCAAGCGAAGAGTATTCCGGGAATTAAAGTCACTTAATGATTACAAACTTTGTGAAACAAAAGACGAGAAAATGAAATTTTTTAAAGCATTAAAGAGCGCGATGAAGGGGGAGTCTTACATTAAAGCGAGCGTAGGAGAGGAGACGCCACCCGAAGGTACACCAGCTTACATTGTAATGGAGGAAAAAGGGGTAGCTCCGTGCCTTTGGCTAAAGCAATGGCACAAGCTGACAGAGAAACATGGGAGCGTAGCATTCCCGATCCATGGGACATTCAATATAAGGATCCTAGAGAATTTGAGATTCGCGATGTACGACATGAAGGTACCTCCAAGGCCAGCACAGTTTGAGGCTCTAGCGATTTGGGAACTAATGGCTAGACAGCAACAGCAAAATAAGTTCGAGACCAGAATAAGAAAGGTAGAAAAGACACTAGCGGACGCTAGGTGGGATAATGCACAGAAGGTGTGGAGGTCAGATGTATTGCAGGGGATAAAATTGTTTCCCGCAATTACTAAGGAAGAAGAGGCGACAGGCAAGAAAGTTACCTGTAAGACAAACAGGAGGTGTTCCAAAGATAGAGAGGACGAGGAAAAGTTAAGGAGAGAAGAGGAGTTAGAGGATGAGGAGTTAATCATGCAATTGCTGAACGATCGTCCACCACCTTATGCAGAGAGTGGACAAGGTCCAAGTACCAGTTCTGCCCCTCAGGCACCGGTACAGAATAATGAAACTCCGAGTCCAGGAACGCCATCGGGATCTAAGGACCCGAGTTTACTGTTTACCCCGCAGATACCGCAGGTTAGGAGAATATATCCAGATGTGCCTATATTGAAAACAGCAGAAAATTATCAGCCGCAGGTCCCAAGGTACTACAGCAGTGACAACACTACGGGAATGACCCTAGATCCAACCGTAATGGGAGTACAGAATGGTCGCAACCCAACATTGGCACAAGCTGAATCAACCCAGTTTTTGATGCCTCAAAAGCAGATGCAGGGGGGAACCGCACATGCTCAGATGACGGGGAGTCAGACGGGCATGCCGGCAATGATGACCCATAGTGTGGGAATGAACATGCCTCAGAACATGGGGAATGGACAGAACGCAGATGCGATATCCCTACCCATTACTGTAGGTCCACCGGTACCTTTGTACATTCAGCCTAATTCAGGTATGAGCGGTCAAGGATCAATGGTGCAGAGTGGGACGGAAAGGAGGTGCATACAAAACACTCCAGAGACAACTTCGATAGCGGCTCTGCCAACTGGATCTGGGTCCTTGATGGAGTTCAGTCCCATATGTGCTCAGTCGACAGTGGTGAGGTCGAGTCCGCCACTGATGATACCGCTATCATCGAACACTGAAAAGTTGCCGCAACCATCAATGGCAGTCGATGTGAATGCTACACTGATGGGGTTGAATGCGCAACAGCTGACACAGTGGTTCAACAGTCTGAATTCCACACAAAGCTCAGCCAGTGGGAAGGGAGAAGACTATCTGAATAGGGTCAGGTTGAACATGGAAGCAGAAGAATTGGTGGAAGGGACTATGGGTGTGAATAGGTTAGAGTCCTACTCGGAAGAAGAGCTGAGGTATCTATGTCCCAGGATTACGAGAGAAGTGAACAAGGTACATAGAAGGTTGCAAGAAATAGCTGACAAAAACGGGGTTGAGATAGACAAGACAAAACACTTGAGCAGGAGCTACAGATTGGATTTCGGGACCACAGACTTTGAACACATGAGGTCAGCAGGCATGAAAACGCACCTTAGAGAATTGTTGCAGAGTGCACAAGTGTGGAGGTGCTTAGACAAATGGGAAAGCAGATGGGTAAAGAAAAAGGAAAAGAGGAAAGACAGTGTCCCAGAGCACAACGAGAAAAGACCACAGAGTAGTGATGCAATAACCATGTTACCAATGAGGGAGACAGCAGGGGGAAAATTAATACATGTACCGTGGCACAGAAGCGACATTCAGTCTTTTACGGATGATTTTCCCAAACTGAGAGAGAAACTGATTGAATGGTATCAACAGACTGATAGGTTTGTGAAGCTTGCAAAATGTCTTTGGGAAGACCTGAACACCCTCTTTGAGATTGTGGTTCCGGCAGATTTGTGGGAAGACTGCAAAAGGGCTGTAGGTTGGCCGACAAGTGAACCAGAGAGAGACAGGGATACGGGTGCACCATCACCTATGGTGATGAGCTTGTACTATAAGGTGATTGAGCATTTGAAGACGAAGGTTGCCGCGAAAAATGTGGATTGGCAGAAGATTGATCGAACTGCCCAAGAGGCTAAAGAGTCGATTCATGGTTACTATGAGAGGTTGTTGAAGGCGTTCAAGAACTACAGTGGCACGGAAACAATAGAGGCGAAGGACATGCTTCATTTTGTGTTTAGATTTGTGGAAGGGCTGAGACCAGAGATAAGTCAGATGATAAAGTCGCATTTGATTTGTTGGCAGTCGAAACCTATTGATGAGGTGTTGAATTATGCGAAATACTGTAGCGACGAAATTGAAGTGAAACAGAAAAGGTTGAAAGAGAAAGTGATGGTGATGCAACTTAAAGCAGCTCAGACAGGTCTGCAAGGGTTGCAAGGGTTCCAACAGCAGATACCGCAGCCGCAGCCGCAGGGAAACATGGTGTTTCAGCCACAGGCGAGAGGCAGAGGCAGAGGAGGTTTTGGGAATAATGGTCCGGATTTGAACACTGTTGTGATTCCGAATGGTGTGCAGGCAATGAAAAGGGTGATGCCGTGTCACGTGTGCGGAATAGTCGGTCATTGGAAACGCGAGTGCCCGATGGTGGTGCAGGAAGGTGCAGGTGTTGGTCAGCAAAACAATGATGTCAATGCATTCCAGACAATGAAGGGACCGAAAATGAGAGGTCCAAACCCAAATTTTCAGACCATAAATCAGCTGCAGGGATTACAGCCCATGCAACCGCAGCAGATGCAGATGCCCCGTATGCAGATGACGCAAATGCAGCCAATGCAACAGCAGTTTCCCATGGTACCTAATCAGCAAATGCAAATACCTTTGGCACCAGTGAATCAGCAGCAAGTGATAGTTCCTCCACAGGTCTCGAGTCAGGTGATGAATACAAATGGCACCGTACAACAGTTCCCATTACACAGTGAGAATGGAATAAACAATGTATGGGAGAGTGAAAGTTCAGATGAGGAGGGAAATTGTGTGCTTGCAGCATCCTTGTAAGTTGATCAAAAGGGTCCATATGTGGAGGGAAGAGTTATGGGTCATAGTGTTTCATTCTTAGTTGACACAGGAGCCACACGTTCAACTGTTAGGAGCATTGAAGTACCAAATTTGCCACTCTCAGGGAGGACAGTTCAAGTGGTGGGAGTAGCAAACAGGCACCTGACGAACCCAATCACAGATCCAGTACCAGTCAGAATTGGTAACTATCAAGGGTCACATAAATTTGTGGTATGTGACTCAAGCCCGATAGCACT
Source organism: Pleurodeles waltl (assembly GCF_031143425.1). Lineage (NCBI taxonomy): Eukaryota > Metazoa > Chordata > Amphibia > Caudata > Salamandridae > Pleurodeles > Pleurodeles waltl. The sequence continues at coordinate 693,311,415 of NC_090438.1, forward strand.
GTTAGGGAGAGACCTATTGTGCAAATTGGGATGTTCGATTATGTGTTCGCACGATGGAATTAGGATTCAGACGAGCAGTGATGGGGAAGAAGAGGACAGTGTAGAAGGGGATGAGATGGAAACTGTCAATGAAGAATATCCTCTGATTAACCTTTTTCCGATGATAACTGAAGAAGATATTCCAGCTGAATTACGAGAAACAGTCGGAAAGGAAGTGTGGGATATGACAGGAAAAGAGGTGGGATTGATGAAAGGAGTGGAACCAGTGAAAGTGACCGTAAAACCCAATGTAACTTTTCCCCAGACCCCACAATATCACATGGCACAAGACACCCTCATGAAAGTCGCCCAACTCATTGACGAGTTTGTAAAACAGGGAGTACTGAAAGAAGTGTTGAGCAGTCCATGTAATTCACCAATCATGGGACTAATAAAGCCGAGTGGGAAGGTCCGAATAGTGCAGGACTTGAGGAAAATAAATGACATCATAATTAAATGCTGCCCTGTCGTACCAAATCCAGCTGTGATAATGTTTCAAGTCCCTTGCGATGCCGAGTGGTTCTCAGTCATTGACTTGTCACAAGCATTCTTTTCGGTGCCTCTACTTGAGGATAGCCAATTTCTCTTTTGTTTCAAATTCTTAGACAGAGTTTACAGTTGGTGTCGAATTCCTCAAGGGTTTTCGGAGTCACCGTCAATTTTCAATCAGATTCTAAAGAAAGACTTGGAAGCGTTAGAATTGCCATTCGAGTCAACCCTAGTACAGTACATCGATGACTTACTGATTGCATCGAAGACAGAAAGTGGCTGCACAGCCGATACCATTGCTCTACTGAACCATTTGGGAAGGAATGGACACAAGGTGTCTCCTTCAAAGTTGCAGTTCTGTCAGAAGAAAGTAAAATACTTGGGTCATCAAATAGAGAAAGGGTCACGGAGAATAATGAAGGAAAGAATAACGAGTGTACTTCAAATGAGTCCACCAAAGACGAGGAGGGAGGTGAGGAAGTTTTTGGGGATGGTAAGCTACTGTCGTCAGTGGATTCCCAACTTTTCAACTCTAGCAAAGCCTTTACTGAAACTGACCCAGAAGGATGCTTTGGATCAAATAGAGCTGAAAGGAGATGAGATGGATGCTTTTATTGAATTGAAAGAATGCATGTGCAGGGCTCCAGCTTTAGGTATGCCTGATTACACAAAGCCTTTCACATTGTTTTGTCATGAACGTGATGCATGTTCTTTGTCTGTCTTGACCCAAGCCCATGGTGGCATAAACAGACCAGTAGCGTATTTTTCAGCTACTTTGGATCCGGTCGCAGCAGCACTGCCAGGGTGTTTGCGCGCCGTAGCAGCAGTTGGTATCAGCCTCACTCAGAGTGAAGGAATAGTGATGGGACACCCATTAACAGTCATGGTCCCTCACTCAGTTGAGATACTTTTGACCCGCTCCCGAACGCAACACATGACTGGAGCAAGACTCACAAGGTATGAAACAATAATTCTGGGCTCACCGAATGTGCAGCTGAAAAGGTGCACCACGTTGAATCCAGCAACCTTGCTTCCCGGTGAAAATGCTGAAATTGAGAACGCTGAAGACGTCGAGCACGACTGTCTTCAGGTGACTGAATTTTGCACAAAACCCCGACCTGACATTAAGGATACTAAGCATGATGAAAATGACCAAATTGTTTTTGTTGATGGGTCATGTTTAAGAGATGCATTGGGAATATTGAAAGCAGGATATGCTGTATGTACTGTAACAGGTGTCTTGGAAGCGTCCTGGCTTCAAGGAGTCTATTCTGCACAAGTAGCAGAGCTTGTAGCCCTTACAAGAGCATGCCAACTGTCTACATTGATGAAGGTTACCATTTACACTGATAGTCAGTACGGGTTTGGAATTGTGCACAACTTTGGGCAACTATGGTCACAGAGAGGTTTCCTGACCTCTTCAGGATCCCCAGTGAAAAACGGGGAGAGAATAAGGGAATTGTTACACGCCATCCAAATGCCAGCCGAAATTGCAGTGGTAAAGTGTAGTGCTCATACAAAAGGACAGGACTATGTTTCCCTGGGAAATGCATATGCGGATCAAGTCGCAAGATTTTGTGCCTTGAACTGTATATTGCTCAGGGATGAATGGAATTTGATAAGTGAACCAGAACTCGAACCAGCTGAAGCATTTGCCTTGAAGGTCGTAGATACAATGGATGAACTAAAAGCATTACAGAATAGCGTCAGGGAGGATGAAAGAGTTTCCTGGATTAAGTCACAATGTACAAAGAGACCAGATGAGTTATGGGTTTCAAATGAGGGAAAATTTGTTTTACCAAATAGTCTCTTATCGCAGCTAGCGTGGTTCTATCATGGGCAGGCTCACCTAGGGAGAGATGCCATGATAAGATTGTTCAAAATGTATTGGTTTAACCCCAGATTCCGTCAAGTTGCAGAAGCAATTTGCCATCGATGTGTCATTTGTCAGCAGATGAACCCAGGAAAGGGAACGGTTGTGAACTTGAGCCACATTGGCAGGGCGGGAGGCCCGTTCAGCAGAATGCAGATGGACTTTATTGAGATGCCTGTGCATGGAGGTCTGAAGTATGTGTTGGTGATTGTGTGCATTTTTAGTCACTGGATTGAAGCATACCCCACACGTAGAAATGACAGCCTTACAGTTGCAAAACTATTGTTGAGGGAGTTGATACCACGTTTCGGATTCCCGATCTCTTTAGAATCAGATAGAGGAAGTCACTTCAATAACGAGGTGATAAAGTTACTTTGCGCAGCGCTGAACATTGAGCAAAAACTGCATTGTAGCTATCGCCCAGAGGCCTCAGGACTGGTGGAGCAGATGAATGGTACACTGAAATCAAGAATGGCGAAAATATGTGCATCGACAAATTTGAAATGGCCTGACGCATTCCCTTTGGTGTTAATGTCAATGAGAAACACCCCTGACAGAAAGACTGGATTGTCCCCGCACGAGATTCTCATGGGAAGGGCCATGAGACTTCCTGCAGTTCCCGCGAACACGCGCTTTTGAATATTACCGATGATATGGTGTTAGACTACTGCAAAGGTCTGGCTGACGTGGTTCGCTCTTTCTCTCACCAGGTGGAAGCAACCACCTTGCCACCGATCCAAGGTCCAGGACACACGCTGAAAGCAGGTGACTGGGTCGTGATAAAGAAGCACGTGAGGAAGTCGTGTCTGGAACCCCGTTGGAAAGGCCCTTTCCAAGTGATCCTGACGACCACTACCGCTGTGAAGTGTGCGGGAGTTCCCAACTGGATTCACGCCAGTCACACAAAGAAGGTGTTGTGTCCCACAGATGAGGAAGTTGAAGCGCTGAAACTGCCAGTGCCTGATAACACAGTGCCGAGCGCTGAGACAGAGCAAAATAGAACTAGAAGCGAACAGGCAGAAACAGGAGAGAGAGAAATATTCTCTGAGGACGAAACAACCGATTCACTTGGGGAAGACCAAGGAGAAACCTCAGACAGCGACGAAGCAGCTGAAGGTGACAAAGAGCCTGAAGCAGCTGAGGGTAGCAAAGAGCCTGAAGCAGCTGAAGGTGACAAAGAGCCTGAAGCAGCTGAAAGTGACAAAGAGCCTGAAGAAAGTAACGGTGACGAAGGGCTCGAAAGAGGTGAAGAAGCAGGAGAGCCTGATCAGAGGAGGGCTTTCCCAGAAGCAGACGGTACAGAAAAAGAAAAGAAAAACGTGATTGACTCCCCAGAAGAAGGGGACAAGGCAGAACAGAACGAAACTGTTCAAAGTTCCTCAGAAGAGATCGCAGGTCCATCAAGTGGACACAGTGCAAAGAAAAGACCAAGTATATCACCAGTAAAACTAAGAACTAGAGAAAAGTTGAACGACAGTGAAAGGCCAAGAGTGAAAGAGAAAAGAAAAGAAGTGTCTGTCGTGGTACCAACCTCAAGTGAAGAAAAAGACTTGGCCAAAGAGGAAAGTACCAGTGAGGCAGAATCGAAAAGAGATGCAAAATTGAAAAGGAAAAGAATACCAAACAGGAGATATTCCGGTCCAGAATGGGCATATGCAATCAATGACGATTGGACTGACGAATTTGTATCTCTTAGCCTCGAGAACGAAGAAGAAGAGATACCAATAGAAAAGAAAAGTTTTATGGACACTGTTGATTGATAAATGACATTGCTTGCTATAATCTAACGTGAGTACACACGAAAGTACGGGGTTCTCTAGAAGCGGACGTCGCGGATATTAGCGTAGTCCTAAGTTGTATGTATTCCTATTTGGAAGGGTAAAGTCAGTGGAATGTCAGTTGGAAATTACCGAGTGGAACAGCGAGGGGTGGGAAGAAGGGAATTTCCTTTTACGGACTAGGTGGTCTCACACACTATATAGTGTCATGCTTCATCATTTGACCACCTAGACCCACCCAGGTAGGACAGTGCCACCTGGGCGGACTCAACCTCACTGTTAAAGGAACAGGAGGGAGTGCGTAAATAAACTTGTTTCTGGAAAGATCGGGATCCAGCTAATCTACTGAAAAACTAAAAACACCTAAGCAGACACCTGTGAAGAGCAACAAATTTAATGGTGGTGTCTGTCTGGTGTAGTTAAAAAGGGGGGTTGGGACACCTCTGTGAGGACAAGGACTCACAGGGTCACCTAACTAATTACTAGCCAACATGTTTCTGCCCTCAAAAGTGAGCCAATGAAGGTCTCGGGGCATTCGTCAGGGCCTAGGATCCCTACGTCTCACGTTGGAGGAAAATACTCTATGGGGAAATCAAAGAGTGAGAAAATGAAAAAAGAATGATCTACATTACCCAAGGAATTACCTTGAGGCGGCCTAAGGGGAGAAAAACTATTAATTAGCACTCTGGTGGCACACAGCACTGCAAAACCAACCAACTACACACGTGTCAAGGGGATGCATTCATGCACGCAACACATATGTTCAAAAAAGGTAAAATACATGCGTGGAGTGACTGAGTGGGTATATCTACACAAGTGGACAGTCCTATCACTGCAGGGAATTATAGTTCTTACCCTTTTCTTAGAGGCAGCTAGCCTCTGGTATCCAGGAGGGGGAGTGTCCCCTTATAGTCACACACTAAGGGATAGAGAACTCGGTAATTTCCAACTGACATTCCACTGACTTTACCCTTCCAAATAGGAATACATACAACTTAGGACTACGCTAATATCCGCGACGTCCGCTTCTAGAGAACCCCGTACTTTCGTGTGTACTTTGAATTATAGGGAGCTAAGTACGGAGTGTTCCTCCATAGTTATCCCCCCTCCTCCCTCTTCCTCTCTCCATGTGTAATGATAATCTAACGTGATACAACCAGCTGAGACCTTGCTAAACCGGATGAGACATTTGCTAACTTGATAAGACTTTGATAACCTGATTGACTCTTAAACCCGATTTGAGACAACGTTGCTAACTTGAAAAAAAAAAAAAAAAAAAAAAAAAAGCCTGAGTTATTGCCGAATTGAGACAAATGCTGCTAACCAATAAGTGACTGGGCTCCTGAAGAAGACTGTGTGAACATTGCGCTCGTTCAGCTTTGTAACTAATTGCTAAATAGTTTCTTTATAGGTGCTTCTAGCTCTCTGATTCTATACAGATCATGGCTACACAAAACAGTAGAGTGAAATATTGTAAATATGCGTGTATAGGCTTGATAACTGCATGTGTACTAATAATAATGGCAATAGTGCTTGCAACACGTGGAAAGGGTGAGGATGAGAAAATTGATGCTTCTACTTTTGCTCCTGTTACTGTCACTGAACTAACCGCATTGAAAAGATTAGAATTAGACGAAAGACACTTGCATGATAAGAAGGAACTTTCGTACAATGTTTTCTATCGCCTACTAACAGAATATGTTGAGACTATGGATGCGAAAGATTGTTATGTGTGTACACAGATACCGACATCGGTAAAGGAAGGGGTGACTTATCACCACATGCCTCTTACATATGGGATTACATGTAGTATAGTAACTTCTAGATTTTATGGTCAAACTAACATACAGTATTTTTATTCAAATTATGATGTTACCTTTGCATATGTTCCTATAATAATGCAGCTAAGCCAGATTGCTAAAGATTGGGATGCTAAATTAATGAGGGAATTTTTCGAGCCAATGCAACCTTTTGAAACAGCTCACGCACATAGGGAAAACCTTACATGCTCACTCACTGCAGTAGAAATAAGCTTTTTAGATCGCACAGATGATAGAAGGGCACAAATGAATGCGAAATTAGAAAAAGAGCTAAGTAAGAGAACTTCAGTAGATAATTATGCTTTTGCCGCAATAAAAACACAAGGGAGAATAGCTTTAGATGCTTGGCATGTAGGGAAATTTTGTATATATCGTGGTGTATCTTATTATGATAACATTTTCGTGGGAGCGAGTGAATGTAAACATACGTTTATCTTTAAGGCCAAATGGACATTCATGCTGAACGGACTTGACCCTGTCATACCTGGTGTATATTACATTTGTGGGCATAATGCCTATTATCGTCTTCCAAAAGGGTGGTGGGGGAGATGTTATTTGGGTATAGTGTTCCCAAAGGTTTATCAACTGGATGACCTATCGGTGATTCCAAAGACGTCTGGATCTCATCGTATCCAGAAAAGAGAGACCGCAGCTGCTGTGGTAGGAGATATATTTGGAGCCATGATTCCTTCATTGGGAGTTGTGTTGAATTCCATAAAAATAAGAAAGTTGTCTACTATAGTGGATAACATGTTGACAAAGTTTTCAGGTGCTATCATCCTGATGGATGCTGAACTTGCAGCAGAAAGAGCTATGACTCTTCAAAACAGGCTTGCCCTAGACATTCTTTTAGCAAAGGATGGCGGCGTTTGCAAAATGCTTGGTGCGCGTCACTGTTGCACGTATATACCAGACAACAGTGTGAAGATTAAAACAATGCTTGCTAATCTAACAAAAGAGAGTGCAGACTTGAAGGAACTGAAAGAACCAGGAGTTTGGGAGAAGGTTGGAAAGGGAATTGCTTCAGTGGGAAATTGGCTTGGTGGCATTTGGAATGGAATATTACTCAAAATAATACAGGGAATACTAATAGTACTAATTTGCATCTTTGGGATTTGGGGAATAAAAAGGGGAATACTAATGATAATGGAAAGAATTAAGAGAAGGAAGGAAGAGAAAATGATGAAAAGAATGGCAGAAGAATACAAAGCAAGAACAAGGGGAACTAAAAGGAAAAGAGAACTGACAGAATTTTAGTGGAATAAAATTTGTGGGAATAGTTTTGTGTGATGACAAGTAGTCATCAGAGGAGGGATTGATGACGCGGAAATGAAGGTTTTACATTTATTAGCGCATAATCGTAGTGCTGAAATAATCAAGTGTGATTTTAACCGAACTAATAAAGATTGTACGGGGACAAATGTGCCCTCAGAGTAGTTCGCCAACATTTATAAGCGTGCTTTATATAACGAGATGTATTAGAATTGTACTAATCTGACATAACCGTAAACGTGTGCCACGATTTGCTTGTTTGAAATGTTTTAGCTTAGCATAACTTTAGTGGAGGCTTCGGCCTAGTTGCCTTGTCTCACGGGTTTAGATGCTCGTGTTTTTCTAATGTGCTAATAAACGTGTATTTCTGCTTGAAGCTGTACTTTTCCAGTGAGATCGGTTCACATGCTTATCTTTAAGGTTTCGTGCCAGCCTGGCATCTTCTTCTTTGCTCCAAGGTCAATCTGCAGGTGCGGACAATGGAAGCTCTGAAAGTGAGTTAATTGGTAAAATATGTTGCAACTTACGTTCCCGACTCCAAGGATAATGTATGCCTAGGTAGAAGCTTGAGAACTGTTGTTTTTGATTGGACAATTTGAAGCCAACCTATGAACCCTCCAATGGAAGACCCTACTGGATTTGAACTGTTGTTTATTTAAACCCGGTGCACAAGAAGAAAGCAGCCATTACTCGTCCATTACCTATTAGCCATCAGACATTAGACATTGGACATTCGCCAATTGCAGACATTGCAGCCATTATGGCCCATCTTGCCGACTTCGTCATTTTGCCATCTTCTACGATGCCAATTGATGTTCGATGCCATTTTGAATGAGACTTTGATGCTTTCTCTAATCGAGAGAAAGAGACTTTAAGTAATTCTTGCCCTAGAGACTTTAACTTTGAACTGCCCCTTTGCATGAAGTAGTAGTTTATCTTGCCACCGTGAGGCAATTGCCCCGTCCACCCTGCCCCTTTGCCCCGTCCCATGCTGATCGAGAAAACGGTACCTGTGAGACGAAGACTTCCTTGAATGCTGATTGAATTTGGTAAATATGAAAGGAAAATTGTACAATTGCATTGTGTTTCTTTTTAGGTAACCAACTGCTGATTTTTGATAAGAGCCCTAGTTAAGAGTTTTCCAAATTAATGATGCAATTTGAGACCTTGTTATGCTGACTAATGTATGCAATCAGCTCATTACAGATTATAGTTTTAGTGGTTTGCGTTGCTATTATCGAATGCATTATTATTCAAATGCTGCATAGATTGCATCTTTTCCGCCGTTATGGACAGCTATTAATGTTCATTTACATATATCATTTGGTGTTGAGACACATTTATATTGTGCTAGCTTTGTTAATATAGGGAAATAAATTCATTAACTTTGAATAAACTGGTGTGGTTATTCATGGCCGAAAGGTCATGGTTCGCCGAAATGTTTTCTGGATTAATTGTTAAGTGTTATGTTGATCAGGGTTTTGCTTATGTTCGTTATTGATTATTGATTTGATTAAATTGATTGATCTCGGGTGAAGAGAGTCCCACTTGGTCAAAAGATTCATCGACCCAAGAGCGTCCAAATACAGGTAAATTATTAGTACGGAACGCTCTATCAATACCCATGTGCCATATTTATCCTAGCGTGCAAAAATCCTGCACGGCTGAGTCGGATAAAGGCCGTACAGTCCGATTTGGGTAAAAAAATAACACCTGGGTCAGGGCAGGTGTTAAAATGGGGCAAACACACCATTACTTAAGGAAAACACACAAAAGCAACAGCAGAGCTCCAAAAGGAAGACATGCAGGTGCTATTCATCCAGCATGCACGAAGACGCAGAGCACAGGACCAACACCAGCAGCTTCCACAACACCAGCAGAGACCTCAAAGGCAGGGGAGGATATTCAGGACCAGGACAACCCTTCTGGGACTCAGGCAACATGACATTGTCCAGAGGTAGAGACTCAACTGGCAAGCCATTCAGCAGCTGCTGCGCCACATTGAGCCACAGTTGGCACCCTGCTTGCAGACACCCCACATCATTCCACCAGAGACCAAGCTGCTAGCGGTCCTCCACATGCTGGCAAGCTGCTCGTTTCAAACCACTGGTGCCCTGGTTGCTGCGATCTCACAGCCCTCATTCTCTGACATCCTACCAAAGGTATTGGATGCCCTCATCTCCCTCACACCCCGCCACATCAGCTTCCCCAACACACAGCAGAAGCAGCATGAGACCAAACAGGGCTTCTACAAAATCAATGGCTTCCCACACACGCTTGGTGCTATTGACAGCACACATGTACGGATTGTGCCACCTGCTGCAACCGAGCATCTATACCGCAACAGGAAGCACACACACTCCATCAATGTGCAGGCCATTGTTGATCACCCGGGTTTGATCACCAACATCGTGGCAAAGTATCCTGGGAGTGTCCATGATTCATTCATCTTCCGCAACTGCACCATTAATCAACACTTCCAGGATGGACGATATGGCAATGGCGTACTTGTTAGTAAGTACAGAAACCTACTTATATACACACAGCACAGGTAGGACGCACAACACATACACCACTACATTTACACGTGGCCAGGAAGACACTGAGGTTCTGACACTGCTAGTCATGTTTGATATCCTGGCCCAATGGGATACACACCTAGGGTCAAATGACAGATGCAAATAACAACAGATGCCACTAGTCCCCAGACACAAGGGAACAATTTAAAACCACACAATGACAATGACATGGCCTTAACTGCCAGTACAACTTGGAAGATTAATCTTACAATATCACATCAATAACACTCAATCACACACCCTTCCAAACAATATGGACTGTGTAAGGGGTATGCAATGTGTTTCGCTGCAGTTATAAGACCATGACACACATAGCATGATGATGATGACTCTAATGAATGGGACATGGAATCATTCAGGCTGTACCAACATCTCACATCACTCCTGGTCTGACATTGCCCACTACCAATAAGCAAGTGGACTGTGCTAAGAACACATATTGATGTGACAATATTGCAAAGTGCACATTCCTTCACATATAGTTTGAGACAATTACACGTATACACAACAGATGTACAGGCATATGGATCTTCTGACACTCAAACCGTCAACCCCACAACCAAGTTAGCCAGCTTAACTGGACCAGGTTCAGTAGTGTAGGTACACGTTTGAACATGAGTCAACTCGGTGAGGGCAGATAAATAGATCTGCATGGAACTTGTCACACATGGGATATTTGTGCATTGTCAATTGTCAACACGTCAGTGCTGCCAAATTATGGAGATGTGTTGTACATTGTCACCTAGCCAAATCAAAGGGCCTCACTGATCTTTAACAAATTCTATTGAATATGTTAAATTGGATGGGATGTCCAGGCCATTTAGATGCAACCGTGTTACCACCATTGTGGAATTGATTCTGTGTATGGAAGTACCATGTCACCCCCAGTTGAGACACATTGACACCTCTTTCACATGACATAATGCATGGGAGTACACAATGTACTTTAAGTCTACAAAAATACCGCTGACATCCGGTCAATCAGCCAAACACCAGTTCAGATAATGAAACATCCCGATGCCAATGGTATATCCTAGAAGACTAAGATTCCACACAATAACACAAACACAGATGAGTCACAGACAACACAAGAGAACAACTGCCATGCAAAGAGATAATCATGGTGCAAGCTCCACCCAAATCTTTCACTCATTTTCTCTTTCTGCTGATCAGGGGTATGGGATCCAGCCATGGATCATGACCCCATTTGCAAACCCAAGCACAGCATCAGAGCGTGCCTATAATGAGGCACATCGGAGGACACGCACCATAGTAGAGAGGACCTTTGCAGTCCTGAATTCAAGATTCAGGTGCCTCAACATCACCAGAGGCAGCCTCCTATACTCACCTGAAATGGAGTGCAAGATCATTTTGACCTGTGCCATCCTGCACAACATTTGTGTAAGTAGGAACATTCCCCTCTATGAACCAGCCCCACAAATGCCTGAAGAGAAGGAAGAGGAGGATGCTGTCAATCAACATGAGGGGGACCATCCAAACACTACAGCAGGATTATGTCAGAGACAACACATTGTACAAAACTTCTTTTAACTCTACTCACCATCACCACTGTCTTACCATATGTCATTAAACACCTATTCTAATCACTAAATCATGGTCTGGGTAATAATTTATGCATCACATTATCCCTAGGATTCATAATCAGAGTTTAGCCTCATGGAGCATTGCAGATAAACAGATTAGGATACTAAAAAATCCACATCACATTTGCTATGGCACACATACATGTTGGCAACATGGTTCATTGCAGCATATGGCACACAACTAAGACACCATCATTCATAAGGTAAAAAACTGCTTCATACATAAGGCAGTGGATTTACTATTGCATTGGTAACAGGAATGTATGACCAGACCCTTGACAGCAGTAAATGTGACATCAGCTATCTCTGCAAGGAGTATGTGTGACAAGAAGTCCATGTAAGCTGCAAATGGATAGCACGAGTGCCCCAGGTATGACAAGCATTGCTCACAAGACATGCCCTGTGCAGTCCATCCAGGATATAAGTCCTGCCACTGCCATGTTTTCAGTCTCTCCCCACCCTTCTGTAGGGGGCCCTGAAAATGGACTATTTGTACCCAGATAATGCTTCATCTACACGCACCCAGACTCACATTCTGACTCCAGTGTGCTTCCCTCTTTAGTATGGCATGCCATAGTCATAGTTCATATGTCTGCATGGACATCAGGTCAGATAATGCACTGCCTGGTAGTCTATAGGACCTGTAATCACCAGTCAATTGCTTCCCACGTGAAAGGTACTGTTGGCCCTTTGAACTTGATTCTCGCCTACAGGACTTGTGAGAGACTGAAGCTGCACACACCTGTGAGCACTTCCATGAGGACCAGCCATTTGAACCTGCACTGCCCTTGCTGCTGCCTGGAACGGCTTGGAAGCTGCCATTATATGTATATCCTTGTTATGCATTGCCATATCAATCACTTGTGTAACACAGTCTTTGGGTGATTGTTTAATGTGCAGCCCACAGGACAAATACAGTTTTAATCTCCGCAGTGTTGTTCCAGCTTTTCCCAGTCTCATTCTGCTCACTGTGTATTTGCCTTGTTCATGTTAGTTCCTGACAGAGCCTCCATCCTGTTAGCCTGATTGGTTCCTGTCTTTGTGTTACCATAAATGTTCCCTGTGGCTACATTTGTCTCATAGTTGCATTCCATGCCCTCACTTTCCTCCTGGGGTATTGTGTCTAGTAGGTCTACGATAAATCCTCAAATAGATTGTAAAGCGTAATCAGTTTACTTATCGTATCATGGTCTGGGACATGTCTTCAAATAGCCTAATCTCGGCCCATCTCTTGTCTGGGTTTCATGTATGCATGAGTGACAAACAGTATGTATGAGTGACAAACAGTGACAGTGTACCATGGCTGTATGCATGGATTGGGTATGGTGCCTCCAGCACAACAAATAATGTTTGCTAATGTGCATGAAAGGACAAAACATGTTTGTGCCCTGATGGTCCACACACAGATTCACATCGGCCCCATCCTATTGATGGGGCTTGCGTGATGACTAGCTGTGAGATTAATTAGCACAGAGGCACTGATGTTCCCGGTTGCAGTGGGAATTTTAGAGGCCACCCGGTGTACAAATGTTGTGATGAAACCTGCCAGTTTAAAATTACTGATCCATTAACTTTGTGAGCACACCAAGGTTGCCCGGTTGTCAGTCTCATAAAACTTCTGCAGTGACATAGGTGGACTATCCCCATGTGTGTTTTCAATTCCTCTTTTCTTTCGTTCAATTCTGCTTTGAAGGATACTCTGTTAATGCAGGGAATGGCTCCACAGACTCGTGACTAGACCTGCACGTAACTGTGACAACATGGACCCCAATAATGACACAGGGTACACATTGCCACACACTTGAACTGGACACCTTTGTGCAATTCACCACTGGAAATATGTGAATACATGCTGCTTGGTCTGCTGGTCCTCCACTGCCACAAGAGAAACATAGGTCATTTATATGACTCAAACCGTGGAGTGACATTACACTTTTTGATTGGATTTGGGACTCTGTGTCACAAACTCTGTACATACATAGCATTTTCAAATGCCTGACTAATGGGTAGTATACAAACAAGTGACCAGGAAGTGGTATCCAACATTCCAGTACATGTGATGGCTTAGTCTTGTAACATTGGCATTATCAACCGTCCTCTATCTATCCTGTGCATAGTTTGTCATGGGAGATGCTTTTGTCCAAAAACGTCATGGAAGTTCACACAGCATTTGTTGCTATGTTTATGACAAACACATTTCCTGACTCATTTCCACACTGAATAGCATCTGAAGGTTATCCACATTTACAACAAATGCATACGAGCACATTTATTAAAACACGTCTTGTGAGGGCCAACTAAAATTGAAATAGCCAATTCACAGACATTGACACACAGGCAATGAGTTAATGTATTAAGTTGCATAGCCTTGCTATCCTCTATTGACGCAGAACCTGCTCAAACTGGGTAATACCAATTTGTATTCCAAAAGTTTGGGTATCTATTACCTCAGTGAAGAGTGCTAATCCGGTACAACAACTAGAGGATCATGGTATGCAGTAGTGTGATCTGCTGCATGTGCCCAAACACTGGAATGCACAATGCAGGTGCAAACAGCCTATCTCTGTATAGTTACAGCTGTCATGTACTATAAAAATGTGAGAAATGACCCAAACACAGTAAAAGACATACATTTTGACACATACAGGTAAAAAAAGACACTTATATGTCAAAAATCGCTGCATTTACGTAGAAAAATGACGCTCACAGCCATGATACATCCATTTGCCCCAGAGCGGTAATTCCTACACTGTAACCCATGAAATTGGTTACCAATGCAAAATATTTGGAACAATGGATGTGGAGTAATTTCTTAGCATTTTCGTTAAAAAAAATTGACGAATAGATTGTAAGCGTCATAATATTTTGAGGCATCATAATAAAAATGCACTGCATTTGAGGCAGGAAGTGATGTAATAGGATTTCCTGTTTACAGAACTGGTACAGTGGGTGTATTTTCACGTTCACTTTGCAGTCTGTGATTTTTCTAGACTGTGTGGCTGTGCTTAGAGTTTTATCTGTCCCAATTGTGCTTTTGTCTCCTGTGTGCCATCCAATTTGTCATCTGTGTTATTTGTAAGTGTCTCAGTTGTTCAATGTAAGTGTTTATTTGTCATTTTTTGGTGTCTAATTTTGTCTTTGTACTGTTGGGAGTCTGTTATGGGTATTGTTAGTTTGGGGATAGTTGGGCTGTTTTAGGGTTACTTTTATTTCATTTTCCTCCCTCCTTTCCCTATATTATCCTCTGTACCCTTTAATTTCCATATTATTTCTATCATGTTGGGTAGGCCACGTATGGGGAGAATGGGTGAGGAGGAGCTGGCGGGATTCATTTGGCCGGTGTGCCACTTCCTCCCCTTGATGATCGAAGCAAGTGGCAGGGTGATACAGGGGTATCACACAGAGGCTCCGGTGGTCAAAGGTGTTATACCATCTGCGTCGCATCTTCAACACACCGCGCAACGACCACCAACTAAAGCACTGCTGGGCTGACCTTGTTGCCAGAGAGCAAGACCTGCTGGACCACCTGGGTATTGTGATTGGTGGCCCTGATGGTGAGTACAATTCAGAGTAATGTGCACATTTAAATGCTCTGTAGTGACAGTAGCAGATTTGTTGATATGCTGCAGGCAATGTTTTTGGACATGTGGAATTCAAGTTAAACATACAGTGGCCCTGAGTTGTACAATAATTGCTACACATTACTGTCATATGTTGACGCAACAGCTGCACTAACTTACAAAACGTTAACTGGATCTTGTAAATTAGTGCTGCCTTCACATCAATAAATGATGCTAATGCAGCTCAAACAGATGTTTTATCCATGGTCTGTGAGTGTACCAGGAAAGAGATGTTTTTCACCAGCTAATTCAAATAATTAATGTGTTCCCCAATTATTTAGAATACATGTCTGAACTGTATTCTGGCCCATACGTACCCATTTCTTTCTAACCTCAGGTAATATCTTAGGCTGATAGTTTGACTTGGTTGTGCCGCAATTAAATTAGGAATGGATGCCAAAGTAATGCACACGGGTTCATTTCTAAATGTTTGGTGCTACTTTCCACAGCTGTAGCATATAACATGAAGCAAATGATACAAATTGAGGGATAACAACTATCACTGGCCCTCTGTTCATTGTACCTGTGTGTTTTAAATTGGTCTTGGGCACAATAGCTGGAACAGAGCTAATGCATTTCCGATCTGTGTTGCTCTATAGCCATGCACTTCTCATAAGTTATGGGGTCATCATGGGATACCTGACGTTGGGGAATGCATGGTTACAATGTATTACGTGCATGATGTCGTGCAAGGGACACCTGACCAATTCCATCATACATATAAAGTTCTCTAATACTTTGCTAGTTTCGTTTGGTACACCCCTGCTGATCTAGTGCAGCATATGTACAATAACTAACTTCCCAGTATGGAGGCTATCACAGACATGGGTGTATGCTAAGATCAGAAGACCAGCATTCCTGTGACTGCTGCCATTCCGAAAGTACATACAAATTGAAACCTACATCATCGTGATTGACACAGTGGTACATTTGCTAAACCATGTTTTAATAATGTGACAGTGTCAGTTTGATGTATACCCGCTGATCTCCCAACTTGGCAAATGTAAGATGATGGATGTGGCTAACTGTTATTTCCAAAACCCATTATAGGTACACAGGGCAATAAGTGACACATTCCAGGTGCAATGACTACAGCTGTGCCCATGCATTCTGTCATGGATGACCACAATATACACTGTCAGCATATATTTCATTGTTGTATTAAAATATAAAAAATGGCCAATCCATGTCTTGCCTCAAATTGTCACAAAGTAATGCACAGGATCCCTGCGATTATGGTGTCATGGGGGCATATGTGGCTCAGGGTACACTGTTAATGTAGCATATATAACCTCCACACAACACAGGCCCTACATGTAAGGGACCATACAAAGCATAATAAATCATGACCTTCAATCAACCCACATGCGCATCACACAG
Organism: Pleurodeles waltl; assembly: GCF_031143425.1. NCBI lineage: Eukaryota > Metazoa > Chordata > Amphibia > Caudata > Salamandridae > Pleurodeles > Pleurodeles waltl. The sequence continues at coordinate 693,327,869 of NC_090438.1, forward strand.
TAACTGATTGTCCCTTGATGCACAAGCCACAATACCTGAGTGACTGGTATTGCAGTGCTCCAGGAATGTGGCTTTGCATGTCTCTCATTACTACAAATGATGAGAGGAGTACACTCCATAAATGAGTCTGCAACCAATTGATGGAGCATGTTTGTCACCACATGATAGTTAGGGCCACAGCATGTTTGCAGATGTGTGTGTATCACTCACTGGAGTGAAATGGTCTGTAGATGTTTGCAGTGCTATGTATGTTGGAGTATCATCATGCCTGAGATGCTGGACTTTCAGATATAATGTCACACACAGTAATTTTATTTGAAAGTGTTGTACAGTGCACAGACATTGAGCACCCTTCCATGCTTTACAGGTGGACCTGCCCCTTACACAATTGGCGAAGTGGCTCGATTTGTGGACCCAGACATATCCAGGAAGTGTTGATATTTCTGTTCTGTGTTGTGTTTGCAACTGTTGTGTGATTGACTCCTGTGTGTTGGACACATAGCAAGGTATAATGTGCTGGCACATGATCTGATATGTAACTTGACTGGAGTTTCACTTTTTTTCCATATTTGAGTTGGACAATCAGTAGCGTATAGTTATATTTTGGGATTGTAGTGTAGCCCTGTAGGAATGGCCATGTGAATAGGGTGACATTTGTTGTTACATTTTTTATAAAGAAAATTTAGCAGAGGGCCATATTCATGATTTAGTCAGCAAGTCAGACCCTGGATCTCACAGAATAGGGATGCCAAAGTCTTACCCACCAACTTGAGCCTCCCTGTTCACTAATGAACATGTTCGACTGTATGTTTGACTTCTTAGCAGCATGTAGCTCCACATGTTGTGCTAAGTGTATGTGGCACTTGAGTACAATGTCATAGGTGTGCATGCAGCTCATGCCCAGATGTGTGCTTGCATCAATCTGCTTGTTGTAGGACAGGTGTTAGTGGTATCAAATGATGTTGACAATTCTCTGAAATTACAAACATAAATGTGGATGGTATTGTCCAAGGTTTGTGTCTATCCTAATTGGACACCCTCCTTACCTGTGGTGGACTGCCTAAACCCATGTACAGCTGTCCAAAGCTTCCAAGGTGTCTTTGATGTTTGAAAGTATGTGTTGCTTGTCCATCCCCGAGAACGACTCTTGATTAGCAACTGCATACTATCCTGGCAATTCCATTTACAAATAACAGATCTTGTGGCCCTTGATTGTCATCCAGAAGATAGTCATTAGTTGGCCTGTCAAACGTGGAGGACTTTCAGCACTTTTTACATGACTAATCGCTGAACAACGATGCTTAGATCATTTAAGTTGGTACACATCTTTTAGAGCATTGCTGTGCTGTTAGGTAGGACATGTGTAGGCTGCATTGGCATGTACTTCCTCAGGGAGAATCTGTGATCTGTATGGTGATACAGCCTGTTTCAGCTACATTAGATGTATTGTCTGGTTCTTATCAGTAGCTATATCACACAATGAAGTACCTAATGTTTGGTTTTATCTTTTTTAACAGCAGCCAGATCTGTGCATTTCAGCGGCAGGTGATGCGTTACTGCCACATTCTGGATGTGGAGTCTGGGTTCCGCCACATGGCACGGCATTATCGCCATGAAAGAGCCTCAGGGGTGTGGAGGGCATTTGCCCAAGGGGGCCCTTCTGTGTCCACAACAGCCACCACCACCAGCACCACCACTACGACCCAGGTGGCACCAAGGATGACAGCTACCACTGCAGGACCATCGACTTCCTCAGTTCCAGGACCACTGATAGCAGCACCTGCACCTCCCCCTCCAAGCATGGCACCACCAAGTGGACAACCCTCAACAACTCGCACTCAGACCACCCCTGCTGCAGTCATTGACACTGGTGATTTCCGTGCTATGCAACGTGACATGCAATGGATGTTGTGCAGACTAGACAGGCTGCAGCATGAGGTGTCACAAATAAATAAGAGGGTGCATGCCATTAAGAAGACCCTGCAGAGGGTGAACTTGTGAATCTGATTCCCTCCCCTCCCTCCTCTTTCCTGGTTCTTTTAATTAGTGGGTTTAGGGGGCTTAGTGTTAGGTTAGAATAGGCTGTTAGTTTAGTTAGTAGTAGTGGGTTGGGGGTATGATATTTTTTACATGTTAGTTTTATGTGTGTGGGTGGGTGGGTGGTTGGTGATGTTGGGGTTTATGTGTATTAAATAAAAAAAACTTTAAAAAATGAAAACATATTTAAAAAAATACAAAACAATTCATATTTGTTTAGTATAAGATACTCTGTGTTTAGGTTAGTATATGTTGACCTCCATGTGTCCCGTCATATAAGGGGGTGGGGGGGTTGATGTGTAGAGTGTTTAGTTAAATGTGATAAGTAAGTGTAGCTTAGGGTAGTTAGGGCCAGTTGTAGGTAATGTGTAGTTAGGATTGGTTAGGTTAGTTAAGGTGTTTCCCCTAGTTTTAGTATCCTTTATTACTGTTAAGTAAATATTTAGGTACTCCTTTACAGTATGTGTCATATGCTTGGGGATCAGGGCCTTGGCATGGGTGAACAATGTCAATTTAGTATATGCATTTGTGTTCCATCCTGCATCCAAATCCCAATTGAGCTGTCACATTGGCAGCTACACTGAAGCTACTTCTCTGTGCATCTGCCATCCATTTCCCCCACCACTCAAGGTTACTATGGATCCCAATGTGTTGTTAAGTTTGGATGTATGTCTTCAATCTGACATACTTTGAGACCAGATTTCGTATTGAGGACACTGTGTTACGTCTGCCTGCAGCCTGACGATCATGTGAACCCTGATAAGGTGAGTGGTGGTATAATCTCATGTAGTATAATATATATTACTCACACCTATCATTTGTTACATTGTACAGCCAGGTTACTTATTTGTACGTACACTCATACACATCCATTCCTGCAGTATGGTGTGTGTGAGGAAACATTTTAGTCAAATGTCGCATACGTAAAGATTGTCTGGAAGAAAAATTAGAAGACAATATTTTTCTGCTTAGACATCCCTTGAAGAAGACTTATTCTGTCCAACACAGCATTATACTGTATAGTTTCTATTTACCACTGAATTAACCCTCAGGAAGGGTAGATCATGGTACAATCCAGACCACAGTGCACAGTTATCAGCCCACATTCTTTCAGGGCAGTTGTATTGACATTCTATTGCCATTGACATGAGGCAAACATCACTAATCTCCCTCACGTTTGATGTGTCACATTACACAGAGACAAAGTGGTTGTGTAAGTGCTATTTAGTTTAAAGTGCTTTAGTGCTATTTTACATAGTCCAGGATTATGTGTCCATTAGTGTGACACCTTCCATTGTGATCCTACACAAGTGCAAAAGGAGATGTCATCGGACATGCTACGGTGAAATGTTGTACAGTGCAGAGGGATATGAATTGCCAATGAGGTAGTGAGAGACAATCACAATCACAGGGCATAGTGACTAGGTAAACAGTGGGCTGGAAAACAGTGCTTGTGAGCAGCTATTGCAAGACTGACATAATACAAAGCACAGGACCTTGGTCATAAGTGGCCATGTGGCAGGGACTTGTGCTACCGGGTACTCTTACGGGTGAAGGTGATCTGTTCCACGTCTTCATCTTATGATGTGTGTGTCGTTTCCTCTGCCCTGGGTGGTGGTGGGTTTGAAGGGGCAACACACACTTCAGTGTTTGAAGACGTGGAGTCAGAAATCCCGGTAGCTGCCAACTGTGGGGCTATTAAGGGCAGTACTGCAGCAAGGAGGAGCTGCTGGTTCTTAAGGATAGCAGCTACATCACTGTGGTAGGCAGCCAAGTCGGCCCCGAGGGGGTCAATATTGCATTTGTGCACGCCTTGAAAGGTTTGTTGTTGGAGGTGTTGTGTCAACTCTCTTACTGCTGTGCTGGTTTCCTTCACACTTTGTTGAAGTTCTTGCAAGATTGATGTTCGCCCTTGCATGGCAGCTGCCTGTTCTGCAGTTGACATCATGCACAAATGCCCCCCCTCTAGGCTGGCTGTCATATTTTCCATCCCCACCCGCACTTCCTTGGACAGCTCCTGCTGTACTCCAACTACAGTCCTCTCAAAGCTGGTGCCAGTGTTGTCAGAGTCCTCACGTGGGTTGGAGCTGGCAGGTCGTACTATTGGGGTAGTGGGTGGGTCCTCTGTGATGGCTGCTGTATCTGTGCTCCTCCTTGCGAGTGAAGGTGGGGTCTGGAGGGTTCCGAGGACATCCTGGAGGGTCTGCTGGCTGAGGTTTGTCAGCTCGTCATCCATGTCATCAGGGAATTCCAGGACAGGCATATCCCCAGGAGAACTATTGTCCTCTGCAATGAGATATTGTACAATTAGTGTGTCTGTGTTGTGGCATTTGTAATGTGACGTACCTGAATTCCTATTAGTTGCACATTGTGATATTGGTTCCTGTTCATTGTTTCTGTCATTAATATTAGCATTCTCCCAGGTATATGCCCCACCTGCATGTCACATGTAGTGTGGGCAGTTTGGGGCCATGTCAGCGTCACATCCTCTAGTTGTAGGTTCTGCCCAAATTGTATGTTGCCACCTTCTTATCCTACTCAACCCTTCGTCTATTTCCATTCTCATGTTGTGGCCTTGCACTGGCTGTGGGTGTTCTGATGGCACTTGCACCACACTTAGCAATGTGGAACTGCCCCAGTCAGAGATTTCACATCCAGCTATATGTTGCTGAGACCTAGCATATACTATGTATAGCACTGGCATGGCACACTACAGATGTCAGCATTGGTAGAGTGTAATGTGGAAGTTGGGGAATGTGTGCTACATTGGATTGCACTGATGGTCCTAGCAGTGTTCCATTTGCCTCTTCTGACTGTGCAGGTGTATTTCACTAGCCAGTTACATATGTCCTCCCCCTAAATGTTGTTGTCTGAGCAGTATAACAGTTGGGATTGCTGCATGGTGTCATTGCCGCTATTGTGACCCAGGCACAGGGTGGTCCCTTACATATGCAGCATGGGTATGACATTACTGCTGAGTTTCTGACAATGGCTGATGTTTGTAGCGACTATGGACATTCCCATTTGACAGGTTTAGCACATTTGTATTGATTACAGGGGATTGATAACGTTGTCATCCTGAACCCTCTAATTTGTGTTTGATCCATGGGCACGTAACTGCCATTAATTACTTGACCTGCACACACAGCAGCGGTGGTAGTGGCAACTGTTGTCAATGTTATATTCCACTTGCGGATATGGATTGAGACTGTTAATTGAGCCATAGTTCATGTAGCAACAATACCAGCTGTCATGTGACAGCAGGCCAGTTTTACGTTGTACCCTACCCTCCTGGACTGGCTTTACCTTTCCATCATCCCTGGCATGGCAGCATACCCCAATGCAAATGTTGTTGGTGTAGTGTACTACTGTGCCCCAGGTTTCCTCTGAACAGCCCATGCCCCCGTGCCCATTTGCCCATTCCACTCCCTGAATATCATTACTTCCATGCATTGTGTAGTAGGTGGGACCCCCCCTGCTTACAATGTACAAATGGCTATTTTTGTTCCCCATGCTACTTACCCTGCATCTGTGTTGTCTCCTGGTAGTCTGCGCTGTCCTGTCCTTGAATCCCTGTGACGATCTCCTCAGGGATGATGGCTGCCACCACCTCCTCCATGTGGTCCAGGGCTTCCTGCGCTGCTGGACTCCCACCTCCAGTCTGCTGTGCTGCCTTCCTGGTCCTGGCCATCTTTTCCTTGGTCCTGCGCTTGCAGTCATGCCAGCATTTCTTGCACTCGATGACTGTTTTCCATACTTCTGCCACATTGTTTATCTTGTCGACAATTTGTTGCCAAATTGCCTCTCTGCTACCAATTGGCAATTTGGAGGTGACAAAAAGTTGGTGTTGGTGTTCCGTCACCTCTTTCATCAGTATTTCCTGCTCCTCTGTACTGAACCGACACTTCCTTTTCTTCTTCTCCGTCTCCTGGGACTTGTGTGGGTCCTCCTGGCTGGTTCCTGGTCTGTTGTCATCTTCCCGGGGTCCCTCAAAGCTTCTGGGATCCATTTTGGCTCTCTCTTGCACATTTTGCAGTGTTTGCGCTGCTTTTTGATGCAATTGCGGCAAAAAAAGGCACGTATCCGGTTTGCGACATTGTAAACCGGCTCAAAGTCATTTTCGCTGCGTTAATGTCGTTTTTCTTTACGACGTGACGCATTGGTTTGAGTAAAATAAAATGACTGACACCAGTGGTTTGCGCCGCCGTGCGTCAAAGTATACATTTTGACAAGGACAATTTGGGAAAGGACAAGAATGCATAATATTTGAAATCATATAGCGTTTTTATGTTGTGTCCTTGGGCTGGCACACAAAGTGCTCTGTAAATCAAATGCAGATATCCTTATGCCATGGTGCAAGGGTGCGTGCGTATGGGACAGGATTGTTCTTGTGCAGGAAGGTGCAACTTCCTGCACAAAAACAATACTTTGAAGCATTTTCCTCTTTGTATGTTTGCTACAGAATGTAGCAAACCTAGAAAGAGGAAAAACAAGGAGAAATAAAGATATTTCCCCTTGTTACACCCCACCTGGGGAGGTGTGCCAATTTGACACATTCCCATTGCTCTAGATTTATGAAGCTATGCAGGATTACAAAAGATGGCCTTGAATGGCATGATTAGTATGACTTAGTAGTTGTGTCACCCTTGTGCCCCCTTGCGTGGCACAAGGGTGACACAACTTGTTGATAAATCTGCAACTTAGATTCTAAGAATCTACATTTTAACATAATGACATAGGTTATGCATGCACAAGTATCACCATTTTTATGTACATATCAATATATAATAAACCATTGAAAATCTAATCATAATGATATATTTTGGCCTGTGTGCACATAGACGTTGAAGAGGATGATTGCCTACTAGGGCCCATATTTAAGAAAATGTGGTGCACCAGAGCTGACGCATCCGTTTTTTTGCACCCCCCCTACTGGCACATAATGACACCATGGCTGCGCCGTATTTATGATAAGGCGCACCATGGTGGTTGTTAGCCCAATAGCACCAATTTTTTTTATGCTATTGTGGCGCTTTGCTACACTAGCGTAAAATATTTTGACACTAGTATAGCAAAGTGCAAGGTAGCCCATAGGTTTCTATGGGAGCATCATTTGACACCTGCTCTGAGCAGACGTTAATTTCACTGCGCCATTTTTGAGGGCCTCTTAGCTCCAGAACGCCCAGTGTATAGATTATACCTGGCGCAGGCACAATGTGGAACCAGGGTTTACAAAGTGGTGCAATTCATGCATTGTTCCACTTTGTAAATATGGCACGTGGAAAAACCCACTTAAGAACCACCTTTGCATCAAAAAAATGACACTTTGGCGGCGCCACAGTGGCACTAGGGGCTTTCGCAATAAATCTATCTCGACGATCACTCTCATGAAGTTCTAGACTCAATGCAGACTACATTTACCCATTTTGCGATTCCTTTTAGCACGCCGTTTTCACGCGATACTGCAATATAATATATCCGTCCTTATTGGTTATGAGGTTGTGACTTCAGAAATTACTTCTGACACATATTGTCATTAACGGATTCGTTTTCTAGATGCTTCAAAATTAATCATCCTTCCCTTAAATATTAAATTAATAATTATCCAAGGAGGTATCATATTTTCCTCGTTATCCATTTCCATGTTTTTCGACAGGAATTTGAATTAATTTCTCAGCTTCCTAAACTAACATTTTTGTTGACAACTTCTCACGCATCCTTCACACATCACAGTTTCCACCAAGCGTGCAATGAACATTCTCGTTAAGTTTAATGAGATCCGACCAGATCACATGCAGCGTACAGAGCGTCCGCTTTGGCTTTCTGTGACTGTTTGTGTCCTTTCTACTCTCACTCCCGTCGTCCTCACCCGCGTGGTACTCTCGGCAGAAAGAAAAGAATAACTGTAATTATGTTTCACCGTGTTTCATATTCTGAAATTAACACGTCCCTGTTTATCTTTCTGACAAATTAGATTTTACATTTTCAGGTTTCATATTAGTCTTGCCTCAGGAAAGTGAAACACAAAATTAATGTTGCAGTTCATTATTTTAAAGCTGAAGGAAGTAGCCTGCTTTTTTGGGTTTCATTTATTCATGACAAATAATTGCATATAACACACAAGAGGAGACGGAGGATTTATAGTTGAAATTGCCTTGCAAATGGTTGACAGAGAGGTATTCAAGTGTCATGGCTCGGGATTGAAATATGGCTTTTCAACATGCGAACACACTGGGGGTGATTATGACCTTGGCGGACAGCAGAGGCCGTCCGCCAAGGTACCGCCGCCAAATGACCGCACCGCGGAAAGACCGCGGCAGCCATTCAGACATTTCCTCTGGGCCGGCGGGCGCTCTCCAAAAGAGCGCCCGCCGGCCCAGAGGAAATGCCCCTGCAACGAGGACGCTGGCTCAGAATTGAGCCGGCGTAGTTGCAGGGGTGCGACGGGTGCAGTTTGCACCCGTCGCGTATTTCAGTGTCTGCATTGCAGACACTGAAATACACAGTGGGGCCCTCTTAAGGGGGCCCCTGCAGTGCCCATGCCATTGGCATGGGCACTGCAGGGGCCCCCAGGGGCCCCGCGGCACCCCCTACCGCCATCCTGTTCCTGGCGGGAGACCCGCCAGGAACAGGATGGCGGTAGGGGGTGTCAGAATCCCCATGGCGGCGGAGCGCGCTCCGCCGCCATGGAGGATTCCCCCGAGCAGCGGGAAGTCGGCGGGAGACCGCCGACTTTCCGCTTCTGACCGCGGCTGAACCGCCGCGGTCAGAATGCTCGTGGGAGCACCGCCAGCCTGTTGGCGGTGCTCCCGTGGTCGGTGGCCCTGGCGGCCACCGGCCGCCAGGGTCAGAATGACCCCCACTACTGTTTGGTATTTCCATAGATTGCCCACTGAAGAAACAAAGTGAAGTCTGCACAGCGAGTCGTTTGAGGCAGGCATGGCTAGTGAGGCATCAATGCCTGCATACAAATGGTGACATCCTCATTATATCTGTGATGGCGCTATAGCTACCGCCCAGCATTATGTGGTCACCAGAAAAGGAGCTTTGCCGAGCAGCACACTCAATAGGGCTTGGACTCAATCCACTGATTGATCTTTCTCTCTGATTTGACAGTGGGTGTTTGCTTCTTCTGAACAATAGTGCGTGTATTTCACTATTTTCATTGTGTGAAGGCTTATGCACAGTGCAGTAGGGCTCAGATGGTCTACTGCTTTGTCTCGTATTTCATTACATGTGATCTCACAGATTACTGTAAGAGGTTAGGATTTTGGTGTTGGCCACCTCTTCTGACAAACTCTGGAGGCATCAGTGCATATTGTCGTGCCAAATGTATTTATGTGGATATGTTGCAAGCTTTACCGACTACACCTGTGATGAACTTTTACAGAGCTTGTGAATGTAGTAATATTATTGTTATTTCATCAGCCTACTGCCGCACAAGTGTTTCTTGTAAGAGTCCAGGCACAGGTTTATGCTCAGAACCCAGACTATGGTTTCCTCTTCCTGAGTTCGTAGAGTCTCCTGCTTATAGGTCATTATGTTGTAATCAAGATTCTTCTCTTTTCTAGGTTCTTCTTGTGCTGGACTAGACTTTAAATATGTCTCCCAAAATAAAGAAAAGAGAAAACGTGTTAAGTACGTTTTCCCTTCAATCTTTGTTTCCCCATCCCTTCTTTCTTTTCTTTCATTTCATGGTTTTGTTGCTAAGTTCTTCTCTGTTGATAGCATTCGTCTCCCTTACTGGTTATCCTTTTCTTTCCTTGAATTCTCAATCTATACCCATCTCATTTCCTTTCTAGGATTCTCAGGAAAATTAGGTGAATTTTCCTTTTTTCTTAAGTGCCCTCCTCTTAACTTTCCCTTAGTTATGCTTTCGTACTTTTCAGATTCCAGTTTTGAAGAGAAAATAATTAGTTAAAGGGTCACATTCTCTACCAGCTTTATTCATCAGGACCTATCTCTCCTCTTGAAAACTGGCATGACCAGCACCATACCTCAATAGTCAATTAAGAATGGCATGTTCCTCCAGGAATATGGCAGTGCGGGTCCTGGCTGTCTCCTGACTGAGAGGCACTCGGCTACTCCCATTTGCTTTCCTTTGGGTTCCTCTGCCTCTGGGTATTTCGCTCTGGTTTCCATTAGAGCATCATTGGTTTTCAGGTTCTCTGCTGGTCTCTGTCTGCAGTTTGCTAGCCCCCCAAGCCCTCCCCGGTCCGCGCTCTTGTGGCTTCTCTGCCCAAGGCATTCAGCGTTCTGCAAATGCCCGGTCGGTGGTATGTTTTTTCTTTCTTTCTTTTCTTGTCTCCTTATTTGTTAGTTCTTTTTCAATTCTGCTGCCCTTTTTCTGACAAATGTTTTCTTCCATTCCAGGTGGCTTGCTTCTGGGCATTCCTGATTCATCAAGAAATCCTACAGCACCTCTGGAAAGTCCTCCTCCCCTCGTATTTGTAATAATATGACTGCATATTGGATAGTTTGCTTGTGGGAAAGCTTAATCTCAATACAGAATGCCTAAGTTAATGATTACAGGCCAGTGATGTGTGCTCCAGGCCTGATTGGTTAACTGGGAAAGGAAAAGATATGTCATTATGAAATGTTGTACCAAACACATTAGATCTGACATATTTATCGTGAAACAAATATTGAAAGCAACAGGCCTTTAAGAATGGATTATCACTGCACTGTGTTAAAGTCTGTTGTCAGGCATTTTGCTACATGGAAAATCACAAATATTAGGCAAATGTGTTAGTGTGGTTTACTGCCTTTGATAACTTTGTTAGATCAGCAAAGCAGGCTGGCCCGGTCATCCGGAGGTTTTTGCAGCCAAAAAGATTCTGAGTTTCAAATTTCAGGAAAAGTTAAATGGCGTATACTTCGACACCTGCATCCTTCCAGAGAAACAGAACACCTCTCTATGTCCAATCCCTTTATCTCAGTTCTGGGAGCAAGCTCACACCTCATCAAGTGGGCAGTTGAAGTCCATGCAAACTGGACTCTGAAGATTTTAAGCAGGGAACAGATATATTTCTAAAAGTACCCTTTTCCAATATATGTATTTCAAAATCTGACGCCACTAGTGAATTGGGCTTGTAATAGATATTTGAAAAGGCCCAAAAATGAAGTTTGTAAATATTTCCTAGCTAGAGGTAATAATATTAAACTTAATATTGTGTCCGAATGCTTCCATATGAAGCAGCAACAGTGAAATAGATTTTGGAGCCTTTTCACTGTAATGGCATGTTTAACATGAACATTTTAATTGTCCTAGTTTCAAATAACACACCCTGCCTCATGGGCAGTAACGCCTACTTGGATGTAACTTATAAATATTTAAAAAGAAGGTTTTGGCCTGTCTTTTTTGACAGATAACATTTTCAGTTTTAAAACTGCACAGCCAGGCTGTAGAAGGTAGACCTGCAACCATGTTTAGACTGTGACTATAGTGGATTGCACAATAGGTGCTGCAGGCCACTTCTGCCATTTGACTTACAAGCCGTGGGTACGTGTTGTACCATAATGGAAATTTAGATGATTACGCTAATTTTATTATGTCAAAAAGGGGTAGCATGGGAACTTTACCACAGGTTATCAGGGGTAAAGCGCACAGTGTTATATAGTGTGTTATTTTGGAAGGGCGAGTAGGTAAAAGTAAGAATGACCCAGTAGATGGAAGAGAGGATGCATGAGAGCATAGATGGGTGAAAGAGTGCATGCATGTTGTGTTAATGCGTTAGCTCACCAGTGATTGAAGGTGCACTTTCAGGTGTAAGACGGACCTATTGGCATTGTTAACACCTGTTTCTAAAGTAGGAGTCCTGCAAAACTCTTCTTCACATAATGGTGATTTATTAAATGGAAGAAATTAAAAAAATATATGTTATAAGAACTTAAGTGAAAGTGAGTGGATTGGTATTGTTTTCATATTGTAGGCCAATTGCAAAAACATTTAATTTGCGTGAAAGGAGGAACATAAAATAGGGCATCATAAACATCAAACTCATCTTTAGCACAAGAAAATAAATCCAATAATTGTGTTTAGCACTTTCCTTTATTTAACCATCTTGTTGCAAAAAGGCCAATAGGTTGTAATTGGCAAATGGGATGTTCTTTCCAAATAAAGTGGTGGATATCCCATCTGCTAAATTCGCAGTTCCCTCGCTTCACTCAATTCAGAGGAAACCTCTATGTTTCTGTCATCGGATCCTACTTATTCTCTGCCAGAATAAACCATTAACTAACAGTCCGTCCAATATTGGGATATCCGTCAAAATACTTCAAGCTGTTCATTGTATTTAGGGCAGACGTTACACCATTTTTTGTACTGTTTGCGACAGAAAGGACATATCTTGTAGTCTCAAACAGGAAAGCACAAAAATGATCGCCACACGCTGGGAGTATACTCCAGACATTTCAGTGACATTTCGTTTTTTAAATTTTAAGTGGCAAACTCCTGCTTTGGGAGTAAATTGTTGGAGAACAAACATCTTTTCTGAGCAGGAGCATTATACATTATATCTGCTCATCAAACTATCATGGTTTTCTCAGAAGCCACAGAGCCTGCCTGGCAGACTCTCTAAATAGGAGGGGGTGTACCCCTTGAGGGCAGTGAAGTATGCTGGGGAAGCTGCCGACCATAGTAAGTGGTGGGGCAAGCAAGCTGCCACTGAGAGACACTAGCAATGCCTTTAGGCTCAATGACAAATCTCTCAATCAAAGCTTGTTATAAACTATGTTTAGAACAAGCCACAACTGAGATCTCTGGAGCAGAGGCTGAAGGCAGTGTAAGTTTCTCACTGTGTCTATCAGTGAGTGTAAGAGATGCCATTGTCGACTCCAGAAACATTAAGGGCCGTATTTATACTCCGTTTGCGCCGAATTTGCGTCGTTTTTTTCGACGCAAATTCGACGCTAAACTAACGCCAACTAACGCCATATTTATACTATGGCGTTAGAGGCGTCTAGCGCCAAAGTTCCCGGAATGTGCGTCATTTTTTAGCGTGAACCCCTTCCTTGCGTTAATGATATGCAAGGGAGGCGTTCCCGTCTAAAAAATGACTCCCAGGCCTTTACGTGGTATTTATACTCCCGGGCAAAAGAGACGCCCGGGAGTGGGCGTGGCTAAAAACGGCGCATTTGCGCCGCTTTTTAACGCCTGGGTCAGGCATGGCGTTAAGGGACAAGTGGGCTCAAAATGAGCCCAGAGTGCCCTCCCCTGCCCCCAAGGGACCCCCCCTGCCACCCTTGGCCACCCCAGGAGGACACCCAAGGCTGGAGGGACCCACCCCAGGGACATTCAGGTAAGTTCAGGTAAGTATTTTTTTTTTATTTTTTAATAATTTTTTGTGGCATAGGGGGGCCTGATTTGTGCCCCCCTACATGCCACTATGCCCAATGACCATGCCCAGGGGACAGAAGTCCCCTGGGCATGGCCATTGGGCAAGGGGGCATGACTCCTATCTTTACAATGATAGGAGTCATGTTGATGGGGGATGGGCGTCGAAAAAAAATGGCGCAAGTCGGGTTACGACGATTTTTTCGACGTAACCTGACTTGCCCCATTTTAAGACGCCCATACGCCATTTTCCGCCTACGCCGGCGCTGTCTGGTCTACGTGGTTTTTTCCCACGCAAACCAGGCAGCGCCGGTCTGATTGCGCCGTCTAACGCCATTCCATAAATACGGCGCCCGCATGGCGCTTCAGAATGGCGTTAGACGGCGCAAAATTTTTTGACGCTAAACTGCGTTAGCGCAGTTTAGCGTCAAAAAGTATAAATATGGGCCTAAATTAAATGCACTGCGTGCATGCTAGAAACAGTCACTAAATTGCTGTCATACATTACAACATTTTAAAGATAAATCTTAAAGTTAACTTTAAAATGTTAATGTAATGCATGTTAATGATTAAGTTACTGTTTATACTTTTTATGTATAGGAAATAAAAATTTAATATTTACTTACATTCTGCCTGCTCGTCCTCCGGTTCTGAAGTGGCGTAACAAAACTTAAGGGGTCCCCCCTGCAAAGTACATGAAGAGGCCCCCCCTCCAGACTGACTCCAGAGCTCTCAGGCCAGGGCACTGTGCAGAGGAGCCCCCTGGAGCTCAAGGTCCCTCTGCACCGCAGGTGCTGCAGAGGCCTTTGTTACACCATTGTGGTCCTGGTGTTATCCAGTTGTCCTGATCCCTAGAGCATACCCCTTAACTAATCCAGACTCTGCTCTCATGCTGTTGATCAGCATGAGATAAGCACCTGGATAAGTAAGCTGACTTACTCAGAGCTCTGTCAGGCAGTGGGTGCCTATGCCTTCTCTCCACAAGGCTGCCTAAGATACTTTGGTTTGGAGAGGTTTAAAGTGCGCAAGTCAGGCTGACCGTCGCAAGACAGCTGGTCAAAGTGACATTGCACATTAAACTGCATTCACCACTCCTCTGTGCTGCCAATCTGCACCAATGGCAGCCCTTAGCTTGCAGCTCGGGCTGCCAGAGGAAAAAAAAATTGTAATACACTCAGGCCCATATTTATACTTTTTGACGCTAAACTGCGCTAACGCAGTTTAGCGTCAAAAAATTTTGCGCCGTCTAACGCCATTCTGAAGCGCCATGCGGGCGCCGTATTTATGGAATGGCGTTAGCCGGCGCAAGCAGACCGGCGCTGCCTGGTGTGCGTGGAAAAAAACCACGTAGACCAGGCAGCGCCGGCGTTGGGCAAAAATGACGTTAGGGCGTCTTAAAATGGGGCAAGTCAGGTTGAGGCAAAAAAATCGTCTTAACCCGACTTGCGCCATTTTTTAACGACGCCCATCCCCCATCAACATGACTCCTATCATTGTAAAGATAGGAGTCATGCCCCCTTGCCCAATGGCCATGCCCAGGGGACTTCTGTCCCCTGGGCATGGTCATTGGGCATAGTGGCATGTAGGGGGGCACAAATCAGGCCCCCCTATGCCAAAAAAAATTATTAAAAAAAAAAAAAAATACTTACCTGAACTTACCTGAATGTCCCTGGGGTGGGTCCCTCCAGCCTTGGGTGTCCTCCTGGGGTGGGCAAGGGTGGCAGGGGGGGTCCCTGGGGGCAGGGGAGGGCACTCTGGGCTCATTTTGAGCCCACTTGTCCCTTAACGCCATGCCTGACCCAGGCGTTAAAAAGCGGCGCAAATGCGCCGTTTTTAGCCACGCCCACTCCCGGGCGTCTCTTTTGCCCGGGAGTATAAATACCACGTAAAGGCCTGGGAGTCATTTTTTAAGACGGGAACGCCTCCCTTGCATATCATTAACGCAAGGAAGGGGTTCACGCTAAAAAATGACGCACATTCCGGGAACTTTGGCGCTAGACGCCTCTAACGCCATAGTATAAATATGGCGTTAGTTGGCGTTAGTTTAGCGTCGAATTTGCGTCGAAAAAAACGACGCAAATTCGGCGCAAACGGAGTATAAATACGGGCCTCAGTGCCATGTTTACGAAGTCCTTTGTGCAGCTGGAATGTCACTTTTAGTGATGGTTCGGCAGCGCACACTGCAGGGCCATATTTACAACACCACATAAAGCCACCCTGCATGGCTTTTCATGGCCTTGTAAATATGAACTGAGTCAAAGCAGCGCATGTCGCTGCATTGACTAACACTGAAACAGGGAAGCGTGCCCTGGGCGTTAGGGTGGGTATTCCCAGGTAACACCCATGGGATTTAACACATTCCCAGATTTACAACATTTTATGAATATAGGAATACGTCTAAAGCCTACGCCTCCCCAGGGGAGGCATAAGGGAGCCACAACCAGGAGAAATACTTTTATTTTTCCACGTGCTTTGTTTTTCTATGTGTGCTGCATAATGCAGCACACATAGAAAGAGGAAGATGCCTCATGTGATTATTTTTGTGCTGGAAGGGGTCCCTTCCTACGCAGAAAACAATCATCCCTGTAACGCAGCCATCGTTGCACCATGGTGCAAGGGTGCCTGCATTGGCACATGACAGTCCTTTGTGTGCCAAAGCAGGGGAAAAAGATAGGAATGCTCATTTCTTATAGACACAGTTCATTCCTGCCCTTTTCTTTTGATGCAGTGTGGCGCTGCCCTGCGTCAAAAGATTGTAAATATGCCCCTCAGTTTATTACCATTTTACTTTTTACTTTTGCTGTCCGTGCAGTCGGGGTGGAGTGACTCTCAATAGCCCATATGGAGCAACCACCACTGGAAGTATGTCCCTCCATTGACATGGTGGAATGGAGAACCGCCCTCCATACTCTAAGGGCCTGATTCCCAAAGGTAAACTTACACTTTTTTGTATGTTTATGATTATTTACAAAGATATTTATGAGTAATATCTTTGTGAGTGTGGAGTCTCTGCACATGAAAAGGCATATATTTTTATCTGTGGAGACTCTGCACTTCTAAAAATAATACTCAGAAATCCCTGTGTGAATTACAAACAATTGTGAACTTACTTAAAATTATAAGTTTATCTTTGTGAATCAGGCCCTTATTGAGGTCATTATTGTATGGCTTGTATGAAGTTATCAGGTACACCTAACTGGTATTAATAAAATAAGGGCAGTGCTACATGGGAATTATTATAGCAAAGATATACAGAATGGAATGGACATACAGAGACCACTGCATTGTTATTGACAGATGAGCATTACAAAGTGTGTGACGATTGAATGTGCCAGAAGCATAATGTATTCTATAATCTAGTAGCAGCAATGCAAGAGGCAAGGTACTAGTTTTTCTTTGATGCTAATATTTCCTCCACGTCAAAACTAATTTAACTGGCAAAGGCTTAAATGTTTTTTCCAATTTGTCTTCATTAGCATTTTTATATATCAATTCGAGAAAATCAGTAGAAACAGAATCCAAGATAATCCCTTCACCTGATCTCCTTCTCCAAACATCACCAGTTTACGAGTATAGTCTCTTGTGTCTATAAAGTTGGGACATGAAGACTGCAAGCAGATAAAAGATGATAGCATACTACTCGGCCCAGGATTACCCTGTAAGGTTGAAAAGGATCTGACGGTTTATCGCACACATAAATAGGAGTTTCAGTCACGGTTTCTAAGCCAGTTAGATTTGCAAGAATGATCCTTGAGGGCTGCTTTTCTTCAGAGATACGGTGTATGACTTGCACAACTGGCTCCCAGGTAAGTGTCAATGTAGGGTTGATTGTGGTGCAAAATGTGGTGAAAATATGTGTCAAACTCAACCTTACCATATTTGTAGAATTCACTACTCTGATGCCCTAAGGAGAAGAAAGGGCTCTCCAGTTCTTGGCTATTTGTCATTTAGCAAAGGTGAGAATCAAGTCCACAAAGTTAGAAGTGCACTGCTTACCCTGGTCCTCGTCATCAGACGTAGAAGACAAATTTTGGGCTGACACAGGTCTTTTTTCCCCATTCATCCTGATAGCTAAGCAATACGATCCTCCCATCAATGCTCTAGAACAGTAATTCCCAACCTGTGGTCTGGGGACCCTTTGGGGTCCGTGAAGCCTCCTCAGGGAGTCCGTGACTGCTTAGAAAATTAAATAATATTAACAGATTAGGCCCCCAGCTTACAGTAATGACTCATTGGGTGTCCCTGGATTTCAATAATGATTCAGTGGGTGTCCCCGGATTCTAGTAATGATAAAGTGAGGGTCCACAGAAGTCAAAAGGTTAGGAACCACTGCTCTAGAACCCTACAGGACCAAACCAAATTCTCAAATGTGGCTCTCACTTGGTTACATTGAGGACATAGCATAGGCCTCTGTCAGTACATAATTTAAAGGTGCCCAGGCATTTGGGGCCAGATGTAGGAAACTTTTGCGAGTCGCAAATGGGTCGCAGCGCTATTTGCGACCTTGCAAAAAGCGAAATGGGATATACAAATCCCATTTCGGAGTACCAAATAGCGATGCGACCCATTACCGACTCGCAAAAATTGCGACCTGATTTTGCGACTCGCAATTAAGAAGTCGCAAATTGCGAGTTGCAAAGCGAATGCACAAGCCAGTCACAAATTGCGACTAGTCGCAAAAAGCCCATTTTGCACACCCAGATTACTACTGATTCCGAACAGGTGGTAACCAGAACCAAAGTATAAAAGGAGACCCAGAAGGCATCTGGGTTACTCAAAATGGCTGCACTATACATGATTGCATGGAGGAGGAGAGTCCAGGCTGCCCAGCAGAGGAGGAGGCAGAGACAGGAGAGGATATACAGAACCAGGCCGACACTATTTCAACAAACTGAGGATGAGATTTATGACAAATTCAGACTGAGCAGCGCAGTTATCCTAGAGATCATTGAACTGCTGAAACCTCAGCTAGAACGCCAGACAATGCACGGCTGCGCCATCCCCACACAATTTCAAGTGCTATGCTCACTGCCCCTCTTGGCCTCGGGTAGCTATCAAGGGGTGATTGCAGTGGCAGGTGGGGTATCTCAAAGTGCCCTCTCACGATTCTTCAGATGTTTCCTAGATGCCATACTCACACATATGTCCAGATATATATACCTTCCCAGGAATGAGGCAGAAATTAACAGCACCAAGTTGGACTTCTACAGAATTGCCAACTTCCCCCATTTAATAGGATATGTGGACGGGACACATATACCAATTTTCCCACCTGCAAATATGGAATATGTGTTCCACAGTAGGTAATGTACCCACTCACTAAACATCCAGGTGGTATGTGACGCCCATAATGTCATTACTGACATTGTGGCTAAATATCCAGGGAGTACACATGATGCATACATATTCAGGCACAGTGGGATGCACCAACACCTAGAACGTGGGGAGTTTGGCGAAGGATATTTATTAGGTTCTGGTGAGTACACTCTGATGCCTTAAATACATGTTACTGCGTAACCCTGTGATGCCCTGCTAATTTTGCCTCTTTTGTCAAACAGGTGACAGTGCATATGCCCTGAGACCATGGATGCTCACCCCATACCTAACACCTGCCAATCAGAATGAGAGGCGATACAACACTGGACATCGGCGGACCAGAGCTGTCATAGAGAGGACGTTCGGCTTGTTGAAGTCACGATTCCGATGCCTGCACAAAAGTGGAGGAGCATTTCAGTATGCCCCTGAAACAGCATGCAAGATCGTTGCTACTTGTGCCATCCTACACAACATTGGCAATCATGACAACACTCACTAATGTAAGACACACAAAGCTCAGTTGTGTGGTTCAACAAATTATCCCTTTTATTTCAGGAATATAATGGGGAAACTATAGTCAACTGAACTGCATAATGAAAGCAAAAAGTATAGTCTGACACATTTAGTTCATGTGCCTCTATCACACCACATA
Source organism: Pleurodeles waltl (assembly GCF_031143425.1). NCBI lineage: Eukaryota > Metazoa > Chordata > Amphibia > Caudata > Salamandridae > Pleurodeles > Pleurodeles waltl. Next base: position 693,347,209 of record NC_090438.1, read on the forward strand.
TTAGTAGCTCACAGCCTCCTGCGACTATGGCCACCCTGGCTCACTCCAGGCTGGTCCCCTGATCCCTGGCGGGCACTGCTACTCTGCAGGATTCGTGCATCAGTTGCAGACACACTGCTGACACTGGAGATCTCCTCGCTATCCTGCGGGGTATCGCCAATGCCCCTTGCTGCCTGTCTGGTCTCTGGCAGGTCCACTGCATGGCTGATGCGGCCAAGTCCTCTTGCCACATCACCTGCAAAATGGCCAAGTTCGGCCTGCAGCCTCACTGTGCGCCTTGACAGGCAGGTTGTTGTGGTAGGAAGGCGCCCTATTGAAACACTTAGGGGGTCATTCTGATCCTGGCGGTAATTACCGCCATGGCGGAGGTCGGCGGTAGCACCGCCAACAGGCTGGCGGTGCACCGCTGGGCATTCTGACCGTGGCGGTTCAGCCGCGGCCAGAAACGGAAAGTCGGAGGTGTACCGCAAACTTCCTGCTGCCCTTGAGAATCCTCCACTCCGCCGCCATGGGGATTCTGACACCCCCTACCGCCATCCGGTTCCTGGCGGGTCTCCGTCGCACCTTCCCACTCCGCCGGCTCCATTCTGAGCCGGCGTCCTCGTGGGAAGGGTGTTTCCCGCTGGGCTGGCGGGCGGACTTTCGGCAGTCGCCCGCCAGCCCAGTGGGAAAGCCAGAACGACCGCCGCGGTCTTTCGGCGGGAACCGCTTGGCGGGCGGCGACCACCGTCCGCCGCGGTCAGAATCACCCCCTTAGTCTGTCCAAACGGGCAGCAGTGTTGCGCTCCCTGCGCCTTGCATGTGCCCTGTCTGCCACCGTTTCTCTGACCAAGTTGTCTATGGAAGGAGCTAGGTTTGCCATGTTTGCGTTCATAGAAGTGAACTGGTTGTCCACATTAGCAAAAACCGTGGGAGAGTGCGTTCTGCAGTCTGGTCAGGTTACGATTCATCAACCGCATGTGTCTGTTTTGCAGCCGGTGACTTTGCAGTAAGGATGCCTCCAGTCCCAACAATTGTTCGTCAGTGACATCCTCCCCATGCGCTGACTGCATTGGGCGTTGCCGTCTACGTACAGAGCCAGCTGACCTGTGTGGTCTACTCTCCCTCATCATTGGCCCCGGTGTCACGTTGGCTGCCTCTAAACTCAGATCAGGATCATCCATGTCCTCTGGTGCATGTTGGACGGGTGGTGTTGTCATGTACTCCCCCGCAGTTTCCGTGGCAGCCTCCTCTTATGTGTGTATGGCTTGTTCCACTCCCTGCAAAGTGGCGCTGTTGGTGGGTCTTTGTGGGAGACCTGTGGGACACAGGGGAAACACCGTCAGTGCCTCACATATGTTTGATGACTCAGAATAAAATGTTCTCAATATTTGGACTACTGTACTGCATTGCCCATAATGCACTGTTCTATAGGTTGCAAAACTGGGAGTGGGGCTAATCTGGAGGTGCATGCTTATGTGTACTGTGGTTGTGTGCATGGTGCATAGAGTGGTGTGAATACGTTAATTTTGGTACTTACTTTTGGATGTTCCTGGTGCTGAACTGTCAAGGTCTCCAATGCCAAGTACTGCCTTCGGCTCCATAGTAGTCTCCACCATGGCTTCGATGGCTGTAGGGGGTGGTACTGTAGATGGGTCTCCTCCAGTGCCATGCATCTCCCTCATACGCTTAACCACCCTTTCCTTGGTCCTGGAGCGAAGGTCATACCACCTTTTGCGGATCTCATCTAGTGTGCGGTGGCTGACTCCGATTGCATTAATTTTGGTGAGGATGTCCTGCCAGATTTTTTTCTTTTGGCTGTCAGGGACACTCATTGCTGCCTTTCCAAACAACACACCATGGTGCAGGCAGCACTCCTCTGTTAGCACCTCCAACTCCTTCTCTGAAAACTTTAGTTTTCTTTTCCTGCCAGCACTGGGTGTCTCCTTGTACTGAGATGACATTGTTGCTGTAGCTCCTCTCACCTGGGTGTGACTCTGCAGTTTGGGCTGGGTAAGCTCCTCTCTGTTCCATGGGGTTACTTCCTGGTTCTGATGTCATCACTCAGAACCAGGAAGTGGGTTTTTCAACAGTTTATTTGCACCTGCATGCAATTTGCGAGTCAGTCTCAATTTGCGACTCCGGACCGCACTCTTGTGCAATTTGCAACCTTATCCATTATCCAATCTCCATAATGATAAGACATGAGTAAATGCATCTGTTGTTGGATCCTTCTCACCCTCTCTCTAGCGAGTGAAAGAACTATGGTCAGTGCTGCATGTGCTAGAAACTGCCCTGAGGGGAGATTGCATATTTGCTGGAATTTGACAACAAACATGAGATGACCTGTGTTATAGAAGGCCCACAGTGTGGTATCTCTGTCCAGATCCAGGGATATCTGTTTGTGCCTTTCGATAACCCAGCAAAACATGGAAATGGCCACAGTGGAAACTCTGGGGCACAGACGATTAAACCTAATTGATAAATCATATAACAATGCAATCTGTATTGCACCGCTCACTATAAGATGGACGCAAGTTTGATGACATCCTACTTGTCTAGTATATGTTCCCCTACTTCCGTGGGTAGCATCCCACCCTTCAAATGCATGTGTTTGAAGGATGTGCTCGGACTGAGTCATCTTTCCACACTCTGTTGTTGGGCTACGAAACAATAAGATTCAAAGTCTGGTTCCCACATTACAGCATCTATTCAGAGATATAGAGTTTCTAAAGCAACCCTCCTTCTCTGTGTCTACCCCATCAAGTTCATCAGTAGTGTGGCAAGCTCCTGAATGAAATTGTGATTTAGCTGTAGGGGATATTTACAAAACATAATAAGAAACAATGCAATAACAAAATTTTAGCCAAGTATAACTGGCCCATAAATTGAATGCCAGCAAAAAAAGCCTTCTGAAGCCCATGCTGATGTCAGCTCCCTAAGAGTGCCCTGTACTTTGCCTTGTTAGTATCTGTAGTTTAGCACCCCAACATTTCAAACATAGTACCTTCTACTAAGAACCCTTCGACTGTTGGGTTGGTCAATTGTCTGGCCTCCTTCACAGTAAGTAAGAAGAGCCATGACTCATCTTTAATGATGTGTACACCAGAAGTTCTCCCAAATCTATGCAATTCAGCCAATAGTATCAGCCGACATGAGTGAGTTTCACATATATAACAAAATGTAATCAGCATACATTGAGATGATGTGTGCATAGCCATGTCAAATTAGCTACAATTATATTGTGCTAAGGGCTCCCTGGCATGTGACAAAACTAATGGGGGGAAAGGACAGCCTGAATCATCCCTCTCTGCACATGTCAGGCATTCGACATTGCATTTTGTTTGAACATGGGCTGTGGTAGCTGAAAGAGAGGGGGATGAGAAGGAACAGTAGGAGCCAAACTCCGGCACATTACAGCCCTCCTTCTGTAAAACCACCACTCCAGCTTCTTTCTTGGTAGGTGTCAGTTGTCTTCTGCTATACACTTCTGTATAAAGGTTGAAGAGATGTTGGATCAACTGCCCCTGGAAATTCTTACAGAACTCCAGAGGCCGCCCATCTCCACCTGGAGTTTTACCAATGTGAAGCTGTTGTAAAGGAAATGCAAGCCGCTCTGGATGAAGGGGAAGTTCAAGCTCATTATACTGTTCACTGGTCAGGTGAGTTAGAAACCACCTGCAGATAGTAATCCATCTGCAGTGAGGACTGTGTCATTCAAGTGATAAACAGACTGTGATAGTAGGCGGAAAAGGAGACGTTGATGCCTATCAGTAAAAGTGATCTAACCGTCAAGTTGGCATAATGCCTGTATGACTGTGTGTGACATCACATCCTGGATCAGAGGGATCAGTAGGTGACCCACTTTGCTCTCCTCAGCATGTCTTTGGGCAAGGTATTCTTTATAACGATAAAGACAGCCTGTCAATGAGCTCTTTGTGGGAGCACTGTAGTTGCACCAATTTAGTCCCTAAGTCAGGTTGAGAAGATATTAATCATTCTGTAGTAGTCATCACCTGTTCGAGGGCTTTGCATGGTGCATGTAAGGCCTTACAAACCACAATCTTAGATTTCAGGCATATCCCCTGGACATATACTTTAAAAGCATTCCTGATCAAGAAGATTTCCGGTATGCTGCTTGTTTTTGTTTTATAAGAATGCTTAATCACTTCACCAAGCATGAGCCTATATAAACCATTGGCGTGGATGTTTGTGACCTACTTTTAGGTATATGAGCAATCCCATTGTCCCATACTCAAAGTATGGAGCATACCAGCTAATTATGTGCATTGCTTTACCATCCAATGTGCCCAACAAACATACATTGCATCCATCCTTATCAACTTTACGTTCTGTGATATGGTAAGGGAGCCCAGGGCGTACTCAGGCTGTCTGATTAATCTGTACATACCATCTCAGTGGAACTCTCATGCTTTCCTGAAGCATGATGTTGTTTTCTGGTAGAAGTGCCACATGGACCCCGCATTGTTTCCGATATGTATGTATGGTGTGCCTTTTGAACAAATTCCCCAAGTCCCCTATATTCTAAGTAATGATGGTATAACTGATTTCACTTTGTTTCATTAGCCTAATTCTCGGTTGTTGTGCACCCAATATCCTAGATGCAGATCATGTGTGTCACCCAGAGGTCTCGGCTATCGGATTAGCCATGTCACCCATGTAGTAATTTGCGATGCACAGAAGACTGTCAAGCAGCCTCTGAAAGTGTCTAAAAAAAATGATGACTAGGTGAGTGAATCTTATACCCTAACAATCCTCCCCCCGGGTGTAGACCTGCCCAGTGTCCATACCTGTAGATATAAACTTATCACCCTGTATTGTGGAACATCTTACAGTCTGTATCATGCAAACAGAAAACAAGCATCAATACATTGAGGAACAGAGTCAAGTGTGTGGAAGGAAGCAAGAGCTAACGTGTGAACTCGTCTGAACTGACTCCAGCTTCAGCAATGCTTCAGTTTTTGAGTGAATGCCTTGCTGCATCCTTCCATCAGATGTGTCAGTATTTCTGATGCATCCTGGGACCCTAGGCCATGGAGAGCCATATTGTAATTGTGACACATCCATGGCATCGTAAACATTTTGGCGTGGCACAACTATTTTTGATGCATTGCTGCCCCAACACAGCAATGCATCAGTCCTTGTAAATGCCTCCTCTAGGACTGTTCAGGCTTCAGTGACCGGAGGGTGTCATTTACTATGCTTTCAACCGTGACTGTGTGAGGATTATTGCATTTTTAGGGCAACCTCTCAGAAGCAGCTTCTCTGCTCATCTCACTCTCTCTCTAATGATTACGTTGACATAAAACCTAAATTGTATATTTATAATCATTCTTTCTGTCCATTATACCCCCATAAGACAACATTCACCCTCATGTCACCTTTTGCACATGACCCAAGATGGGGAGGCTGATAGTTGTATGCTCAACTATTGGGAATACACCTTTGGGATGGATTCCAGAAGTAGGCTCATCTTCATAAGATCAGTTTCATTAGTATTTTCAAATACAGGCAGAACTGCACTTCTGAATATGATCCTAATTGGTGCATTTTTCACCACTATATGAAAGTGGTGAAATTGCCTAAGCACAGAGACTTTCGCTCCTTCAACCTAACACAAATGAAATTTGCCTTCGGTGCTGGATACTTATTTGTCTGAGTGGAACCCTAATCAGTCCCTCGATTCTTAAAATACAGAGGCAGTCCAGACGGAGTTAAGTCCCATGGAAATATAATTGCTATGTAACTTACCTGAGGAGTTCTAGAAATGTTTGACATTTTTATCAGTGGTGAGCTTAAATTGTATAATTCTGCGTAGCATAATTACATGGAGTTACCCAAAATTGCCAGAGAATATTTGGAATTAAGTGAAAAGAGTATTTCTCTATTTAACACTATTTTCTAATGGATGTAAAGATGCATTGTGCGCTAAAAATATCTCAAAATGCATCAGAACATAAATACCATAAATGTGCAGTTAGGGTAGGATTTCCCCCAACTTACTCTCAGAATTTAGTGCTATAAGAAATAGCTCTAAATACACCAGAACACAAAACAGCCACTTGGCTCACTAAGGGCCAGATGTAGCAAAGGGTTTTACCCATTCTATGTCTATGGGAAAATGTGTTCGTACATATGGCCCTCACTCTCTTCCTCCACCCCATCATCTATTGCTAAGAGCATGGACAATTCAGTCCGCTCAAAGTGTGGCTTGAAGCGGTTCACATGTAGGACCCACAAGGGGTTATTGGGAGTGTGCAAGTTCACCAGGTAGGTTACTTAGCTCTTGTGCTCCACCACCTCAAACTGCCCAGTCCACATGTTCTGGAGCACCCTAGACTCCACTAGTGCAGTGACCCACACTTTTTGTCCAGGCTGGTACTCAACCATGGCGGCATTCTGGTCGTACAAGCACTTCATATCTTCGTGGCTTGCTTCCAGATTCTCTTGGGTGAGCTTTCTGAAGCGAGCTGTCTGGTTTCTGAAAGCCAGCATGTAAATGAATACATCCTGGGAGGTTTACTGGGGGCGTTCTCTAAGCACTCCTTCACCAGACTCAAGGGTCCCCTAACAGGGTGGCCATACAGTAACTCAAAAGGACCAAATCCAAGTCCTTTTTGAGGCACCTCCCTGTACGTGGACAGAAGGCATGGCAAGAGGACTTCCCACTTCCTCCTTAAGGGCTCTGATAGGCCCATGATCATGTCTTTTAAGGTGTGGTTGAACCTTTCAACCAGACCATTGCTTTGGGGGTGGTAAGAAGTGGTGAACGTATACGTCACCCCACACTCCTGCCACAGAGACAACATATAAGTAGATATGAAGTTGGTACCCCTATCATATACCACTTCCTTGGGGAACCCCATGCTGGTAAAAACCCCCATCAATGCACGACCCACCACAGGGGAAGTTATTGACCTCAGAGGAATGGTTTCTGGGTACCGGGTGGCATGGTCCACCAAAACCAGGATGAACCTGTTGCCAATGGCTGTCTTGGGATCCAGAGGCCCCACAATGTCAATATCCACCCTTTCAAAGGGGTACTAACCACTGGAAAAGGTTGGAGGGGAGCCTTACATTTCCCCCCACTCCTGCCACTTGCCTGACAAGTCTGGCAAAACCTGCAGTGAGCATCTGAGTGCCTGCACACTAGGGGCCACAAAAAGTGGGTCACAAGCTGTTCAAAGGTCTTGACCAGCCCCAAATGTCCAGCTAAAGGTACATCATGAGCCAGACCCAATAGGAAGGCTCTGAAGCACTGGGGTACCACTTGCACAGGGCCTGAACCAGGCTCAGCAACCATAGGCTCACTATACAGGAGGCCGTCCTTCCAATAAATAAGGTAAGATCCTAGCTCCTTGGCATGTGATCAGGGCGTCCTTCATGATAGGGTAGGTGAGCCCCTGGGGATCCCTAAGGATGTCAGAGTATTCCTCCCCTCTACCTCAAAGTGCTTCCACAGACCCACCCCCCAATGAGCATCAGGGAATAGATTCATATGGAGAGCAGACCCATACCTCTCAAACCACAACAGTTTGTCAACCTCCCTTTTGTAATCCTTCACAAGGTCCTTAGGAATGTGCACCCTTCTCTCAGGCTGCACTGTGTTATTGCTGCCACCATCCCTACTCGTCTGGCTCCTCTGAGCCAGCTTCCTGAAGCTGAGCTCATGAGTCAACCTTTTCTCCTTCATGGCCAACCTCCTTTCTTCCATCCTAAACTTGTCCAACTCCAACTGGTGAGCCCTCTCTGCCTGTCTGTCCTGTAACTCTTCAGAAGTCAGACCTTTGGATGGCACACAGCTACCTGCCCTGGAGACCCTCTCCCTGGAGGTAACAAGCCCACCGACTATACCATTGAGGATGGATTGCTTTTCCTCCTCCTCATCCCCCGCCACTGTGTGCCCCTCAGCTTCCTTGGCTGTTACCCAGGCCCTTAGTGCCTTCTGCAGCCCCTCCTTCCTGGTGGAGCCCTTAATGAGACAAGCAAGGTTTTTGCAGAATGACCTCAACTGAGCAACTGTTTAGCTCTCCAGTTTCCCTAAATCAAAAGCAGCTCCAGCTGATGCATCTCCAGATTGAGACATGATGAAGAGTTAAAAGTGCAAAGTTCCAAAGACAGAAAAACAAGTTCCCAAATGGAGTTCAAAAATTAAACAAAGATCACCCAAAATATGGGATTAAGGAAAAGAGTCAAAAAAGAGAAAAAGCAAAAATCACAAAGACAAATAGTATGTGGTCACATAATGGTCTGAACTGAAAACAGTAGTTTACACTTAATCACTGTATGTCAAGTACAAATACAAGTCCAATCTCAACCGCTGATCACCAGTGTTAGAAATGAGGTCATTGGTTGGCAGTCAGGTTACCCCTTTGCCAAGCAAGTACCCTCACTCCAGTCAGGGTAAAGGAGAATCACCCTTGGTAAACCCCCGCTCACACCCTTGGTAGCTTGGCACAAGCAGGCAGGCTGAACTTCAGAAGTTAAGGCCCGTATTTATACTTTTTTTGCGCCGCATTTGCGTCGTTTTTTGACGCAAAAACGGCGCAAACTTGCAAAATACCATTGTATTTTGTAGGTTTGTGCCGTTTTGCGTCAAAAAGCGGCGCAAATGCGGCGCTAAAAAAAGTATAAATACGGGCCTAAGTATTTATACCAACACACACAGCTACTCAGTGAAAACACTGCAAAATGACACAACATAAGTTTAGAAAAATAGATATTTATCTAAACAAAACAAGAGCAAAACGACAAAAATCCAACCTACACAAGTCAAGATATGAATTTTTAAAAGAATAAGTCCCTCATTACAACCCTGGTGGTCAGTGATAAAGCAGCGGTAATACTGCCAACAGGCCGGCGGTAACAAAACTGGAGTTATGACCACAGCGGAAACCGCTCAGACAAACAGCCACATTAACACACTGACAACCACAGCAGAATAAACAAGCACCATGGTGGTAACCGCCAACAGCTAAGCAGAAGACAATGTACCGCCCCACTATTATGACTGGCCTATCCACCACCTTTTCCGGGGCGGTACTAATGACATCAAAAGCCTGGCTGAAACAGAACTCAGAAGTCAAAGGACTCACCTGTGTAGACTCATGGACCAACCACGACACAGTGGAGTCCGAGTTGTACATATTCCCCATGCTCGTCTACATTCTGATGCATTATGAACATCAATGCCGATGAAGATGACCACGGTAAGTACTGCTGCCTAGCACACAAGGGAGGGGGGAAGAAAAAGAGAGTGACACACACACATGCAACACGCAACACCCCCTCCCCCACCCCCAACACCATATACACAAACAGATGCAGTAACATTACATATTCTCCCCGTTTCCTTAGGAATAATGCACAGATAAAATGATTTGAAGAAAGTGAGTGTAATACGAAAAAATACTAGGAATAACTGCATCAAAATCGAAACGTATATACATATTTACATATGTAGGGACACTGCCCAGTCCTCAATGTCCGTGCGCCACAGGGCCACATCACATAGGCCAAGGCCCCCCTCACTCCTGCAACAACACGGAGGGAACACTTCAGGGGCATCAGGTCAAAAATACAAAGGCACCTCAGGAGAACGGGGAATTGGGGAGTGCCTCAGCCGGAAGATCGTACAACGCCACTGGTCCTGGATGGGGCTGCATGCCCACTGCTTGGTCCTGGGGAGTGCAAAGCCACAGTCTCTGAAATGGGTGGTTTGCCCACTGCTTGGTTCTGGGGAGTGCAAGGCCACACTGCTTGGTTCTGGGGAGTGCAAGGCCACAGTCTCTCAAGTGGGTGGTTTGTCCACAATCTTTGGAGGGGGTAACATGCCCTGTGCCTGGTCCTGAGGAGTGCAAGGTAACAGTCTCTCAAGTGGGTGATTTGCCTACTGCTTGGTCCTGGGGAGGGCAAGGCCACAGTCTCTCAAGTGGGTGGTTTGCTCACTGCTTGGTCCTGGGAAGTGCAAGGCCACAGTCTCTCAAGTGGGTGATTTTCCCACTGCCTGGTCCTGGGGAGTGCAAGGCCACAGTCTCTCAAGTGGGTGATTTGCCCACTGCTTGGTCCTGGGATGGCTGCTGTGATGCCCCCACGCACCCATCCAGCTCCAGATAGGCCATCGCCAGTATGCGGCCCATCGGGGGGGGGCAGGGTTTGACGGGCACCCCTTCCTCATTGGGAGGCCATCCCCAGCTGGGCCTCCGCAGTCTTCCATGCCCAGCATCTCAGGTCCTCCCACCGTTTCTGACAGTGGGTGCTCCGCCTGCCATAGACCCCCAGGGTCCGCACGTCCTTCAAGATGGCACGCCATATACCCTTTTTCTGATGGGTGCTGACCTGCAGAGAAATACACATAGAAAAAGGTATCAGTCAGACCGTCCTACCTATTGCACTCATGGCCCACCATAGCCCTCACATCCCCTTACGCACAGATATGGCCCACCATACATGCAGCACGCTACCCAGTGCCCTTCCACCAACCCCCCCACACAAGGCCTTCACACACACCACTCCATGCATTCATGCCCCATGTATCGTGCTCACTTGTTGGTCTGGAGGCCCATACAGCATTTGTTACTGGGGTAGGACCCCATCCACCAGTCGCTCCAACTCCTCCACGATGAAGCAGGGACCCTTTCCCCAGTGACACAAGCCATGGTAGGTTCCAGACACAGGTCACAGCAGCACATGCAGTGTAGGTCCTCTCCTGTTGAAGGTCAGGTAGCAAGTGAGTGAACAGATAGAAAATGGCAGTCACATCAGCAGTGGTGCATACCGTCACCGCCAGCATACATCACCATTGGCCACTGTAACCCATAGGGCACAATGTTAACAAATGAGGAGTTGCACAGTGGTTGTCGACCGCCTCCCGCAACAGCACACAATGTCTGCGGAATTACCTCATTTCCACATGTCCTTCCTAACAGGACAGGCGGACGCCATTTCGGGGGGTCAGGCCATGGCACCTAACTGCATCACAGTACACATAAGCACCATTCGAGCCTATCCAACAATATACTGTTACAGTCACAACATGCAATGAAGTGTAGTGTTTGAAAATATGGGATACTGACCAGCTGCTCACCGTTTTGCCCCCTAGATTGCAACCGCTGCAGATAAATAGGAGATGGAGACATCCCCCGTGTATAGGCCCCTGGTGGACTTGGAAACAATGGAGGACAGGCACATTATCCTCACCTATAGACTCGACAGGGCCACAATCACAGAGCTGTTTGCCCAATTAGAGCCAGACCTGATATCTGCTATCCGTCACCCCACCGGGATCCCTCTCTTGTGCAAGGGCTATCAGTGCTCCATTTCTTGGCAACTGGTTCTTTCCAAGTGACATTGGGCTTGGCAGCAGGAATGTCACAGCCAATATTCTCAATAGTGCTGACCAGAGTGTTGTCTGTCCTGATTAAACACATGCGCAGCTACATAGTCTTCCCCCAGATGGAGGATTTGGCCACAGTGAAAGCTTATTTCTATGCAATGGGACATACCCCCAACATTATTGGGGCTATTTATGGTACACATATTGCATTGCATTTCTGAAAGTCCAGGATAGAATCCAGTTTATGTGGATCACAGGTGCATTGTCCAAGGGGGCATAGGAAGTGGAACAATGGCAGTTCAAGGTGGACAGGGTGGGACACAAGGGTGAAATCAAGAGAGTCTTATTTCCTGGCAGGGGTCTTGGCAATAGTCTCTGGCTTCTGCCTGGATTGCAGGGACCGTTTGCGGGGGGAGGGGTGCTGGGGGCCACAAATTTCACAGCCAATGTTTTCAATCGTGCCAACAAGGCTCTTGTCTGCCCCGATAAAACACATGTGCAGCTATATTGCCTTCCCCCAGGTTGAGGATTTGGCCACTGTGAAGGCCGGGTTTTATGCAATGGGACATATCCCCAATATAATTGGGGCGACTGATGGAAAACATATTGCATTTGTACCCCTCTGCCAGAATGAACAGATGTTCAGGAATCGTAGGGGTTTGCACTCCATGAATGTGCAGATGGTGTGCTTGGTAGACCAGTACATCTCTCAAGTCAATGCCAAGTATCCTGGGGCGGTGCATGATGCCTTTGTCCTGAGGAATAGCAGCATCCCAAATGTGATGTCCCAACTACAGACGCACAAGATGTGGCTAATAGATGAGCCCTGGTTCCCACCCAATATATGTTGGTGTATGCCTATGGTGTTGGCCATATAGAATAGTGTGTGGCTAATTGCTGTACTTCAATATTTGCAGGTGACTCTGGTTACCCAAACCTATCATGGCTGCTGACCCCTGTGAGGAATGCCAGGACAAGGGCAGAAGAACGTTATAATGAGGCACATGGGTGAACTAGAAGGATCATTGAAAGGACATTTGGCCTCCTGAAGGTCAGGTTCAGGTGCCTCCATCTGACAGGTGGAAACCTGTGGTACTCACCCAAGAAGGTCTGCCAGATAGTAGTGATGCTAACGCGTCCCTTTATGATAAATTATTTCACATTAGGACTCGTTTTAGGCCAATTAATCTTTTGACCCAGTTGAGAGACACCTTAGGACGAGATAGCTAATCAATATGTCAATCAATACGTCAATAATGTCATCAATATTTATTACAATAATGCATTTTACTTTAGTCAAAGACATTAATCAACTCAAGCTAAAATAACATTACCTGGCCTAAACACATATAACTTCACAACTCACCTGCAAAATGCATAAGCTGAGGAAGCGCAAATTCTACACCACACATGCTAAAATGCAGAGAACATTCCCAACTCAATTAGGCACGCTCTGATATCCCTGGAAAGTCATGGGGAATTTAGAAACACATCATACCTCTAATTTGCATTATCTCAGAAAAACAATTTAAACAATAATTCTCCGTCCTAGGGCCCCAAAGGGACAAAGCCATCCTCTGCTACCAGAACTGCTAACGCGTCCCTTTATGATAAATTATTTCACATTAGGACTCGTTTTAGGCCAATGAATCTTTTGACCCAGATGAGAGACACCTTAGGACGAGATAGCTAATCAACATTCAACATCAACATTCTCCTGCTGTGATCACAACAGCCAGCTACAGGTCATTAATTCTATGCTCATACTAATTACAGTTCATTTGCAATGGTTGTTGCTGTTTCAATCAAACAAATTTGCAATACTTGAAATAATAGTAGTCGATTTTTATTCAAGGGTGTTTATTGTTGTGCTAAAATATAGAGGGGAAAGTGTAATGGAATCAATATATCAATCAATACGTCAATAATGTCATCAATATTTATTACAATAATGCATTTTACTTTAGTCAAAGACATTAATCAACTCAAGACACCACCATGACCTTTCAGTCATGAATAACCACACCAGTTTAGTAGAATTGTATTAGTTTTATTCCCTATTGATTAAAATTTTAAAAGCAGGTGTGTCAATCTCAAAAGCAAAGCACTCAATATTATTGTCATAATTTGGCAACTCGAATAAGACTTAACCAAAACAAGGAATGCAATTATTAGAGCATAACACAGCGTCAACATAGATCAACTTTAGCAGAGTGTCATTACCGCGTCAGTTCAACAAAGCATAGATTCAGTCATTTGTCTATTTGCGTCAGTTTAGTGAACCCCTGTCCTAACCACTGATTAGCATTGGCATGTTGGGCTTCATGCAAACAATTTAGAACACCAATTTGGAAAACATCTAGCTATGGTCTCTGTCAAAAGTAAGCAGTTGGTACCTAGAAAGGAAAAGCAAACCGACGAATCACAGTTCCAATGTCATAGTTACCCTCCAAGGTTTAGGTCAGCACCCAGGTTCAGGCTTCGTCTTCAGGACATCAGTTGATTCGCCATCAGTCAGAGACTCAGCTCACGGGGAAAAACGGGGCACTTCCCTCATAAGGAGGTAAAATGTAAAATAGGCAATCTAAGGACAAGGATGGTTTAAGTAAAACCATATAAGACACCAAACAGAGTGACAAAGTTTCTGGATCAAATCAATAGCATTTCCCTAATCAATCTCTCCTGGTCTCCTGCTCCCTAATTCTCCTCCTCACTTCCTGGTGACAGGGGTTTTTATCCCCTTTTCGTTGTACATTCCCCTAAATCTTGATTGGACAATTATTGCACCTCACTATCTTTAGACAATTAAAAAAGATTATGTCATTAATCTTTCACCCCACATTAGTTCTCAGACAGATTATTGGTCCATATGATTGACGTCTTCAGAGGTAGCATGTCCGTTATGATTTCATCCTTATGTAATTTCTTTGCACATCTTCGGTCAGTAGCTCCATTGTCGGAACCGGTTTGAATGACCTTGTACATCATACTAATCTACACTGTTGCATTTTAACTATTACATTTCTACAAACAATATGAATTTCATGAGAACGGCTCTACTATAGTTACATTCAGCTTCTAGTTTGAAGGGAAAAAAAAGAGTTCATGTCCTTTTGCGAGTCAGCACACTGCACGTTTAGAAAAACACATTTAATATGAGAGCCAGGCAACTAGGCCTCGACTCATGCTAACTAAGGCCTACAAGATTTATTTAGCAAAACACTAATAACATAATCATTAATAATTAGTACAAAAGTATTCTTTAACAAAACATTCGTCATCTTTATTAGTCTTCGTATACAATGGCGGCCACTTCCTGTGGTCACATTTCAAGTGCACGTTTAACAAAATATACTAATACATTTTCTATGCGGCATTATCACACATTATTTCATAAACATTTCATGGTAATATAGATTATATAAGCTACGCTCTCTCAGTGACATGCTGCATGTTGCACAACCTGTCGCTCAGACGGCATGTACCTTTTCTGCAATAGGAAGAGACTGGAGATACCCGTGTGGCAGCAGTGGACCCTGAGGACAGTGAGGATGAGGATGCAGAGGATGGGGATGTGGACAACAGAACATCAGTGATACGTTAGTACTTCCAATGGCACACAGGTGAGACGGTGAAACTTCACATTTCTATGAGTATTGGTGTATTCTGTGTGGCATTGGCATGCTGACATTACCCACTTATTTACCCTACTTACTGTTACCTATGGATATTCATTTTGCAGATGTTGGTGATATGACAACATTCTCCTGCTGTGATCACAACAGCCAGCTACAGGTCATTAATTCTATGCTCATACTAATTACAGTTCATTTGCAATGGTTGTTGCTGTTTCAATCAAACAAATTTGCAATACTTGAAATACTAGTAGTCGATTTTTATCCAAGGGTGCTAATTGTTGTGCTAAAATATAGAGGGGAAAGTGTAATGGAATAGGGTGATGATGGAGGAAAGTCCAGGGTATTGTTCCAATCTGTTTGTAGCACAGGTGCATTGTCCATGGGGACATAGGAAGGGGAGCAATGGCAGTTCAAGGTGGACAAGGTGACTGAGTGGGAGACAAGGGGGACAATCAGCAGAGTCTCATTTCCTGACAGTGGTCTTGGCAAGTGTCTCTGGCTTCTGTCTGGTTCGCAGGGAACGTTGCGAGGTGGTTAACCTTCTGCAGGGGGAGGGGTGCTGATGGCTTGTTGATCCTGTGGCAGGACCTCTTTGCTACTAGCGGCAGCGGAAGTGGAGGGCTGTTCAGATGACTGGCTTGTGGTAGGGGCCCACTGGTGTGCTGTTGCCTCCCTCATGATGTTGGCAATGTCTGCCAGCACCCCTGCTATGGAGATACGGGTGCTGTTAATGGCCTGCAAGTCCTCCCTGATCCCCCGATACTCTCCCTCCTGCAGCCTCCTGTTCTCCTGCACATTGTCTAGGATCTGGCCCATAGTGTCTCGGGAATGTTGGTAGGCTCCCAGGATCTCAGAAAGTGCCTCCTGGAGAGTCGGTTCCCTGCTCCTGTCCTCCCCCTGGTGCACAGCAGCCCTCCCAGTGTCCCTGTTGTGTGCGCGGTGTGGGCTGGGTCCCCGTACAGGTGGGAACACTGCTGATTGACGTGTCCTGGGGACAGAGCTGTGGGTACGCTGGGTGGGTGCTGTGGTGTTGGATCTTGATGGAGGAGGCTCTGGGTGGTCTGTGAGTGGGCTTGGGTGACCGGCTGGCCAGTGGTCCCTGATGGGCCAGGTAGATCGTCCAGATCCTGAAGTCCAGAGTTACTGTCATCACTGTGGGCCTCTTCTGTTGGGGGACTGGATAGTGGTGGCACCTCCTCTCCAGTAACATTGGTGGGGGTACCTTTGGGGATGTAAATGATGTATTAGCTTCAGGTGTCTGACATTTGTACTTCTGTAGTTTTCCCTCTATGGTCGTTGTTCCCCTGCCAGCTTTTGCTTGTGTATGTTGGTTATTGTGGTTATGTTAGTTTCCCTATGCTGTGCATACGTTGGTGATGAGTGTTCATTCAGGGCTGGGAGGGGTGTCCATGCATTGGTACAGCATGCAGGGCTTGGCATTTGGGATTAGTGAGTCCAGTCCTCCTCCTACTGCTGCCAGGCCCTCAGGAAGCATGATTGCCAAGACTTGCTCCTCCCATGCTGTGAATTAAGGGAGAGGAGGTGGAGGTCCACCACCAGTCCTCTGTATAGCGAGCTGGTGTCTTGCTGCAATGGAACGTACCTTCCCCCGTAGGTCATTCCACCTCTTCCTGATGTCGTCCCTTGTTCTTGGATGCTGTCCCACGACGTTGACCCTGTCCACGATTCTCCACCAGAGCTCCATCTTCCTTGTTATTGATATTTGCTGGGTGTGGTGTGTGTATGGGTGTCAGGTGTGTGTTGTTTGAATTGGCCAATACAGTGTTGTTTTGAATGTGGGTGTCCATCGTGAGTGCGGCAGTATATACCGCCAATGGTTTACCGCCGTTGAATGTCCACCGTGGTGATTCGTGGCTCATAATGTGTTGGCCGTTGTTCTGTTGGCGTAACGGTGTGGGTTTTGGGACCGCCAGTTTATCACTAACCTTTGGTCTGGCGGATTTGTGTATGTGGCTGTATTCTGTTCGATTGGGGTGTGTGTTTCATAATATGGTGAACGGATATTCGCCGTCACGGCGGTAAGTTGTCAGTCGTCAGGCCGGCGGTAAGCGGCATTTACTGCCAATGTCATAATGAGGGCCTTAATCCTCTAGAAAATACTGAAAACGTTGTTAGCACACAAAGTACCTGGTTATTGTCAAAAATAAAGCTGCACGGGTGAGCGTGCGTCGGAAAAGTAAGCAATGCATTGATTCCTTACTTGCAAGTGAGGTTGTGCGTCGTTCCCTTCTCTGGTCAGGTCGGCGATGCGCTGTTTTTCTGCCTCGCAGGGGAGCGATGCATCGATTTCCGGATGGGCACCTTGTATCCGTGAAGGCTTTGCATCGATCTTTCACAGCCAGCGATGTTGCCTTGAAATCTGGTCACACGGTGTAGGAAAACTGTGCTGCATGGGGTTTGTGTCGTTATCAGACTCCAGTAACAGGTTTTGCACATTATTTCTCCAGCTGCGTTGCGCTGATCCTTCAGCCGTGATGCATGTGGAGCGTTGATTTCAGCCATGAAGCCGGTGGAGCTTTGTTTATCAGCTGTGACACAGAAGGTACGTCAAAAATTTTCCCTCACGGTGGTTGATGTGAGGATTTTCAGTTCTTGGCTGCCACCCTCACCTCTCAAAGGTCCGAGGACTGGATAGGCCACCACTTGGCAGGGCAGGAGTCTCAGCAAAAAGTCCAGGTGCTCACTGGGGAAGTCTTTAATGGCCCTGAGACTTCAAAAACAGGAGGCAAGCTCATTTCAAGCCCTTGGAGATTCTTCTTTAAGCAGGAATGCTCAGCAAAGTCCAGGCTTTGCCACCCTTTCATAGGTCTTTTCCTTGGCAGAGGTTCCGCTTGACTCCAGAAGTGATCTTGAAGTAATTTATCTTTCAGGGGGTTTGGGTCCACTACTTATTCTCCTTTCTGCCTTTGAAGTAGGCAAACTTCAATGGAAAGTATCCCTTGTTCTGCCTTGCCCAGGCCAGGCCCCAGACACACACCAGGGGGTTGGAGACTGCATTGTGTGAGGGCAGGCACAGCACTTTCAGGTGTGTTTGACCACTCCTCTCCTCCCTCCCAGCACAGATGGCTCATCTGGATATGCAGGCTGTACCTAGGCTCCCTTTCTGTCACTGTCTATAGGAGAGGTGCAAACAGCCGAACTATTAAAGTGACCCAGACTGGGAATCCACAAACAGGCAGAGTCACAGGATGGTTTAAGTAAGAGAATGTCTACTTTCTAAAAGTGGCATTTTCAAAAAAACAAACTTTACTAAAAGGTGCATTTTTAAATTGTGAGTTCAAATATCCTAAACTTCACATTTCCATCTGCTCCTAAAGGGAATCTGCACTTTAATAATATTTAAGGGCAGCCACCATGGTAACTTATGAGAGAGATAGGCCTTGCACATTGAAAACCGAATTTGGCAGTATTTCACTGTCAGGACATATAAAAGTCATTAGTTAGGTCCTACCTTAAACATACACTGCATCCTGCCCATCAGGCTACCTAGGGGCTTCCTAGGGCCTACCTTAGGGGTGTCTTACACGTAAGAAAAGGGAAAGCTTAGGTCTGGCAAGTGGGTACACTTGCCAAGTCGAATTGGCAGTTTAAAAACTGCACACACAGACTCTGCAGTGGCAGGTCTGAGCCATGTTTACAGGGCTACTGATGTGGGCGGCACAACCAGTTCGGCAGGCCCACTAGTAGCATTTGGTTTACAGGCCTTGGGTACCCCTAGTGCCCTGTACTAGGGACTTACTAATAAAACAAATAGGCCAATCATGGAAAGCAATTAGGCATATATTTTACATAGGAACACTTGCACTTTAGCACTGGGTTGTAGTGGTAAGGTGCCCAGAATAACAAAAACAGCAAAAACAGAGTCCAGCACACATTAACAACCTGGGAAACAGATGAAAAAAGTTAGGGGAGACCACGCCAAGGATGCCAAGTTTAACATTATTCATATCACAATCATGCTACACATGACATGCACCTATGTGCACATAAAGGTTGCACGATACAACACTCTCAAAAGGACATACTGCATGCACACACATTCAATTACAACAACCATGTCGCATCTACTGTACAGAAAAGGTCTTTATGTGCTTATCTGGAGCCCCATACAACTGTCCATAGAGGGGTAAGACCCCATCCACAAGCCGCCCAAGTTCTTCTGGTGAGAAGGCTGGGGTCCTGTCTCCTGTAGAAAGTGCCATTGTGGCTTCCAGATACAGGATACAGAAGCTCATGCAGTGGAGGTCTTGATAGCTGGACAGTCAGGAGTCAAGTGAAATGGCTTTAAGAAAATGTCAGTCAATAACACAGCTGTGATCACCATCACCACCCGCGGTGATCATCATTGGCCTCTGTTCTCAATAGACATCAATGTTATCCAATGAGGAGTTGCATAGTGGTTCCGACTGCCATTTTACACAATTATTTATCATTGTACCCAATTATTTGTGCGTCATAGCTCAATCTAGCACACTACATGCCAGGCCCTACACATTGTGAATTTACTCTGAAATTATAATGCCTTACACCATTTGTATTGTACTCAAAACCCTGCTCCAAACTGTCAGACCTAGGGAACCGTGATGTACTATATGGTTTCCTGACTCATGTCTTCATATGTCTCCATTCACTGTACATTTATGTTGTTGACATTCTTTATAATGAAAGGGGGTTGTATTTGATGTCCATCAGTATGGAGGAGCAACCAAAGTATAGATGTCAAATAGGTTGCCTGTGAGGTTGATATTTCAGCATTGATTGAAAACATGGGTGCTCAATATGTTTTTTCTTTGTTACACTTGTATTGTTTGCTATTTGTAGATACCGACCAATGCGGAAGTGGAGGAATGCACCAATGTACCGGCTCCTAGTTGACCTGGCTACAATGGAAGAACGACATATACTGCTCACCTATCGACTGGATAGTGTGACAATCAGAGAACTGTGGCCCATATTTATACTTTTTGACGCAAAACTGCGCTAACGCAGTTTTGCGTCCAAAAAATTAGCGCCGGCTAACGCCATTCTGAAGCACCATGCGGGCGCCGTATTTATTGAATGACGTTAGCCAGCGTTAGCCGCCAGTGCCGTCTGGTGTGCGTTAAAAAAAACGACGTACACCAGGCAACGCCGGCGTAGGGGGAAATGGGGCTTGGGCGTCAAGAAATGGGGCAAGTCAGGTTGAGGCAATTTTTTCGCCTCAACCCGATTTGCGCCATTTATTTTTCACTCCCAACCCCCATAGAAATGACTCCTGTCTTAGCAAAGACAGGAGTCATGCCCCCTTGCCCAATGGCCATGCCCAGGGGACTTCTGTCCCCTGGGCATGGTCATTGGGCATAGTGGCATGTAGGGGGGCACAAATCAGGCCCCCCTATGCCACAATTTTTTTTTTTTTAAAACACTTACCTGAACTTACCTTAATGCCCCTGGGATGGGTCCCTCCAGCCTTGGGTGTCCTCCTGGGGTGGGCAAGGGTGACGGGGGGGTCCCTGGGGGCATGGGAGGGCACCTCTGGGCTCCTTCAGAGCCCACAGGTCCCTTAACGCCTGCCTTTTGCAGGCGCTAAAAAACTACGCAAAAGCGGGCGTACGTCATTTTTTTTGACACGCCCACTCCCGGGCGTGATTTTTGCCCGGGAGTATAAATCCGACGCACATGCCTCGGAGTCGATTTTTTAGACGGGAACGCCTACCTTGCATATAATTAACGCAAAGTAGGTGTCCACGCTAAAAAATGACGCTAACTCCATGGACTTTGGCGCTAGACGTGTCTAACGCCAAAGTATAAATATGGAGTTAGTTTTGCGTCGAAATTGCGTTTAAAAAAACGGCGCAATTCCGGCGCAAACGGAGTATAAATATGCCCCTGTGTGCACAATTGGAGCCAGATCTCATGCCTGCTACTCATCATCCAAATGCAATTCCTACTACTGTACAGGTGCTCTCAGTGCTCCAAGTTTTGGCCAGTGGGTCATTACAGGTGACAGTGGGCAGCAGGTATGTCTCAACCAATGTTCAGTTTAGTGTTGAAGGATGTTCTATCTGCCTTGCTCAAATTCTCTTAATGTGCAGAAGGTGTGCCTAGCTGATCAGTATATCTCACAAGTGACTACCAAGCTCCCTGGATCTGTGCAGGACACCTACATTATGAGGAAGAGCATTGCCCCACACCAGATGGCACAACTACAGAGAGAGAGAGGCTGGCTCATTGGTGGGTATAATGTTTGTTTTCACTGTCTGTCAGAGCATTTATCCTTTCCCTTCTCCGCTGTATTATTGTACTTATGTTATGTGTGATTCCACTATTCCCAGGTGACTCAGGCTACCCTAACCTATCCTGGCTTTTGACACCAGTGAGGAATCCGAGGACAGAGGCTGACAATCACTATAATGAGGCATATGGAAGGACCAGAAGAGTGATAGAAAGGCCACATGTCCGGTGGATCCCTGGTCTACTCCCCTGATAAGATCTGCCAGATAGTCGTGGCCTGCTGCATGCTGTACAATTTGGCCCTCAGATGGCATGTGCCATTGCAGGAAGAGCAGGTGGGGATCCAATGCACTGGTGGCAGCAGAGGGAACAGAAGACAGTAAGGAGGATGATATGGACACTAGGACTCAGCTGATTCAGCAGTACTTCCAATGACAGTCAGATAAGTTTGTGGTTGAGTTTATTACAATCACCTCGTATAGTGCAGTGTGGCAGTTCTTATATTCAATTCAGTCGTATGTGGTTTGCTCAGCCTCAGTCATCTCAGTGTGGTTAGTGGTACAGGAGGGAGATATAGGGATACTGTACTCCTGCCTTTGCTATGTTTCAACGGTATGTTTGCTCAGAATAGTTTGGCCAAATCAAATTTTTGACTCAGAGTGCCTCTGTAGTTAGGATGTGCTGTTGGTAGTGTTGTGGTTGTACTGATGGCCTCACACTTCACCTCTGTGATTAGGGTCTCCCTGACAGTTTCTCCAGCACTGGATGCGATAAAGGAGAGTGTGGCATACAGACAACATTCCATGGCTCTATTCTTGTTGTGTGTTCTAAGGCCATTACTGAGGTTGTGTGATGGGTATAGTCATGTTGAACGTTTATTATACTGTTGTATTTGTAGGACATGAGGCCTGTGAATCTAAAATGGTATATGACACAGGATCATGTTGTTTGACAATAATCTACTTCCAATTTGTATGTCATGGATGTTTTACCCTTTTTTCAGATATTGCAGTGGTCACTACTGAGTACCCATTGAATACCTGCTGACTGCTATGCATCAGATTGGTGGATGGTGAATGGTAGCAAGCACTTGCACTGAAACAAGCTGACACTATGGAAGAATATTGATGTTCTGTAACATTTACACTGTCACATAGTAGCACAGATATTGCATAGCGATTAAATAAAAGCACAAATACATTAGCTGTGTTTAAGTGTGTTTGTTTATATTACAAAAAGGAAGGGATAGTGCAAAAGAGTGGGGTGATGGTGGACAAAGTCTCCAGTGTAGTGGCCCAAGCAGTTGGTAGCACAGGTCCAGTATCCATGGGGCCATAGGAAAATGCAACAATTGCAGTCCAAAGTAAACAAGATGTGACAGTGGCACACAAGGGAGACATGTTAGGAGAGGACTGCTTCCTGGCAGTGGTTTTGGTCTTGGCTACAGTCTCTGAAGGGTGTCTAGTTCGCAGAGAATGTTTGCGGGGGTTCCTCAGCCAAGGAGGGAAAGGTACCTGTGGCCTGTGTGTCCTCTGGCAGGGTTTCCAGTCCACTAGCTGCAGCAGACAAAGAGGGCTGGGCATGACTCTGTCTAGTGGAAGGGGCCTGCTGATGGGTGGACAGCACATGCAGAATGGTGGCTATTTCCCTAAGCCCCCATGCAATAGAAGCCATGGTGGCATTGTGGGCCTGCCACTGCTACATGGCCTCTGCAGTCTCTGGTTCTCCTGAAAAAGTGGTGAGACCCTGGCCCATCCTGTCCTGGGAATTTTGGTATGCTCCCAGGACTTGTGATACAGCTTCCTGGCCAGTCGGTTCCCTGGGTTGCCCCACCCCTTGGCCATCAGTTGATCTCCCGCTGGCCCTTGCCCCCTGTGCAGTTGTCCCCAGAACAGTGTGCCCACTCCCACTTACACCAGGTCCTTCATCGTTTTGCCTGGTAGGTGTTGATTCCAGTCCCTGTACTGGCGGGCACACTGTTGATTGACGTGTCCTGGGGACATGGGTCTGGGGTGTTGGGCGACTGGTGTAGTATCAGTCGCAGTAGTAGGATGTTCTGGCATGGCCTGGGTGAGGCTTGTGAAGTGTAACAGACCAGAGGTGCCAGATGGGCCAGCGAGATCTTCTAGATCCAGACGTCCAAAGTTGCTGTCATCACTGGGGACTTCTTCTGGTGGAGGACTGGGTGTTCGTGGCATCTGCTGCTGGCTGACATTAGCAGTGGTACCTGCGGACATCAACAAAAGCTATTCATATCTGTCTCACTCTTTCACATTGCCTAACCAGGGACATGGTGCTGGATGGTTTCTCCCCAGGTATGGAATTGGTAGTAGCCAGTTTATTTATTGCTTTGTGGTGAATGGAGTTTAATTTATTTGACTAGATCTGATATTTGATGACATATCAGTATTTTTGCATTACTGACATTGCTATTTCCTAGTTAGCTGTTAGAACCTGCTTATTCACTAGTATTTGTCATCCTTTCCTATGAAGGTGTACCTATGGGATGGGTGTTGTGCATTTTTAGGTCAGTGAAGGGTGATGCATTGCTGGATTGGTAGTGCTTCATGCAGAACATTCTTTACTTAAATTTGAGAGTGCAGACGTTAGGAAGGTGTTAGTTGAGTGGTGTGGACATGCAGGGGAAATGAGTATGGGTGGTTAGGGGGTGGGTTTCAGTGTGGGATGGGGTGGCTTGGGGATTGATATGATGAAAGGGACACATGCAGTACAGCTGTATATAGCGGTAGAGAAGAATAGGTGACTTACCACTTCACTGCCAATTCCTCTGGTGTTTCCATTCAGGCCAGTGGGAGGAATTGGGGGGTCCATCGCCAGTCTTGTGGATGGCAATCTGGTGTAGTGATGCCATGGATTGCACCTTCCCCCCGTTGGTCATTCCAACTCTTCCTTATGTCGTCCCTTGTGCGTGGATAGTTTCCCACTGAGTTCACCTTGTGGATGATCCTCCACCATAACTCTATTATCCTGACTATGGATGTCTGCTGCACCTGTGCACCAAACAGCTGTGGCTCTACCCTAACAATTTCGTCCACCGTGGCGCGCAACTCCTCATCTGTGAAACGGGGTGCTTTTGCGGGGACTTGGTGATGTTGTGTGTGTGGTGAATGGGTTGTGCAGAGGGTGATGTCTTATGTGGGAGGTGGAGGGTGTGTGGTTATGTGGGATTAAGTGCTAGTGGTCTATAGTGCAATAGTGCAGCGCATGTTTGTGTGCAAGGCTGTTTTGTGGTGTGTGATGTGTGTTTCGGGTGTAGCGGAAGCTGTGTTGAGTATGTCAGTTCCTTGTCGTGAGTGGCCGTGAGTTGTGTGGCAATTGTTTTCTGTTGCACAGGATTGAGGGATGTATAGATGTGTGTTTTATACTTGTGTGTGTGTGTGGTGTTTGTATGTGTATCAGGTGTGGTGAAATGGCCAATGTGGGGTAGTTTTGTTAGGAAGTTGGTATTTTGACCTCAGCAGTTCAAACCGCCAATGACTTACTGCCATTGAATGACCACTGTGCTGATTTTTGGGTCTTAATATTGTGGGCGGTATCATGTTGGCATGGCGTTGTTCTGCCTGGCAGTGTCAGATTTGTGGCTGCTTTCTGGTGGTTTTGTGTTTGTGAACACATAATACGGCGATCTATTCACCACCTCTGTGGCGGTCTTTTTGTGGCTGCCAGCCCGGCAGTCCATGGAAAAGACCGCCAAACTAGTAATGACCACCTATGTGTTTATAACACGGGGATTATGGAGTTGAGGACTCTCGAGTAGAAGGCATACGGAAAAAGTGCGTTGGTGTCCTGATGTGATTGGTGTACTGTTTACTCAATAAATCACCAGATTGATCCTGCAGTGTCCTGTTCTTGGCATCACGGCGTAATGGAGCTATGGAGTGGTGTTATGGTGTGGATGTCTGCGATGAAGAAAAACATCCAAAAGTGTGATAAACATATATATATCTGTATAAATACATAGATAGAAAGATTGATAGATAAATGGATAGATGTGGGTACGTTATTCAAACAGAAACTCAGACATTTAAGCTTTCACATGGGGGAGGGTGAATTGTAAAAGTTTAATTCATGCGATCCACAAGTCGCATTTTGGCTCAGCCGGGCCTCCGCATCACATGACCATATTTAGTGGTGCATTACCCTCTCTTAACAATGTCTCTCTATTGGTTGGTTTCTCTTCTTTTCTTTTCTCCCAACTTTCTCCCTAATGCTTTCCTCTTCCTTTTCTTTCCCTCCTTTTTCCTACCCAACCTTTTGTTTGTTTTTCTTCCCCACTCCCTATTTCTTTCTGTTCTTTTACAGCTGCCTATGTAAACACATAGAGATTACTGAAATTGCAGACATCATTGGTATATGATTTTTGTTATCATGCACTTTTAGCTGGTACACATTGAGGATTTTACTGATATACACTTCATCACATTTCGCTTTGGAGTATCCGCTTGCTTTAGAACTGTGCTTTTAGACTATGGATCAGAGCCACTTTATTTGCCCGCCGGGGCTTCATTGTGAAGCAGACATATGCACTTGATTTGCTGTTTGATAATTTTGCGATACTTTAAAAGACAAATTTGTATTTTCATTATTCCCCCTTACACTTTGGTTGAATTCTCTATACATAACTTTTCACATTACTTTGCCCAATCAGGCTTGATTCTTTCACCCTTGTTTGCGGAATGGCATATATTACAGGCCAACTTGGGCCTTTTGTGCTAATGCTGAGAATCGACAATATTAAGATTAACTGTTCCCCCCAAAAATGCTTTTTTTGTATTTTGTGCCAATCCATGTGTTGTAATAACTGATGAAATGTGGGGATCCATGTATGCACCTATCTGTGTTATATGATCATACAAACTGCCATAGAAGTTGCTTAATGCTTCTTGTAGACCCTACTTCCTTCCAAGATGGCTCCCATTTCCACATATTGGTCAATGTGTATTTTCTATGTTGTTTACTTTTAACCAGGGATGGATCCTCCATTAGGGCGGAGGAGCGTTGCCCTCCTGCCAGAAGCAACAGCTGCACAACTTTTTGTATAAAATGATATTAAACAACATTTATTATTGTTTTTATTAAAAGGGGCGGGCCTTGGGGCTGTGACAGGGATGAAGGGGAGTGCACAGCACTCCCCTTCAGTATGCATGTATGGTTGACCGGCTGCCTCGGGCCGACCAATCACACATGCACACTGGGCTCTCTCCAACCCAGCATCGCAGGCAATGCATTGCTGGGTTGGAGACAGCAGGCAGAGACTTTCGGTCTGCCACAGAGCACTCTGGCTGGGTGCTCTTTCCAATCCTAATGTTGCTTTCATGCTGCTGGCAGCATGAAAGCAACATTAGGATTGGATGCAGGGCAGGCAGGGAACATGTGCCTGCAGTCCTGTCAAGGAGCGGATGGAAGCAGTGTGGCGCGGCTCAAAAAGATAAGTTTAAAAAATAATTCCATCATTTAATTTTTGTTTGTCATGCCCCCCTACCCCGCCATGCGCTGTGCCGTTCTCCCCCCATTTTCTGTCCCACGAGCCACTCCTGCTTATAACTAGGCCACTTCTGTAACTTAGGGTCATGTGACCAAGACTCGAAATGTGTCTTATGGTGTTGGTGAATTAAACTCACACAGTTCATCCTCCTCTGTGTGAGCTCTTTCATTTCTGTTTTGGATGTGCAACTGAAAATGTCAGTTAAAACATATGTTTTGAACTAACAAAACCACTGAAGCTCACCTGTTATAGGTATTTTAAGTAACTATAACTCATTCCATAAGGTAACTATACCTCTTGCCCCGTCATGCAGAGGTTTGTCATCAAAAATGTCTTTGTAAATGTTGCAGTGATATTATCAATTATGTCAATTAGCATGTAATGAGTGATGTAATATGTGAGGCAAATTGCAGTGCATGGCGTGGGAGGGAGTTATAGTTACTTTCGGGCACAAGTTATAGTTACTTGACATAAGAGTAACTGGTGAATTCCTGTGATTTTGTTTGTTTAAAACATATGTTTCTTTTGACTTTTCCACCTCACTTCAACCTTTGTTTTTTACAGTGAATTTCAAAGTTTTTTGAAAAGGAAAATGCCAAACCTACATCTTGGATACAGGACAGGGCCTGGAATTAGAACACCCATATTTATTTTTTATGGGGAAACCCTAGGCCATCTGCAGCCCCAGCAGGGGCTCCCCTGCAAGCACAAATCCTTTGTGCCAACAGGAGCTAGCCATTTATTTTTAACTCTGGAATTGGGAGTTTGCCCCCAAACCTTTACAGGCCCTAGCAAGCCTATCCCTAGAGGCAATATTATTTTTTAAGCAGAGGGGGTGCACTGCACCCCTCCATGAGAATGTACATGCCCTGGAAACCCTTTCACTTGCTTAGTTTTATATTCTAGGGGAGGAGGTGTGTAGCACCCCTCACAGAGCCTTTAGGGCTCTGGGGATCCCATCCCCCAGCGCTTTTATTTTTAAAGGAGAGAGGGGCACACAGCCATCTCTCTAAGCCAGTGGTGGCCCCAGGGATCCCGTCCCCAGGAAGTGAGATGGATGCCCTGGTGCCCACCCAGAGTAACAACAAGACATTATGTTGGGGGATGCTGGTTGAGCCCTTGGGCCCCTACGGCCCAACCAGCTCCCCGCATGCACCCATCCTGGTTATTGCTCCTGCCTGGCGGGAGCAGGTGTTATTCCCTGCTCCCACTGGGTAGGAGCAATCTGAGTTCCAAATGTATGCTTCCACCCGGTGGGAGCATTTTCAAATCTGGGTGGGAGCAGACAAGTTTTCCCATCCTGTGTTCTTGAAATGCTTGTCTGTTGTTTATTTGTTTAACTGACATAAAAGGTGTTGATGATTAACTAAAAGCCTCCTTTTCTGTTTACCTCAAGGTCATCTGGTATGCTTGCTTGGTGTTTATTTGATCAGCTGCCCTGCTACCTGATTGAAGGCCTCCACTTCCTCTTTCAATTTACTGCCAAAGGCAGACTTCTAATTGACAGAAAACACTCAATGATTTTCTAAAAGGCTCCAGTGGTTAATGTTTTTGTTTACTCAACCTTCATTTTCCTTGCGCAGTCTCCTCTCGAGACAGCCTTCTAATTAACAGGACACACTCAGTAATGTTCTAGAAGGCTCCAGATAAACACTTTAATGAAAGACTGTAATAGATTTGAAACTAAGCTACCTGCTTGTTTTAAAAGGGAGCTTTGCCTCCTGTCAATGCTGTCTTTGGATTCTAAGAGCCCCCAGCTACAACAAGAATAACCTGGACATCTTCACCTAGAAGCTAGGGGCCAGCAACCTGTAGTAATCTGTCACTTATTTCTATGATAGTGCGTTCGCTACAGCATGCTATGTGTAAACATTCTGTTGTAATAATTATATTGTTTTTAGGTGAACAGTGATATTCCGTGCTTTGACAGTTGTGAGGGACTGGCAAGGAGGGACGTTACGCTTGACCTTCGGTATGAATAAACATTAAAACATCAAGTCATCATCTACTGAGTGTTACATTACAACATATTTTGGTGACAAGCTGCTGGTTCCTTCTCAGCAACAGTGAGGTCGCAGCATGACTGTCACCGAGACTGTTGCTTCGGTGAGTGGTCTTGGAGATCCCACGGCACTCATTGTGAAGATCAAACTTAAGCATGATCGACATAGCGCTAAATTTTAAACTGGACATTACGAAAGTTACAAACTCAAGGAGGGAGCGGCATTACGGTGCGCAATGCCGAACGTGAGACACCAAGTGCATGCTTGGCAGTAGTCAGTGAGCATTAGGTACTCAGCATGAGTTTCCATGAACTAGTTTGGTCTTCGACAATGAACGCACAAGTTAGCCCGAGGTCAAGTAAAACTAAAAAGCAGTTCTACAAGTGTTCACTGTGGTTTTTGTGGTTTTATAGTGCCGTTGAGCAGTCTTACCGACACTTTCACTGCTTGGTAGTCATCAGCCTGCAGACGACGGACTGCTGTGGCTGGTGGGTGTGAGAACGTGCAGCGTCTTCAAGGTGCACACCCACCAGCTGTTATACAATCAAATTGAAGAAGGACTGCTTGAAGTGTACACCTGTATTGTATACAATAACAAAGCTAATTATCTTACATTTATTTATTACTACACAAATTTGGTTGAAAAAATAGCAGTTTATTTACTTTTTCTTCTCTACAAAAATGAATGTTCCATCAGTAGCAACATCTTCACCATTCTTAACACAACCAGGAGAGTCACCTATAGAATGGGAGTAGTAGCTGCACATTTTTTACAACTATCTGGAGGCTTTAGATGGTCAAAGATTCGTCTTAGTAGGAAGATAATTATTGTAATAAATGATTAATAAATGATACAGGAAAAGAGGGACAACATATTTACAAATACTTACCAGCTCAAGCAGAAGATGTAGACACGGAGGGCCATATTTATACTCCGTTTGCGCCGAAATTGCGTCGTTTTTTTTGACGCAATTTCGACGCAAAACTAACGCCAACTAACGCCATATTTATACTATGGCGTTAGAGGCGAATAGCGCCAAAGTTCCCGGAATGTGCGTCATTTTTTAGCGTGAACCCCTTCCTTGCGTTAATGAGATGCAAGGGAGGCGTTCCAGTCTAAAAAATGACTCCCAGGCCTTTACGTGGTATTTATACTCCCGGGCAAAAGAGACGCCCGGGAGTTGGCGTGGCTAAAAACGGCGCATTTGCGCCACTTTTTAACGCCTGCTCAGGGCAGGCGTTAAGGGGCCTGTGGGCTCAAAATGAGCCCACAGGTGCCCTCCCATGCCCCCAGGGACCCCCCCTGCCACCCTTGCCCACCCCAGGAGGACCCCCAAGGATGGAGGGACCCACCCCAGGGACATTCAGGTAAGTTCAGGTAAGTATAATTTTTTATTTTTTATATTTTTTTTTGGTGGCATAGGGGGGCCTTATTTGTGCCCCCCTACATGCCACTATGCCCAATGACCATGCCCAGGGGACAGAAGTCCCCTGGGCATGGCCATTGGGCAAGGGGGCATGACTCCTATCTTTACAATGATAGGAGTCATGTTGATGGGGGATGGGCGTCAAAAATAAATGGCGCAAGTCGGGTTAAGACGATTTTTTCGACGTAACCTGACTTGCCCCATTTTAAGACGCCCATGCGCCATTTTCCCCCTACGCCGGCGCTGTCTGGTCTACGTGGTTTTTTCCCACGCAAACCAGGCAGCGCCGGTCTGATTGCGCCGTCTAACGCCATTCCATAAATACGGCGCCCGCATGGCGCTTCAGAATGGCGTTAGACGGCGCAAAACTTTTTGACGCTACTAGCGTCAAAAAGTATAAATATGGGCCGGAGTGTATCTTGATGCACAGAAAAAAATTAGAATTGAGGTTTACTAAAACTCAAAATGTAGTCATGAAGCCACATAAGTTCTACACACATCCTCAAAGAGAGGGAGAATTTGTTGACAATGCTGTTTCAAAATTGGGAGAACTATCAGTGAAGTGTCAGTTTGGACAAATGGATGATGAGATGATAAGAGATCAACTAATTGTTCAACGTAGGCGTAAGAAAATGCAAAAGAGGCTGTGGGCAGCATCGAATCTCACGTTGAAAGATGATATTTAGATAGAGAAGGTTGGGGAACAGTCGGAATATTGTATGAAGGTGGCAAACAAAAGAGAGGCAAAAGGAGAGGTGGCAGCAGTAAGCAAACACTATGGCCCGTATTTATACTTTTTTTGCGCCGCATTTGCGTCGTTTTTTTGACGCAAAAACGGCGCAAACTTGCAAAATGCCATTGTATTTTGTAGGTTTGCGCCGTTTTGCGTCAAAAAGCGGCGCAAATGCGGCGCTAAAAAAAGTATAAATACGGGCCTATGTAACTTTAAATATGCCAAAGACAAAGAACATAAATAAAAAAATGTCAAGGGAGACAATTATCAAGTTTACAAATAAAATATGTGCAAGATGTGGTAGTTACAGCCATACTACTGAGGCAAAATATTGTTTTGCAATTGGGAACAAGTGTAGAAGATGTGGATTGAAAGGACACTTTGCTAGGATGTTGCAATCCAAGTAAGGGGAAGATAGCCATGTTGTCAGAAGAAGTTGGAGATGACATCCTACCGAAGGGAAATGACAGGATTCTGTATGTTGAGGATGAAGAAATTATTAAGAAAAGGAAGCAAAGGCCAAAAGCTGAATTTGCAGTGCGGCGAAGACCTATAGAAATAACGGTGAATTCTGGGTCTTTATACACAATTGTTCCAAAAAGTGTGTTCCTGTCTGAGTGGACAAAAGTGAGACTGCTTCCTAAAGACATAACCTCGGGAGGATACCAGGGAGAAAAAATAGACAATATTCGGTATATGATTGCAGAGATCAAATTTGAGGGAAGCCACTGGCAGCTACAACTACCCACTGGAGATCGCCAGTAGGTGAGATATATATCTACTGTATATATCTCACCTACTGGCAGTCACCCATGGGTAGGTATAGTTAGGACCATGTTTCCATAGAAAAAGTTTTTTCTTGACTTGCTTAAACTTATAGCACCGTTTGATGAATCTTCACTAAATCTTCCCCAAAAAGTGCCCTAGTGACTCTTCTTCACACAGAAAGTTTCAGGGTGATCTGTCAAGCAGGGGCCGAGAAAAAGGTGATGGTCAGAAAAGTTGTGTTTCCCATATTAATTCCCATAGGATCTTTAGACACTACTGAACTGCTGGACGGAATTACACCAAATTTGGCAAAAAGCTAACTGTCGGTACGCAGATTACATTTTTGATTATTTGGTGTAAATCTGTTCTTTAGTTTACATGAAATAAGGAAAATTAAGGGAAATCCAAATTTGTATATCTGTGGCCATAAATCAATCATGAATACTTGCCAATTTTTGTGAATGCATGTGAATAGAAACACTGTAATTGGCTGCCTACAACCTGACTAGAAAGTTGAGACTGCCATTTTACGTTATGGGAGAGGGTCCCCAGAGATGAAAATCGAAATGATAAGTGGTATAAGGGGTCAGGGAGAAGGTACCCTGACCCCTAAGGTGTGAATTAGGGGTGTCTTAGGGTCAAATTATGGGTTTAAAATGATTTTTCATCACCATGCGTGATATTCACAAATATCCTTAAATACTCAAGAATACTCCTCAATATTCAATGATATTTGAGGATATTGGAAGATGTTCACGGATATTTGAGAATATGCAAAAAAAATAAAAAACCTTCACAGACTCATTCATACATTTATTCCATTCACTCATACACTCATGGACCCATTTTCAGACCCACTCAGACACTCAGGCACCCACTCACAAACCTACTGACAGAGACAATCCCTGTGGCAAACCCCCACTGTGCACAGCAGGGTAGTTATAAAGGCTTGGCTGCAGCCAAACCCTGCCGTGCATGGCACAGTGGTTGGAATAACATATAGGGGGTTATTACAACTTTGGAGGAGGTGTTAATTCATCCTAAAAGTGACGGTAAAGTGGCGGATATACCACCAGCCGTATTACGAGTTCCATAGAATATAATGGACTCATAATATGGCTGGTGGTATATCCGTCACTTTACCGTCACTTTTGGGACGGATTAACACCTCCTCCAAAGTTGTAATAACCCCCATAGTAATTAAAATTACTTTGGGGGTCATTACAACCCTGGCGGACGGTGTTAAAGCTGCGGTAATACCGCAAACAGGCCGGCGGAAAAAAAAAGGGAATTATGACCATGGCGGAAACCGCCAACATAGACAGACACTTTAACACTCCGACCGCCACGGCGGTACAGACAAGCAGTGCGGCGGTCACCGCCAACAGACAGGCAGAAGACAATGTACCACCCATAGTATCACAACCCACCAATCCGCCACCTTTCCAAGCGGATTCACCGCGGATAAAAACACGGCGGAAACAGCTTTTGCAATGGGAAAATGCTCACCTTAACACACTCCACGAGGAAGGAGGGCACCATGGAGCCGGAACTACAAATACTCCCTGCCCTTGTCTTCCTGCTCGTCTACGAACACCAGCAACGGCGGCGCCGAAGACAACGGTGAGTACTGCACCTACGACATAGGGGAGGCAAAAGTCAGGGACACACACACGCAACACCCCCACCCCGACCCTCGCACACTACAACACACACACCAATGCATTTCCAAACATCACAGTAACAACCCACAACCCCCCCGGAAGAATGCAAAGACAAAAGGAAATCAGTTCAACCATTGTAATGTATCAACACACAGTAACCAAATATATACACATATATATATACACATTCTAGAATTTATACATTACGATTAGTAGTGCAGGTATGCACATATCAATGTCCGTGGACCACTGGGCCCACAAAGCATGGGCGACGCCCACACTAGATACCTGTCCACAAACGGAGAGAACACTGCAGGGGCATCAGATAGAAATACAACAGGCACCTCAGGGGGAATGGAAGGGGGGGCACCTCAGCCGGATTACAGCACCACTCCAGATCCACGACAGGGCTCCATGCCCATTGATGTATCCTGGGGAGTGCAAAGCCACAGTCTCTCAAGTCTCTACAGTGGGTGGTTTGCCCACTGTTACATCCTGGGGAGTGCAAAGCCACAGTCTCTCAAGTCTCTACGGTGGGTGGTTTGCCCACTGTTACATCCTGGGGAGTGCAAAGCCACAGTCTCTCAAGTCTCTACAGTGGGTGGTTTTCCCACTGTTACATCCTGGGGAGTGCAAAGCCACAGTCTCTCAAGTCTCTACAGTGCGTGGTTTGCCCACTGTTACATCCTGGGGAGTGCAAAGCCACAGTCTCTCAAGTCTCTACAGTTTGTGGTTTGCCCACTGTTACATCCTGGGGAGTGCAAAGCCACAGTCTCTCAAGTCGATAACATTCTCCACTGGTTCTGGAGGGGGACTGGTGCCCAGAGTGCTTCATCCTGTGCAGGACTGAAGTAGTGGATGCATGTCTCCATTGGTTCTGGAGGGGGACTGGTGCCCAGAGTGCTTCATCCTGTGCAGGACTGAGGTAGTGGATGCATGTCTCCACTGGTTCTGGAGGGGGACTGGTGCCCAGAGTGCTCCATCCTGTGCAGGACTGAGGTAGTGGATGCATGTCTCCACTGGTTCTGGAGGGGGACTGGTGCCCAGAGTGCTTCATCCTGTGCAGGACTGAGGTAGTGGATGCATGTCTCCACTGGTTCTGGAGGGGGACTGGTGCCCAGAGTGCATCACGCTCCCAGTGACGGTCCAAGTTCCGTCACTGTCCCAGCTACACATGGGCTAACGATGCTTGAGTTGGCGGTCTTTGCCCTGTTCAGCGGTGCTTGACTTTGCTGTCTCAGACCTGTTCAGCAGTGCTTTGCCATGGCAGTCTTTGCCCTGTTCAGCGGTCTTTACCATGGCGGTCTTTGCCCTGTTCAGCAGGGTTTCACTTTGCTGTCTCTGACCTGTTCAGCGGTGCTTTGCCATGGCGGTCTTTGCCCTGTTCAGCGGTGCTTGACTTTGCTGTCTCAGACCTGTTCAGCGGTGCTTTGCCATGGCGGTCTTTGCCCTGTTCAGCGGTCTTTACCATGCCGGTCTTTGCCCTGTTCAGCGGTGCTTCACTTTGCTGTCTCTGACTTGTTCAGCGGTGCTTTGCCATGGCGGTCTTTGCCCTGTTCAGCGGTGCTTGACTTTGCTGTCTCAGACCTGTTCAGCGGTGCTTTGCCATGGCGGTCTTTGCCCTGTTCAGCAGTCTTAACCATGGCGGTCTTTGCCCTGTTCAGCGGTGCTTCACTTTGCTGTCTCTGACCTGTTCAGCGGTGCTTTGCCATGGTGGTCTTTGCCCTGTTCAGCGGTGCTTGACTTTGCTGTCTCAGACCTGTTAAGCGGTGCATTGCCATGGCGGTCTTTGCCCTGTTCAGCGGTCTTTACCATGACGGTCTTTGCCCTGTTCAGCGGGGCTTGACTTTGCTGTCTCAGACCTGTTCAGCGGTGCTTTGCCATGGTGGTCTTTGCCCTGTTCATCGGTCTTTACCATGGCGGTCTTTGCCCTGTTCAGCGGTGCTTGACTTTGCTGTCTCTGACCTGTGCATTGGTGTGTGGCATGACAGTCCCTCAGTGCCCAGCGGGGCTGTGGCTGCCGGGGCCCTCCAGGGCACTGATGCTGGCGGTGGTCTCCGGACCAGTGACAATACTGGTGCCCTCCAGGGTTCTGACTCTGGCGGTGGTCTCCGGACCAGTGACGATACTGGTGCCCTCCAGGGCACTGACTCTGGCGGTGGTCTCTGGACCAGTGACGACACTGGTGCCCTCTAGGGCACTGACGCTGGCGGTGGTCTCCGGAACAGTGAAGATAGTGCTGGCGGTGGCGTCCTGGCCAGCCGGGAGGATGGCGGCCTTCCCCGCCGTGCTGCTCCTACCAGACTTTGGAGACTTCTTCTGCCCCTTCACCACCTTGGCAGGAGTCACAGCTGACTCTGCACTCCCCCCGGGACCCTTGTGAGCAGTTTTGCCGGCAGGAGTCTTCACCCCCTCCCATCTGGCACTGTCCAGCTTAAGGTGCTTTACAGTGCTTTGGCTCCGTGTCACACTGGCTGCCCTGGTGGCCGGTGCACTCCACAGACCTCTAACACGCACCACTGGTACCGGACTTTTTTTGGCTGAGGTGCTACTACGGGACCTATGAATTGGAGGGGTGGGGTTTGTGGGAAAGAGGTCAACGTTGCTCAGGAAGAGTTTCTGACGAGCACTGGGATGGGTAGCTGGAGGGGGTCTGGGAGTGGAGGAAGAGGAGGTGGTTGTGGGAGGTGTAACTTTAGGTGATTTGGGTGCAGGTGCAGGTACTGGAGGCTGTTGTGAGGTGGATGGATGTTGGGTGTGTGGGTGGCCGCGTTTGTGTACTTTGGGAGGGGGCATAACAGACACACTGGGAGTGGACACAGGGGACGTGTAAATGGTAGTGGGGGTGGTGAGGGCAGGTGAGCGGGGTGTGGTGCTGGGTGTTCTGGTGCGAGTCCTAGTGCCTGTATATGTAGTGCATGCAGGTGAGAGTGTAGACGACACTGGGAGGGATGAGAGAAACGACGAGGAGGGGGACACAGTGGAGGCAGTGGATGTTGTGTCTGTATGTGGGTGATGCTTGTGTGAGTGCCTGTGGGTTGTGTGGAGCCTATGTTTGCCTGAGCTACTTTTGTGTGTTGAGGTGTGTGCATGCTTGTCTGATGGTGTGCTTGGGATAGGCTGGGGTACAGGGGATTGGGTCTGGGTGGAGGAAGTTGGAGGGGGGAGGCTAGACACAGGGACAATGGCTGCCATCAGTGCTGAGGCCAGAGATTGCATGGTTCGATGATGGGCAGTCTGACCAGAATTAATGCCCTCCAGGAATGCATTAGTCTGTTGCAACTCCTTTTCTACACCCTGGATGGCATTCACAATGGTCAACTGCCCAACAGTGAGTGACCTGAGGAGGTCAATGGCCTCCTCACTGAGGGCAGCAGGGGTGACTGGGGTAGGGGCTGAGGTGCCTGGGGCGAAGGTGATGCCCACCCTCCTGGGTGAGCGGGCACGGAGCGAAGGCTGAGGGGCTGCTGGGAAGGCGGTGCTGGTGGGGGGGGGGTGGC
The DNA here is from genome assembly GCF_031143425.1 of Pleurodeles waltl. Classification (NCBI taxonomy): domain Eukaryota; kingdom Metazoa; phylum Chordata; class Amphibia; order Caudata; family Salamandridae; genus Pleurodeles; species Pleurodeles waltl. Next base: position 693,384,017 of record NC_090438.1, read on the forward strand.
GGCTGTACCTGTAGAAGTGGGGGGCACAGATGGTGCCACCACCACAAGGGAGCTCCCAATGGCGGACGAGTCCGTGTCGCTGTTTGCTGATCCGGTGACCGACGTGAAGCTCCCCTCGCCCTCTGTCCCACTGGTATATTCAGAGTCCGTGGCGTGGCCCTCCATGGCCATGTGGGATGCATCTCCCTCGTGCTCCGGTGCCACTGTACCTCCGCCTGATGATGCTGATGCACAAAAGAACAGGGTGAGCAGAAAAAGGGGTGGGGGACGACAGAAGAAAGACAGGTTGAGTGCATGGCGTACCGCTACTGTTGGCGGACAATACAGACACAGCAGCCCCCTGCACTACGCCGTGCTCTTGGCCTCTACAGATGCTATTCCTGGGATATGGCCTACATGGCTAAGGGTGTCATCTGCCCACATAGATGACACAGGGGCATGTCTACCTGTACTTTGGCACTCTACAGAGGTGGGGTGGAGTGGCACATAGCCTACGTAACTCGCCCTGGCCTAGGGAAAGCCACAGCCCTCCTCCCCCACCCAGACCACTCTACTGCGCGCAAAGTCCACAGAATGAGAGTGTACTCACCCCCTTGTGTCTGCTGTGATGCCCTCAAGCGCCCATCCAACTCAGGGTAGGCCACCGCCAGAATCCGGAACATCAGGGGGGTCATGGTTCGACGGGCACCCCTCCCACGTTGGGAGGCCATCCCCAGCTGAGCCTCCGCCATCTTCTTGCTCCAGCGGCGAATGTCCTCCCATCTTTTCCGGCAGTGGGTGCTCCGTCTCTGGTGGACCCCCACGGTTCGGATGTCCTTGGCGATGGCACGCCAAATGTCCTTCTTCTGGTGGGCGCTGACCTACATGACATGTACAGGGGAAGAAGAGAAGTCATTACCAACTGCACTGTCGAAATGAGTGGCCCACATCCCTACCCTTGCCATGTGGCACATGCATTCACAGTCCTTCGTGCTCGCAGAACTCTTCCCCCTTTCATCTTACAACCAGCCCTCTCCACCCAAGCATAGCCCATACAACGTGCTCCCCATGTACATACCTGTTGGTCTGGAGGACCATAGAGTAGCGTTTACTGGGGGAGGACCCCGTCCACGAGCTTCTCCAACTCCTGTGCAGTGAAGGCAGGGGCCCTTTCCCCAGGTGCAGCAGCCATTGTCTCTTCCGGACCGAGGTCACAGCAGCACTTGCAGTGTAGGTCCTCTCCTGTCGAAGATCAGGTATCGAGTGATTGAAAAGATAGAAAATGGCGGTGACGTCCGCGGTGGTGATGTCCGCTGCGGTGCGTATCATCACCGCCGGCGCACTTCATCATTGGCTCCTGGGACCCATAGGGTCCAATGTTAACCAATGCAGCATTCCGCCACGGTCTACGACCGCCTACCGCGACGGTGTACAACACCAGCGCAGTTACCTCACATCCCATTGTGCCAGTTTAGAGGTCAGGCAGCCGCCATTTCAGGGGCCCACATGGCTTCATTTACTACTGCGTCACACATACCTAGGCCTACACTCAACACACATACAGGAAGAGTTTTGTATTTGGTGTTGTGTTCTGTGTAGCTGTGGGTACATACCTGAGATTTTGTTGACTCTGTGATCGCTGTTGTCCTTCTTAGGCACCGTCAGCTGGGACATTTGAGAAGATGGCGGAATCCTCCAGTGTACCGACCGCTGGTGGACCTGTTAACAATGGAGGAGCGACATTTGATCATCACCTACAGGTTTGACCGTGCCACAATCCAGGAACTGTGCACCCAGTTGGAGCCAGACCTGATGTCACCAATCTGCCATCCCACAGGAATCCCCCCTGAAGTGCAGGTGCTTTCAGTGCTCCATTTCCTTGCAAGTGGGTCATTTCAAACAACAGTGGCCATGGCATCAGGAATGTCCCAGCCTATGTTTTCCAACGTGTTGTCCAGTGTGTTGTCTGCCCTGCTGAAACACGCGAGGAGCTACATCGTTTTCCCTCAGGTGGAGGATTTGGCTACTGTTAAAGGTGACTTCTATGCCCTGGGACATATCCCCAACATCATAGGTGCTATTGATGGGACCCATGTAGCTCTGGTCCCCCACCGCAGGAATGAACAGGTGTACAGGAACCGGAAGAGTTATCATTCCATGAATGTACAGATGGTATGTTTGGCAGACCAGTACATCTCCCATGTAAATGCAATGTTCCCTGGCTCAGTGCATGACGCCTACATCCTGCGGAATAGCAGCATCCCTTATGTGATGGGTCAACTCCAGAGGCACCGTGTGTGGCTATTAGGGGACTCGGGTTACCCCAACCTGTCATGGCTATTGACCCCAGTGAGGAATCCCAGGACCAGAGGAACGCTACAATGAGGCCCATGGGCGGACCAGGAGGGTGATCGAACGCACCTTCGGCCTCCTGAAGGCCAGGTTCAGGTGCCTCCATATGACAGGTGGTTCTCTATTCTACTCACCAAAGAAGGTGTGCCAGATCATCATCGCCTGCTCGATGCTTCACAATCTTGCTTTGCGACGCCAGGTGCCTTTTCTGCAGGAGGATGGTGCAGATGACGGTGTTGTGGCAGCTGTGGAGCCTGTGGACAGTTATAAGGAGGAAGCTGAGGAAGAAGACATTGACAACAGGGAGTCAGTCATACAGCAATATTTCCAGTGACACACAGGTGAGAAAATTAGTTAACTATTATATTCACTTTCACACTTCTACCTCTATCCTGTCTATCACTTTGCAGCAGTATTTGGTAACTGAGTCTTACATTTCTATTACGGTTTCACAGGTGTGGTTACCAACGTGTGTCATCTGCTTGCTTCCTTCATGGACTTGTGCTGTGTGACATAGGTATGTTGACATTAAAATTTCAAAAGGATTTTGTCATAGTCATAGCTAATACACATTTTCAAAATCACAGACTGACTCCAGATTGTTTTGTGCTTCAAGGGTGTTTATTTAAGTGCTCAAAAATGGAGGAGGGTGGTAAAATGGTGAAGGGTGATGGTGGAGGAATATCCATGGCATAGTCCAGTCTATTCGTCTCACAGGTGCTTTGCCCATATGGGCATAGGAAGTGGAGCTGGGGCAGTTCCAATCTGGACAGGGAAACAAAGTAGGACAGTGGGAGGACAATCAGGGTGGTCTCATTTCCTGGTGGGGTCTTGTCATCTTGCTCTGTCCTGTTCCTGGATCTCAGGGACCGCTTGCAGGGTGGTTCTCCGTCTGCAGGGGATGGGGTGCTGGTGTGGTGGTCCTGTGGCGGGGCGTCCTGTCCACTAGCGCCGGCGGAGGTGGTGGGCAGTTCATCGTCCAGGCTAGTGTCAGGGGCCCCTTGGAGTGCCACAGTGTCCCTCATGGTCTTTTGTATGTCCTTCAGCACCCCTACGATGGTTCCCAGGGCAGAGCTGATGGTTCTGAGCTCCTCCCTGAACCCCAAATACTGTTCCACCTGCATGCGCTGGGTCTCCTGAAACTTGGCCAGGACCGTAGCCATCGTCTCCTGGGAGTGGTGGTATGCTCCCATGATGGAGGATAGGGCCTCGTGGAGAGTGGGTTCCCTTGGCCTGTCCGCCCCCTGTCACACAGCAGCCCTCCCAGTTCCCCTGTGTTCCTGTGCCTCCGTCCCCTGGACCGTGTGCCCACTACCACTGCCCCCAGTTCCCTGTTGTTGTTGGGGTGGTGGGTTATCCTGGGTTCCCTGTAGTGGTGGACACACAGCTGATTGACGTGTCCTGGGTACGGAGGTATGGGCCCGCTGGGTGGGTGCTGTGCTGGTGTTACCAGTGGGTGTAAGGTCAGTGTTGGGCTGTGCCTCTGCAAGGGGAACCAACTGTCCCGAGGCCCACAATGGTCCGGGCTGGTCATCAGGATCCAGAGCTGCTGTCGTCACTCAGGGCCTCTTCTGTGGGTGGAGTGGAGATGTCTGGACCCTCCTGTCTGGTGACGTTCCGGAGTGGTCCTGCAGGGGTATAAGAGCATGATTATTGCATGTGTGTGTGTCATGGTGTGCAATGGGTGGGTGTTTGTGTACCCCAGTGCAAGCATTCCTGTGTGTGGGCTTGTGTGATGATGGTTGGGGGGGTGTAATGGGTATGTGCAGTGAGCATGATTTAGTGAGGGGTGACCATGCTTAGTTGTTGCATGCAGGGCTTGGTGTTGGGATGGGTAGTTTGTGTTATTAGTACATTAGTGAGGATTTGGAGTGATAGGGGAGGGGGTGAGGGTGAGGGTGTGATAGCATGCAGGTAGGGTGGGGGATATGATAGTTAAGACTTGACTTACCAGTGTCCATTCCTCCACCGACTCCTCCGAGGCCCTCTGGATGCATGATGGTCAAGACCTGCTCCTCCCATGTTGTTAGTTGTGGGGGAGGAGGTGGGGGTCCGCCGCCAGTCCGCTGAATCGCAATGTTGTGCCTGGAGACCACAGAACGCACCTTCCCCCGTAGGTCGTTCCACCTCTTCCTGATGTCCTCCCGATTTCCTGGATGCTGTCCCACAGCGTTGACCCTCTCCACGATTCTTCGCCATAGCTCTATCTTCCTGGCTATGGAGGTGTGCTGCACCTGTGATCCAAATAGCTGTGGCTCTACCCGGATGATTTCCTCCACCATAACCCTGAGCTCCTCCTCGGAAAAGCTGGGGTGTCTTTGGCGTGCCATGGGGTGGTGTAGGTGATGGGTGGGGTGGTGTATGTGTTGATGAGTGTGGTGATGTGTAGTGGTGTGTGGTGTTTTGTGCGTGGAATGTTGTATGGGTGATGGTGTTGTGTGCCTCTGTGTGGTGGGGTTCTCTATTGCTGTGCTCTCTCTCTGTCGCCTTCATCTCCGATTTTGGGTTGTAGGGGTTTGTGGGTGATGTGGGTGTGTGTTTTATATTGAATTGATTTTGTGGGGGTGGTGTTTGTATGTGTATCAGGTGTGTGTATTTGGAATTGTCCAATGTGGCGGTGTTTTGGAGATGTGTGTGTATTTTGAGCGCGGCGGTGTGTACCACCAATGGAATACCGCGGTTGAAAGACCGCTGTTAGAAATGGGGTCTTTGGTTGACAGTCAGGTTACCCCCTGTTCAAGCAAGGACCCTCACTCTAGTTAGGATAAAAGAGAATCACCCTCAGCTAACCCCTGCTTACCCCCTTGGTAGCTTGGCAGAGCAGTAGGCTTAACCTCAGAGTGCTGGGCGTAAAGTATTTGTACCAACACACACAGTAACTTAATGAAAACACTACAAAATGACACAACACCAGTTTAGAAAAATAGGAAATATTTATCTAGACAAAACAAGACCAAAACGACAAAAATCCAACATACACAAGTCAAGTTATGATTTTTTAAAGGTTTAAAATAAAAAGAGTCTTTAGGTAGTTGTAACACCACACTAGCGCTGCTAGCGTGAAAATGTACCTGGTTTGCGGCAAAAATAACCCCGCACGGGCGGTGTGCGTCGAAAATAACCCGGCACGGGTTTATGCGTCGAAAACAGCTCGGCTCGGCGAGGCGCGTCGAAAAAGCCAGCCACGCGACGGTCCGAAGTCCCGCGGCGCTGGTTGCGATCTCTCAGCCTTCGTCAGCGATGCTGCGCGTCGTTTCTCCTGCTCCGGGCGTCGATTCTCCGGTCGCGTTTCCAGCGGCGTCGTTTCTCAGCTGCGGAGCCGGCGTCGCGTCGTTTTCTCAGCCGCGATCGGATTCGCGTCGATCTTTTCTCCGCACGGTGCTCGGTGCGTGTATTTTTGTCCTTAGGCTGCCAACCTCTCCTTTCAGGGTCCCAGGAACTGGAAGGGCACCACAGAGCAGAGTAGGGGTCTCTCCAGAGACTCCAGGTGCTGGCAGGAAGAAGTCTTTGCTATCCCTGAGACTTCAATAACAGGAGGCAAGCTCTACATCAAGCCCTTGGAGATTTCTTCTTCAAGATGGAAGGCACACAAAGTCCAGTCTTTGCCCTCTTACTCTGGCAGAAGCAGCACTGCAGGAAAGCTCCACAAAGCACAGTCACAGGCAGGGCAGCACTTGTTCCTCAGCGATCAGCTCTTCTCCAGGCAGAGGTTCCCCTTGATTCCAGAAGTGTTTCTAAAGTTTGTAAGTTTGGGTGCCCTTCTTATACCCATTTTAGTCTTTGAAGTCACCTTTCTTCAAAGGGGACTCACACCTTCTTGTGAAATCCTGCCTTGCCCAGGCAAGGCCTCAGACACACACCAGGGGGCTGGAGACAGCATTGTCAGAGGCAGGCACAGTCCTTTCAGATGAGAGTGACCACTCCACCCCTCCCTCCTAGCAGAGATGGCTAATCAGGAATGCAGATCACACCCCAGCTCCCTTTGTGTCACTGTCTGGTGTGAGGTGAAAAACAACCCAACTGTCAACTGACCCAGACAGGGAATCCACAAACAAGGCAGAGTCACAGAATGGTTTAAGCAAGAAAATGCTCACTTTCTAAAAGTGGCATTTCCAAACTCACAATCTCAAAATCAACTTTACTAAAAGATGCATTTTTAAATTGTGAGTTCAGGGATCCCAAACTCCACCTGTCCATCTCTTCTCTAGGGGAATCTACACTTTAATCATATTTAAAGGTAGCCCCCATATTATCCTATGAGAGAGAGACAGACCTTGCAACAGTGAAAACGAAATTGGCAGTATTTCACTGTCAGGACATATAAACCACATTACTATATGTCCTACCTTATCCATACACTGCACCCTGCCCTTGGGGCTACCTAGGGCATACCTTAGGGGTGCCTTACATGTAAGGAAAGGGAAGGTTTAGGCCTGGCAAGTGGGTACACTTGCCAAGTCGACTTTACAGTGTAAAAATACACACACAGACACTGCAGTGGCAGGTCTGAGACATGATTACAGAGCTACTTATGTGGGTGGCACAACCAGTGCTGCAGGCCCACTAGTAGCATTTGATTTACAGGCCCTGGCACCTCTAGTGCGCATTACTAGGGACTTACTAGTAATTCAAATATGCCAATCATGGATGAACCACTTACATATAATTTAAACAGGAGCACTTGCACTTTAGCACTGGTTAGCAGTGGTAAAGTGCCCAGAGTAACAAAAACAGCAAAATCAGAGTCCAGCACACATCAACAACCTGGGGAACAGAGGCAAAAAGTTAAGGGAGACCACGCCAAGGATGAAAAGTCTAACACGTGTCCCCCCCAGCTAAAAGTGGGGAGCAACTACCCAACCTCATGGGAGTTCTCATCACTAAGGCGGAAGAACCTGGACAGACCATCAGCATTGGCGTGTTCTGTACCGGGTCGATGTTCCACCGTAAAGTCCATCCCCTGTAGGGAAATGGACCACCTCAACAGTTTTGGGTTCTCACCCCTCATCTGCATTAACCATCTGAGGGGTCTGTGGTCGGTCTGAACTCGGAAGTGAGTCCCAAACAAGTAGGGTCTTAGCTTCTTCAGTGCCCAGACCACAGCAAACGCTTCACGTTCTATGGCACTCCACCTACGTTCCCTGGGTAGTAACCTCCTGCTAATGAAGGCTACGGGTTGATCTAGGCCCTCTTCATTCAGCTGTGAGAGTACTGCTCCAATACCATGCTCTGAGGCGTCTGTCTGTACAACAAACTCCGTGGAGTAGTCAGGTGCCTTCAGCACCGGTGCTGTGCACATGGCAGCCTTCAGGGCATCAAAAGCGTTCTGGCAAGCCTCTGTCCAGATCACTTTCTTGGGTTGCTTCTTAGAAGTCAACTCAGTTAAGGGGGTAACAATGGTACCATATCCCTTAACGAACCTCCGATAGTATCCTGTGAGACCTAAAAAGGCTCTCACTTCAGTCTGGGTCTTGGGAGGCTCCCAAGCCAGAATCGTGTCAATCTTAGGCTGTAGGGGTGCCACCTGGCCACTCCCCACCTGGTGTCCTAAGTACACAACAGAACCCTGCCCTATTTGGCACTTGCTCGCCTTAATAGTGAGGCCTGCCTTCTGCAGGGCCTCTAACACTCTCCAGAGGTGTTGCAGGTGTTCCTCCCATGTGGAACTAAACACAGCAATGTCATCCAGGTAGGCGGCACTGAACTCATCCAGTCCTGCCAACACCTGGTTGACCAACCTCTGAAAGGTGGCAGGGGCATTCTTCATCCCAAAGGGCATCACATTGAAGTGGAAGTGCCCATCGGGGGTAGAGAATGCTGACCTCTCCTTTGCCCCTTCAGTTAAGGCAATCTGCCAATACCCAGATGTTAAATCAAACGTACTGAGGTACTTGGCAGCTCCTAACCGATCAATGAGCTCATCAGCTCGGGGGATGGGGTGTGCGTCAGTCTTGCTGACCGCATTGAGACCCCGGTAGTCCACACAGAACCTAAGTTCTGGAGTGGCACCAGGAGCAGTAGCCTTTGGGACCAAGACCACTGGGCTGGCCCAAGGACTGCTGGAGTGCTCAATAACCCTTAGGGCTAACATTTTGGAGACTTCCTCCTTAATGCAAGCCCTCACCCTGTCAGTCACCCTGTAAACCTTATGTTTAACAGGTGTACTGTCCCCAGTGTCCACATCATGTGTGCACAGGTGTGTGACTCCTGGGATCAGGGAAAACAGTGAGGCGAACTGTCCCAGCACGTGGCGACAGTCCCTCTGCTGTTCCTCAGTCAGGGAGGGGGAGAGGATCACTCCCTCCACAGACCCATCTTTCTCTCCTGCAGACAGGAGGTCAGGAAGAGGCTCACTCTCTTCCTCCACCCCGTCATCTGTCGCTAGGAGCATGGATAGCTCAGTTCGCTCAAAGTGGGGTTTGAGGCGGTTGACATGTAGGACCCTCAAGGGGTTCCTGGGGGATTGCAAGTCTACCAGATAGGTGACCTCGCTCTTTCTTTCCACCACCTCAAAAGGCCCAGTCCACTTATCTTGGAGAGCCCTAGGCTCTACTGGTGCCATGACCCACACTTTCTGTCCAGGCTGAAACTCAACCAGAGTGGCATTCTGGTCGTACCACTGTTTCATGTCCTCCTGGCTTGCTTCCAGGTTCTCCTGAGCGAGACGCCTGAAGCGGGCAGTCTGGTTTCTTAGTGCCAGCATGTAGCTAAATACATCCTGGGGTGGTTTACTAGGAGCTTTCTCCAAAGCCTCCTTCACCAGACTGAGCGGTCCCCTCACAGGGTGGCCATAGATGAGCTCAAAGGGGCTAAAGCCAAGTCCCTTTTGAGGCACCTCCCTGTAAGCGAACAGAAGGCATGGCAAGAGGACGTCCCACTTACGCCTCAAGGGCTCTGACAGGCCCTGAATCATGCCTTTCAAGGTGCGGTTGAATCTCTCAACCAGACCATTACTTTGGGGGTGGTAAGGGGTGGTGAACTTGTAGGTTACCCCACACACCTTCCACAGAGACTTCATATAAGTGGATATGAAGTTTGTACCCCTATCAGATACTACCTCCTTGGGGAACCCCATGCGGGTAAAAACCCCCATCAAGGCACGTCCCACCACGGGGGCAGTGACCGTCCTTAGAGGAATAGCTTCTGGGTACCGTGTGGCATGGTCCACCAAGACCAGGATGAACCTGTTGCCCAGGGCTGTCTTGGGATCCAGAGGCCCCACAATGTCAATTCCTACCCTTTCAAAGGGAGTACTGACTACCGGTAAAGGTTGGAGGGGAGCTTTGCATTTCCCCCCACTCTTGCCACTTGCCTGACAAGTCTGACAAGATCTACAATAAGCAGCTGACTGCTTGTTCATCAAGGGCCAGTAAAAGTGGGAGACAAGCCTCTTATAGGTCTTGTCCTGCCCTAGATGTCCTGCCAAAGGCACATCATGAGCCAAACCCAGTAGGAAGGCCCTGAAGCCCTGGGGTACCACCAGCATACGAGCTGACCCCGGCTCAGGAACCTTAGGCTCACTATACAGGAGGCCATCCTCCCAGTAAATCAGGTGAGTACCTGGCGCTCCGCCAGCCGCCTGGGCTGCAGCCTGCTGCCGCAGTCCCTCAAGAGTAGGGCATTCCTTCTGCGCTGTGCAGAATACTTCCCTGGTGGGTCCCCCTTCCTGCTGCCACTGCGACAGCTCAGGGACCTCCCCCAGTTCAGCCACCTGTTCCCCTGTAGGTTCCGGGGCATCACCCTCAGGCTCTGCCTCCTCCCGGACCGTGGGAACTTCTGGGGCGGGTTTCCCGCGCCTCCTGCCTTTCCTCTTCTTGGCGGTCCCCTGGGCCACTGTTTCAGGCTCCAGGGGCTCTTGACTACCCTGATTGGCTGCCATAGACCGGGTGGATACGCATACCCACCCAGGCAGACCCAACATCTCCAAGTGAGACCTGTGTTCCACCTCCTTCCAAGGGGAATCCTCCAGGTCGTTGCCTAGCAAACAATCAACAGGCATGGTTGGACTCACAGCGACTTTCCAGGAACCTGAGACCCCCCCCCATTCAAAGGGAACCTGCGCCACTCTGCAGAGGCGCTCAGAGTTGTCTACTGCAACTACTTGGTGAAGTACCCGGGGATCAATCTGCTCTTCAGACACCAGGTGACTCCTCACTTTAGTCACACTGGCTCCTGTGTCTCTCAGAGCCTCCACCCTCTGTCCATTGATGGTCACCCATTGCCTGTACTTCTTAGTGTTATCAGGCACTAGGTTTCTCTGGACCATCTCACTGTCCCCTAGTGAGACAAGGGTCATTTCTGCTGGTTCCCACCCACCTGAAACCAACTCCTCCCCAAGCGCTACACTGGCCAAACCCTGGGACGGTGCACCAGTGGGTGCCGGTGTACTTTTGGGGCATTTGGGGTCCCCCCTCACATGACCCACCTGGTCACATGAATAGCACTTACGTAGGGGACCACCTGCCATTGGCTTCCCTTTGGAGAACCATGGCCTCTTTTCACTGGGGGGTTGGGAATCCTTACCCTGGGAATCAGTTTGGGGCCCTTTAGAGAACTCATCCTGTTTGCCCTTACCCCCCCCTTTCTTCTGAGAGGGACCCTGCCCACCCTTGGCGTGGTCTCCCCCATACCTCTTTTGGACCCTGGTGCTCTCCCAGCGGTCCGCTTCCTGTGCAAGCTTCCTGGGGTCAGTCAGCTTGCTGTCAATGAGGTGCTGGCGCAGCTCTGGAAAACATAAACTGTACAAGTGCTCCCAAGCAATTAAATTGTAAAGCCCCTCATACGTGTTTACCTTACTGCCCTTCACCCAACCATCCAGTGACCTGCAAAAAGAATCAACACATTCCAACCATGTTTGGGATTCCTTTCTCTTGTAGGATCTAAACTTCTCTTTGTACTGCTCAGGGGTGAGACCATACCTGGTAAGTAAGGCCTCCTTCATGGCAGGGTAGGTGAGACTCTGAGCATCCCCTAAGGCCGTCAGTGTGTCCCTCCCCTCTGCCTCAAAATGCTTCCACAAGGCCGCCCCCCAATGAGCTTCAGGGACCAGGTTCATGTGGAGAGCTGACTCATAACCCTTGAACCACAAGTAGATATCATCCTCTCTCTTATAATCCCTCACAAGGTCTTTTGGGATGTGTACCCTTCTCTCAGGCTGCACTGTAGAATTGCTGCCACCATCCCTACTGGACTGGTTTCTATGATCTATCTCTTTCAAGCTAAGCTCATGAGCCATTGTTATCTTCTTCTCCTCAAGGGCTAGCCTTCTCTGCTCCAATTGGTACTCCCTTTCTGCCTGTCTGTCCTGTAGCTCTTCAGGTGTCAGACCCTTGGAGGATACACTGCTACTTGCCCTAGAGATTCTCCCCTGAGACATAGCAGGCCCACCCACTACATCAGTGTGAGTGACTTGCAACTCCTCTTCCCCCTCTGGCTCCTCATCTGTGTGCCTCTCAGCTGCTTTGGCTGTCACCCAGGCCCTCAGCGCCTTTTGCAGCTCATCCTTCCTGGATGAGCTCTCAATGGGACAGCCAACATTCCTACAAAACTGCTTCAACTGAGCCACCTTGTAGCTCTCCAATTTCTCCAAATCAAAAGCGGTTTCAGCTAGGGCATCTCCAGACTGAGACATGATGAGAGGTTAAAAAAATATGCACAGTTCCAAAAACAGAAAAGCAAGTTCTCAAATGAAGTTTCAGCAAAGTCAATCCCGGGATCAGTGAAAAAAAGAAACTGAATGCAGAGAAAAACAGTCCAAGTAAAAAAACAAAAATCACAAGACTAGTAGTATGTGGTCACGTAGTGGTCTGAGATCAAAACAGTAGTGTACACTTAATTACTGTATGTCAAGTACAAATACAAGTCCAAATCCCGACCGCTGGTCACCAATGTTAGAAATGGGGTCTTTGGTTGACAGTCAGGTTACCCCCTGTTCAAGCAAGGACCCTCACTCTAGTTAGGATAAAAGAGAATCACCCTCAGCTAACCCCTGCTTACCCCCTTGGTAGCTTGGCAGAGCAGTAGGCTTAACCTCAGAGTGCTGGGCGTAAAGTATTTGTACCAACACACACAGTAACTTAATGAAAACACTACAAAATGACACAACACCAGTTTAGAAAAATAGGAAATATTTATCTAGACAAAACAAGACCAAAACGACAAAAATCCAACATACACAAGTCAAGTTATGATTTTTTAAAGGTTTAAAATAAAAAGAGTCTTTAGGTAGTTGTAACACCACACTAGCGCTGCTAGCGTGAAAATGTACCTGGTTTGCGGCAAAAATAACCCCGCACGGGCGGTGTGCGTCGAAAATAACCCGGCACGGGTTTATGCGTCGAAAACAGCTCGGCTCGGCGAGGCGCGTCGAAAAAGCCAGCCACGCGACGGTCCGAAGTCCCGCGGCGCTGGTTGCGATCTCTCAGCCTTCGTCAGCGATGCTGCGCGTCGTTTCTCCTGCTCCGGGCGTCGATTCTCCGGTCGCGTTTCCAGCGGCGTCGTTTCTCAGCTGCGGAGCCGGCGTCGCGTCGTTTTCTCAGCCGCGATCGGATTCGCGTCGATCTTTTCTCCGCACGGTGCTCGGTGCGTGTATTTTTGTCCTTAGGCTGCCAACCTCTCCTTTCAGGGTCCCAGGAACTGGAAGGGCACCACAGAGCAGAGTAGGGGTCTCTCCAGAGACTCCAGGTGCTGGCAGGAAGAAGTCTTTGCTATCCCTGAGACTTCAATAACAGGAGGCAAGCTCTACATCAAGCCCTTGGAGATTTCTTCTTCAAGATGGAAGGCACACAAAGTCCAGTCTTTGCCCTCTTACTCTGGCAGAAGCAGCACTGCAGGAAAGCTCCACAAAGCACAGTCACAGGCAGGGCAGCACTTGTTCCTCAGCGATCAGCTCTTCTCCAGGCAGAGGTTCCCCTTGATTCCAGAAGTGTTTCTAAAGTTTGTAAGTTTGGATGCCCTTCTTATACCCATTTTAGTCTTTGAAGTCACCTTTCTTCAAAGGGGACTCACACCTTCTTGTGAAATCCTGCCTTGCCCAGGCAAGGCCTCAGACACACACCAGGGGGCTGGAGACAGCATTGTCAGAGGCAGGCACAGTCCTTTCAGATGAGAGTGACCACTCCACCCCTCCCTCCTAGCAGAGATGGCTAATCAGGAATGCAGATCACACCCCAGCTCCCTTTGTGTCACTGTCTGGTGTGAGGTGAAAAACAACCCAACTGTCAACTGACCCAGACAGGGAATCCACAAACAAGGCAGAGTCACAGAATGGTTTAAGCAAGAAAATGCTCACTTTCTAAAAGTGGCATTTCCAAACTCACAATCTCAAAATCAACTTTACTAAAAGATGCATTTTTAAATTGTGAGTTCAGGGATCCCAAACTCCACCTGTCCATCTCTTCTCTAGGGGAATCTACACTTTAATCATATTTAAAGGTAGCCCCCATATTATCCTATGAGAGAGAGACAGACCTTGCAACAGTGAAAACGAAATTGGCAGTATTTCACTGTCAGGACATATAAACCACATTACTATATGTCCTACCTTATCCATACACTGCACCCTGCCCTTGGGGCTACCTAGGGCATACCTTAGGGGTGCCTTACATGTAAGGAAAGGGAAGGTTTAGGCCTGGCAAGTGGGTACACTTGCCAAGTCGACTTTACAGTGTAAAAATACACACACAGACACTGCAGTGGCAGGTCTGAGACATGATTACAGAGCTACTTATGTGGGTGGCACAACCAGTGCTGCAGGCCCACTAGTAGCATTTGATTTACAGGCCCTGGCACCTCTAGTGCGCATTACTAGGGACTTACTAGTAATTCAAATATGCCAATCATGGATGAACCACTTACATATAATTTAAACAGGAGCACTTGCACTTTAGCACTGGTTAGCAGTGGTAAAGTGCCCAGAGTAACAAAAACAGCAAAATCAGAGTCCAGCACACATCAACAACCTGGGGAACAGAGGCAAAAAGTTAAGGGAGACCACGCCAAGGATGAAAAGTCTAACAACCGCCATGTGGATTCGTGGGTCGTGATAGCATGGGAGTGTTTCTGTTGGCGTGACGGTGGAGGTTTTATTTTCACCAGTTTAACACTGACCTTTGGTGTGGCGGACTTGTGTGGGTGTCTGAATTTCGGCGGATTCCGAGATGTGGGTCATAATAGCTGTGGCGGAATTCCACGGCCGCGGCGGTGTTTTGGCGATCTTCTGCACGGCGGTATGCGGCTTTTACCGGCAATGTTGTAATGACCCCCTTTATGTTAAAAAACCATAGACAGTCAGTGAAACAACCAAAGGTTACAGGGATATTATAGTTATTTCAAGAAACTATAACTCATGCCCAAGGTAACTATAACTCGCGCCTTCGCCGTGCACAGCTAATTACTCAAATAATATATTATTGATGACATCTTCTATGCAATCTATGATATCATCACTGCGAGTTATAGTTACCTTAGGGCATGAGTTATAGTTACTTGAAATAACTCTAACTGCTGAACTTCAATGGTTTTGTGTGAGAAAATTCAGAACGTAACTATAACGTCCTTGTAATATTTGAAATTTTCAGTGATATATATATTAATATTCATAACATATATATGTATTTAGTGAGTGTAAGTGAGTATAAGTGGTTTATGGATATGTGAGGAGGAGTGTGAGTGGCTGTAAAGGTGCAAAGGTGAGTGGGTATGTATGTGTGCTTGTATGGGTGAGTGACGCAGTGTGTTTGTCACTGTAGCAGTAAATGAGTGGGTGAGTCAGTGAGTGGATGAGTGAGTGAGTGAGTGAGTGGTTGTATCAGTGTGTTTATGCATTTGTGTGGATGCGTCAGTGACTTTATGGGAGAGTGAATGGATGTGTGAGTAGCTGTATCAGTAAGTGAGTTGTTGTGTTAGTGCCTGCATGGGTAATTGAATGGGTGTATCCGTGATTGTACAGGTCAGTGACTGAGTGTGGTAGTTGTTTTACAGGTGAGTTTTTTGTGTGTTAAGTGACTGTATTGAGAAGTGAGTGGCTGTGACTAGATAGCTGAGTGTGTGGGTGTGTTACTGCTTGTATGAGCGAGTGAGTGAGTATATTCGTGGCTGTGTGGGAATTTTATTTGTTTTGAGAGTGGCTGTACAGGTGTATGAGTTGATGGCTGAGTGGCTATATGGCTGTGAGTGGATGTAGGAATAGGTGACAGTAATGTAGGGTGAGTGAGTCTTTGTATTAATGGCTGTTTGAGTGAGGGCATGCATCAGTAGTCTTATGGGTCTATGAATGAGTATGTGAGTAGTTCTGTGTGTGGATGCACAATTGTTTGTTTGGGGGTATGTGTGGGTGTCTGAGCTTTTTTTGTGGGTGATGTCATTAGTGATGTAAATTGAGATGTCACTCACCATGTCATGAATGATGTAATATTTGAGGTCAGAAGCAGTACATTACAGGGGCACAAGTTACAGTTAACCACGATAACTATAACTGCTGATTTTCACTGCTTTTGTATGTGTGAAATATGAGCCTAACTATAACGTCCCTATAACCTTTGTTTTTTTCAGTGAATTTCTATGTCTTTTTTACTTCTATTTCCTAACTATAACATCCCTGTAACCTTTGGCGTTTAAAGTGAATTTCATTTTTTTTAACGTAAAGTAATTTTCATTACTGTACATTAATTCAATCACTGCTGAGCACGGCCAAAAGTCGTGCACGGTGGGGGTTGGCTGCAAGGCTTGGCCTGTGGTCAGGCCCTGCGGCCAACACCCTATAACTACCCAACCACACACACTATCTGTTTTTCTGGGTTTGATAATAGGTGTGAGAGAGGGTATCTGGGTGTGAGAGTGACTGTGAGAGTGACTGGCTGAGTCTGTGAGGGAGTGAGTGAGTGTCTAATTAGGTCTGTGAGTGGATCCAAGAGGGTCTGAGTGGGGCTTTGAGTTAGTTGGTGCACAAGGCTCTGAGTGGGTCTGTGAGTGAGCGCATAAGGGTCTGAGTGGGGCTGTGAGTGGGTGCATGTTAGATCAGACAGCCTTAGGGTGGTCACCCCCAACTTTTTGCCTGCTTCCCTCCACTTGTTGACACTGTTTTTGCTGGTTTTTAGGACTCTGCGCACTTTACCACTGCTAACCAGTGCCAAAGTACATATGCTCTCTCCATTAGAACATGGTGACATTGGCTCATACCTGATTGGCATATTTAATTTACTTATAAGTCCCTAGTACAGTGCACTGCATGTGCCCAGGGCCTGCATAATTAAATGCCACTAGTTGGCCTGCAGCACTGATTGTGCCACCCACATAAGTATCCCCCAACCATGTCTCAGGCCAGCCAATGTAAAGGCGTGGGTGCAGTTTCACTGCCACTTCGACTTGGCATTTAAAAGTACTTGCCGCGCCTTAAACTCCCCTTTTTCTACATGTAAGTCACCCCTAAGGTGGGCCCTAGGTAACCCATAAGGCAGGGTGCTGTGTATATAAAAGGTAGGACATATACCTGTGTGGTTTATGTGTCCTTGTAGTGGAAAACTCCTAAATTCCTATTCCAGTGCTGTGAGGCCTACTCCTGCCATCGGCTAACATTAGGGCTACCCTCATATACTGTTTGAGTGGTAGGTCCTGGTCAAAAAGGGGTAGACAGGTCCTGTTTAGTATGACCAGAATGGTAATACAAAATCCTGCTTACTGGTGAGGTTGGATTTTATATTACTAGTTTAGAAATGCCACTTTTAGAAAGTGAGCATTTCTCTGCACTTAAACCCTTTTGTGCCTCACAATCCACGTCTTGTCTAGCCTGATTGACAGCTCCCTTGTGCATTTCAACCAGACAACCACAAACACAGGATGCTCAGTCACACCTGTGCACATCTACATACTGAATGGGTCTTCCTGGGCTCGAATGGTGGAGGGCCTGACACTTACATTTCAAAGGAAAGTGGCCTGCCCTCACACAATGCACTGCCAAACCCCTACTGGGACCCTGGCAGACAGGGTTTTACTGAAAGGGGTCCTTGTGCACTTCAAAACCACTCTTTGAAGTCTCCCCCACTTCAAAGGCATTTTTGGGTATATCAACTAGGTCCCCGACCCTACCAATCTAGACACTTCCTGACACTTGAAGATACTTCTTGGGTCAGGCACTCTGCCCCAGAACCTGCAATCTGCCAAAGGGAACTGCTTGGCTGCCCAAAGGGCTCACCTGGACTGCTTTTCTGAGAAGGACTGCTGCCTTGCTGTTGCCCTGCTGACTTGCTGGCCTCTAGCTGTGCTGGGAAGTGCTCTCCAAGGGCTCGCATTGAGCTTGCCTCCTGTTCCTGGAGTCTCAGGGCCAAAAAGACTTCATCTCTGTAAAGAAACTCCTTGTGCAGCGAAAGTCGATTCACAGCCTGCCAGAATCGATGCACAGCCAGCCTCGTGGTGAAAGAATCACTGAATCGCCGACCCGGAACAATGCAGCCCAGCTCACCCAAGTGGAGATTGACATAGCACCAGTGCTGCAAATGGAACTTTGATGCACAGCCCACTGGATCCACGCATCACGAACCGGAACGACACAGCCCGACTTCCTGCGTGAGGAATTGATAAGGTGCCTGCTGTGCGACAGAAACTCTGACACATCGCCCACCCGATTGATGCAGCCCCTGTGACTTCATCCTGCACACTCAGGATTTCCCTGCATCATCCTTGGGCGTCAAAAGGCCCCGCATCACAAAGAGGATTCAAGCCTGCAAGGCTGAATTTGACACAAAGCCCTTGTAGTGTGGAAAAGAATCTTTCCATCGTCTGTGTGCGCCCGGAAATCCGATGCACACCCTCTGTTTTCAACGCATCGCCTCCTCTGTGGTCTCCGTGCATGTGATTTTGACCCAAACCAGGAACTTCAGACTAATTTTATTAATATCGAAGTGATAGTTTCAACTTGTAATTATCAAATCCTGATTGTTTTGACCTTAATTTAATCAGATAAATATCTTATATTTTTCTAAACCTGTGTGGTTTCTTTTTGTGGTGTTTTCACTGTTTTAATGCACACATACTTTACACATTGCCTTCTAAGTTAAGCCTGACTGCTCAGTGCCAAGCTACCGGAGGTTGGGCATAGGAAAAATTGGATTGCGTGTGACTTACCCTGACTAGAGTGAGGGCCCTTGCTTGGACAGGGTGTAACCTGACTGCCAATCAAAGACCCAATTTGTAACAGTGCACAAGGGTCTGAGTGGGTCTGTGAGTGGGTGCGTGAGTGTGCGAGTGGGTTTGTGAGTAGTGGATAAGGGTCTGAGTCGGTGTGTGAATGGGAGAAAGATTGAAAGAGAGGAATTGAGAAAGAGTGAGAGAGAAAGAGTGAGAGAGAGAGAGTAGCTTTTTAGACTTTGATGAATGATGTACTGAGGATGAGATATTTGTGGACAAAGGAAACATACATTTGTCTATTAAAAACAGTGAGATCAACTTTCAGTATGAACCTTAAACTTTAGAAGTTTAAAAAAAATTAAATAAGGAAAATGGCCATGGGCACACTTGCAGGAGAACAATCAACTTTCAGTGTGAGGGTCTACGAACCTTAACCTTTAGGCCATAGGTGCCTCCATCCTGTGATGCTTCCAGACATACCTATGACAGTCACTGCACGCATGTGATTGGAAAGAATACTGAATGTATTATCACTAGGGAGGTTTAAGAGTCAAACCATAGATAAATAAACAAAGACACTGCTAAGCAATACTAGAATTTGAAATTTCTGCCTAAAGTGTGACAGCACAAGACCTCGACTATTAGGCCAGAAGTGACTCTGTTCTGCTCTTAATCCAAATGTAACTGTAACATTTGTGCCAAACATCTTACTAGTCTTACCCTTTGAAGATGTTGCATGCAGAGACCATTGCAATGACAATCTCACTCTCTCTCTTCCATACCTTTATGGAATGGAAGAGAGAGAGTGACAGGACCCCAGTGGGAGCCTCCAGGCCCTGGCAGTCCTAGCCGGTTCCCCATGCCCTGCAGGAGCCAGCATTGCTCCCACAAGCAGGGAGCTGCTTTAAAAAGGAGCTCCTAACTTTTGGGAGCAATGTTTTCACCAGTTTCCCAGCACAGATATTTGCATGCAGACAAACAGATGAAAACTTCGCTTTCTGCAAGCAAGAGCTGTTTGACAGCTCTCACTTGCAGAAAGTTAAGCGTTTGCTCCAACTTTTTCTGACTTGGCGGGAGCTGTTGAAGTTCCCGCCAAGTGAGAGCAAACAGCTATTGCCCGGGGTTGGCACCCTGGGACATAGCAGGAGCTAGCCCTGGGGGTTGTTGGTTCCCAGGGCCATTTCTGGCTTCATAAGCGAGGGTCGTACCTCCAACTTAATTAGCTGAGGGGAGGTGGTGGTCCCTGGGGTCGGGTCCGTAATGGACCCCCTTGGGAGGTGTTAGTTCCAAAGGCTGCAGGGAGGCTGGGTGGCCCACCCACTTTTACTTTTACTTAGATTCCTCAGGAAAGTGGTGATCCTTGGTCCTTCGAGGGACGGGTGGCCCCTGCTGCATTCATTTACTTAGATGTCTCGGGAGGTGGTGGTCCCTAGGGCTGTTTGGGGGCCCCACCATTCATTTGCTTTGATGCCCTGGCAGGTAGTAGTCCCTGGGGCTGTGGGAAGGCTGGGTGGCAGCCCCAAATTCATTTACTTAGATGCCCTGTGGAGGTGGTGGTCTCTGGGTCTGTGTGGGGGCATGAAGCCCCCATATTATATTTGTCTAGCCCTGGGTGGGTGGCAGTCACAGGGCTGCGGGGGGCTGAGTGGCCACCTAACGTTCATTTACTTAGATGCCCCAGAAAAGTTTTGGTCCCTGGGGCTGTGGGGGGGCTGGCTGGCTGGCTGGCAACCCCCATTAATGTCCTTAGATGTCCATGGGAGGTGGTAGTCCTTGGGGCTGAGGGAGGCCAGGCAGCCCCCCCCACATTCATTTATATTGTGCCCCATGAAGGTGACAGTTTCCAGGCTGCAAGGGGGCTGTTCCACCCCCCCACACAGAATATGTTTGGCCCCGGGAGGAGGCAGTCCCTGGGGCTTCAGGGGGGCCAGGTGCCCCCCCGCATTCAAAATGTCAATGCTCCGGGGACCTAGCCAACAATCACAGCAGCCCTTGTTTTTATTTTTATTTTATTTCCCTCAAATTTGTGCCATCCTTGTGAAATCATGGCAACATTTTTAAAAAAAAGGCATTTGTTTGCCCTGTGGGAGTCCGTTTGGGCACCAGAGCAAATGGGTCAGGGTGGTTCTACCCTGGCCCCTTGTCTTCTTTTGTATTACTTTTTTGTGGGAATCTGCTGAAGTCGAGACCAAAGATGACTGCCAACACTTCCTAGTTGAAGTATTGGCAACCAATCATAGCTCTTCACAAGCTTGTTATCATTCATGAAGTCGCCACAGATGTACATTAATTTCTCAAAAACTACTGAACAGATATACACAAAATAACCCAAAGCACAATCTGCGTACTGACAGCTAGCTTTTGCCAAATTTAGGCGGTCATTCTGACCCTGGCGGTTGAAAACCACCAGGGCAGAGTGCTGCGGAAGCACCGCCAACAGGCTGGCGGTGCTTCCGGGGGCATTCTGACCGCGGCGGTAAAGCGACGGTCAGAAAAGGGAAGCCGGCGGTTTCCCGCCGGCTTCCCGCTGCCCCAGGGAATCCTCCACGCCGGCGCTGCAAGCAGCGCCGCCATGGGGATTCCGACCCCCTTCCCGCCAGCCTGGTTCTGGCGGTTCTCACCGCCAGAACCTGGCTGGCGGGAACGGGTGTTGTGGGGCCCCTGGGGGCACCTGCAGTGCCCATGCCACTGGCATGGGCACTGCAGGGGCCCCCTAACAGGGCCCCACATTGATTTTCAGTGTCTGCGTGGCAGACACTGAAAATCGCGACGGGTGCAACTGCACCCGTCGCACACCAGCAACTCCGCCGGCTCCATTCGGAGCCGGCTTCCTCGTTGCTGGTGCTTTCCTGCTGGGCGGGCGGGCGGCCTTTTGGCGGTCGCCCGCCAGCCCAGCGGGAAAGTCAGAATGACGGTCTTCTGGCGGTTCCTGCCAGGCCGGCGGCTTCCGCCGCCGGCGGGGGTCAGAATGACCCCCTTAGTGTCATTCTGTCCAGTGATTTGGGTTGTAGTCATGTTTAAAGCACTTATGGGCATTAACAAGGGAAATGCATGTTTTTTTACCCCCCTTTTTCTCGCCCCCCCCCCGATGGATCACTTTAAAAATTCCCATGAGCAACAAGAAATACCGGCACACTTTTTTGGGGATAATTTCATGAAGAGTCATTAAATGGTGCCAAAGATATAGGTAAGTCCAAAAAATATTTTTCTATGGAACCATGGTCCTAAGTATTACTTCCTACTGGCGACTGCCAATAGGTAATATATATAACCCTGGTTCTCCCACCACAAGGTGATACACTGCTGCCGAGCCTTGGACCCCACACTCTGAAACAACAACTGCTGCTGCACTTGTGCATGATCAATGATAGAACCTTTTACCTGCTGGCACTGTCTCATCTCTACCAGCACCAGAGACCTGTACACACAATGACCACTACCACACTAACCACGCCATCCATGACTACTTCAGGACAACTCCACTGCCTCCTGCTTAACTCACAATCACTTTGTAAGCATGTCACCTAGATCTGGGACACAATCACCTCCCTCACCCTGATGTCGTCTTCCTCACTGAGACCTATCTCAACCCCGCATCCACTCCCAACATTGCCTGA
Organism: Pleurodeles waltl; assembly: GCF_031143425.1. Taxonomy (NCBI): domain Eukaryota; kingdom Metazoa; phylum Chordata; class Amphibia; order Caudata; family Salamandridae; genus Pleurodeles; species Pleurodeles waltl. The sequence goes on from NC_090438.1 coordinate 693,406,087, forward strand.
GCAATTCCAGACAGCTACATGATAGCACACTGGGTCCGCATCAACAAACACAGATGTGGAATAGCCATCATTCACAAAGAAACCACTCACTGCACCACCATCGCAGATGACACCACCCTTATCATGGAATTCCTCAATATGACTCCTGACCTGACTGGTGACCCCTGACCTGACTTAAGGCCAGGAACCACTCTGCACACCGAGCAGCTCCACCAGACTGCCCTCATGCTAACACCGCCATCGCTGCTGCCGCGAGTTCGAGGCCCTCCACCACCCACAGACACCCACCTGCACCTCATCCCTGGTGTCTAGCGGTAGACGCAAGTATCATGTGTTGGTCTTCTTACCTTGTGTGTTTGTCTTACCATCTGTTTTCTGTGCTTGTTTGCCGTTTTTCTGCTTTTGCCTTTTTTGCTGTCTCTGCCTTTTTCTGCCCATTTCTGCTTTGCTTGATCTGCCCAGTCTCCCAGTTCCCGCCACTGCGTCCCCTGCAGCCCCACCCCCTTCACACCCCAATTTGCCACCGCCTCCCACCTCCCAGCTGCTCCTCCCTCCCACCTCCCCTTCGTAATGGCGGACACTGCACGGTGCTCAGAGTAACCCCTGACCTGACTTAAGACCAGGAACCACTCTGTGCGCCAAGCAGCTCCACCAGACTGCCCTCATGCTCCTAACCCCGCCCTCGCTGCTGCCGCAAGTTCGAGGCCCTCCAACACCCGAAGGCACCCGCCTGCGCCTCATCCCTGGTGTCTAGTGGTAGACGTAAGTATTGTGTGTTGGTCTTGTTATCTTGTGTGTTTGTCTTGCCCTCTGTTTTCTGTGATTGTTTGCCATTTGTCTGCTTTTGCCTTTTTTGCTGCCCCTGCCTTTTTCTGCCCGTTTCTGCTTTGCTTGATCTGCACGGTCTCCCCGTTCCCACCGCTGCAACACTTGCGGCCCGCCCCCTTCGCGCCCCCATTCGCCTCCCAGCTGCTCATCCCTCCCACCTCCCCTTCTTAATGGCGGGCGCTGCATGCCAGAGGCAAGCCCTTCTGTGCCCGTCCGCGCTTGGACCGTGCCCAGCGCCTGTCCCCCTGCCCCTCGAACCTCCCACGCCTCCAGACGCAACTACACCACCGACAAAGCTCCTCGGGCTCAACCCCTGCTGGCCCGCTGCCTGTGCCCAGGCCTCCCCCAGGCACACCCACAGACCCTATGCCTGCCGCTCATGCTACTTCACCTGCAATCAAGCCACCAAGCACCACAACAACGCCAGACACCCCAACCATCTCAGCTGCATCGTCAACACCTGCTCCGTCCACAAACACGCCATCGAGCTCTGGGACCTACTCATATCAGCCTCCCCTGACATTGCCTTCCTCACCGAAACATGGATGAACCCCTCATCTGAACCAGTCATCACCATAGCCATCCCTGAGGGCTATAAGATCACCAGAAGAGACCGTATCAACAAACCAGGAGGAGGAATTGCCATTGTCCACAGAAGCTCCATCAGGATGTTCACCAACACCCATGACGCCCTGGATGCCGCAGAACACCTACACTTTCAGACACACATCAATGGCAAAACCACCCTGAACGGAACCCTTGTCTACAGACCACCAGGCCCCCGCCCCCAATTCTGCGACGCCATCGCCAACACGATCAGCTCCCACACCCTCGCCACCTCGGACTACCTGCTCCTCAGCGACCTAAATTTCCACCTGGAGAACACCAGCGACTGCAACTCTGCTGTCCTACTCACCAACCTCGCCGACGTCGGCCTCAAGCAACTGATCACCTCGCCCACCCACTCAGCCAGGCACACGCTCGATTCCAACTTCTCCTCCAGAAGCCGCATCACCTTCACTCACACCACCAAACTCCGACCACCATTGCGTTAATTTCTCCTTCCTGAAGCCCACCACCCACCACCAACAGCATCCGATCCCTCACCGCAAGTGGAACAAGATCTCCAAGGAACAATTGATCTCCAACCTCGCCCAATCGCTACCACCCAAAACCAACGACCCCAACACCCCTGCCCTCAACCTCAGACAATGGCTTGACGACTGCGCCAATACCCTCGCTCCACTCAAGAATACCAGCAACACCCGCGTCAACAAGAAAGCTCCCTGGTTCACCGTAGACCTTCAGGCCTCCTAACAAGAATGCCGGAAAGCTGAGAAAACCAGGCGCCAAGAACAATCAGAGAGCAACTTCACTGCCCTCAAATCAGCTATGCGCAAACACCACCAGCTCATTTGGACCACCAAAAGATCTTTCTACAAAGAATGGATTGACAACAACGCACACAACAGCAAGCAGCTATTCAACATCATCAAGGAACTCACCAACCCCAAGTCCTGCTCCACCGACCCTCCCTACTCTCAAGACCTCTGCGACTCCCTCGCCATCTTCTTCCACCGCAAGATCACAGACGTACATTGAAACTTCGCAACATTGTCCTCCACCACCACCACCACTGACATGGTTGACCCCATCGCACCCTGCTGCACCAACGTACTGAGCACCTGGACCCCCACCAATGATGATGAAACCACCAAAACCATGAGCACCATCCACTCTGGCTCTCCCGCAGATCCCTGCCCTCACCACATCTTCAATAAGGCCAGCCAAATCATCGCCCTCCAGCTCTGGACCATCATCAACAGCTTTTTCAAGACCGCCATTTTCCCGAAAAGCTGGAAACACGCCAAAGTCAATGTCTTGCTCAAAAAGCCCAAACCCGACCTGAGGACCTAAAAAACTATCGACCTATCTCCCTACTCCCCTTCCCCGCGAAGGTCATAGAGAAGATAGTCAACAACCAACTTTCCCGCTTCCTGAAGGACAACAGCCTACTCGTCGTCTCTCAGTCTGGATTCCGCAAAAACCACAGCACCGAGTCCGCCCTCATCGCCTGCACCAACATCAGGACCAGGCTTGACAAAGGTGAAACCGTTGCCCTCATCCTCCTCGACCTCTCCGCAGCCTTCGACACCGTATGTCACCAAACCCTGCGCATACACCTCTTCGACACCGGAATTCGCCACAGAGCCCTGGACTGACTCACCTCCTTCCTCTCCGAAAGAACACAAATAGCTTGCCTCCCCCATTCCGGTCTAAGGCCACCAAGACCATCTGCGGGGTCCCCCAGGGATCCTCCCTCAGCCCCACCCTCTTCAATATCTACATGGCTCCGCTTGCCAACATCATCCGATCCCACGGCCTCAACATCATCTCTTACGCCAAGAACAACCTCCACACCGGACTCCTTGCTATCACCGACTGGATGACAGCAAGCCACCTCAAGCTGAATTCAGAAAAGACCGAGATCATCATCTTTGGCCCCAACAAGTCAGCATGGGATGACTCCTGGTGGCTGGCCCCCCATGGGCCGCCCCCAATTCCCACCACCCACGCACACAACCTTGTATTCATTCTAGACTCTTCACTCTCCATGACCCAGCAAGTCAACGCCATCTCGTCCTCATGCTTTAACACCCTTCAAATGCTCCGCAAGACCTTCAGGTGGATTCCCGTTGAAACCAGGAGAATGGTCACCCACGGCCTCGTTAGCAGCAGACTTGACTATGGCAACACCCTCTATGTGGGAACAACGGCCAAGCTCCAGAAAAAACTCCAGCGCATCCAGAACGCCTCAGCATGTCTCATCCTCAACCTCCCTCGCCGCAAACACATCTCTGCCCACTTCAGGGGCCTCCACTGGCTACCTGTCAACAAAAGGATCATCTTCAAAATCCTAATCCACGCTCACAAAGCTCTCCACAACACTGGACCGGTCTACCTCAACGATCGACTCAACTTCCACAACCCGACACGCTAGCTCCACTCCGCCAACCTCACCCTCACAACAGTCCCCCGCATTCACCGTACCACGACCGGTGGCAGATCCTTCTCCCACTTCAACGCTAAAACCTGGAACTCCCTCCCCGGCAACCTACGTAAGACCGAGGACCTCCCAACCTTCAGGAAGCGCCTCAAAACCTGGCTCTTTGACCAGTAGCACCCCCCACCCCTCCCAGTGCCTTGAGACCCTTCCGGGTGAGTAGCGCGCTCAAAAAACTTGATTGATTGATTGAATATCCAACTCCAAATCAATGGCAAAACTACCAGCAGAGACACCCCCACTGACAGACCTCCAGAAACACACCCCATTTCGGCAATGTCATCCCTGAATTCATCTCTCCTCTCGCCATATATTTCAAACACTACATCTTGCTCTGAGACTTCAAATTTCACCTCAATCACCTCAACAACACCAACACTCCAACCTCAATGAAAGCATGAACAAAATCAGCCTCACTTAACTTGTCACCAACCCAACACACTACTCAGGACACACACTCAACCCCATCTTCATGGCGACTGACAGAGTCACATACAGCCATGTCACTGAGCTCATCTGGACAGGCCATGTCATCGTCCACTTCACCATTACAGGATTGCCCAGCACTGCCAAGAAACCTCCCAGCATCGCACACTGCAGCTGGAACAAAGTATCAGAGAACCAGTGGATCACGGCCCTCAACAACTCCCACCTTGACACCGCAACCAACCTTAGACAGGCTATCAAGAATTTCCCCACCTAGATCACGGATTGTGCTGACAGAATCGCCACCATCAAGCCCACCAAAATCAAGAGACCCACCAAACAGGTCAGTTGGTACACCACAGAACTGAGAACTCTGAAACACAACTGCAAGTGACCAGAAAGCAAATAGAGCACCAGCAAGGAGCTCACAGTCCAAACCACCTTCAAGTCATCCCTTAACCCCTTCCCCTCCATGGACGTAATGGTTACGTCCATGGCAGCGCCGCCATGGACGTAACCATTACATCCTGGGACTGGCTGTCGGGGGAAGCGCTTCCCCCGAGGGCCACCCCCCTAGGCCAGGGCTGAAAGGGGAATCCCTTCCCCTTTCACCCCCACCCCCCCATGACGTCAGCGCGCGATCGAGCACTGATTTCATGAAAGGGGGAAAGACGCGCTGGAAGCCATTTACTTCCAGCGTGTCTAAAGGAGAAGGTGAGTTTTTCACCTTTGTGCGGGGGGGAAGCCTCTGAAAGAGGCATCGAGGGAAATGAAAGAGTTTTCCTTTCCCTCGATGTCTCTTTGAGCGATCGGGCAGCAGGAATGCCCACTAGACACCAGGGATTTCTCTATGTGTGTGTGTGTGTGTGTTTATTAGTGTGGGGGAGCAACCCCTTGGCCAAGGGTCGCTCCCCTTTGGGGGCAAATGTATTTTTCGTCATTGGCCCTATTTTTAGGCCGATCTGCCCCCAAGGGGGGCAGAAAGCCACTAGACACCAGGGATTTTATTGTTGTTTTTTTAAAATTTGTGTTGGGGGGCGGCCCCTTGTACAAGGGTCGCCCCCAGGGGCCCATATGTATTTTTGGGCAGTTCTGCCACCCTTGGGGGCAGATAGGCCTATTTTTTTTAGGCCTTTCTGCCCCCAAGGGGGGCAGAATCCCCATAGCGCCAGGGATACTATGGGGGTCATTCTGACCCCCCGTGGGCGGCAGTCGCCGCCCGCCTGGAGGGAGCCGCCATATGGCCGCTCCGCGGTCGAAAGACCGCGGAGGCCATTCTGGCTTTCCCGCTGGGCTGGCGGGCGACCGCCAGAAGGCCGCCCGCCAGCCCAGCGGGAAACCCCTCCCCACGAGGAAGCCGGCTCCGAATGGAGCCGGCGGAGTGGGTATGTGCGACGGGTGCAGTGGCACCCGTCGCGTATTTCAGTGTCTGCAAAGCAGACACTGAAATACAAAGTGGGGCCCTCTTACGGTGGCCCCACGACACCCCTCACCGCCATCCTCCGGCCGCCAGGAACAGGATGGCGGTGAGGGGGTCGGAATCCCCCATGGCGGCGCAGCAAGCTGTGCCGCCATGGGGGATTCCCAGGGCAGCGGAAAACCGGCGGGAGACCGCCGGTTTTCCTCTTCTGACCGCGGCCAAACCGCAGCGGTCAGAATGCCCTGCGGGGCACCGCCAGCCTGTTGGCGGTGCTCCCGCATCCCCGGCCCCGGCGGTCCTTGACCGCCGGGGTCGGAATGACCCCCAATATGTGTGTATGTGTGCTTTGTGTGGGGGGGTGGCCCCTTGGGCAAGGGTTGCTCCCCCTGGGGGGCCAATGTATTTATCTGCATTTCTGCCCCCCATGGGGGCAGATTGGCCTTATTTTTAGGCCGATCTGTCCCCAAGGGGGGCAGAAAGCCACTAGAAACCAGGGATTTTATTGTTGTTTTTTATTTTTTTGTGTTGGGGGGCGGCCTCCTGGGCAAGGGTCGCCCCCAGGGGCCCATATGTATTATTGGGTAGTTCTGCCCCCCCTTGGGGGCAGATAGCCCTATTTTTTTTTAGGCCTTTCTGCCCCCAAGGGGGGCAGAATCCCCATAGCGCCAGGGATACTATATGTGTGTATGTGTGCTTAGTGTGGGGGTGTGGCCCCTTGGGCAAGGGTCGCTCCCCTTGGGGGGCCAATGTATTTATCACCGTTCTCCCCCCCTTGGGGGCAGATTGGCCTTATTTTTAGGCCGATCTGCCCCCAAGGGGGGCAGAAAGCCACTAGGCACCAGGGATTTTATTGTTGTTGTTTTTTTGGTGTTGGGGGGCGGCCCCTTGGGCAAGGGTCGCCCCCAGGGGCCCTTATGTATTATTGGGTAGTACTGCTCCCCTTGGGGGCAGATAGGCCTATTTGTTTAGGCCTTTCTGCCCCCAAGGGGGGGCAGAATCCCTATAGTGCCAGGGATACTATATGTGTGTATGTGTGCTTTGTGTGGGGGTGTGGCCCCTTGGGCAAGGGTCGCTCCCCTTGGGGGGCCAATGTATTTATCGCAGTTTCTGCCCCCCTTCGGGGCAGATTGGCCTTATTTTTAGGCCGATCTGCCCCCAAGCCACTAGACACCAGGGATTTTTTTTTTTTTTTTTGTGTTGGGGGGCGGCCCCTTGGGCAAGGGTCGCCCCCAGGGGCCTGTATGTATTATTGAGTAGTTCTGCCCCCCTTGGGGGCAGATAGGCCTATTTATTTTAGGCCTTTCTGCCCCAAGGGGGGCAGAATCCTCATAGCGCCAGGGATACTATATGTGTGTGTGTGGCCCCTTGGGCAAGGGTCCTCCCCAAAGGGGGCAAGGTAATCTGGGCGATTTCTACCCCCCCCCACCCTTGGGGGTAGATTGGCCTATTTTTTTTTAGGCCCATCTTCCCCCAAGCAGAGAACACTAGACACAAGGGAAAATTAAAAAATGGTTGGTGGCGGAGTGTTTGTCAACTGGCGAAGTATTTGCTTTTATGATAATAACAGTTTTTCTCCTTTTTGTTCTAGTTCAAAGCTTTTGCTGACTTTGCTGTGGCTTGTTGCAGTTTTGGCAGTAGTTGTCCTGCGGTTTGCGCAGTTGCATGTTTTAGGTAAGTAAATAAATTTACTCCAAGTGAGTATTGTTGCCATGCATGAATGACATGTTTGTAGGTGGTGTACTGAATGCAGGATTGTGTGTGAAATTGTCCTAAGATTTATGCACAATGATTATTGTGTTGTCTTATGTCTAATTTGCTTTTTTTTTTTTCTCTTTTTAGTCGGATATCATTGGTGATTGCTGTGGCTGTGCAGAGTAGTTGCTGGTGAGTCAAGCTTTTTCAGGCAAGTGAGCAGTATAGTTTTTGAGTTTATAACTCTTAGTGATAAAGCTATACTTTGTTACTTATCTTACACAGTGCTGGTTGTTGGTGGTGTATTTGTCCAGTTAATTTTTGTAAGAAGGATCATGGTTAGCCGTAGGATGACCGCTCAGCAGGTTGTTAGTGTGCTTTTTGAGTCATCTTCTGACCATGAATATGAGACTGACTCTGAGGCAGAGGAGGAAGTGCAGGATTCTGGAAGTGAATTTTCTGTCAAAGATAAATCATCTGATGATGAAGCCACTCTCAGTGCTGATGAAGGGCCTGTTTTAGAGGAGGACAGTGACCCATTGGAAGACCTGACCCGTGGGTTGCACCAACCATGGAGCAGCCACAGTTGCCTGCGTTTACTGGTTTTCCAGGGTGTCGAGTTAATACGGAAAACTTTTTGCCCATCAACTTTTTTGAGTTGTTTATGGACGATATATTTTTGGAAGAGATTGTTGAGCAGACTAATTTGTATGCAGAACAGTTTTTGAGGGCCAACGCTGCCAGACTTAGGCCACACTCTAGAGCTAGCCGGTGGATTCCCACAAATCTGGAAGAGTTGAAAAAGTTCATGGGTTTAATTTTTTTGATGGGGCTGATAAGGAAGCCATCGCTGTCTTCATATTGGTCTACTAGTCCCTTGATGGCAACTGCTACATTTCCTGCCATCATGAGTCGTAACCGGTATGAGCTTCGTCTTCGGATGTTGCATTTTGTAGATAATGCTTTAGCCTTGCCACAAGATCATCCTGATTCTGACCGTCTTTTTAAGATTAGACCTGCCCTTGATCATTTGGTAGATCGGTTTTCAGAGATCTATGTTCCAGGGAAAGAAATATCTGTAGATGAGTCTTTGGTCCTGTTCAAGGGTCGTTTGGTTTTTAGGCAGTACATTCCTAGCAAGAGGGCATGGTATGGAATTAAATTGTATATGCTGTCTGAAAGTAGTACAGGATATGTTTATAATTTCCGGGTCTACACTGGTAGGGATTCCAATATTGACCCCCCTGGTTGTCCACCCACTTTTGGAGTTAGTGAGAAAATTGTGTGGGAACTTGGTAGACGACTGTTTAACAAAGGTCACCATTTATATGTAGATAACTTCTACACTGGAGTTCAGTTGTTCAAGGAGTTGTTCAGAGTGGACACTGTTGCTTGTGGCACAATCCGCTCCAATTGGAAAGGCTATCCAAGAGAGCTTGTCTGTAAAAAACTTGAGAAGGGACAGTGCAGTGCCTTGCGGAATGATGAGCTGCTAGCTCTGAAATTTGTAGACAAGAGGGATGTATACATGCTAAGCACCATCCATGATGAGAGTACTTCACCTGTGGCTGTTTGGGGTCAGGTTGCCGAAGTGCGCAAACCTGTGTGCATCTTAGACTATAATAAGCACATGGGTGGTGTTGATAGAGTGGATCAGAGGTTAGAACCTTACACTGCTGCTCGTAAGTCTTATGTGTGGTATAAGAAATTAGTGGTTCACTTGTTCCACTTGGCAACTTTTAATGCTTTTGTTGTGTTCAAGGATAGTTCTCCAGAGTCAAGGATGACATTTGTGAAATTTCAGGAGTCTATCATAGCTCGCCTTGTTGTGCTGGAACAGGCAAGAGTTCCTAGAGAAGCAGTGGTGGAGGATGTGGATAGATTGAAAGATCGTCACTTTGCTGAGCACATTCCTCCCACGGCCAAAAAAAACTTTCCTGCTAAGAGATGTAGAGTCTGTGCTCAAAGAGGTATCAGGAACGAGACTAGGATGTACTTCCCTGATTGTCCTTCAAAGCCTGGGCTGTGTGTGGGTGGCTGTTTCAGGAGCTACCACACACAGAAGAATTATTGGGAAATTCCGTGAGCATAAGCTGCTGTTTTATATTTTTATATGTTCAGTTTCACGGTTGGCATTAGTCATGTATTCAGTTAGAGCTTTTGTGCTTGTAGTTTTGTACTTATTTATGATGGTTTCTTTGTTGTTTAAAAAAAAAAAAGGGATGGTATGTGTGGGGTGGTGCTTGGCTGGCGGTGTGCGTGGGGTGGCACTTGGCTGGCGGTGTGCGTGGGGTGGCGCTTGGCTGGCAGTGTGCATGGGGAGGCGCTTGGCTGGTGGTGTGCGTGGGGTGGTGCTTGGCTGGTGGTGTGGGTGGGTGGGGTGGCGCTTAGCTGGCGGTGTGTGTGGGGTGCGCTTGGCTGGCGGTGTGGGTGGGGTGGCGGTTGGCTGGCGGTGTGTGTGGGGCTTGGCTGGTGGTGTGGGTGGGGTGGCGCTTGGCTGGCGGTGCCAGCCAAACGCCAGTCCACACACTCATCAGCTGGTGTGATTGCTGTATCAGGCATGTGGGCGTATGAAAGTGATGGGCCCTTGACTGGCGCTGTATGTCGATTCGAGTCTTGTAATGTGCTGGGCCCATGGCTGGCGGCGTGAATGGTCTTGTGCATGTCATGTATGAAAGGTGTGTGAATGGACTGTAAAGCGGTTGGTGCCTTGTCGTGGCTTTACACCTCATGAGCTGTGAGTCATTGGTTCAGTTTTTTGGCCTTTCAGTTATTACCAGTGCATTTCACTTTTGTGAAATCTCTTGTTAATAAAATTTGATCTACTGAACCATCACTCACCCTCGTGCCAAATCCAACCAGTATGTGTGGTACAAATGACAAAACCTGCTCCGCTGTAATCAGGCGTCGCAGCACACTTGAGACAAGCTAGGTGTCTCAGGTGGGACCCCGATGATGAAGCATGCCACCAACTTGGTTGGTGGGTGAGGGGTCTTTTTCACATAACCTAAGTGCGTTTCTTTTCACAATTTTAGTGTTTGGCACATCACAGACGTATGTGGACACATCAAAATGATATATTACAAAACTACCTGTGTTTGGGGGGGGGGCACCTGTGTTTTTGGTCCTGGGTGCGGCCTTCATCTAGGGAAACCTACCATACCCAGACATTTTTTTAAACTAGACACCCCAAGGAGTGCAGGGAGATGTGGCTTGCATGGATCCCCCAACATTTTCTTACCCAGACGCCTCTGCAAACCGCAAAATGTGCCTAAAAAAATATTTTCCTGACTTTTGTTTGTACGATCACCGCTCCAGCACAAAATTCCTACTCCCAGGCATTCCCCTCAGTCTCCCAAGTAAAATGACACCTCACTTGTGTGGGTCCCCAAAGCAGAGTCAGCCTAAAGATGTATAAAAGAAGAATATGGGGCTCATTCTGAGCCCGGCGGGAGCCGCCAAATGACCGCACCGCGGTCAAAAGACCGCGGCGGCCATTCAGACATTTCCTCTGGCCCGGCGGGCGCTCTCCAAAAGAGCGCCCGCCGGCCCAGAGGAAATGCCCCTGCAACGAGGACGCCGGCTCAGAATTGAGCCGGCGTAGTTGCAGGGGTGCGACGGGTGCAGTTTGCACCCGTCGCGTATTTCAGTGTCTGCATTGCAGACACTGAAATACACAGTGGGGCCCTCTTACGGGGGCCCCTGCAGTGCCCATGCCATTGGCCCCGCGGCACCCCCTACCGCCATCCTGTTCCTGGCGGGTGAACCGCCAGGAACAGGATGGCGGTAGGGGGTGTCAGAATCCCCCATGGCGGCGCAGCAAGCTGCGCCGCCATGGGGGATTCCAAGGGCAGCGGAAAACCGGCGGGAGATGCCCGGTCAGAATGCCCTGCGGGGCACCGCCGGTCTGTCGGCGGTGCTCCCGCCGACCCTGGCCCCGGCGGTCTGAGACCGCTGGGGTCAGAATGAGCCCCTATGACCTTATCAACTCGCTGTGCTATCCCATCTATCTCTACAAGTTTTTGGCCTTATTCTGTTGCAGGCACCTGGCCCACCCACGCTCGGTGGAAGGAAATTTGTGGCTCCTCTCTGATTCCGGAACTTTCTGTCACCAAAATGTGAGGAAAACGTGTTTTTTTAGCCATATTTTGAGGTTTGCAAAGGATTCTGGGTAACAGAACCTGGTCAGAGCCCCACAAGTCACCCCATCTTGGATTCCCCTAGGTCTCTAGTTTTCAGAAATGCACAGGTTTGGTAGGTTTCCCTCGGTACCAGCTGAGCTAGAGGCCAAAATCTACAGGTAGGCACTTTGCAAAAAACACCTCTGTTTTCTTTAAAAAAAATTGGATGTGTCCACATTGCGTTTTGGGGCATTTCCTGTCGCGGGCGCTAGGCCTACCCACACAAGTGAGGTATCATTTTTATCGGGAGACTTGGGGGAACGCTGGGTGGAAGGAAATTTGTGGCTCCTCTCTGATTCCGGAACTTTCTGTCACCAAAATGTGAGGAAAATGTGTTTTTTTAGCGAAATGTTGAGGTTTGCAAAGGATTATGGGTAACAGAACCTGGTCAGAGCCCCACAAGTCACCCCATCTTGGATTCCCCTAGGTCTCTAGTTTTCAAAAATGCACAGGTTTGGTAGGTTTCCCTAGGTGCCGGCTGAGCTAGAGGCCAAAATCTACAAGTAGGCACTTTGCAAAAAACACCTTTGTTTTCTTTCAAAAAATGTGATGTGTCCACGTTGCGTTTTGGGGCATTTCCTGTTGCGGGCGCTAGGCCTACCCACACAAGTGAGGTATCATTTTTATTGGGAGACTTGGGGGAACATAGATTAGCAAAACAAGTGTTATTGCCCCTTGTCTTTCTCTACATTTTTTCCTTCCAAACATAAGAGAGTGTGTAAAAAAGACAACTATTTGAGAAATGCCCTGTAATTCACACCGGAATTCAGATATGTGCAAATAACCACTACTCCTCAACACCTTATCTTACAAAGATACAAAGGTTTTCTTGATAGCTATTTTTCACTCTTTATATTTCAGCAAATGAATTGCTGTATACCCGGTATAGAATGAAAACGCACTGCAGGGTGCAGCTCATTTATTGGCTCTGGGTACCTAAGGTTCTTGATGAACCTACAAGCCCTATATATCCCCACAACCAGAAGAGTCCAGCAGACGTAACAGTATATTGCTTTAAAAAATCTGACATTGCAGGAAAAAAGTTACAGAGTAAAACGTAGAGAAAAATTGCAGATTTTTTAACCTCAATTTCAATATTTCTTTTTTTCAGTTGTTATTTTCTGTAGGAAACCCTTGTAGGATCTACACAATTTACCCCTTGCTGAATTCAGAATTTCGTCAACTTTTCAGAAATGTTGCGGTTTCTGGGATCCAGCATTGGTTTCATGTCCATTTCTGTCACTGACTGGAAGGAGGCTGAGAGCACAAAAAATCATAAAAATGGGGTATGTCCCAGTAAAATGCAAAAATTGTGTTGAAAAATTGGGTTTTCTGATTCAAGTCTGCCTGTTCCTGAATGTTAGGAAGCTGGTGATGTTAGCACCGCAAACCCTTTGTTGATGCCATTTTCAGGGAAAAAACCACAAGCCTTCTTATGCAGCCCCTTTTTCCCATTTTTTTGAAAAAAACAAAATGTTCACTGTATTTTGGCTAATTTCTTGGCCTCCTTCTGGGGAACCCACAAAGTCTGGGTACCTCTAGAATCCCTAGGATGTTGGAAAAAAAGGACACAAATTTGGCGTGGGTAGCTTATGTGAACAAAAAGTTATGAGGGCCTAAGCGCGAACTGCCCCAAATAGCCAAAAAAGGCTTGGCACCTGAGGGGAAAAAGGCCTGGCAGCGAAGGGGTTAACCAATACCAGCAACTATTGAAAGAGATCAATAAGAGTGCCTGGGCTGACCGCATTAAAGCCAGCTCTAACCACAGAAAAAACCTTTTCAACATTATCAGAGTTCTCTAACCCCCCAGCCACCAAAGACAACATCACTCCCTCTCCGGAACTCTGCAACACCCTTGTGGAGTTCTTCCACAGAAAGATCTCCACCATCTATAAAAACATCGAACCCAACCCACTGCCGCTGACACCCTCAGCTTTTTCGCTCCCATGGATGCAAACCCTGATGCTATTTGTGACTACCTGCTCATCCCCTGCAACCAGTTCACTAAACAAAACACCACAGTCATCATGAACTCCGTCTTCTCAGGAGCACTCATGGACCCCTGTGACCACAATATTTTCATCCTTGAGAGCAAGATAATCCACAGTGAGCTCACCCCTGTCTTCAAATCATCCATATCCACAGCCACCTTTCCAAAAGTATGTAAATACATAGAAGTCAATTCCCTTTGAAGAAACCATCTGACGACCCCAGCAAATTCAAGCACTACCTTCCCATCTGACTTCTCCCTTTTCCTGACAAAATCCTCAAAAAGACCATTCCCTGCCAATTGACTGAACACATGGAGATCAACAATCTTCTGGACCCTCCCAATTCGGAATCCGCACCACCCACATCATCGAAACTTCCCTGATTTTTGCCAATGAGAACATTAGAACCGTCCTCCACCAGGGAGAAATGGCGGCCCTGATCCTCCTCAACCTCTCAGCAGCATTCAACACTATGGGGGTCATTCAGACCCCGGCGGGCGGCGGGAGCCGCACGCCTGGAGGGAACCGCCATATGGCCGCTCCGCGGTCGAAAGACCGCGGAGGCCATTCTGGCTTTCCCGCTGGGCAGCAGAAAACCGGCGGGAGACCGCCGGTTTTCCTGGTCTGACCGCGGCCAAACCGCCGGGGTCAGAATGCCCTGCGGGGCACCGCCAGCCTGTTGGCGGTGCTCCCGCATCCCTGGCCCCGGCGGTCCATGACCGCCGGGGTCGGAATGACCCCCTATGTCTCACCACCACCTTATCAAGAGGCTTCATCACTTAGGAATCCAAGGAGAGGCCCTCAAATAGTTTGTATACTACCCAACTCTAAGAACACAGAGTGGTTGTCTACCACCTTTCACCTCAGAACGCAAGAACATAATTTGTAGTGTCCCTCAAGGCTTGTCCAATGCCTACATGACTCCCGTAGCCAACATCAGGAGAACCCATGGAATGAACAACATATCCTACACAGATGACACCCAGCTCATCCTCTCACTATCAGAAGATCCCTACTCCATGAAGGCCAACTTCCCCAGGTGCATGGGGGCATTGGCAGGTGGATATAACAACTGCCTAAAACTCAACACAGACAAAATAGAAGTGCTTATCTTCAGGAATGACATCTCCCTGTGGAACTATTCCTGGGGCCTACTGAACTAGGACCAGCACCCACTTCGGCAGACCATGCTCACAACCTTGGCATAATCCTGGAGCAAGCTCACCATGAGAAATAAATTACCACAGTCTTCTACCTGCTTCCTCACCCTTTGCATACTCCGTAAGATCTTCAAATGGATCCACGTCCACACCAGACAAACTGTTACCCAAGCCTTAGTCACCAGATGGCTGGACTACGGCCGCTCACTCTATGTAGGAATCAACACTCACCTCCTGAAAAAACTACAGACCATACAAAATTCAGCAGCCAGACTCATTGTCGACCTCCTCAAATGGACCCAAACTACCCTCGACTTCAAGAACCTCCACTGACTCAACCTATTCAGAAGATATGCCCATTTAAGATGCTGATACACACCTACAAGGCCCTTGACAATCAAGGATGAGCATACATCAACCACCACCTGAATTGTCACCAACCCTCCATACACCTGTGCTCTCCCTCACACACACCCCTGTATCTGCCAAAGCAACAGTAAAGGATGCTTCTTCTCCTTCCTAGTGGTGAAATTCTGGAAGGACCTCCCATTTCACGTGCAGATGCCATCCTCTATTCTGGAGCTCAGGAAAGGACGTAAGATCTGGCTATTCTACTGAGCCCATTAGCAGCTAAGTTCTCATTGCATGGATACCCTCATGGGGATTAGCCATGTTCTCTAAATCCTGTTTTATGGATTGATTGATTGAGACAATCATACCATGCACAATACTCAAGCGAGTATCAACACCACCTTTATTGACTATTTAACAGACATTCCTCTCTCTCAATCAAATCTGCTCCAGCAGGCCAAACTTGATGAACCAATTCAAATTGAGGAATTATGCATGACTATCTCTCAAATAGCCATAAACCAAACCCCAGACACTAACGGCCATTCCATATACTACTACACTACTTATGACACTACTTACTCCAAGATTGATTGAAGTCTACAATGAAGCAAGAGAGGTGGTGAACTTTCAAAGATGGTGCGTGAAACATTGATAGTGGTACTGCCCAAGCAAGGGCATGGCCCACTGGATGTGGGATCATATAGACCACTATCACTCCTACATCTAGATTATAAGATACTAGGGAAAGTGCTCACCAACAGATTGTTACCCATAGTTAACGCTCTGGTCCATACTGACCAGAATGGTTTAATTCCAGGACAGAATATCTTCCTGATTATGCACAGATTGTTGGGACTGATGAGCGCCCACTCTGTGAATAATGATAATTACTTAGTGATGTCACTTGACATAGAAAAAGCTTTTGATACCCTAGGATTGAGTTATCTAGTAGCTGGAGAACACTGGAATAGGTCCATGATACATTAGTTGCATCTATACGCTGTATAGTCAACTGTAAAACCAACCTCTTGCCAGGGTTAAGAGTGGACAGACAAATTCAGCATGCTTTGATATACACAGGGGCACAAGACAGGGATGCCAGATTTTACAACTGGTATTCTCTCCTGCTATGGAGCCACTAGAGTGTAAGTTACGCCAGCAAGCCCAACATTTAGAAGTGCTGGCTCATGGTGGCTGACACATAGTATTCTTATAAACTGAAAATGCATTAATTTATGCGGAGATGCTAGTAATATGCTCTCAGTGCTGATTGAGACCCCAGAGAAATTTGGGGATATATCGGTTCTCAAGGTCATTTGGACCAAGTTCTGTCTATTCCCACTAACAAAGAGGACAGAGCATGATAAAGACTAGGCTTTGTTTTTCAACAGAAGATGCCTTCATTGTTCAATGGTAGATGCCTATTTAAACGTCATGAGTGGTGGATGCACAGTTAGCCCTTGCAAGGTGGGACATGCATATTGCGCCCCCTGCTAGATTTTATCTTTGTGTTGTTTTTTATTGTTTTGTGCCGCATATTAATAAACAAGAGAATGTGATCCCATTCAAATTAATCACCTCCTGGGTGTGCCACAACTGGTGAGGGAGATTGAGTTGCTGCCCTACTTCCTGGTTGCCAACCTCAATGCCAGTTTTTGGGCAGGCAGCAGACTAGGCTTTGTTTTTTAATAGTAGATGCCTATTTAAATGTCATGAGTCTGCAGACAAGCAGTTAGCTCCTGCAAGGTGAGACACACATTTCACGCTTCCTACTGCATTTGATCATGGTGTTGGTTTTTAATTGTTTATACCTTTTGCGCCCTATTTTTATAAACAAGAGAGTCTGATCCCATTCAACCTAATCAACGTCCTGGCCTGCCAGTGCTTGCTGAGGGCTAATTGTAATAGAGGGAGATTAAGCTGCTGCCCCATTTTCTGGGTGCCATTCCTGATGCCATTTTTGGGCAGGCATTCTTAGACTTGGCATCCTTGGTTGGTCTCCCCTAACATTTTACCTCTGTTTTCCAGGTTGTTGATGTGTGCCGGACTCTGTTTTTGCTGCCTTGGATACTCTGTTCACTTTACCACTGCTATACAGTGCTAAAATGCAAGTGCTCCTATGTAAAATGTATGTGTAATTGGCTTTCCATGATTGGCATATTTGATTTACTAGCCCAGGGCCTTTATATCAAATGTTACTAGTGGGCCTGCAGCACTGGTTTTGCCACCCACATTAGTAGCCCTGTAAACATGGCTCAGACCTGCCACTGCATTGTCTGTGTGTGCAGTTTTAAACTGCCAATTCGACTTGGCAACTGTTCCCACTTGCCAGGCCTAAACCTTTCCTTTTCTTACATGTAAGGCACCCCTAAGGTAGGCCCTAGATAGCCGCAGGGGCAGGGTGCAGTGTATTTTTAAGGTAGGACATATACTAATGAGTTTCATATGTCCTAAAAGTAACATACTGCCAAATTCAGTTTTCACTGTGCAAGGCCTATCTCTCTCATGGGTTAATATGGGGGCGGCCTTTAAATATTAGTAAAGTGCAGATTCCCTCTTGGAGCAGATAGGAATCTGAAGTTTAGGGTCTCTGAACTCACAATTTAAAAATACATCTTTTAGTAAAGTTAGTTTTTAGATTGTGGGGGTCATTACAACATTGGCGGTATAAGGCACTTACCGCCGTGCAGAAGACCGCCAATACACCGCCGCGGCCGCGGTAGACCGCAACAGCAATTATGACACACATCACGGAATCCGCCAAAATTCAGACACCCACACAACGCCGCCACACCAAAGGTCAGCGATAAACATGCGGAAACAAATCCTCCACCTCCATGCCAACAGAAACACGCCCATGCTATTACAACCCAAGAATCCACGTGGCGGTCATTCAACCGCGGTATTCCATTGGCGGTACACACGCCGCGCTCAAAATACACACACAGCTCCAAAACACCGCCACATTGGACAATTACAAATACACACACCTGATACACATACACACACCACTCCCACACACCCAACACAATATAAAACACACACCAACATCACCCACAAACCCCTACAACCAGAAATTCTGAGAGAAGGCGAGAGAGAGAGCACAGCTATTGACAACCCCATCACACAGAGGCACACAACACCATCACCCACACAACATCCACGCACAAAACACCACATACCACTACACTCACCACATTCATCACCACATACACCACCACACACTCACACACACCACCCCATGTCACACCAAAGACACGCCCGCTTCTCTGAGGAGGAGCTCAGGATCATGGTGGAGGAAATCGTCCGGGTAGAGCCACAGCTATTTGGCTCACAGGTACAGCACACATCAATAGCCAGGAAGATGGAGTTATGGCGCAGAATAGTGGACAGGGTCAACGCCGTGGGACAGCACCCAAGAAATAGGGAGGATATCAGGAAGAGGTGGAACGACCTATGGGGGAAGGTGCGTTCCACGGTCTCCAGGCACAACATCGCGGTGCAGCGGACTGGCGGCGGACCCCCACCTCCTCCCCCACAACTAACAACATGGGAGGAGCAAGTCTTGACCATCTTGCATCCTGAGGGCCTCAGAGGAGTCGGTGGAGGATGGGACACTGGTAAGTCAAATCTTAACTATCACATCCCCCACCCTACCTGCATGCTATCACAACACCCCCACCCTCACACCCTCCCCTATCACCCCAAATCCTCACTAATCTACCCATAACACAAACCACCCATCCCAACACCAAGCCCTGCATGACACAACTAAGCATGGTCACCCCTCACTAAAGCATGCTCACTGCACATACCCAGAACACCCCCCCAACCATCATCACACAAGCCCCCACACAGAAATGCCTGCACTGGGGTTAACGCACACCCATCCATTGCGCACCATTTAACACACACATTAAATAATCATGCAGGAACCCAAAGGTCCGTCACCACACCAGAGGGTCCAGACAACACCACTCCTCCCCCAGAAGAGGCCCACAGTGACGACAGCAGCTCTGCCCCACTGGATCTTGATGACCAGCCCGGACCATCGTGGGCCTCAGTACAGTCGGTTCCCCTTGCCCAGCCACAGCCCAACACCGAGCTTCCACCCTCTGGTAACACCAGCACCCACCCTGCGGGCCCAAACCTCCCTACCCAGGACAGGTCTATCAGCGGTGTGTCCACCACTACAGGGCACCCAGGCTAACCCACCACCCCAACAACAACAGGGACCTGGGGGCAGTGGTAGTGGGCACACGGTCCAGGGGACGGAGGCACAGGAACACCGGGGAACTGGGAGGGCTGCTGTGCGACAGAGGGAGGACAGGCCAAGGGAACAAACTCTCCACGAGGCACTCTCCTCCATTATGGGAGCCTACCACCACTCCCAGGAGACGATGGCGACGATCCTGGACAAGTTGCAGGAGACCCTGCGTCTGCAGGAGGAGCAGTATTTGGGGTTCAGGGAGGAGCTCATGACCATCGGCTCTGCCCTTGGCACCATCGTAGGGGTGCTGACGGACATTCAAAAGACCTTGAGGGACACCGTGGCACTCCAAGGGGCCCCTGACACTAGCCACGACGATGAACTGCCCACCACCTCCGCCGACGCTAGTGGACAGGAGGCACCGCCACAGGACCACCACACAAGCACCCCAACCCCTGCAGACGGACAACCACCACGCAAGCGGTCCCTGAGATCCAGGAACAGGACAGAGCAAGATGGCAAGACCCCCGCCAGGAAATAAGACCACCCTGATTGTCCCCCACTGTCCCAATTTGTTACCCTGTCCATATTCAAACTGCCCCAGCTCCACTTCCAAAGCCCAGATGGCCAGTGCACCTGTGAGACTAATAGACTGGACTCTGCCATGGACATTCCTCCACCATCACCCATCACCATTTTACAACCCCCCATCATTTTATGAGCACTTAAATAAACACCCTTGAAACACCAAAAAATCTGGAGTCAGTCTATGATTTGGTACTTTGTATTATCAATCACAGTGCCATAATGGGTTACCCATTGTAAGGCTAACATACCTATGTCACACATCACAAGCCCTTGAAGGATGCAAGCAGTTGACACGTAGGTTACCACACTTGTGAAACTGAAATGGAAGGGTACAACTCAATTAACAAATAGTGAGTGAAATGTAGGTACAGGATAGAGGTAGACGTGTGAAAGTTAATGTAATGTCAAACCAGAAAATGTTCTCACCTGTGTGTCACTGGAAATATTGCTGTATGACTGACTCCCTGTTGTCGTTTTCTTCTTCCTCAGCTTCATCCTCATCACTGTCCACAGGCTCCTCAGCTGCTACAACACCGTCATCTGGATCATCCTCCTGCAGAAAAGGCACCTGGCGTCGCAATGCCAAATTATGGAGCATGGAGCAGGCTACGATGATGTTGCACACCTTCTTCGGTGAGTAGAATAGGGATCCACCTGTCATATGAAGGCACCTGAACCTGGCCTTAAGGAGGCCGAAGGTGCGTTTGATAACCCTCCTAGTCCGCCCATGGGCATCATTGTACCGTTCCTCTGCCCTGGTCCTGGGATTCCTCACTGGGGTCAATAGCCAGGAAAGGTTGGGGTAACCAGAGTCCCCCAATAGCCATACACGGTGCCTCTGGAGTTGACCCATCATATCAGGGATGCTGCTATTCCGCAGGATGTAGGCGTCATGTACAGAGCCAGAGAACATAGCATTTACCTGTGAGATGTACTGGTCTGCCAAACAGACGATCTGGACGTTCATGGAATGATAACTCTTCCTGTTCCTGTACACCTGTTCACTCCTGCGGGGGGGACCAGAGCTACATGGGTCCCATCAATGGCACCTATGACGTTGGGGATATGTCCAAGGGCATAGAAGTCACCTTTCACTGTAGGTAAATCCTCTACCTGAGGGAATATGATGTATCTCCTTACGAGTTTCAGCAGGGCAGACAACACTCTGGACAAGACGATTACATAGGCTGGGACATCCCTGATGCCATGGCCACTGTTGTCTGAAATGACCCACTTGCAAGGAAATGGAGCACTGACAGCACCTGCACGTCAGGGGGGATTCCAGTCGGATGGCGGATCGGTGACATCAGGTCTGGCTCCAACTGGGTACATAGTTCCTGGATAGTGGCACGGTCAAACCTGTAGGTGACGATGACATGTCTTTCTTCCATTGTCAACAGGTCCACCAGCGGTTGGTACACCGGAGGATTCCGCCATCTTCTCATATGTCCCAGCTGACGGTGCCTACGAAGGACAACAGCGAAGAACGAGTCACTATTCCTCCAGGTATGTACCCACAGTTACACACAAGACTACACCAGACACAAAACCCTTCCTGTATGTGTGTTGAGTGTAGGCCTAGCTATGTGTGACGCAGTAGTAAATGAAGCCATGTGGGCCCCTGAAATGGCGGCTGCCTGACCTCTAAACTGGGACAATGGGATAGTGGGGTAACTGCGCTGGCGTTGCACACCGCCGGGGTAGGCGGTCGTAGACCGCGGCGCAATGCTGCATTGGTTAACATTGGACCCTATGGGTCCCAGGAGCCAATGAACAGGTGCGCCGGCGGTGATGATGCGCACCGCTGCGGACGTCACCCCCATTTTCTATCTGTTCAATCACTAGATACCTGACCTTCGACAGGAGAGGACCTACACTGCTAGTGCTGCTGTGACCTCGGTCTGGAAGCGACGATGGCTGCAGCGTCTGGGGAAAGGGCCTCTGCCTTCACTGCACAGGAGTTGGAGAAACTTGTGGATGGGGTCCTCCCCCAGTACACGCTACTCTATGGTCCTCCAGACCAACAGGTTAGTACACAGGGAGCACGTTGTATGGGCTAGGCCTGGGTGGAGAGGGCTGGGTGGAAGAGGGAAGGGGGCAGAGTACATAGAACATTAATGCATGTGAATGAATGGGCCACATGGCCAGAGTAGGGAGGGGGCCACTCACATTGACGGTGCAGGTGGTAATGACTGTTCCTCTTCCCTTGTGCATATCATGTAGGTCAGCGCCCACCAGAAGAGGGACATTTGGTGTGCCATCGCCAAGGAGGTCCGGACCCTGGGTGCCCACCAGAGACGGGGCACCCACTGCCGGAAGAGATGGGAGGACATTCGCCGCTGCAGCAAGAAGACAGGCAGAGGCTCAGCTGGGGATGGCCTCCCAATGTGGGAGGGTTGCCCATCGCACCATGACCCCCCTGATGTTCCGGATCCTGGCGGTGGCCTACCCGGAGTTGGATGGGCGCTTGAGGACATCACAGAAGACACAAGGGGGTGAGTACAATCTCATTCTGCGGACTTTGCGTGCAGTGGAGGTGTCTGGGTGGGGGAGGTAGGCTGTGGGTGTCCCTAGGCCAGGGCGAATTCTGTAGGCAAGGCCCCTCCGTAATGTAGGCCATGTGGCACTCAACCCCACCTCAGCAGGGTGCCAAGTTGAGGTATAGTTGCCCCTGTTGCATCCATGTGCGCAGATGTCCACCATTGCCATGTAGGCCATATCCCAGAAATTGCATGTGCAGAGGGCAGGAGCACGGCGTTATGCAGGGGGCTGCTGCGTCTGTCTTGTCCGCCAACGGTAGCGGAATTCCCTGCACTAAAACTCTCTTTCTTCTGTCTCCCCCCCTTTTCCTGCTCTCCCTGTCCTCTTGTACATCAGCATCATCAGGCGGAGGTAAAGTGGCCCCGGAGCATGAGGGAGCTGCATCCCACATGGCCAGGGAGGGCCACACCACAGACTCTGAATGCACCAGTGGGACGGAGGGCGAGGGGAGCTTCACGTCGGCCACCGGATCACCAACCAGCGCCCCACTTCTACAGGTACAGACGCCACCTCCCCTACCAGCACCGCCCTCCCAGCAGCCCCTCAGCATTCGCCCCGTGCCCGCTCACCCAGGAGGGTGGGCATCACCTTCACCCCATGCACCTCAGGCCCTGCCCCAGTCACCCCAGCTGCCCTCAGTGAGGAGGCCATTGACCTCCTCAGGTCACTCACTGTTGGCCAGTCTACCATTGTGAATGCCATCCAGGGTGTAGAACGAGAGTTGCAACATGGTAATGCATTCCTGGAGGGCATTCATTCTGGTCAGGCTGTCCTTCAGCGAACCCTGCAATCTCTGGCCTCAGCACTGATGGTAGCCATTGTCCCTGTGTCCAGCCTCCCCCTCCAACATCCTCCACCCAGACCTAATCCCCTGTACCCCAGCCCATCCCAAGCACACCTACAGACCAGCATGCACACAAGTCAACACACACAAGTAGCTCAAGCAAACATAGGCACCACACGCACCACAGGCACTCACGCAAGCCTCACCCACATACAGACACAGCAACATCCACTGTCTCCACTGTGTCCCCCTCCTCCTCGTCTCCCTCCTCCCTCCCAGTCTCGTCTACACACACACCTGCATGCACCACATCTACAGGCACTAGGACTCGCACCAGGACACCCAGCACCACAAGCCGCTCACCTGCACTCACCACCTCCACTGCCATTTTACACGTCCCCTGTGTCCTCTCCCAATTCATCAGTCCCGTCGTAGCGCCTCAGCCAAAAAGCCTCCAATACCAGTGGTGTGTGTTCAAGGTTTGTCGAGTGTACCGGCCACCAGGGCAGGCAGTAGGTACCGGAGCCAAGGCACTGGCAGCCCACCCCCTGTAAAGGCTCTAAAATTGGAGAGTGGCCGACGGGACCGTGTTAAGACTCCTGGTGGGACAACAAGTGACATGGGTTTGAGGGGGATTGGTGAGTCAGCTGTAACTCCATCAAAGGTGGGGAAGGTCCAGAGGAAGTCTGCCCAGCCAGTTGTGAGTGTCACGGTGGAGAAGTGCGCCATCATTTCCGGCGGTCCAGACACAACCGCCAGCACCGTCGTCACTGGTCCAGAGACCACCGCCACCGCCGGAGTCACAGCCCAGGAGGGCCCAAGTATCGTCACTGGTCCAGAAACCACCACCGGAGTCACAGCCCAGGAGGGCCCAAGTATCGTCACTGGTCCAGAAACCACCACCGGAGTCACAGCCCAGGAGGGCCCAAGTATCGTCAGTGGTCAGGAGACCACCGCCGGAGTCACAGCCAGGAGGGGCCCGGATGCCACAGCCCCGCTGGGCAATGATGGAACGTCATGCCACCCACCAATGCCCATTGTAGAGAACGTCATGCCACACACCAATGTCTGTATCAGAACCGCCATGTCAAAGCACCGCTGAACAGTCCAGAACCACCATGGCAAAGCACCGCTGAACAGGGCAAAGACCGCCATGGCAAAGCACTGCTGAACAGTCCAGAACGGCCATGTCAAAGCACCGCTGAACACTCCTGAACCACCATGGCAAAGCACCGCTGAACAGGGCAAAGACTGCCATGTCAAAGCACCGCTGAACAGTCCAGAACCGCCATGTCAAAGCACCGCTGAAAAGGGCAAAAACCGCCATGGCAAAGCACCGCTGAACAGTCCAGAACCGCCATGTCAAAGCACCACTGAACAGGGCAAAGACCGCCATGGCAAAGCACCGCTGAACAGTCCTGAACCGCCATGGCAAAGCACCGCTGAACAGGGCAAAGACCGCCATGGCAAAGCACCGCTGAACAGTCCAGAACCGCCATGTCAAAGCACCGCTGAACAGGGCAAAGACCGCCATGGCAAAGCACCGGCTGAACAGTCCAGAACCGCCATGTCAAAGCACCGCTGAACAGGGCAAAGCACCGCTGAACAGGGCATGCACCGTGTAGGAATGAAGAGGCCGCCACATCAGGCATCCTTCTCCCATGTGCAGCTGGGACAGTGACAGGACATGAACTTTCACGGGGAGACTCATCCAGTCTGGGCACCAGTCCCACCCAGTACCAGTAGAGAACTGCCTCTACTTGAGAGACTGTGGCTTTGCACTCCCCAGGATGGCACAGTGGGCAAGCCACCCACTGTAGAGTCTTGAGAGACTGTGGCTTTGCTCTCCCCAGGATGGCACAGTGGGCAACCCGCCCACTGTAGAGACTTGAGAGACTGTGGCTTTGCACTCCCCAGGATGGCACAGTGGGCAACCCATCCACTGTAGAGACTTGAGAGACTGTGGCTTTGCACCCCCAGGATACATCAATGGGCATGGAGCCCCGTCGTGTATCTGGCTTCGCATTCATGTGGCTGAGGTGCCCCCCCTTCCCTTCCCCCTGAGGTGCCTGTACTGTTTCTATCTGATGCCCCGGCAGTGTTCTCGCCAATTTTGGTCAGGTATAGTTTGTGGGCCTCGCCCATGCATTTTTGGACTGTTGGTGCACGGACATTGTTGTGTACATATCTGCACTACTTCTAAGGATTGTATGTGTAAATAAGAGTGATTTTGAGATATATATATCTGTATATTTTTGTATGACATGTATATTGCCACATTACAATGTTTGCCCGAAATTCGCTTTGTGTTTTCATTCTTCCGGGGGGATTGTGGGTTGTTACTGTGATTTTTGTGACTGCATTGGTGTGTATGTTGTAATATGCGAGGGTGGGGGAGGGGGTGTTTGTTGGGTGTCCCCCTAACTTTTGCCTCCCCGTGTCGTAGGTGCAGTACTCACCGGTGACTTCGGCGCCTACGTAGCTGTTGGTCGTAGAGGAGCAGAAAGACAAGGGCAGGTAGGATTTGTAATTCGGGCTCCATGGTGTCCTCCTTCCTCGTGGAATGTGTTCAGGTGAGCGTTTTCCCATAGCAAAAGCTGTTTCCGCTGTGTTTTTATCCACGGTGAATCCGCCCCGGAAAAGGTGGCGGATTGGCGGGTTGCAATTGTGTGGGCGGTACATTGTCTCCCGCCTGTCTGTTGGCGGTAACCGCCGCGCTGCTTGTCTGTACCGCCGTGGCGGGCGGTGTGTTAAAGTGGCTGTCTTTGTTGGCGGTTACCGCCAGGGTCATATTTCCCTTTTTGTGTCCGCCGGCCTGTTTGCGGTATTTACGCAGCTTTAACACCGTCCGCCAGGGTTGTAATGACCACCTGTGTGTTTGAAAATGCCACTTTTAGAAAGTAGGCATTTTCTTGCTTAAACTGTTCTGTCACTCTGCCTGTTTCTGGATCCCCTGTCTGGGTCAGTTTGACAGTTGGGCTGTTTGCACCTCTCCTCTTGACAGTGACACAAAGGGAGCTGGGGTGTAGCCTCCATATCCAGATGACCCATCTGTGCTGGGAGGAAGGAGTGGTCACTTACACTTGAATGGGCTGTGCCTGCCCTCACACAATGCAGTCTCCAACCCCCTGGTGTGTGTCTGGGGCTTGGACTGGGCAAGGCAGGATCCTGTAAACAACAGAGACTTCTATTTGAAGTTTGCCTACTTCAAAGGCAGAAAAGGGTATAAGTAGTGAACCCAAAACATCTGAAAATTAGATCACTTCTGGAATCAAGAGGAACCTCTGCCAAGGAGAAGAGCTTAAGGGCTGAGGAGAAGTGCTGCCTCTGCCTGTGACTGTGCTTTGTTGGGATATCTTGCAGTTGCTGCTTTTGCCTGTGAAAGGGGACAAAGACTGGACTTAGTTGTGCTTGAGAAGAATCTCCAAAGATTGAACTGAGATTGCCTCCTGTTGTTGAAGTCTAAGGGCCATCAACTTTTTTCTGCCAGCACCTGGACGCTCTGCTGAAACTCCTGCCCTGCCAAGTGGTGCCCTATCCAGTCCCTGGGCCCTTGAAAGGTGAAGTTTGCAGACAACAACTGAAAATCCATGCACATAACGTCATGCAGGGAAATTTACGACACACATTCCGCAATGCAGCTGATAAACGATGCACGGCCAGCTTTGTGGCTGTAATCGACACTCCACGTGCATCGCGGCTGGGAGATCAATGCATCGCGGCTGGAGAAATGAAATGCAAAACCCTCTTACCATGGCTGATAATGACGCAAATCCCACGCAGTGCGGTTTTCTGATACTGTGCAATTGGATTTTCCACGCATCGTCCCTGGGTGTCACAGTCAACACAACCCTGCACGGATCCGAGGTGCCCCGTCTGAAATTCAATGCATCCCTCTCTTGCGAGGGAGATAAACTACGCATCAGCAACCTGACCAGAGAAGGAAACTATGCACGGCCTCACTTGCGAGTAAGGAATCGATGCATCGCTGACTTTTCTGATGCATGCTCATGCGTGTGGCTTTATTTTTTACGTTAACCTGGTACTTTGTGTAACAACAGCATTCTCACTGTTTTCTAAGGATTGAGACTCTTTTTCTTTTGAAAGGTCATATCTTGACTTGTGTATGTTGAATTTTTGTCCTTTTGGTCTTGTTTGATTTAAACAAACATAACTTATTTTTTAAAACTGGTGTGGTGTCTATTTTATAGTGTTTTCACTGTATTACTGTCTGTGTTAGTAGAAATACTTTGCACATTGCTTCTGAAGTTGAGCCTGCCTGCTCTTGCCAAGCTACCAATGGGGTGAGTGGGGGTTAACTGACAGTGATTCTCCTTTACTCTGACTGGAGTGAGAGTACTTCCTTGGACAGGGGTAACCTCACTACGAACCAAAGACCCCATTTCTAACATCATGGACTAGGCTTTATTTTTCAATGGTAGACACCTATTTAAATGTCATGACTGTATGGACGCGCGCAGCAAGCATGTCACTAGTGCGCCAAAGGCAAGCCCCTCTGTGCCTTTCGATGGCTGGAATGCACCATGCGCCAGAACCCCTAGATGTTTTCCTACAGGAAAAGGCACCACAACTGATTTGTATTCTAGTGTATAGACCTCTAGGACCTAAGGTGGTCTTAAAAGCAGAATACGCCCACATTATTGAACCCTATTCAAGAAAAGACAATTTTACCTTCCTGGGGGTTTTAAATTTCCATTTGGAGGATGAGTTGTGCAAAGACTCAAGAACCTTTAGGGACACAATGGGATGTGCTGGGCTATCATAATTGGTTAACATTCCCAAACATAATGCAGGACATGCATTGAATGGAATATACTCTAACGATCCTCATCTAAAATTTAATGAGACACAACCACTTAGCTGTCACACCACTAAGCAGCAGGCTTCTCTCTTTCTTGGGCGACCACAGAGGAGGAACGAAATTGCAAGAAAAGCAGATTATATAAAAGGAACTGGAAGGACTATCTGGAGAAGTCTCCTCTGATACCCTTAGAAGCAGCCACAACTGATTGTGAGGATGTGGAGCTGGCCATAGTGGAGTTCTCATCCTCGATTGGCTCTGCTGTAGATATGGTTGCCCCCCCTAAGAAAAGTAAGAAGCATAGAAAAGAGCCATCAGCCCCATGGTTCACCAAGCGGCTTAGACAATTTAGACAGTCCTGCCAGTGACAAGAATGTGCCTTGCGGAAAGACTATGAGACGCCCAAAAGTACAGCAGTTCTTATCAAGGATTACAAGGCCGCACTCAAAGAAGAAACATCAAATTTAGAGGACTCCCAAGAATTTTGTAGCACTTTTGCTCCTACTTAGACATCAATTATGAATAATGTGGAAAGAAGCTGCTGCTAGGACATTAAACTGAAAAGTCTAATTTAGATCCTAATGATCTAAAAAACTATTGTCTCATCCACTTGCTCCATATACCTTATATAGTCTTAGATAAACATCTAATTACAGAGCATATGTCCATTGTGGGGGTACAGGGACAGCTGAAAGTGCCTCAGTTTGGATTTAGGAGCAATCATGGCACTGAATCCACATTATCACCAGGCAACAGTATCAGATCATTGATAGGTGCCGGGCATGCTACAGTACTGATCCTACTGGATCTGTCCACAGCATTTGATACCATCTCCCTGATTCTCCTGTCAGATTGATTACAGGAACTGGGAACAAAAGGCTCAGCTCTAAAATGACTTAAATCCTTCCTTATAGAAACCTTGCTAATATTGACCGTCAGCCAACTCAGATCTCACTACTTCACCTTGCCATGTGGGGTCTCTCAGGGACCTTCCCTGAATCTGACGTCATTTAATCTATATGTTTCCCCAATGCCTAAATTGATTCCGACATTTGCGCTACAGGCTCTGTCTTACGCTGATGACACCCAAATATTTGTGCCCATTTCAAAAAATGACAAGCCCATATCTGCCAATGTTGACACCCGTATGAAGGCAGTGGCTAAGTGAATGAATCTGAACAGTCTAAAACTTAATGGAGATAAGACAGAGGTCTTACTTTTTGGTAATTAACCAGATATATAGAACAATAGCTGGTGGCCAGAGATGCTGGGAGCACTGCCCACCCACACTGAATGGGAGCAATTATGGAGAAAAACATGTTGTTTGACAGACAGGTGTCTCACAAAGTTTCGACTTGTTTCAATATTATTAGAATTCTCAGAAAAATGTTGCCTTTTATCCCAGTACCTGCAAACAAGTGGTTCTGGCACTGATATCTTCCCGACTGGACTACTCCAATGCACTTTATCACGATATTAAAAAGTCGGCCTTAATTAACCTGCAAATGGTGCAAAATGCAGCAGCGAGACTGATCCCAGAGATTCCCAAATAACATTCTTTCTCGATAGGACTGAACAAACTACGCTGGTTACTAGTGAAAATGTACATTATGATTAAGGTCGTGGGCATTGCTCACAAGGCCTTGCATAGAGTAAAAGAAGTCCATGCTTCAGTGGTATGTACGATTTAGGCAGCCCCGCTTGGTAAATCAAAACTTAGCAGTAGTTCCTAAATTCTGAAAAGCAAGATGGGGAAACAGAGCCTTCTCGGTAGCTGCGGCCCACCTATGGATTTTTCTTCTCTGACATGTCACCTATTGGAAGAATCATTTATCCTGTAGGAAGCCTTTAAAAATCTGGATCTTTACATTATAACTTGCTCAAGCTGTGCCTGCTATCTCAAAACCTATTAATCTTCCTTCTTTCATCTCAGCTAAACCGTCTCTTAACTTCCTTGGCGCACTTGGGTATTTGTGCAATCCTATAAATCTATCATATCATATCAGAGAGATCTCAACTCAGTTTAGACGGTAACGGTGATTTCACACGTTCAAGTGCTTGGTAATTCATATATACCACAAGAACAGTGACCTATTGGAGGGCAACCTGAACATGACTCTAAGTTATATACTTAGATCCCTTACATTTTGGAGGTAGCTGTCATTGTCCCCGGTGGGATGGATGGTGATCGCTAAGATGCTGATTCTGCCCGGGTTACTGCACTTTTTTGCAGCCCTTACAATAAAAGTTCTGACACTTTTCTTTACAGAACTGCACAGCCTATTCTTGGAGCTGGTGTGGGGCAGAGGTAGGAAATATGTGACACTCCATAAAACACAGGCCCATATTTATACTTTTTGACGCTAAACTGCTCTAACGCAGTTTAGCGTCAAAAAATTTTGCGCCGTCTAACGCCATTCTGAAGCGCCATGCGGGCGCCGTATTTATGGAATGGCGTTAGCCGGCGCAAGCAGACCGGCGCTGCCTGGTGTGCGTGGAAAAAAACCACGTAGACCAGGCAGCGCCGGCGTTGGGCAAAAATGACGTTAGGGCGTCTTAAAATGGGGCAAGTCAGGTTGAGGCAAAAAAATCGTCTTAACCCGACTTGCGCCATTTTTTAACGACGCCCATCCCCCATCAACATGACTCCTATCATTGTAAAGATAGGAGTCATGCCCCCTTGCCCAATGGCCATGCCCAGGGGACAGAAGTCCCCTGGGCATGGTCATTGGGCATAGTGGCATGTAGGGAGGCACAAATCAGGCCCCCCTATGCCAAAAAAAATTATTAAAAAAAATAAAAAAATACTTACCTGAACTTACCTGAATGTCCCTGGGGTGGGTCCCTCCAGCCTTGGGTGTCCTCCTGGGGTGGGCAAGGGTGGCAGGGGGGGTCCCTGGGGGCAGGGGAGGGCACTCTGGGCTCATTTTGAGCCCACTTGTCCCTTAACGCCATGCCTGACCCAGGCGTTAAAAAGCGGCGCAAATGCGCTGTTTTTAGCCACGCCCACTCCCGGGCGTCTCTTTTGCCCGGGAGTATAAATACCACGTAAAGGCCTGGGAGTCATTTTTTAAGACGGGAACGCCTCCCTTGCATATCATTAACGCAAGGAAGGGGTTCACGCTAAAAAATGACGCACATTCCGGGAACTTTGGCGCTAGACGCCTCTAACGCCATAGTATAAATATGGCGTTAGTTGGCGTTAGTTTAGCGTCGAATTTGCGTCGAAAAAAACGACGCAAATTCGGCGCAAACGGAGTATAAATACGGCCCACAGTGTCCACTTGTGGAGGGAGTCTGGGGCCCCTAATTACGAGATATACTTTGCAGCTGGGCAATTGTTGCTGCTGCAGTGGCTGAGTACTGCGCAGTTTGCAGAAAGACTGGAAATACATTTGCTCAATGGGGACCACATATACACATGGTTATCGAGACCCAGGGAACCCTAACCAACTGAAACCAACTTGATGCAAAAGTCTCACACATGGCTTTACCAGTACAAATCCATACATAAAGGCTGTCCATCCCCCATATTTATCACTGACCTTATTATGGACACTATCACACTTATGTGCAGTTGCATTACTACATGATATGACACCAAGGCAATTGCCCATGGTAGTTCCTTATATCTGCAGATAGTGTTTACCATTGAAGATACTTGCAAGGTTGGTAAGCACTTCAATTAAACGCTTTTTCACAGCCCTTTTATTAAGTGCTTGATTTAATTTCATAAAACTATCCTTATGTGGTATGTTGGTGTATACTGATGTCACATCAAATCTAGCCAGGAGAGTGTCATTATCAAATCTGCAGGTTTGGTGCAATTTCTTAATAATATGCAGGAAGAGACTGGAATCCTTACAAAATAACCCGAGAGGCTAGGAGGCCCAATTTAAAGGTCTGGGCTTCGCTGTGTGGATATCTCCGTTACACGTATGTATGATGGGGGAAGGGAAGCATGCCACTCCTAAGTCAGGTATGCTTCAAACATTTATTTAGCAGCGTGCAAAGACACAACACATTTTGACCCGGATGGGTCTTGTTCACATCTGTTGCAAGGTTACAAGGTTACAAGGTTACAAGTATACAAGATCCAGTGCCAAAACCCTGTAATGTGCACAGCCTTTGTCACTATGCAGATTGGAGTAGCCCACAGGCGCATATATATATATATATATATATATATATATATATATATATATATATATATATATATAAAAAACATCTACTGGGGGTCACCACTAGGTAGTTATATTTAGGACCTAGTTTCTCTATAAATAGCATTTTTTTTACTTTGCTATATCTTAGGCGCCACTTCACGAATCTTCACAAAGCTTTCCGGAAACATTTGCCAGGCACATCAGCTGAAGTCTGGAAAGTTTGGGGGTATTCTGTCCAGGGGGGCTGAAACACATTTTCTCCATTAATTTTTTCAGAGGGAATTTGACAATAGAACCTAAACTACTAGATGGAATTACACCAAGTTTGGCAAAATGGTTGGACCTGGTCAAGAAAGCTACCTTTTTTTGTTTTGGTGTATTTCCGTTTAGTAATTTATGAGAAATTAGGGAGAAAACAAAATTGTATGTATAGGGACGCAAATGATTCACAACCCCTCCCGATCTCATGCTGAGATCTGATTGGCTGACAACACTTCAACAAGAAAGTGTTGTCAGCCATCTGAAGCTGAGTCCTGGATAAAATGCAAAAAATAAAGAAAAGGGCCCGGATTACAAACACCCCTTCGCTCTGGTGATGTGGTCCCAAAGGGACCACCAGGGCTAAAAAGCATTTTTTAAAGTTTTACGGCCAGAGTTGGGTCGGATCCACAGATCTGCCAAAAATATATATAAAAAAAATGAAACACAGGCTCCTGAGCTTTGTTATTATAAATCCCTGGGTCGGCCATGTCCTGGGCAGGGCATATGCTGAAAAAATGTGTGGGGGGGCATCCTGGCCCCCTCCTGCTGCCCCGAGGACTGCCACCTCCCTAGGGCTCATAATTAATATGCAGGGGAACGTGCACCCCCACTACCCTGGGGAACACTACCTCCCCGGGGCTGTAATCAAATATGTGGGGGGCATTACCCCCCTCTGCCCAGGGATCACCACCTCCCCACCTCCCATTGGCATACAGAAAACAATAGTGAAGGGGGTCCATTTCGGCCCCCTTTTAGCCCTGAGGATTACTACCTCCTCAGGACTATGTTCATATTGGAGGGGGGCCACGTAGCCCCCATCGAGGAGCCACTGATGGCCCTGTAGTGTGGTTAGTTTTACGTATCCTTTGCGCATTAGCTTCAGGCTTTAGGCCTTTGTGCACTTTGCCCTGAATGTATTTTATTCATTTGCTGACAGCTTAGAGCCTCTGTGCACTTTGCTCTAAATGCTTTTTATTAGGCTTCGTACTGTTATTTTTCAAATAGCCAGTTATACGGTGTTGTTTTTTATTCATATCACACTGTTTTGCCTA
Organism: Pleurodeles waltl; assembly: GCF_031143425.1. NCBI lineage: Eukaryota > Metazoa > Chordata > Amphibia > Caudata > Salamandridae > Pleurodeles > Pleurodeles waltl. The sequence continues at coordinate 693,439,624 of NC_090438.1, forward strand.
CTTCAGCACTGGAGTTCTCCATATCATATTCACTCTGTGCTTCAGTCAAGGATACAGTCTGGTACATTGCCGATAGACGTGGTAGGAGTTTAGATTTGGCATTCCTGCGTAGGGACATTTTGTGATCACGATGACATGTTAGTTATAAAATCACTTCCTTGTCCCAATACACGCAAGAGGGAGATTCCGACCAGGGAACCACAACTAGACGCTGACTGCCTCGTTGCAGATGCTGAACCAGATCACAGGCCTTTGCTCAGGTATGAGGGCTGATGTCTCCCCAGTGATTCGGAAAGGCAAGCTAGAAGCTTAACATGCTGTGCTCTAAATAGAACAAGCAGAGGGAGAGTAGAAACTGTTAGGCACTATGATAGCTTTGTTCTTATGTTTTACTCTCCTGGTGACTATTTCAATCTTACTGTGTTGTATTGTTCTGGTTATTGCGGCTCACGCCTTATTATCTAAAATACAGTCGTTTTATTAAAACATAATATAAAACTTATACTGTCTTTGTCATTTGTATATGAGATCATATTGTAAATGAGAGAGTTGGTTTGGATCTGAGTGACCACGACTTCCCTGAGAAGTTCCAAAGATGTCATGCGCTCTCCTGCCCAATCATTTCTTTCCCGTGGGAGAAATGAGGCACTGCTAGTTAGCCGGAGCAAAAAAACGGACTTAGGGTGACAGAGTTCCTTACACGTGGGTCAGACTCAGTCCCCCACACCGTTATCGATCCTGCTGCCTAGAAATCCAGTAGTCTCATTTAGGATAATGAGAGCCCATGCGACAGCCCAGGGGACTGCCACTCCCCAGTTCTGTTTTCTGCTATATCCCGGGGTGGCCATCCCTGGGACATAGCTGTTTCTTGTGGCTCAGCTGAAGCTCTGAAGCTGCAGCCAAGCCACAGCAAACACTTCGGTTTTTGACAGCTTGACCTGACAAGCAGGTCCCGCTGTCAAAAACCAAAGCTTTCATATCTGTACCCTGCAAGTATGCAGGGAACAGAGAGGACATGATTCAGCAAGCAGGGAGCTGCTCTTGAAGCGGCTCTGTGCTTTCTGAAGGAACGGCACCGTGAGGAAATCCATAAGGCTTCCCCATGGGTGCCAGAGAGCCAGTAAAGGGCATTTTGTTAAAAAAATTAAAAACATGAAATAAATATATATATGGGGACCATGAGGGGTCCCAGATAGCCCTCAGAGGGCAACAAAAGTAAAGAAGTTATAGCTGAGTGTGAAGGTCACAAACCTTCACACTGAGTACTCAGGGTTCAAGTCCAACTGGACTTGTTTCCCTCTTTTTTTCTTTTTCTTAAGGTAAAAAATAATTTGATTTTTAAAAGTTTAAAAAATGACAGATACAATTTATATTTTACATTGTACAGAATTATCTCATTCTAAGTACATCATACATCAAATTCTAAAAACTCTCTCTCCCTCTCCCTCTCTTTTTCTCTCTCTCTTTTGCCCATTCACACCTGCACTCAGACCCTTACGCATCCACTCACAGACCCACTCAGAGCCTTGTGCCCATACACACAGCCCTAGTCAGACCCTCTCACAACCACTCACAGATCCACTGACAGCCTCATACACCCACTCACAGATTCACACAGATACTGACACACCCACTAAAACACTGATGTACACACTCTCATACCCAGACAGACAATCTCACAGCCACTCTCACCTCAGATACACCATCTCACACCTATTCTGACACCCAGGGAAGCAGCAGATAACTTCCACCATGCAAGGCCAAAGGGACATGGACATCATGGGGTTGGGTGGTTAGGGGGGTTAGCCACAAGGTCTGGATGCAGGCCAGGTCTTACGGGCAACCTCCGCTGTGCACAGACAAAGGCTGTTCACAGTGTAAGGTTGTGTGCTTACATGGGGTTGGACTCAGGGCTTGGCCACAGGTCAAGCAATGTGGCCAATCGCCACCATGCACGGCCAAAGGCCATGCACAGCTGTGGTTAGATTTACATATAGTAATAAAAAGTACTATACATTTAAAAAATCATAGAAATTAACCTTTGTTTTTTAAGTGAATTTCTGTGTTTTTTTTTAAACTCTATTTCTCAACTACAACGTCCCTGTAACCTTTGTTTTTTCAGCACATTTATAGTTTTTTTATTTTATTTTTAAGTGAAATGCCCATTGTAATGCACTGTGTGGGGGGGGGGGGGGGGTTTGGATGCAGGGTCTGGCCTGGCATTGTGTTGCCCCCACAGAAACATGCTGCTCCTGACCCCCCTTGCCATACATTGTCCAAGTCCATACCCTTCGGTCTCATTATAGAGCTGTGTGGTCGTTATTCTGCCACTGCCCTTCCTTCCTGCCCTGCACAGTCAGTTTGCTGCCCTATCCACCTCCTCCATCCCCTCTGTTGTCCAAATCCAAACACCAGCTCCCTGCCTTCTGGCCTGCATGGTACAATGTGCTGCCACTCACCTCCCTTTAGCTTGATGTCCCTGCCCACTCCTCCTGCCCTCTGTTGCCCAATTCTGTGTTCTAGCATTGTCCTCTTGCTTAGAGTCTGGACTTAACTTGCTGCCCCTGCCCTCCTTCCCCTTGCCCTCCGATGTCTCTATGCTTGCCCCTGCTCCCTTGTTTTTGCTCACCATGTTCCATGGACCTGTCACTGCCCCCCAATCTACTCTGAGTGTTCTGTGGAGCTGCCACTGCCCTTCCAGATGCCTGCCGCCTTTCCCTGCCATCTCCACCCTGCGTGTCCAAGTTCCATGCCCTCTCTCTTGCCCATGGTGCATTTTGCTGCCAAAATCCATGGCACATTTTGCTGCCACTGCATTCTGTCATCCATGCTCTGTTGAGCTGCAACTGCTACTCCTACATACCCTGTGCAGTCTGTTGTGAAGGCCCTTCCCCTGACCACTCTTGTGTATTTCAATCTCCTACCCATCCCTTCTGATCTCCATGGTCCTTTGTGCATGCCCCTGCCCCCTCCCCCTTGCTCACCATGGCCGTTGTGCTGCAACCTTTGACCCTGCTTCTGCAGGCAGGTCGCTCCCCGCTCCGCCATCCGCGCCACCTCCACTCCGCTTTTTTGTTTTCCTCCCTGTTTTTCCCCGCCGCTGCGTCCCCTGCGTCCCCTGCGTCCCCTCCTGCCTCCCCCCTCCTTCTCACTGTTTCCTTTACTCGTTTTTTCCCCGCCGCTGCGTCCCCTGCGGCCCCACCCCCAGCCCTCTCATTTGTCAGGCCCTCCCGCCTCCCAGCTGCCACTCCCCCCCTCCTGTTATGGAAGCCGTGGCGTGGCCGCGTCGCTGGCGTGCCGAAGGCGCGCCAAAGGCAAGCTCGTCTGCGCCCGTCCGCGCCTCGACCGCTCCCAGCGCCAGAACCCCTGGCCCCGGAAACAGCCACCCCGTCAGCATTCGCTATAACGCGGACACCCTACGCGCACTCAACACCAGCCGAGACACCACCTGCTTCCAGGCCTCTCCAAAGAGCACGCATGGACCCTTCTCCTGCCACAACTGCTGCTTCACCTGCAACAGAGCCCACAAACCTCCTAGGATCAAGACCAACCACCTCCGTTGCATACTCCTCAACACCCGCTCAGCACGCAAGCACGCCATTGAAGTCTGGGACCTGCTCGACTCCACCTCCCCGGATGTGGCCTTTCTAACCGAAACTTGGTGGAACGACTTCTCAGCACCCGACATCGCCATAGCCATCCCGAACGGATACAAAGTCGCTCGCCGAGACCGCACCAACAGAACCGGAGGAGGCATAGCCATCGTCCACAAAGCCACCCTCGAAGTCAAAACCACCCTGGACGACTCCTTCAGCGCCGCCAAACTCCTTCACTTCCAAGTCCGCACCGACCCCAACGCCACGCTCAGAGAAACACTCATCTATAGACCCCCAGGGCACCTTTCAGCAACGCCATCGCCGACCTGGCCAGCCCCCACGCCTCCACGGACTACATCCTCCTCGGGGACCTGAACTTTCACCTCGAAAACAACAATGACACCAACTCCACCACCCTGACTGAAAACCTTGCCAACCTCGGCTTCACACAGCTCGTCAACACACCCACCCACACAACCGGTCACACCCTCAACCCCATCTTCTCCACAAGCAACCACGTCACCTTCAACCATACCACCGAACTCTACTGGACCGACCACCACTGCATCCACTTCACCTTCAAGAAACAGACAGAACACCACCTCACCGAACAACCACCCTGCCGACGATGGGGCAAAGTCACCGAACTTCAACTAACCAACTCCCTAGCCCAGAAACCACCCGTCAACCCCACTGAACTTGACATCGCCGCACACAACCTCAAGCTATGGATGAACGACTGCGCCGACCGCCTTGCTCCACTCAGAAAACCCTCCAACAACCACATCAACAAAAAAGCCACCTGGTTCAACAACGACCTCCAAGCCTCCAAACGCCACTGCCAAAAACTCAAGCAAATATGGCTACTCGAACGTACTCCAGACAACCACACGGCACTCAAGGATGCCACACGCAAACACCACCAACTCATCAGGGTAGCAAAAAGATCCTCCTTCAAAACCTGCCTAGAAAACAACACCCACGACTGGAAAGAACTTTTCAGCATCGTAAAAGAACTCTCCAACCCAAACGCCACCATCAATGACATCACCCCCTCCCAAGAACTATGCGAAGCCCTAGCAACCGCCTTCCACCGAAAAATCATGGACATCCACGACAGCTTCAACTCCCCTCACACTCCGGACGCTCCTACACCACCCACCACGAACTCCACCCGCTCTAGCCGACTGACCTCCTGGACCAGCATCAGCGACGACGAAATCCGCAAGACCATGAACTCCATCCACTCCGGATCACCATCAGACCCCTGCCCACACCACATCTTTAACAAAGCAGACACAGCCATCGCACCACACCTACGGAAAGCCATCAACATCTCCTTCGAAACTGCAAGATTCCCGGAAAGCTGGAACACGCCGAAATCAACGCCCTTCTCAAGAAACCAAAGGTGGACCCCAAGGACCTGAAAAACTTCCAGTCCATCTCTCTGCTCCCTTTCCCGGCAAAGGTAATCGAGAAAATCTTCAACACTCAGCTCACTCGGTACCTCGAAGACAACAACATCCTCGACCCCTCCCAGTCCGGCTTCAGACACAACCACGGCTCCGAAACCGCCCTCCTCTCCGCCACAGATGACATCAGAAGCCACCTCGACAATGGAGAAACATCAGCCCTCATCCTTCTAGACCTATCAGCCGCCTTTGACACCGTCTGTCACCACACCCTAAAATCCCGCCTCCACGAAGCAGGAATCCAGGACAAGGCCCTCGAATGGACCACATCCTTCCTCACCGGCAGAACCCAAAGAGTCCGCCTCCCCCCGTACCAATCCAAAGCCTTCAACATCATCTGCGGACTACCCCAGGGCTCATCCCTCAGCCCGACGATGTTCAACATCTACATGGTCCCCTTCGCACAAGTGGCCCGTCAGCACAACCTCAACATCATCTCCTACGCCGATGACACCCAACTCATCCTCTCCCTCACCAAGGACCCGCACACCGCCAAAACCAACCTCCACGAGGGACTAAAAGCCATTGCTGACTGGATGAGAGACAGCCGGCTAAAACTGAACTCGGATAAAACAGAGGTCCTCATCCTTGGCTGCACCCCCTCTGCCTGGGAGAACTCATGGTGGCCGACCACGCTGGGTCCCCCACCAACACCCACCGACAGTGCACAAAACCTCGGCTTCACCCTCGACTGCTCACTCTCCATGTCAAAGCAGGTCAGCGCCATCTCCTCCTCCTGCTACAACACCCTCTGCATGCTTCGCAGAGTTTACAAATGCATCCCAACAGAAACAAGAAAAACAGTAAACCAGGCCCTCGTCAGTAGCAGACTCGACTACGGCAACACCCTCTACACCGGTATCCCATCCAAACTCCTACAACGCCTCCAATGCTTCCAAAAAGCCTCCGCCCGACTCGTCCTCAACATCCCTCGCCACTGCCACATCACCCCCCACCTAAGAGACCTTCACTGGCTCCCCATCAACAAGAGGATCACCTTCAAGCTCCTCATCCACGCACACAAGGCACTCCACAACACCGGACCAACATACCTGAACAACAGATTCTGCTTCTACACCCCCACCCGGCATCTCCGCTCCGCAAACCTCACCCTCGCCTCCATCCCCCGCATCCGGCGCAAATCTTTTGGCGGCAGATCATTCTCATACCTCGCCGCCAAGACCTGGAACACCCTCCCGTTGGATCTATGACAGACCCAGGACCTTCTTTCCTTCAGAAAACTCCTCAAGACATGGCTCTTCGAGGAGTAGCAGCACCCACCCCCCCCCAGCGCCTTGAAACCCTCACGGGTATGTAGCACAATTTACAAATTGATTGATTGATTGACTAACCCTCTTACTTGCATGCATGGCCTTATGTGCTGCCACAGCATATTAGCTTGCTGCCCCTGACCCCTCCGATCTTCCCTCTGTTGTTTGCGTGTATGCCAATATGGTCTCACTGTTGCCCTCCATGGTGTGTTGTGCTTCCACTGCCCATCCCGCCTGCCCTCCATGGTCAACTTGCTGCTCCAGCCCTGTCCCCTTGACCCCTGCCCTCTGTTTTCCATGTGTAGGCCCATATCCCATCCCTCCTGCCTTTCCTGGTCTGTTGTCATGCCCCTCCCACCTCCCTTCTGCACTTCATGGTCGATTCTGCTGAAACTGTCCCTCCTATTTGTACAGTATGGTCAGCTTGATGCCCTTCCCTCTTTCCCCTCTGCTCTCTGTTGTCCACGAGCATGGCCCTGTCCCTTCCCTATTGCTTTCCATGGTCTGTTGTGCTGCACTGCCATCCCGCTTACCTTGTGTAGTGTATTCTGCTGCAGCAGCCCCCGACGCCTGTCCTGTAAGGTCAGTTTGGTGCCCCTGCCCATCTCCCTCTTGCCCTTTGTTATCTGAGTCCATATCTCTACCCCATTTCTCCTGCCCTCAAGGATCCAATTTACCATTCTTGCCAACACTTGGTAAGAGGGACATTTTTAAAGCAAAACCTGGGAAATTAAAATTCCCCATTGACTTACATTGTAAAAGAGCTGATTTTGTTCTAGGGACAGCCAAAATAAAGTCCCTTTTGTCTCAAAAACATTGGGAGTGTCCTGCCTCAATCGGGTCTTCTGCATGTATGGTTGTACTGCCACTGTATCTTCCTTCTGCCCTTAATGACTTACTATTTTACCACAGCCTCTCTTACCTGTCCTGCATGGTTGGTTTGATGCCCCTGCACCTCTTTCCCCTGCCGTCCATGGTCTGTTGTGCTGCCCCTCCAAACTGCCCAGAGTGGTCAGCTTGATCCTCTGCACCCGCCTCCCTGCCCTCAATTATCCAAGTCCGTTCCCCTGAAATCTGCCTCCCCACAGTATTCTAGTGAACAACTGGATTGGTAGCATTCTATATTTATTACAAAGACACAGCTGATGTCATGTTGATGTAATCAAAATTGTAATACCTGAAGTATATCCATTAGAGATTATAAAAATGAAAGGATATTATTTGCAATGAAATTATGGTTAGTGCTCTAAAAAACTAAAATGAGGACATATTTTCTGAGTTCTCAAATAGCCACAAGCACTTTTAAATTATTTGCTATCTTGATTTTATTTTATCCAGTTAATCACTTCATTTCATGTTACAGTTAGGGGAGAGAGTGTGGTCTTGCAGCCAGAGCTGCAGACTTTGCAATTGGGGAACCAGGTTTGAGTTTCGGTGTAAGCTCGACTTTCTGTGATTCTGGGCAAATCACTTAATTTTCCCATACTTAAAGCCCAAAAGGAATGTGTCCTTGTTCAATGTAATGAGAAATTTCCTAGCTATCGTGAAGGAAAGTTTCAATTCTATTAAGGACACGGAGGCGATGATTATGCCTTATCTTTATTCACTCTTTATTAACAGCAAGTTCAAAGTGCAACATAAAAAACTATAACACCCATGGTACACGTATCCATGGCAATCAATGCCCAATCATAACAGTATCCAACAGTCCGTAAATATATCCCTGCAAGTTGATGTCCTTCCTCGTCTTCACTGCGACCGGAAGTTAGTGTGTTCCTAGATTGGTGCAAGTTCAGTACCTATGAAAAAAGGAGAACAGTGAGATAGGGAACCAAGACCTGCAAGTATAGGCAGGTACAGTAAGCCACAATGGAGCGAAAGCCCATTCTCACCCTCAAGAAATTCCCAATAGCATGATTTCATCACAGGATCCAGTTATATATCATTTATAGTATCACAGTAATTTCACCTCAAAAAAATAAAAGATGTATACCACCTCCAACATGCACCTTCGGTCCGGGTGGGTGACATTTCCCAAATGTCGGGCGGGATAATCCTCACCTCCGTGTCCTTAATAGAATTGAAACTTTCCTTCACGATAGCTAGGAAATTTATCATTCTATGTCAGTACCGGAGGCGAGGATTATGCCTGTTCAAAGCTTACTCACCACCAGTGAGGTTGCCTCGTGGATCGGTTAAAAATAAAATCTTTTGAACGTAGACTCTGACGACCAGTCACCTGCGTTCATGATATCTTCCAGCCTTACCCCTACCTGGATGGCTTTTGAGGCCATCGCCCCCGAGTGGAGTGCGCTCCAAAGACCTGCATGTTGATGCCAGCTTCCATCAGAATCCATCTGACCCACCTGGCAATGGAGCAGGAAGGAACTGCTTACAAGAATTTCCTTAAGGAGATCAATAACTGATGCTCCCCCAGAGGCCGAAGCTCGGCCGTCATTTCCTCGTAAGCCTTCAGGCATCTTACTATACAGAGCTTGGGAGCCTGGTCGAAAGCTGGATAAGTTACAGCTCTGGTATTACATTTCGTTCTTCTAGAGACAGTGAACGTTACTTCTTCCAGCGTTCTCACATCCGAGACTCGCTTACACAAGATGAGGCATATCAAGATAGCCAGCTTTGCTGACAGCTCTTTGCGTGAGAGATATCTGTTCTCCTGCCATGAGGACAGAAGTCGCAATACCAGGTTGACGTCCCACAATTCTGAATATCGGGGCTCAGAGGGACGGCTTAGCATGATACCCTTGAGTAACTTGAACACCCATGGGTGTTCTCCCACTGGGTGATTGCTGAATGGGGGGTGTCCCGCCAAAATCGCTGATAGTGCCGAATTAATCGAGCAATACAATTGGCCAGCCTCCGCTAGGTCCGCCAAGAAGTTTACGATGTCTGTAATTTGGGCCCCCATGGGAACGATATGTCTTCCCACACACCAACGAGCCCAGCGATTCCAGGCCAATCTGTATGAATTACAAGTGCTTGGGGCCCAGGCCTGTCTGATAAACCTTTCAGCCTGTTGCAAAAGTCGGTGGTCCGACCAACGAGACCTGAATTCCTCCAAGCCACCAGAAAGAGATGGCCCTGTAGGACCAGCGGATGAAAATGTCCCTCCGGATTCAAGAAAATGGACGGAAAGTTCGGTAGTAGAATCGGGAGGTCGTAAGAGAGTTCCAGAAGTGTGGGAAACCACACCTGAGATCTCCAGAGGCGGGTGATAAGAATCACTGTTGCACCCTGTCAACGTACCTGCGCTGTCACTCTCGGAATCAAAAGGAAGGGGGAATGCGTAGCTCTGCTCCCGCCCCCAATCTTGAAGGAAAGCATCCACCGCTGACGCCCCGGGATCTGGACGCCAAATGAAGTACTGTGGAAGATGGGAATTCCATCTGGACCCGAAGAGATCCACTGTGCAGGGACCCCAACGCTTCATGAGAGTGAGGAAAACCGCTCTGTCCAACCGCCAGTCGCTGGAGTCCTCCAGGAACCTGGAATTCCAGTCCGCCAAGGTGTTCCGGGATCCCGGAAGGTACTCCGCCGTTACCGATATCTGTTGCTGCAGGCAATAATGCCAGAAGTCCTTCGCCAACTCCACTAGTGCCCTCGAGTGGGTGCCCACCAAGCGGTTCACATATTGCACCGCCAAAATATTGTCGATCCGCAAGAGTATGCAGCATGAGACTCTGTCCCGCGTCAGGGACCTGATGGCGAAAGAGCCCGCCAGGAGCTCTAGGCAGTTGATATGAGATGGAGCTCCCGCTGTGTCCAACGTCCCCCAAAGAATACGTTCCCGCATCGAGCTCCCCAGCTATAGCGGCTAGCGTCCGATCCTATCACCAGGTCCGGCGAGGCACCAAAGATCGCCCTGCCGTTCCAAGCCTCCATGTGATCCAACCACCACTGGATCTCCGTCCTCGCGTCCTGGGAGAGGGAGATCAGCTCCGAATACGTGAGACCCCGTCGAAGGTGGTGAGCCTTCAGACACTGAAGGGCCCTGTAATGAAGTGGCCCTGGAAAAATGGCCTGTATCGAGGAGGAGAGGAGGCCCACTATCCTGGCCAATTGCCGGAGTGAGATCCTGTCGCGCCGCAAGACCTTCAACAGTTCCTTCTTGATTTTGGTTATTTTCGAGCCTGGAAGACTGAGAGTCGCCGTCTGGGAATTGATGAGGAAACCCAGGAAGGTCATGGATTGGGCCGCTAGAAGGTCTGACTTCTGGGCGTTTATGACAAATCCCAAGTCCTGGAGGAGCTGCATAGTCATGTTTGCATTGGATACTAGCCGTGTACGCGACTGGTCCATCAGCAGAATATCGTCGAGGTAGATGATCAATCGGATCCCCCTTGACCGAAGGTACTCCACCACTGGTTTGAGCAGTTTCGTGAAGCACCAAGGTGCTGATGACAGGCCGAACGGCAGGGACGTAAGCTTGAACACCCGATTCCTCCAGACGAACTGAAGAAATCAGCGATGAGGGGGGGAAATCGGTACCGACAGGTAGGCGTCCTTGAGGTCGAGGCGAATCAGCCAAACTCCTTGCAATAGCAAGTCCCTGAGCATGTAGATGCCTTCTATTTTGAATTGGCGGTAGACCACCCATTTGTTGAAGTCTCTGAGATTGATGACGGGCCGAAACCCTTTGTCCTTCTTCTCGAGCAGAAAGAGGTTGCTTACAAACCCCCTGGGATGCCTGACCGATTCGCAGATAGCCTCCTTGCGCAGGAGATCCCGCACCTCTGCGTCTATTAATGCGGCGTTCGGTTCCGAAAAGACGAGCGGTCGAGGGAGAACCTCCTGCACCGGAGTCCCCCAGAACTCTATGTGGAAGCCTGACACTGTCTGGAGAACCCAGGCGTCCAAAGTTAACTGGGCCCATTTGTGCATGAACAGACGTAGCCTGCCCCTGATCACCTGAGAGGAAAAAAGGATAACACTCACCGTTGGCACCTCTGGGGGCGTTTGCTCCACCGCGGGCACCTCTTCTGCCTTTGCCTCTACCCCGATTGGGGAAGAAGGCGTCTTGTCTGCCATCTCTCCATCCATTCATTTCTCGCTGGGTAGGAGTTGGGGACTTGTTGGAACGAGCGTCCGGAGGAGCGACCCCTGCCTCTTCCGGCCCCTCCAAAAACATTCCCGGGGAAAATCTTTTTTGTAAGGAAATGCCTCCTTGGCATGGTTACCCCCTGACTTTTTGCCTTTGCTGATGCCAACTTATGATTTGAAAGTGTGCTGAGGCCTGCTAACAAGGCCCCAACACCAGTGTTCTTACCCCTGGTACCAAGGGCCCTGATGCCAGGGAAGGTCTTTAAGGGCTGCAGCATGTCTTATGCCACCCTGGAGACCCCTCACTCAGCACAGACACACTGCTTGCCAGCTTGTGTGTGCTGGTGTGGAGAAAATGACTAAGTCGAAATGGCACTCCCCTCAGGGTGCCATGCCAACATCACACTGCCAATGGCATAGATAAGTCACCCTTCTAGCAGGCCTTACAGCCCTAAGGCAGGGTGCACTATACCATAGGTGAGGGCATAGGTGCATGAGCACTATGCCCCTACAGTGTCTAAGCAAAACCTTAGACATTGTAAGTGCAGAGTAGCCATAAGAGTATATGGTCTGGGAGTCTGTCATACACGAACTCCACAGCACCATTATGGCTACTCTGAAACTGGGAAGTTTGGTATCAAACTTCTCAGTACAATAAATGCACACTGATGCCAGTGTACATTTTATTGTAAAATACACCCCACATCTCACGCCATCTTAGAGATGCCCCCTGAAACCATACCCGACTTCCAGTGTGGGCTGACTAGTTTTAGCAGCCTGCCACACACCAGACATGTTGCTGGCCACATGAGGAGAGTGCCTTTGTCACTCTGTGGCTAGTAACAAAACCTGTACTGGGTGGAGGTGCTTCTTACCTCCCCCTGCAGGAACTGTAACACCTGGCGGTGAGTCTCAAAGGCTCACCCCATTTGTTACAGCACCCCAGGGCACTCCAGCTAGTGGAGTTGCCTGCCCCCTCCGGCCATGGCCCCACTTTTGGCGGCAAGGCCGGAGGAGATAATAAGAAAAACAAGGAGGAGTCACTGGCCAGTCAGGACAGCCCCTAAGGTGTCCTGAGCTGAGGTGACTCTGACTTTTAGAAATCCTCCATCTTGCAGATGGAGGATTCCCCCAATAGGATTAGGGATGTGCCCTGCTCCCCTCAGGGAGGAGGCACAAAGAGGGTGTAGCCACCCTCAGGGCTAGTAGCCATTGGCTACTAACCCCCCAGACCTAAACACACCCCTAAATTGAGTATTTAGCGGCTCCCAGAACCTAGCAAGGTAGATTCCTGCAACCTAAGATGAAGAAGGACTGCTGACCTGAAAGCCCTGCAGAGAAGACGGAGACACCAACTGCTTTGGCCCCAGCTCTACCGGCCTGTCTCCCCACTTCAAGAAAAAACTGCAACAGCGACGTGTTCCACAGGATCCAGCGACCTTTGAAGCCTCAGAGGACTACCCTGCATCTAAAAGGACCAAGAACTCCCGAAGACAGCGGCTCTGCTCCAAAGAAGAAACATCTTTGCAACAAAGAAGCAACTTTTAAAGAACACACGTTTCCCGCAGAAAGCGTGAGACTTTGCACTCTGCACCCGACTCCCCCGGCTCGACCTGCGGAGAACCAACACTACAGGGAGGACTCCCCGGCAACTACGACCCTGTGAGTAGCCAGAGTTGACCCCCCCAGTGACACCTGCAGAGGGAATCCAGAGGCTCCCCCTGACCGGGACTGCCTGCTTCAAAGAACCTGACGCCTGGTAAAGACACTGCACCCGCAGCCCCCAGGACCTGAAGGATCCGACCTCGAGTTCAGAAGCGACCCCCAGGTGGCCCTCTCCCTTGCCCAGGTGGTGGTTTCCCAGAGGAGCCCCCCCTTTGCCTGCCTGCTTCGCTAAAGAGACCCCTGGGTCTCCCATTGAAACCTATTGCAAACCCCACGCCTGTTTGCACTCTGCACCCGGCCGCCCCCGTGCCGCTGAGGGTGTACTTTTTGTGCTGACTTGTGTCCGACCCGGTGCCCTACAAAACCCCCCTGGTCTGCCTTCCGAAGACACGGGTACTTACCTGCTGGCAGACTGGAACCGGGGCACCACCTTCTCCATTGAAGCCTACGTGTTTTAGGTACCACTTTGACCTCTGCATCTGACCGGCCCTGAGCTGCTGGTGTGGTAACTTTGGGGTTGCTCTGAACCCCCAACGGTGGGCTACCTTGGACCCAACTTTGAACCCTGTAGGTGGTTTACTTACCTGCAAAACTAACAAACACTTACCTCCCCCAGGAACTGTTGAAAATTGCATTGTGTCCAGTTTTAAAATAGCTTATTGCCATTTGAGTGAAAACTGTATATGCTATTTTGCTAATTCAAAGTTCCTAAAGTTCCTAAGTGAAATACCTTTCATTTGAAGTATTACTTGTAAATCTTGAACCTGTGGTTCTTAAAATAAACTAAGAAAAAATATTTTTCTATACAAAAACCTATTGGCCTGGAATTGTCATTGAGTGTGTGTTCCTCATTTATTGCCTGTGTATGTACAACAAATGCTTAACACTACCCTCTGATAAGCCTACTGCTCGACCACACTACCACAAAATAGAGCATTAGAATTATCTCTTTTTGCCACTATCTTGTCTCTAAGGGGAACCCTTGGACTCTGTGCATGCTATTTCTTACTTTGAAATAGTACATACAGAGCGACTTCCTACATTTTTGATGGAAGTTTGCGCCTTATCCAGTGCTGAGAAAGTAGCAACAAACTTGGCCAATTCCTTTACAAAGGGGTCTCCGAATAGATTTCCCTGGGCAATAGCCCCTGCTTCTGAGCTGGAGAGTTCTCCAAGTTTAGGGTCGACCTTGATGAGAAGGGACCTTCTCCTCTCTGCAGAAAGTACACAATTCGCATTGCCTAATAAGCATACCACCCTTTGGGCCCACCCCACCACAATGTCTGTGGGCAGGGGAGAGTTGGTGCGTTTTGCGTGTTCCACTAATTGTATGATCTGGGTGAGGGGCCCGAGGACATCCAACAGCTTGTCCTGGCACCCACGCCAGGGACGATGGATAGCCTTTTTAGGATCATTTACGCATTTAGCAAAAAACATGCACATATTAGGGTTGATCTCCGGCGTAGCCGCCACCCTGTCAGGTAAGGTCGGGTGCGGGCATTGCGCCCTCAATCGGGCTCTGACCTCTTTATCAAGAGGCTGCCTGATCTTACTGGTGACGTAGTCCGCCACCCTTTTCTCAGGACGCCACTCCGAGGACCTGGGGTGGTAAATGTCCTCCGGTTAAAACATGTCTGTGTCAGAGGTCTCAGCCTCCGGCGGGTCTGAAAAAGTAGAACTTGGATGCCACGGACGCCCTGAGTCATGTTCCTCATCGGAGGAAGAGTCCCCTTCCGTGTCCCCGCCGGCCCGCTTGGGAAACCCAATGTCAGTGTCCGATATGTGGTGAGCCACCTCACCGGTTTCTCTGGGGTCAGAACCCTCCCAGAAGGGTGGACGCTTGAGCATGCGCGCACTCTTGTAGAAGACTTCAGTAAGGGTGCTGAAGCCTTCGAGGTGCCCCGCGTCACGCTTGCGTACAGTCTTGGGGCCCGCCGTACCCTTAAGGCCAGGCCCCGTCCCCCCGCTTTTGTCCCCTTAAAAACATTATCTGATTGTTTGGCCACGCTCTCCCTCAATGGGCCCAAGGCCCTGGAAATGGCCTGCGTGAGAAGGACGTCCACCTCAGGAGGCAGGGTCGTTGGGAGGGGCCCTCCCCAAGGGACATGGTGGGGTAGTTCTCTTGGTCCTGCGTGGACTGCATGGAGTAGGCACGGAAGGGTCTAACAGGAGGATTCTCCCTGAATTATATAATGGGAAGCCCCCCCCCCCCCTCGTGCTCCTGTCACAAAAAAAAAAAAAAAGGGGCAGAGATAATGTCTAGTTCGCGACGCGCTATTGCCGCGTGTTCCCACTAAGTACTTAAATCCACCGAAAACGGTGTCTGTGCGGGGGTTGGAGAGTTCTGGTGAGCAAAAGCCCACTGGAACCCCAGCCCGTCACTCAGCAGCGAAAACGAGTGCAAACCGCGGCACAAAACGCTGTGAGGATGCGTCGGGAACCGAAGCGCGCGAAAGATCGCCCTCTGGTGGACCTGACGTAGATTAAATCAATCTGCGCTCGGGCGAAGAAAAAGCACCTGCCACGCAGTGTGGTTGCTAGGCAGCCACTAACAAACACAACAAAAACACTTTAGAAGATTATCAAGCGAAAAAAGCAAAGCACAATGCAAAAACACTTTCTGTTACTCAGAGCAGTAAAGGGATAGCACTTAGCTGACACGTGAGCAGTGAAGAAAGAGGAAGGACACCGACTTGCAGGGATATATATACGGACTGTTAGATACTGTTATGATTGGACATTGGTTGCCATGGCTACGTGTACCATGGGTGTTGTAGTTTTTTATGTTGCACTTTGAACTTGCTGTTAATAAAGAGTGAAGAAAGATAAGGCATAATCCTCACCTCCGTTCCTGACATAGAAGTGATGCTCATGTAAAGCACTCCAATACCTTTGGGGCAAGTCTGCACTGTATCAAGCTACAAAAAAACAAAATAAAATGAGTTATCTGCACACTTCTGTCATTGGGCTATACTTGGGCTACAATGGGATGATATTTGTGCTACATTTGGGCTCTTTTGTCTCGGGTGGCCATCTTGGGTGACTTACTTGTTATGAAACTCACCAATCTCCACATTTACTGCAGTATACTTAGCAATCTAGTTTCTCATTGGAACACTGTAGTAACTGCTGATCACAAGAGGGTTAATGGGCAGTTTGCTACTGGTGTTGAAAGTGCATGTTTCAGTCTCCATGTCAGAATGTTTTAATGAAATGGAAGAGAAAATATTTGAGAACTCAGTTAAAACGTGTTGTAATTTTCCTTTCTACAGCACTAACCATGATTTCTATGACAAAATGAAACCCCTCATGTTGCTCCTTTCTAAATGTGTTAAGTTTTACCAGTTTGATTCAATCTAGGTGGCTTCAGGTGTGCCACAGTTTTGTCATAAACCTGACTGACTGTTAGCGCTCTAGTTCTTCTCTAGAACACCCTGGGAGGCTGCAGTAGAACACAAGGGAATCAACTGACAGGCTGCTCCTGTATCATTTACAACAGAAAGAAACTTTAGAAGTCACCTAAAATGTGCCCTATTTTTTCTTTATACATCAATAGCCATAATTTCTATGACAAAATGAACCCCCTCATTTTGTTCCTTTATAGATTAAGGTGCTCATTCTAACTTTGGCTGTGTAAGCAAAAGACCGAAATACACAACCACACCTCACCAAACAGCAAACCCTACACTCCTGCACATTAAACACCCCACCTCCCACAACATATCTACCATGTCATGACAGAAACACCCATGATTCACAGATGAGGAGTTGAGGGTCATGGTAGACTAAATCGTCAGAGTGGAGCCACAACTGTTTGGAGCACAGGTCCAACATACATCCATAGTCAGGAAAACTGAGTTATGGTAGAGGATCGTCGACAGGGTGAACTCAGTGGGAAACCATCCACACACAAGGGAGGACCTGAGGAAGAGGTGGAACGACTTATGGGGGAAGGTCCGGTCCATGTAAGCAAGACACCAGATAGCCATCAACAAGACTGGGAGTGGACCCCTACCTCCTCCCCCAGAGTTCACATTATGGGAGGAGAAGGTCTTGTCCATCTTGCACGCTGAGGGTCTGACTGGAATACCTAGAGGACTGGACTCTGGTAAGTGAACAGCACTCCCCGGGCACCATGTACTCGTGCACAACATGTACCCCCATCACTCTTACACCCCCTCACAGCATTCTTACTCTCACCAATCCACCCTGAAACCAATACCCTCCTTTGTATGCCACACCTCCCACTACCACTAATCTCACACAGGCCCGCCAAGTGAACAGATATCTCCCACTGTAGCAAGTACTAAAACTACCACAAGGCAACACTCTCCACCCTTGTATAACTGGTAGTTCCACCCCGCATT
This sequence comes from Pleurodeles waltl, assembly GCF_031143425.1. Classification (NCBI taxonomy): domain Eukaryota; kingdom Metazoa; phylum Chordata; class Amphibia; order Caudata; family Salamandridae; genus Pleurodeles; species Pleurodeles waltl. The sequence goes on from NC_090438.1 coordinate 693,457,053, forward strand.
AGGACACCTGCACGTATAAACATGTCACCACTTCACCTACGGGAGACTTGGACTGCTCACTATTACACGGCATTGACAGCTTTGATGACCACAACCTTCTATACTACAAGCACACAACAGCACTAGCCATCGGGGAGAACATGGCGGGCTACGGAGGTCACGTAGCGCGCTTCTTGTTCCGGTTCCTGGAGGCATGGCAGGTCGCGGTGGCCGAGCGGGCTGCGGGCTGCGGCTGCAAGCACACGGATGTGCGCGCCACAATTAGTGAGACCTGAGGCAGTCTGGAGGACAGCGGGGGCTGTCTGGTGGCACCGGGCCGCGCTGGAGCTGCGCCGGACCCGCGCCGGACCCGTAAAAGCGTGGCGCGAATTCCCCTTCGGGGGAATAGCGGCAGCGATAGCTGCAGAACAGGCGGAGCAGCAACCGAGAAGTTGCGGCTGGGAGAGCAACCCAAAGAGAATCCAGAGAAGGGAGCCAGGAAGAAAACGGTGAGGCAGCGTGGGGGGGGGGGTGTCTTCCCTGCTCCCCCGCTTCCCTTAACAAGAGTGGAGGGGACAGTCCAGTCGCCCCAGGACAATTTGGTTGCGATTATAGAGGAGAAGGAGGACAAGGGAGGATCAGCAAAAAAAAAAAATCTTGAGACCTAACTCTGGGGAAGGAGGTAGGAGTGCGGGGAGGAAAGAGGGAGAGAGCAAGCTTAAGGGTAGAGATAAGTTGACGCCCTCTCTAAGGTCTTTTTTTAAAGTGAGACCTGAGGTAGTTACACTTACCCCTGGGCAGGTTAGAGTTGCAATGGAGGTTACCACCAGGCAGGTGGAAAACGGTACGGGTGAGGGCAGGGAGGGGACGAGGTCCCCCCCGCCACGGCCAGGAGAAGAACAGACGGCCCCAGCACTAGTTCAGACTCCAAACGATAACCCTTCAGAGGTTCAAAACTTTGCACCTAAGTTGGCAGTGCTGGAGCCCCCTCAAGCTGTCTCGATGATCTCCCCTTTACTGAGTTCCTCGTTGGAGGCGTTAATCTTGTCCATTTCTGAGGATGTAAAAAAGGGCTTTGCGAACTCAGAAGTAAATCAAGGGGAGATAAGAGAGGTTTGTGCTAATTTGGAGAAAAAAAATTGATGGCGTAATGGAAAGAACGCAGGCCCTGGAAGAAGCGATGGGGGGTATGAAGGAGGAGCTGGTACAGTATAAGGGCGAGATCGATACATTAAAAAGGAGCGAACAGGCTCTAAAAAACAGGGTGGAGCAGATGGAAAACTATTCAAGAAGAAATAATCTAAAACTGCTGAAAGTGCCGGAAGGTGCGGAAGGGAGCGATCTTAAAGCCTTTGTAGTATCACTAATCAACTCAGCGGTGGATCTGGAGGAGACCGAGGATGAAATCGGGAAGGATATTCAGAGAATCCATCGAGACCCCTTTAAGCTACGAACAAACAGTAGTAGGCCTCGGAAAATTTTGATAAACTTTTTGTCGTACCAGATGAAGGAAAAGATTTTATCTAGAGCATTGAAACAGAAGTCCTTAAGAGTGAAGGATATTGTGTTTGAGATTCGATCTGATCTATCCAGGGTGACTATGGATAGGCAGTGGGAACTGGGGAAACGGTTGGAGATTTTCAAATCTTTGGGGGTCTCGGTCCAGCTGAAATTTCCAGCCTTCCTTAGGGTCATGTATAACAACAAAATGTATAAGATCAGAGACATTAGTGAAGCGGATGAATTATTGGTTGTGGTAAAAAATGGGCAGTCAACTGAATAAGGCTGCGTGTAATGTGCAATGATGAAATTCTCCCAGGAACCTGGGGGCGCTCTAAAATTTGGATCATTATGGTCCTTAGTTGGGGGGGGTTCTCCACGGGTGGGGGCGGGGAGAGGGCGGAGGTTTAGGGTTGGGGAGGGGGAGTTGGAAGAAAGTAAAAAGTAGTGCCTCGTTCAGCCCAGCTATCTGTTACCTAAGATTGATAGATGGTTAGCAGGGAAGGAAGCCAGAGGGTGCAGAATATACCATTACAAATTCTTTCATGGAATGTCAATGGCTTAAGGGTGCGAGGAAGAAGGGAACGAATATTACAGTATCTGCAGGATTCTACGGCACAAATTTTAGTTTTGCAGGAAACGCATCTCACAAAGGTGGAGTGTACTAACATAATACAAAAGTTAAGATGGGTTCGAACATTTGCATGTACAGAACACAACTATCATAATAAAGGGGTGGCAATTTTAGTTAAACATACACAGCAGGGGGGGGTGGCAATCCTGGAGTCTAGATCAGATTTAGCAGGGCGATGGGTGATAGCTAAAATACAATTTGGGGGTCGGAATCTGGTCTTAGCAGGCTACTATGGGCCCAACTGCGACGATATAGAACCCTTAAAGCAGCTTTTTTCTCGGCTTCTAGAATTTTCAGACCCGGTGATTTTGATGGGTGACTTCAATGTGGTATTAGATAATGAGTTGGATAGGCATAACTGTAAATCACGAGGTACACCTAAGTCGCAACAGTATTTAAGGAGAATGATGAAGGAATTTGGTTTGTGCGATATTTGGAGGCAAAGGGCAGGGAATAGCAGGGATTTTTCTTTTTTTAATAAGAAATATAGACATGCGTCGTGAATTGATTATTTTCTATTAGATATGCGTTTGAGAGAGGAGGTGAAGAATATTGCGTATCTGCCCTCGCATTTATCAGATCACTCTGCGGTGGTGTTAAATATGTGCTTTCGTCAGACAAGTTGTAGTGACCGGTGGACGATTGATCGGACATTGTTATTAGATCAGGAGGTGTTGCTAAAGCTGCGTAAGGAAGCCGAATTCTTTTTTAGTGTAAACTCTGTCTCCGCTCCTTTATCTGTAGTATGGGACACGTTTAAAGCGGTTATCCGTGGGGAGTTAAGGAGTTGTTCCATCCAGAAACATAAACGGCAGAAAGAAGAGATTTATGCGCTGGAACAGGAAATGCAAAAATATAAAGTTAAAATAATTGAAGCAGGGGAGACGGAGGCTTTGAGGGCCAGCTGGGATGGGTTGAGAAGCCAGTTGGAAAAGATACTACAGGGAAGAATTCAAAGCAAATGGGAAGTAAGCAAACTGGCCCATTTCGAATACGGGGAAAATGCAGGGAAGTTGTTAGCCTGGAAAGGCAAAGCTGATCGAGTTAGGAACTACATCAAGGAGGTTGAAGTGGAGCATTCAGGTGAAAAAAGAACAGATGAGGCAGCAATAGAATCGGCCTTTCGAATTTTTTTTTCACAACTGTATTCGGAAAGGCTAGAGGTGGATGAAGGTATGGTAACGGATTGGATGGGGGCTGATAGATCTTTAGGTTTATCGTTGCAGGAGAAGGAAGCATTGAACGCCCCAATAACGGCTGAGGAAATTAGGAGAATCTTGACTAGTAGTAAGTCGGGAACGGCGCCAGGCCCGGATGGTATTCCAGTGGAAGTTTATAAGGTATTAGGGGACTCAGTTATCCCAGTATTGACAGAATTGTTTGGAGGGATCCTGGAATTTGGCAATGATATTCCTCTTTCATGGAATGAAGCGGTGATCTCCTTAATTTTGAAACCGGATAAAAATCCAGCGAAGTGTGCCTCATACAGGCCTATATCATTGCTGAACAGTGATTATAAACTGCTAGCTAAGCTTCTAGCGGATAGGCTGAGTAGGATAGCGAATAATCTAGTGCACCCCGATCAAAAAGGCTTTTCTAAAGGCAGATATTTGCATGAATTAACTTTCGAACTGATCGGGGCAATAGATATGGCCACAACGTTTGGGTCGCCGTTGGCAGTTATTATTTTAGACGCAATGAAGGCTTTCGACCAAGTTAATTGGAATTTTTTGAAATCGGTTTTGAGGCGGGCCAATTTAGGCTCCAAGTTTTGTGGGGTAATCAACCGGATTTATACATCCCCTTGTGCTAAGATTTTGGTGAACGGTAAACTTACGGGCCCTATTACTATTTCAAGAGGTACGAGGCAGGGCTGCCCCCTGTCGCCGGTATTGTTCAATCTGTATATTGAGCCATTTGCTAGAAAAATCAGACAAAACCCTCTTATCTCGCCCTTCTGCTGCAATGGCTGGGAAAAGAAAATTTCTTTATATGCAGACGATCTACTAATATATACTAATAACCTGCCCCTTGCCTTTAACACAATCAAAGATCTGGCTGAACAATTTGGAAGGATATCAGGGTACCGGATTAATGTGGGGAAAACAGAAACTATGCAGTGGAATATGGAAGTAGGGTCAATAACAAATAAGCAGGAAATACGGTACCTGGGTATTTTAGTGACCCAAAACTTGAAGGACTTAGCGGAAAGGAATGCTCGAAAGTTATTAGTAGAATGTAAAATTATGCTACAAAAATGGGCATGTCTCCTTTTGACGATTCTTGGGAGGATAAATCTAATTAAGATGTTTATTCTGCCCAAATGGAACTTTGTGTTTTCAGCTATACCCTTGGCAATGCACAAGGGACACCTAGATAAAATGCAACAAGCGATAAGTAGTTTCATCTGGAACTCAAAGGGGCCGAGGATATCATGGAAAAAGCTACGCAGAAGGAGGGAAAAAGGAGGACTGGCTCTCCCTGATTTGACATATTATGCGTGGGCTTTCTTGTTTAAAAATTCAAGGATGCTGTTTATTTCCCCAGACGGTTCAGCAGTGGGCAGAATGTACAAGGCTATGGTGTTGTCTGAAAAAGGGGGCTTACAGTCTTTTCTATTTAAATTTGGTGACCCTAAATTCTTCAAAAAAGTTAAACTAAAAGTGCTGCAAGGAATGGCAAGGAGTTGGTACCAGTTGAGGCGGCGGTTAGGTGTACATTATTACAGCTATCAGGCCCCTATCTGGGATTCTCCGGGCACCCCAGAATGCTGTCAGGATATCCTCGCATTACCACTTAAAAGGGCAGGTGTGGAAAGGTGGGGTGAGATTGCGTGAGATGGTACTTTATGCCTTTGGGATGAATTGGTAAGAATAACGGACGGTTCTCTGTCCAGGTTAAAATATTTACAGATAAGACAGTGGGAAAAAGAAACTAAGGGGGGATTGGGAGTGGTAAATGCCCTGGAGGACTCTTTTTTAGACCTGGCGCTCTCGGCTTCGGGGAAGAGGGTAGCGGTTTGGTATTGGGAAATATTAGAAACTTTGGATGAGAACTTTGACCTACCAAGCAAGTTATGGGGCAAGGTGATGTTAGGCTACAAGATTGGGTTATGGTGGAAGAAGTCGTATACGACATTGTATGAAGTAGTGAAGCCGGCCCATTAAGGAAAAAACATCTTTATACTCTACATAGAGCATACATATCTCCGGCAAAACTGTCCAAATTTAAGAAGGGGGAGGAGATCAAGTGTCCGAAATGTGGTGGGCTAGGAGCAACGGATATACACATGTTCTGGGACTGCCCGCTATCCGGTTGCTCTGGGAGGAGGTTTTTAGGGCATTAACATCTATGTTAGGCTGGAAAATTAATGTATCACTCCCATTAATTATATTTGGGCAGCTCCAGGATGAGGGGATATGGAAAAGGGTGAACAAAACTAATCGTTCATTTGTGTTCTATGTAGTTGTGCTGGGACGTAATGAAATCTGCAAAAAATGGTTGAAGGAGCACTCTCCGAGCTATACAGACCGGTTGAAGGCTGCTCTCCGTGCGGCAAATATGGACCTAAATGTGCAGGGCTCAAAGAAAAACGTAGAAATGTGGTCACCATTATTAAATTGGCAGGGAATAGCCTAAATCTGCTCCCTGCTAAGTTTACTGCTGGGTATCTATGTGAAACTGTACCAATGATCTTTTTTTTGCCTCAGTCCAATGATTAAGCACCGTTTGACGCCTCAGCAGGTCTGTTTAGGCAGACCGGGAGTTACAAAGGTGCACCCCCTGACTTGAGTCTCTCTTCTTAGTCAAGAGGGCGAAAAGGTCACAGGAACGAAGAGGTGTCTCAGTAAGCGGGGCTGAATGAGGACAAAAAAAAAAAACAGCACTAGCCATCAGCCCCTATACATTTCCAGTGGTGTAGCAGCTGTCACTGCCATCAATGGAAAGCATGTCAAGGCTATGATTGCAAACATCCCTGTGACCAACAAGTACATTTCAACAATGTAACACACTTATTCTCCATCCACAGGTATCCCTACTATTGCCACCCAGCAGAGGATGCCAGAGACAGACAGTCAACCCCTGGAAGTAGGACAAATAGAGGACCACAACTCTGGATGCTTGGAAGGGGATGCCTCTCCTGGCCCATCTGGGATGACTGGTCAGTCCACCACCACCAGCCTCGCCCTTCCCACATCTGAGTTCCCCACCTCTGTGGCTACTACAGCACAGGAAGCCCGTCCTCCCCAAACCTGTGTCCCAAGGACAGATCAATATATAGTGTGTCCCAGAGTACAGGGATCTGAGTCGACCCCTAACATCCAAGGCGATGAAGGTCCTGGTGTCACTGGGAGTGGGCACAATTTGCCAGGATCACAGGCACAGGAGGCAAGGGCAGTTGGAGGGCAACTGTGGGTCATGGGATGAGGTACCAATGAGACACGACTGGCCAGGAGGCCCTTTCAAGAACTCTGGGAGCATACCAGCAATCCCAGGACAGGATGGGTCAAATACTGACAACCTTGCAGGAGAACCAGAGGCTGCAGAGGAAATACCACCAGGAGGCCATGCAGCAGTGGCATTCATACAATGACACCATGGCCTTCATTTGTGTGGTGCTCACAGAACTCACCAGCATCCTGTATGTGTCCACAACCCACCAGCAGGCCACTACCGGTAGCCAATCAACACCTCTGCCATCTACATCTACTGTAGCTACTGCAATGAAGGCCCAGCCAGAGGACCCACAGGCTATGATCACCCCTGCCCCTGCAGCTTCAGCTGGGGATCCCCCACACAAACAAGGTCATCTTTTCAGGCATCCTGCAGGACCTGAGCCCAAGGTCAAAAACACCATAAGGAACTGAACTCTCTCCTGAACATTCTCCCTTGTTTGCTACAGAGGCACCCAGTTGACTGTCCACTGCCAAAACTCCATTTCCCCTTGGCTCTTGGAGAGTGGACCTGTGAAACCAACAGCTGGGCCACTAACTCTGATGCTTTTAAACCCCATGACCCCACTACTTAGCAAATGCATGTTGAATCACAATAAACACATTTCAGCACAGTCATGGTGTATGTTTAATCATTGTCACCAGTACCATTTAATGTGAAATATGTACATTTAAATGCACACATATGTGTCAATATGTCTTACAGATGGACAGTTGTGGCAGGTTGGTCATGACATCCTTCCTGTACTGTAATCCTATGCCAAGTGTGCCAACAGTCATGTCAGAAAGCAGATTGTAACCACACATCTAGTAAAGCTTCAAAGATGACTCCCAAGTTGGCCATCCAATTCACAACCAGGACATTATGCAATCCACAGGAATCATGTTGCATTGTGGAGATCACCACATATCTACAAGGTAGGTCTGTAGATCACACACATGCAGAGTACAAGTACCATTCTTTATAGCTAACATCACCAACAGAAAACCTATCTTGCAATGTCTAAAACAGGTAGGTATCAGACATCAGCTTTGGGAACAGTGTGGATGGGTAGCTGGAATGTCTTGTGATAGGATTGGGCCAGACCATACACATCCAAACTGCAATCTTGCAACCATGCAACTTGGGGAATCCTATACTGAAGTCATGCCATGCCAATAGCAAGTACCACATGGCTTTGAAGTATAGCAGTTACACTTCCCCAGATGGTAAGTCAGCATCCCATCAAAGTGCTTAACACAGACGGATGGATGTAGTGCACTCTTATCCCCCGATGCTAAACACAAGAAGGGACAATGTCACTAGGACAACAGAGTTAGAGGTCCCATGAACTTTAGACCACATATACCTGGCAATCAGTAGATGAATTGCTGAATCAACTCAGTCCTCGAGTCAGCTGCATCCTTCTCATCTGCCTCCTTGTCACTTCCAGAGTCATCAGCCTGAGCCACTGGTCCAGCTGCCATCTCCTCCAACAGTGAAATGTGTCTTCGCAGGGCAAGATTGTGTAGCATGCAACATGCTACAATGATTTGGCAGATTTTCTGTGGTCTGTACTGTAAAGCACCACCGGACACATGTAGGCATCTGAATCTTGCTTTCAGTTGCCCAAATGTCTTCTCGATTACACGCCTCGTTCGCCCATGAGCATCATTGCAAGTGTCCTCCCCTTCTGTTGTAGGGTACCTCACTGGTGTCAGGAGCCAGGGCAGGTTGGGGTAGCTGGAGTCACCTGTGTGCACAAAGGCACAAATCATTAGGGAAGTGAAGTAGCATAGACGTTAGACAGTAGTACACTTAACAATGAGCCAGGCCTTCTCTCTCTGTATTCGCAACATCATTTGTGGGACAATGTTCTTTCTAAGGATGTAAGAATCATGTACAGATCCCTGAAACTTTGCTGTCACATGGGATATGTATTAGTCGGCAAGACACACAACCTGCACATTGATTGAATAGTGATTCTTCCTGTTCCTGTAAACTTGCTCATTGGCCCTGGGAGGAACTAAAGCAATGTGGGTGCCATCAATGGCCCCTATTATATGTCGAACTTGTGCAATGTCATAAAAGGCTGACTACACAGTACACAGATCAGCACATTGTGGGAACCTGATGTAGCTGTGCAAGTGCTTGAGTAAGGCATCCAGTACATCCTGTAACCCAAAACTGAACATCGGCTGTGACATTCCTGCAGCCAGTCCCACTGTCACCTGATAAGATCCTGAGGCGAGGCAATGCAGGACAGATAGCACCTGTACTGTAGGTGGGATTGCTTGTGGATTACATATGGCTGGCAGGAGATCCGGCTCCAACTGGGCACACAGTTCCCTGATGGTTCAAATGATATGTCTGTATTATGTGTCTTTCTTCGATGGTAGCAAAGTCACCATTTGTCACCAGTAGACCGGTGCATTTCTCAATTTCCCCATTGGACTGTATCAAGGCATAGGACAGAACACATATCGGGACATCTCTTACACTGTTGTTTCTAAAGTACACCATAGAAGCGGTAAACAGGACAAGTCATGTACAGTATGTGAAACCTCACACAGGAAAACAGTTCTGCACAAACTACACAACTGAGACATCCTGGCTGTCAATTCCATTGTTCTACTTGTCACAAGAGGTCTGTACTAAGCTTAGTAAACTCGTCCCTAAGTCGGGTTCAATTATCAAACGTCCACACATTGAAACAATTTCACATCAGACATTTTGACAGATGACACTCACATCACTAGTGAGTTAACATGAGTTGATATCGTACATCCAGCAACTAGTGAATAACTTCATGCTATGACGCACTAGGATGACATTAAAATCTTCAAAAATATGTAAAACGGCTTCTGCCTGTCATGTATGCAGAGCACAGGGGGAAGTAAGCTCATTCTGCCGGCATTATTCGTCATAGCGGGAGGCGGTCAGAACTGCCTTGCAATTCCTCATTGGTTAACATTGATCTCTGTGGGAAACTGGGGCCAATGATGATCACCGCCAGCAGTGACGATCATGGCCGCGGCGGCCGTGACCACCATTTTCTATAGCCCGGCTCCTCTGACACTCGAGCAAGCAAGACCTCCACTCCGGGAGCTTCTGTGTTCTGTATCTGGAAGCCACTATTGCACATCCTGCAGGAGACAGGGCCCCAGCCTTCACCATGGAGGAACTGGAGAAACTGGTGGAAGGGGTCCTTCCCCTGTATGGACAATTGCATGGGGCTCTAGATAAACAGGTTAGTACACTGTACTTATCAGCTAGGGTGGAGTTTGACGGCAAAAGTGCTTAAATATAGACAAACCATGAATGACTGCTGGTGTTGTGTTGTTTGAATGATAATGGCATATTGTGAACTTTGTATGAGCATGTGCTGTGCCTGCTGTGTGTAGGCTACTGCTGTAGGTGTACTGTCACTCTACATGAATATCTCCTTTTGTCTGGGTCTACCATCCAGGTCAGTGCCCATCAGAAAAAGGGGTTATGGAGATCCATAGCCAAGCAAGTGCAGACCCTGGGAGTCCATAGCCAGTGGAGCACCCACTGCAGAAAGCAGTGAGAGCACCTGAGGAGCTGGGCTTAGAAGATTGTGGAGACCCAGCCGGGGACATCCTCCCAATGAGGGAGGGGTGCCCGTCGAACCCTGAAACACCCTAATGGCCCACATATTGGGGGTGGCCTGCCTGGAGATAGATGGGCGCTTGAGGGCAGCACAGCAGCCACAAGAGGTGAGTTCAAACTGTATAATATCAGTTGTATGGGCTTCTATTGTGTCAGTAGGATTACTTAGGTACTAATGAGGTGTGTGTACATTAGATAAGATCATAGTCCTGACTATTACTTCCACTGTTTAGAAGTGGTGCGAGTTAGCTTTTAAACACCATGCAAGCAGCAATATGTGGTGCTATACCTCCTTGTCCAATTCCATTTAGACACACTCCTATGTTAAGTAATTTCCAAAACTTATATCCCTATCACTGAGTCTGCTTTAGATAGCCAATGTCATCTAGTTAGGGCTGATATTGGGTAATAAGTCTAATAAGTAGGGAACTTCTGCGCTAAAATCATTTAATTCTCAATGGACTTCTGTACATCATAAGTCCTTTACCAATCTGTCCAATATTTTGTGTGCAATGTACTTTTCCAGTATAAGCAATGTGTCAAAAGTGTCAGTTTGGTAGGTATATGTGGGTAGTTGGTAGTTTTGACCATTGTAGAACAACTGATGACTCATTGCAGCATGTTCAACCAAGTCTGACAAATATTTGGTGACAATCCTTTTTTAGCCATTCTTTGACACGCCAGGGGAGGAGGAGATTACTTGTTGGTATGTGTAGTAGATGGGTAGGTATTGACCCTTTCCTCCCTTTCTTTCCCTCCCATCCTCTCTCCCTGTCCTCTTCTATCCTTGTGTGCATCAGCATCATCAGGTGAAGGAGAAGGGGCACCAGTGAGTGGGAAATCTGCAGCCCACGGGACCCAGGAGGGAGAGACCACCAATGCTGAAGGGACCGATGGGACAGAGGGCGAGGGGAGCACCACGTGGGAGACAGGTACAGCAACATCATCTTCAGATTCCTCCTCCAATGAAAGCTCCATGGCGGTGGTATACACATCTGGGTCCATCCCAGCACCATCCTTGTCCCCCACTCTCCTTACCAGCACTATCCTCCCTGTAGCTCCCCACCCAGTTGTCCGTGCCCTCTCACCTAGGAGGGTGGGCATCTACTTCGCTGCAGGCACCTCTGCCCCTGCCCTCATCAGCACTGCTGTCCTCAATGAGGAGACTATTGACGTCCTGAGATCCATCTCTATGGGGCAGTCAACCATTGTGAATGCCATCCAGGGACTGGCATCCAAGATGCAACAAAGTAATGCCTACCTGGAAGGCATTCACAGTGACTTGGCTGGCCCAGGAGGATCGTTTCAGGCTCTGGCCTCCTCTTTGCCGGTGTCCTTTCACCTTCTGTCCCCCTCCATCTACCTGTGCCCAATCCACCACCCATCACCCATCCACCATGACAACCATCATGACCACATGCAGCACATCCTCCTGACTTGCAGCCACCACCTCAACATACACTCACACATTTTGCATTACATCTCCCGGCATCTCTTTCCCCTCCTCCCGAAAAACATAAACACCCTCACTCACCCACCCAACATACACCCACAACACACAAGCACACAATGCACATACCTGCATCCATGTCCAGCACACTGACACCTCATAAAACAACTCCCTCTACCTCCACTCCTAAATCTTTCACCCATGACGCCCCCATGGACCTATGAAAGTTTTCCTTGCCAGTCTTGACCTGTTCCCTGCTCCTGTCCCACCACATGATGCCCCTTAGCACCTTTTCTCCCTGCTTCAACCCAGACCTTCCACCTCCCACTCCTCCCATGCCCCTCCCCTGCAAAGAAACCACCCGCTCCAAAGCCTAAGGTCCCTACTCCTACCCCAAAATCCAAACCCCCTCTCCCACAATCAAAGTTGAAGCCTAAACCCCCCCTCCGAAACCTAAACCCAAAGACCCCCCTTCCAAGTCCAAGCCCCCACCACCACCCCACCACCCATGAGGTGCGCCTGCCTGCCCCATTGACACCCCAGCCACGTGGAGGCCAATTTGCAGTCAGGAGTCAGGTTGGGGCTTGTGACTTTGCCCAATGTGCCTGGAGCACACCAGACATTTGGACTGGCCAGTAGGCCTCATCCATAAATAGTTTTATATATTTATGATAAGTTTTAATACATCTGCTGACATAGCTGTGGATGTCAAGTTTGAGAAATTGCCTGGATTTTCTTCAACATGGTTATGTTATGGCTGTATACTTTGATGTGTGTGTTGTATGGGTATGGGACATATCTATGTTGTGGAATGCGCTGGGTTGATGACTTGTGCCATGTGCTTGTTGTGATGTGTTGTTGGGGTTGGGGTTGTGTGTGGCATTGTTTGGTAGTGGTGTGTGCATCTGTGTGTATAGTGATGCATCTGTGATGTCCTTTGTATGTTGGTTGGATGTGGCATGTCACCTGAAGCCTTGTTTGGATGTCTGACTACTTATATGATTGTGTGTTGTTGCTGCATATTGCTGCCAGTATGTGTTGTTGAGTCGAGTTAGTTGGTGTGCCTTTCGGACTATGCGTTTGTGTGTTTGTGATGTTGTTGTCTTTGTGTGATCGTGTAGTGTTTGACAGTGACATGCCTGTGTGTTGTCTTGTATGAAAGCATGTGTCTGTTGGCCGTGGTGTATGTGGTTTGTGTAGTTAGTGTGTGCGTGTGTGTCTGTGGGTGTGTGTGTTCATACGGGCGTCTGTTTGCCTGTGTGTGTGGCTGTCGCTGTCCGTGCCGGGTGTGTGTGTTGTGTGTGGGTGTGAAAAACTGCCCTTCCCCCACTTGTGTGCTAGGTTGGGGGTACTTACGGTTGTCGTCATCGTCGCTGGTCCTGGTGCTGTATGGCGAGAAACAGCAGTGGGAAGAATTCCAATTCTGGTTCCATGGCGGTGGCGGACGCGTCTGTGTAAATGGAGGTGAGTGTCTCCTTTTATACTACCAGTTTCCACCAGAATTTTTGTGGCAGTCGCACCACCCTGGAAATCCCGGCGGTCTGCTGACTCTTAATATTGGGTGGGGTATATTGGTCTCCCCTGGCCTGGAGATGGCTACCACCGTTGGCGGTGGTCCAGCCACACTGGCAGTACTGGCGGTGACTTGGCTGTGTTGCGGTTGGATCGCCGCTATGGTCGTAATATGGTGGTCAGCCACGCCGGCCTGGCAGCGGTGCGACCACCATCACCAGGTGTGGTGATTTGGTGACAGCCTAACTCATAATGAGTAACCGCAGGGCCGGCGGGAGCCGGCGAATGTCCGCACCGCGGTCAAATGACCGCGGTGCACATTCTGGCTTTCCCGCTGGGCCGGCGGGCGACCGCCAGGAGGCCGCCCGCCGGCCCAGCGGGAAAGCACCTTCAACGATGAAGCCGGCTCCGAATGGAGCCGGCGGAGCGTGCGACGGGTGCAGTGGCACCCGTCGCGATTTTCAGTGTCTGCAATGCAGACACTGAAAATCTTTGTGGGGCCCTGTTAGGGGGCCCCTGCAGTGCCCATGCCATTGGCATGGGCACTGCAGGGGCCCCCAGGGGCCCCACAACACCCGTTCCCGCCAGCCAGGTTCTGGCGGTCAAAACCGCCAGAACCAGGCTGGCGGGAAGGGGGTCGGAATCCCCATGGCGGCGCTGCCTGCAGCGCCGCCATGGAGGATTCTGCAGGCCAGGGGAAAACCGGCGGGAAACCGCCGGTTTCCCTTTTCTGACCGCGGCTTTACCGCCGCGGTCAGAATTGGCCTGGATGCACCGCCAGCCTGTTGGCGGTGCATCCGCGGTCCCCGGCCCTGACGGTCTATGACCGCCAGGGTCGGAATGACCCCCTAAATGTTTTAAGTTTTACCCGTTTGATTCAAACAAGATGGCTTTAGGTGTGGCACATATGATTTTCATAAGTAAGACTGTTAGGCCCTGATTTATACTTTTGCGCAGGTTTGCATAAAAAAATATAGTGCCGGCTAGCGTCATTCCATATTTAAGGAATGATGTAAGCCCTGTTAGCGTCAAAAGACATGACGCTAACCGGATGGGGGAGGCATAGGGACAACTGGAGGTTGTGCGTCAAAGAATGGCACTAGTCAGGTTAGAGTCAAAATAATGACCTGACTAGTGCCATTGTTAGACACACAACCCCGTGGACATGACTCCTGCCTAAGTAAAGACAGTAGTCATGCTCCCCCCTGGGCATGGCCAATGGGCACAGTGCCATGAAGGGGTGCCCAAGTTAGCCCCCCCATGGCACTTAAAAAAAAAAGGTAAATACTTAGCTCTACTTACCTGTACTTCCCTGGGATGGAGTTCCCCCATCCTCTGGTGTGGGTGGGGGTGTTCATGGGACTTTGGTGGGCACATGTGGGCTCTTTCCATGGTCACTGACCATGGAAATGTGTCCACCGGTCCCCTACCGCCTGCCCTGACCAGGCGTTAAATAATGGTGGAAAGCAAGCTTTGAACTATTATTTGACCCCTCCACCCCCGTGCGTGATTTTAGCATGGGGGATACATATGGCGTTAAGCCCATAGAGGCAGAACGCCTACCTTGCATCTCATTGACGCAAGGTAGGTTTCCACACGACTAAAAATGGTCTAGCGCTGAAGTATAAATCTGTAGTTAGATTTGCACTGAATTTGCTTTAAAAAAATGATGCAAATTTGGTGCAAAACAAGTATAAATATGCTGCTAAGTGCTCTAGTCCTTCTTTAGAACACTCTGGGAGGCTGCAGTAGAACAAAAGGGAGTCAACTGACAGGCTGCTCCTGTTGGAAAAACATGTTTTACTGAGAATGTCAGGCTTCATTCTCACATAGCTGAGAAAGCTAACTTGAATATGCAGAAAATATGCTCTCATTGCAGCTTCTGGAGCACCTTTTAAAACCTCTATGGGAAAATCAATCATGAAATTGAAGCAGAAGATTTTTTTCACAGGGTAAAATCACCTTAGCGACAAATTATTTATGTTGTATATAAAATCTGTTATCATCCTTCATACGTTCTCCTTTTTGTGACCACGAAAACCTGCCAATTCACTACAGTGCATTTCAAAGGGTGCTATCATATACTGTATATCGGTCCCAAGATGGCTGTCAGCACTTTCTGGCTGAAGTGATGATGGCCAATCAGACCTCGCTATGAGATCTATGCTTAGGCTTCTCTCAGATGTACACATTTATTTTCCCTTTAACATCTCAAAAACTACTGAACGGATTTACACCAAATCACAAAAAGGGCACTTTCTGGATCAAAAGCTACCCTTCTGCAAAATTTGGTGTAATTCTGTCTACCGGTTCAGACTGCAATTGTGTCTAAATTCTCTATAGAAATGAACACAGGAAACATATTTTTTGATTCCCCCACCTCCTTTTCTCGGCCCTCGCTTGACGTATCACCCCGAAACTTTCCAAGCCCATGAAGATCATAGACGGCACTTAAAAAAATCATTAAGATTAATCAAATGGTGCCAAAGACATAGCCAAGTCAAAAGACTCTTTTCGTATAGAAGCTAGGTCCTACCCATAACCAATTACTGGCGACCGTCAGTAGGTGATATTTATATATATATATATATATATATATATATATATATATATATATATATATATATATATATATATGTTTGCTATAATTATAGCTCTTCAGAGAGATTTAACTTTAACTTTGTCCAGACACAAGGGAGCACCCAGAATAAGTCAAAACAAAACTCTTTTAGGGTTAGACTGAAGCCTCAATTATACAATAAAGAAGAGAGAATTCTAGGTAGTTCCTAAGTTTAGGAGGAGAGCAGCTCCAATACACACAGCACTCTGCAACACCTGCGACACTCTAGATTTGCTCACCTCAAAGTCTGTTTTTCTAGCAAAGTTGTTAAGCATATGAGTAGTCCTATGCCGTTCACGCTAGAGCTAGAGCTAGAGCTAGAAAGGGACAAAGGCCCTCATTATGACCCTGACGGTCCAAAGACCGCCAGGGCCACAGTGGTGGTCTCACCGCCGACAGGCTGGCGATGAAGACCACCACGTTAGGAGTGTGGCAGTTTGGCCTCTGCCAAACTGCCACATCCCCATTTGTTGCGGGTGGTTAGACAGCAGGGCCGGAGATCAGCATCTCCAACCCAGCGGTCCACTGAAGACCGCTAGAAGTATCCTGAGTCTGATTTCCGCTAGGGTTTCTGCAGCTGTAGCACGCCACGAAAACCCAGGCGGAAAGGCTACTGGTGACAGGAAATTGCTTTCCTGTCACCAGCAAATGATTCCCCAATCCCCCCTCCAATTTTAATACTCCCCACCCCTCCCTTCCATACCAGCCCCCCTCTCCGCATATACGCACACACACACACACACACACACACTCACACATGCACCTTGCATACACTCGTTCACCAACACTTACATACACTAATTCACTCACACATATTCACTCACATGCATACATACACGCATTCACACAAACATTCCAACACGCACTCACTTCAGCAATCATACACGCATTCACACATGCATACACACACGCATTCAAACACCCATTCACACACACATACACACACACATACACACTTACATTCACACACGCAGACAACAGCCACTCACATATGCACACACAACACCATTCACCCTCCCGCACCCTTCATCTGTTGGACAATTGACTTACCTTGTCAAGCTAGGAAGTCATCCACCAGGGAAGAGGTCCCTGCGCTTCCACCGCCGGCAGAGCCCCACCATCAGGACACTGCCAGGCCATATTACAGGTTGTAATACAGCTGGCGCAGTCCTTTTGGTAGGGCTGGGCCGATGGTGGAACCGCCCCTGCACCTCCAACCGCCAACATGACTACTGGAGGATTTCTGCCCAAATTGTGGCAGAAATCCTTTCAGTACTTGTAATATGGTGGTCTTCTGGCACCCATGGCTTCGGCAGTCTTGAGAAAAGACCGCCGAAGTCATAATGAAGGCCAAAGTATTTTTCTAATTGTACTGCAAAAACTTTAAGCATAGGTTTGGCACAGTGCCATGCACGCCAAGCTGTAAAACGATAAAAGCCTTTCACCACTCCAGGCAAAGTATTACAGCTTTGGATTGCTGAAATACTATCCAGGCTAACCTGGAATGAGCAAAAGCAACCTGTGACATGTGTTCTATCGTTGTAGCTCTTCTGAGAGGTTTAGCTTTGTCCGGACACAAGGGATCATCCAGTATAAGTCAAAACAAAACCCTTTCTGGGTTAGAGTGATGCATAAATTATGCAGAAAAGAAGAGAGAACACTGGGTAGTTCCCAAGTTTAGGTGGAGAGCAGCTCCAGTACAGAGCACCCTGCAACACCAGAGAAACTCTAGATTTGCTCACCTCAAATGTCTGTTTTTCTAGAAAAGTATTTAAGCATAGGATTGGCACAGTGCCATCCACACTGAACTGTAAAATTATAAAAGCCTTTCACCACTCCAGGCACAGTATTACAGCTTTGGGTTGATAAAATAACATCCACAGACTTGGCTGGAGTAGTCCCAGGTTAAGATGGCTGGTGATCAGCTGTGTGCCATGGATGGATTTGCTTGTGGCTACAGCTGGGACAACCTGCACTGAGCCAACAGTCTCCTCATTTTCATCAATAGTGTGTGGAGCAATGATGCTGGACTGGGAGCTGGAGGTTCTTTCTCTGGATTACTACCAAACCAAAGCTACTGTTACTAAAAGATGAAACTTCATGATCAGCCTCCTTTCCTTTCCTAAATGTGCTGTAAATGAAACAGACACATCATTTTGTCAAAGTGAAAGTGACTTGGTGAAAAGGCAAACATTTTCAATCAAATATATGTCCCATCATGTGACTTAGGGCCTCATAACCAGTGTGGTGGTCCGAGGAATGCCACACTTGCATTGACAGTCAGACCGCCGCACTCCAGGCGGTCAGACAGCCCAATTACAACCCTGGCGGGCAGGCCCACCATGGGACCGCCGGCCCCTCCGGGACCATGGTTCCCGATGGCATGGTGGCGGTCAGAGTTGTACTGGACTAAGCGCCGCCTGGCTGATTATAATTCCCCTCTCTGCCAGCCTTTCCATGGCGTTCTGACTAGCATGGAAAGGCTGGAGGTGAGGTTGTGCTGGGGACCTATTGCATGGGCAGTGCAGGGTCCCCCTGCCCAGCACCATTGAAATGCGCACTGTGTGATTTGCAGACACTGCGCATTCTGAGGGTGCTGGTCTGCCCCATCTGTGCTATGAGAAGAACTGTTCCTGCTGGTCTGACCAGCGGGAATGCTCCATTGCAATGATCACACTGGTCAGACTGGCGGGAACATTGCAATATAACAGGGAGGGCACCACCGCCATGGCTGTGGCATCCTCCCTGTGAGTTTGGCAGTCCCGCGGTGGGACTGCCAAACTCTTAATGAGGCCCTTAGTGTTGATGTCTTACCAGTGATGTAATGCAAAAAGATGCCCCCCCTTGCAGAATTTGATAAGGGGCCCAGATAATAATTGGTCTAGGACTCAAAGGGTGTCCCCTGATAGGTTGTGGGCCTCTAAAGGGCTGTGTCCCCCTGCACCACAGGAGCCTTTGTTACCCCCTTTGTCTTACCTACCAGTGCCTCAAGTGATCTGTGCTTGAATGGTTCTGATGAAGTCTGTTGCTTTCCCAGCGTTTGGGATATGTCAAGTTGGAAGCTGTAGCAGAATAGTACCAACATATGCTTATTATAAACCAAAAGACCAGATTTCCAAAAAGACGCCCCCCTTGCAGAATTTGATGAGGAACCCCTAAGTATCCCAGATAATAACTGGTGTACGACTCAAAGGGGGGTCCCCTGAAGGGTTGTGGGCCTCTAAAGGGCTGTGTCCCCCTGCACCACTGGAGCCTGTGTTACCTCATGTGTCTTACCTATCAGTGACTCAAGTAATCTGTGCTTGAATGGCTCTGATGACGTCTGTTGCTTTCCAAGCGTTTGGGATGCGTCAACTTGGAAGCTGTAGCTGTTGTAGAATAATACCAATATATGCTTATTGGAAAGCAAAAAAACACATTTCTGATCCAACTTTTCAGAAATGTATGTGAGAATTTAGGATCTGACAGTTTGCTGCTGTTGTCAACGATATACTGGCCAGTGTGTTTCTGTGTCTTACATGTTTTCAATTAGTCTTAGCTGTGTGGTTAGTCAAAATCACTGAAAAGCACATAAAATCTGTACTACTCGAATTGTACAACCATGCTAAGACATTCAAAAGCTCAAAAAAAGCTTCACTGTCTCATTTTAAAAAAACAGCTACATCATCCTGCTGCGATATACGTGTGTTCGTTGCTGTTAGTACACATTGTGCTGTTCTGTTGAGACACTGGGGCTAAACCCATACAGCATGCTACAATAGGAGCTTAATGAGATTTGCAGCTCATGATATGACCTTGAAATTTGCATTAAGGAGATCTTCATCTGCCTTTGTAAGGAATGATAAGCATGAACGGTAATCTGAGGCTATAGTAATAATACCCGGTTGGATATTTATGAAGCTAAGGGTTGACTATGTCGTGCAGTGCTGAAGTTCATTACTCTACTGTGTGGTTGGATAAATGGCACATTTGATGCCACTGTGGAGGGCTTTAAAACGCTCGTCCTAATGGGGACTCACATCTATTAGGAGCCCCGGAAAGTCGACTTTCATGGTCATGTCAGTAAAGGGGGGTTTTCATTGATGCATTTGGAAAAAACCTACAGGAGCAATGATTTGAATATAGCCGAACAATAAGGTGAGAGTATCCACTTCAATGCTGCCCGAATGTACTTTAAACAATTTGATATGAAATAAGCCCTTGCTTTTAATATTCCTAACTGCTATGTGCCTATTCATGGAAGATATTGATTAAGTCATACACATAAGCAGTGCTTACTGCATGATTTATTGCTTAGCTTGGTGGCTAGTAGTGGAGTTTACACCGCATTTGACAGTGACATGGGGCACTAGCCTCTCGCACTGCTTGACGCTGGCACCATGATCAAGGCAGGGCGTGGGTCACAGTGATGGCGCCAGGGTATGTTGAGAGACTGCAGCTGGGAACAGACACACATTGGGACCTGTGGTGTGAAATTGGTATATTTTGAAGCTTTAGGAGCAGCGGGCAGGAGAACCAAGGACAGGTGATTTTAGCAAATGTGTGCTGCAGTGCCTGAATGGTATTGGCACAAATTATACTATTTCCTTTAGTTGTTTTGCTAAAATGGCACTCTCAGTTCAACAGCGAGTACACGACGTCACATGCCATGGCTCGCTCTTACCCGAAAAGATTTCTGTTTCTTGGAAGGGTTCCAAATCATTTTCTGTTCACTTTAGAGTCCCCTTAATGGCCTCTCTGTGCCTTTTTTTAACTCCTGCATCCTGTGTTTTGAACTTCAATGCCAGTTTTATGCACGTGATCCTCAAATTCGTCTCACACTTTCTTTCAGCAAATGTCATCTCTTACCAAGACTCGAATTAGGTAATTTTTCTTCCTTAAAACGCGTTTTAGATACTTTTTTCTGCCACATATTAATGATTGTTCCTCTCTATATGTTAGCCTTTCTTAAGTATATCACTGATCCTGCCCAGCTAATTCAAAGCGTGCCTGTGTGTCGCTTGTTTTCCCTTTATTCCCAGGCACACATTTCTCTTTGTCTTCATCAGCCAGCTTTGGTGGCTCACAATCCATTTTCCAATCAGGTTTCACTTTCGATCTTTAAATACAGTGATTCTTTGCCCCCTCATTATCTATGCTCGTTAGCTTCTGTTTTTCCCACTCTGCATCTCTCGATGTTGCTTCCTTGTTTCTTTTGGAAGTTCACTTCCCACCGTCTGCTGTTTCGCGTTTTCCTTCATTCCCCGACTTTCTGCGAAACAGTGGAATGAGCGTCCCTTTCTATTAGAAGTGCTTCCTCTTTACGGTCTTTCCAAAACATTTTGAAGAAGATCTCTGTGAATTATCTACTCACGTGCAACCACGTGTTCGTATACTGCCCAAACCATTTTAGTTCCTCTGTTTTATTTCTTTTTGAAAAAACACTACAATAACTAACTCACTAAATAAGCATATCTACAGTAGGTGGTCACGTCTACTCGGCAGACATCCACAATCTGTAACGTGAGTTTTGAGTAATGCTGGTTTGTAAAGTATTGACATAAAGTCCAAAGTATATTAGCATAACCCAGGATTGAAAATGCACAAGTAAAACACTGGGAACAGCTCGATAAAGACGCTGTGAACTGCGTATCTAGGGGATGCAGATGCTAGTTCTTTTCAAGGTAAGAGGACATGAGATACATTTTGCTATGACACGTGTGCAGACTTTAAAAAAACTATGATTTTCAATGCATCTGTAAATATTTTAGGGACAAATATTGTGGCTAACATGTAGATGAACATGTGATACACTATACTTGCAGTGCAATTTTCATTTACACGTGGCAGAACACTTATCAGGCTCTGTCATCCTTCCAGTCGTTGTGAACAGTCCCGATGGCAAAGCAGGAAGGACAATATAGGTGGAGGTGGCAGCAGATGTCAAAAGGAATGTCAACAGAGGTCCCACAGTGGTGAACTCCGGTCCGCTCGTGGAGTTTGAGGAGTTTTTCTCACTTCACGCTCTACTTAGAATGCAGAGTTTAAAAAAACTGCACAGTGGAGCAGAGCAAAGCAGAGTTTTTTCCTCATTTGCGCTTGCCAACGTTAAGTTGGCGAGTGCAAACGAGGAGAATCACCACCACCCAACGAGATTTCTCAACGCGGGTGGTCACGGATGGTCGCTACCGCCCACGTTCAGAAAATTCCATTCGTGTTGAGGAAGTTGCCGCTCGAGTAGAAAATCTACTAGAGCGGCAGAAAAGAAGCATCACCCTCTTGTACTGCATGTGGTGCTGTTCGCACTGATTTTTCAGTGCAGGACAAACATCCGGTGCTAAAAATTAGAGCAAATGGCGTGACCTAGCGCACTCTACCACTTGCAGAACTCTGAGTAGCGCTACAGAGTTTTTGGTCACTTTGCAGAGTTCCGCAAACTCCAAGGCCTATATAAATGGTCTATGTGGGGTTCTTTGAGGGGTGGGTTTTGTCTAAGGTTTTGCATTGTGACATGCTGTGTGATGTGCATAGACAGACACAAGAAGTTGGGAGACCTTGTAGTGACAGAGGCCATCTGTACAGGGGATGCTGCCTAGTGTTTTATGGCAGTGATGTTTAATGTGTGGGAAGGACTGATATTGCTGGTTAACCTGTAAGGTAGGTGGACTAGTGTTCAGTCCTGGTTGTGTTCTTGCTGCACAAAGAGGATGCACTGGTGTTGGTCATTCATACTGTGCACACAACACTTCTGGGAATGGGAAAGGAAAGTATTGGTGCCAAGTAAAATTATTTCCATATGGAAATATGGATTTACAGGTAGGTGTTTTGCTACCTTTTTTTTCCAGTGTGTGTTGTGTTGCATGAGTAGGTCATGGACTGTTGTGTGTGATTGGCATGCATGCACAGGGTTCTTATTGTGAAATTTACAGATTTTGGTATATGTTACTACCTGTATCAATAATGTAGTTTACCTATTCTGATGATTGTGGTTTCTGGAGCTGGATGACAATGCAGCTGGTAGGGTGCACGGTGTTAAGGATATACTACTAGATGAGGATAATGTGAGTTGCGCACCAGCTCTGCAACCAATAGCGACATATGCCACCTGTGCTTTGGCAAACTAATCCTTGAAATGCCTTTCTTGTACTGCCACATCTTCCTGTTCTACCCAATGTGTCTTCCTTAAACCCCAAAGCAGTCACCCTATCTGTGCCATTATTGATTTTACACTTTTATTTGGGGTGGTAATACCTAATGGTTTTCAGAGCACGTTTCATATGATTAATTGAATACAGATAGGAGCAAGAAGACATATACAATACAATATGGTTTTGGAAGATTTTTGAGTAGAAATTACCAAAGTCTATTCTTGACAGTATGATGGATTTAGTAACTAGTTTAAAGTTTGAATCTAGGCTAAAAAGTTTGACAGCACGTAGACGGCTAATTTGCTATCTGTTGTAGTCGAATAACGCTCATATCCGATACATATATTAATAGTCTTTTATTGTTTCCATGGGTAACTACAGTCGGTCTTCTCTCTCTGACATCAGAGAGAACCCTCACTACATCACCTTTTTAATAACACTCTAGAATATGTAAACAGAACTTACTATGTTAACGAAACATAGCCTATATACAAACCAAGATACCACACATCTCCTTCTCTTCACACTTCAAATAACCATTGCATAATAAAACTATAGCATGTTACAAAATCCTGAAGTAAGTTGCTAATAATAAAGTTTATGAATATTGGAACCCATTAGTTTATGTTTACATTATGGTCTGTCACAAACAATCATCAAGGTACTTCAGTAGTATCTTTTGTCTGGTCATTCTGTGCTCTTCAACCTCCTGTGAACTTTCTCTTGCTTCATTCCTTACCTCCTGGACATTCTTCCCCACTACTTCATTATAATTCTTCATCATGAAACTGTTGCAACTTTCCAAAACTTTCTTTGAAGTTGTTAACCTGCCTTTCTTCACCTCTTTAGATCCTCTTTCATACAAAGCCACCTTCTCATATTCCCTTACTCTCCATTTTCCAAAGTGACACACAAACCATTAACACTTCTCACTTTGTAAGGACTACTAAATTTAGACAGGCCCCTCTCTATGCGTCCTTAATTTACCTTCACCAAATCGGCTAATTTTGTTCTTTCATTCCTCATCATACTGACTTCCTCCTTTCCATTAACTTTCTCTTTATGATCAGATAGAGCTTTCATCCATGCAGGTGAAATCTTGATATTTGTTTTTTGCCCTCTCATCACACTGTACTGAATTTTCTTCATGACCCCTTTCTCTGTAGTTCAAAATGCCCTTACTAAGTCAGCTACTATGCTTTTAGCATCACCTCTCCTTCCTACTGCCATTTGTATCACTCCTTTAACCATGCGGCTATCCCTCTCAACAACACCATTTGCTTGGGGATTAAAAATGATGTGCGAGAATGTGCAATACCACAATTAATTAAAAATATGTTCATTTCTTCAGATGTAAGTTGTGTTCCATTGTCAGTGTTGAGTTTAACTGGAAACCCTTCTTCTCTGAAAATATCTTCTAAAACCCTAGTGGTACATCTTGTCATAATTTTACACTTGGATTTTACCACTAACCTCTTAGAATGTACATCCAGTAACAGGGTATGTAAACCTCAAATCCATAGCAACCCCTCCTAAGTGTCCAATAAAGTCTAAACAACCTGTGTTCCATGGTAACCCTAGGCCTACTATTTCTCCTCAGACAGATTGTTCTCCCACGTTTAGTCTTTTTTTCCCCTCTTTGCAATCTACACATCTCTCTACCCATTCAGCTACCTCCTGATCCATTCCTGGCCACCAATTTTTTTCCTGTAATCTCTTCTTTGTCGTGGCTTGTCCTAAGTGACCCTCATTAGCCAACTTGAAGAGTTCAAATTTTAAACCCTGTGGAGGAACAGATTTATCAATTCTCGTTATGATTCCTTCACATACTGATAATTCAAACAACATTTTAACAAACTGTCTCACACTCACTGGTACTATACTCTCTCTTCTACATTCTTTTAAACCTGTTGTAGTATTGCATCTTCTTTCATGCTTTCAAGCAACATTTCCTTTCCAATGGCCCCTTGACTCAATTCCACTAAATCAATCACGCTTGCTACAGCACCTTCTTTACTTTGAGCATCCACCATTGCTTTGTCCACCTCCTACCATGGTAAAGGCAGCCTTGAAAAAGCATCTGTCAAAACTTGGGCTGCACATATTTGTCATTTGATATCAGCAAATTACCTTTGTTGAAGCTCTTCCCAAACATAGTTGCACCCTTTCCTCCATCATTTTTTAATATGTTCAGTTTTTTTGGCAAAGCTTTTAGCGAACTTCGCATAATATTCTATGAGACCCAGAAACAATCTTAATTGGTCTTTATCCAGTGGAACAGGTGCTTTCCTTATCAACTCTGGTTTGAATCCTTAAGCAGATATCGTATATCCCGGATACCCAACTCTTTTATACAGAATCTACATTTTTCTTTCTCGAGAGTCAAACCAGAATCTTCAGTTTTATCCATAACTTTATTGAGAACCACATTTAGACTTTCTTTTGTTTCCCCAAAGATTAAAATGGCATCTTGAAAAACGTACTACACCCCCATACCTTTCAAGATCTGTTCAATCAATCTCTGGAAGGCACTAGCTGCCGATGCAAGCCCAAAGAGCATTGTAGTAAAATGAAACACACCCTCAGTTGTGATGAAAGCTTTAAGACGCTATGACTCCTTATGCAGTTTAATCTGGTGGTATGCACTAATTAAGTTAAGATTGGAAAAAAATGTACCCCCTTTTAGTAATAATAGCAGTTCATTGATATTCGGAAGAGGGTAATTGTCCACTATATTGTTTTGATTCAAAGTGCATAAGTCCACACAGAAGTGAAAACTACTATCTGATTTATTTGTAATCACCACTGGAGATATCTAACTGGAGGTCTCTATAGGTTCAATCATCCCTTGGCTTATCATGTCATGTAACATCTGTTTTACTTCTTGTCTGGCAACTATGAGCCCTTTGTGTACCTGATGTTACACAGGTACTGCACTTGGTCTCAAAATTATCTTGTACACATATTTTTTAAGTTTGTCAATATCGTCAGAAAATACTCTAGATGCACCCTTGCACAAACTATTCCACATTGACCTCATCCACCACCATGACCTAATTGGGTGCTCTTGGATTAAATATTAAATGTAAATTATACTGGTGGTCCTATCCCAGTATAAAAAGACAATTTTTTGCTACGTAGAATTTCCCTTCCACTTTCCACTTCCACTTTCCTGGAAACTTCTTTCAGCTAACATGTAACTCCACAAATCTATTTTTTCTCCTTGATACCCTCCAGGATTAATATATTTAGGAAGTGTTTTGGGACAGTGTGATGTGGACATTTCTTTAGGTATGCATATGTAGAATGACCCAGAGTCCACCATCAATTGAACAATCTCTGCTTTTATCATAAAATGAGCTGTGGGTCTGGATCTTCTTGTTAAATTTTCCTGAGCTTCAATGTATAAACTCCTGTTGACATCTTCATTACTTTCAGTTTTCTCACTCACTGTTCTTCCTTGTGCAGTTGTTACTTTAAATCTGGTGTTACCTTTGCACATGTGAGCAAAAGTTCCCACTCTCCGACACTGTCTCCTATAGTGTAACAGTTTTTGGAATCTGACCTATAAAATCTACTCCTGCATCTTGTGCATTTCATCTCCATTTGTCTAGCATACTTTTTTTTTATGTATTCCCTACCCTCTTCTTATTTTACACTCCTTTTTCCATACCTGTTTGTACATCCTTTATCAGTACTAATTACTTCTGTTTCACTTTGCTGTACGTATGATACATTGATGTTATCCGTTTTCATTTCCATTTCCTTCATACATCACTCAGATTGGTCAACTACTTTTGCTATTTCTATAACATTGTGTAATGTTGGATTTTTGGCTGCCCATGGTCTCTCTTGCATTTTTTTTGTTTCTACATTGTACTGTTAAATGGTCTTGTATCATCTTGTCCCTCATATCTCCAAATTGGCACTTTAATGATAATTCATGTAGTCTTGTCACAAACTGGTCTAATGTATATCTACACATTACAATGTTCACTTCCTTAGCAAATCATTTTACAAGTTGAGCTTTAGCTTCTAAATAAATATTAGAAATGGGTTGACTACCATTTCCTGCTGCTACTGGCAAGTACTTGAAAACATGTTGGCCTTCCTTTCCTAATGTACTTAATAGTAAAGCCCTCTTCCTAGAAGCTCTAAACTCCCTCCCATCTAAAGCTTTGGTGTAGTTCTCAAATGTTGCCACCCATTCTTCCCACTCTACTGATAAAAACAAATGGAGGTGGAACAACTGACACATCCATCATTATGCATTTGCCCTTTTTTCTTATTATGTGCACATACAGATGTGCTTACTTGTATCATTGAGGTCTTATTGTGCAGTTGCGAACAGTTTTCTACTTTAGGTGTGCCTATCACCGTTATGTGCATATATATAACTGTGGATAATAGGCAAAAGGCGTTCCAATGCAAGATGTGCCTATCACACATGTATGGATTCTTGAAGATAATTAGTTTTACTCATTCTGTGACAGGGTGTGTATATCATCGTGAATCCGAACATGGGTACAGGCACTTACTGGTTAGGTGTGCATATCACTGAGAATGAAAACACAGGCACAGGAACTTAGTGGTTCAAAGTTGATCACGAGATTCACGTTGATCCTGTTAACTATTCAAGTTTTTGATGTGTCCATCACCAAATAGATCAATATACTGTTGTTCCCTTGACCGTTGCACTAGGGTATCTGGACACATAGAAAAACACTTCTTATCTCTCATTGAGATTTTCACCTCTGTTTCCCACATTTACCAACCAACCCTTTAAGATGGCTACCACAATATCTTTTCACATTGATTTTCTATAGGCAGTAGCACGCTTAGCACGTTTGTACATGCATCACTCCTCCCGTGTTGTGTACTTGTTTCCATAGGTGATAGCTCCTGACAATGTTGTGTGCCTACACCAGCACAAGGGCTTCATGCTTGCGGGATCTTTATGATGATAAGGATCATGCGGTAACATCAGTTAATGCATTCACTTTTACTTCTAAAAGTGGCACCACCAGCATTAAAAAATATATTTTTTTTTAGCTTACACGGAACATCCACATTTGGTTTCTGGTCACATACATTTCTATTTTCTCACTCACTTAAGATTGGTGATCCTGGTTGTGCTGTAACTACTAGCATAATGTGCAGGTTTTCAACATCAACTTGGAAGTCCCCAGCGATGTCCTGATGATTGGAAATCATCGCCATAATGTTGTAATCGAATAATGCTTGTATCCCATACATATATTAAAATGCCTTCTATTGTTTCCTTGAGTAACTGCAGTCAGTGTTCCCTCTGTAGTCAGCAGGCAACTGACTTCAGAGAGGACCCTCACTACATCACCTCTTAACAACACACTAGAACATGCAAACAGAACTTAGGGGCATATTTCTACTCTATTGGCACCGAATTTGCGTCATTTTTTTTACTCTAATTCGGTGCAAAACTAACTCCATATTTATACTTTGGTGCTAGACCCGTCTTGCGCCAAATTTATGAAGTTAAAGTCATTTTTGGGAAGTGGAAACCTATCTTGCCTTAATGAGTAGCAAGGTATGTGTTCCCGTGAAAAAAATTACTCTATGGCCTTAACGCCATATTTATACTCCTGTGCAAAAATGGTGCACCGGAAGGGTCAAAAAAATTTGCAAAGCTTGCTTTGCCCCATTTTTTAATGCCTGGGTCAGGGCAGGCATTAGGGGATTTGTGGGCCTATTTCCATGGTGCAACACCATGCAATAAGCCCACAGGTGCCCTCCCCAAGGTCCAGGGACACCCACACCAGAGGGACAGCAGAGGATGGGGGACCCCATCCCAGGTAAGTACAGGTAAGTATTTTATTTTATTTTGAATGTGCCATTGGGTGCCCTGAAATGGGCACCCCTATTTGGCACTGGGTGCATTGACCATACCCCAGAGACCCTGGTCCCTTGTGTTGGTCATTGGGGTGGTGGGCATGACTCCTGTCTTTTTAAAGACAGGAGTTATTTGGTATGGATGATTTTGCGTAAGAAAATGACTCTAGGCAGTTTATAGTCATTTTATTTTACTCTAACCTGCCTAACGCCATTTTGCGGTGCAAAAAACCCTTCTTCCATACTGCCAGCCCAATCCGACTAAAGTCATTTTTTTTGCTGCTAGCCTACCCTTTGCAACGGTTTGTACCATTCCATAAATATGGTGCTCGGCTGGTGCACAGAAATGGTGCAAGCTGGTGCTAAACGTTTTGGTGCAAAACAGAGTTGGTGCAGTTTTGCACCAAAAAGTATAAATCAGGGCCTTACTATACTTAAGGAACATAGCCTATATACAAACTAAGATACAACACTATCACATTGATGAGTGACAAAGGTTGAGGTTTTTTCCCAGTAAGAACACAAAGCATGTTTTATATTTCATGATAAAAGGACTACGGTTTATTAGCACAAGTAAACCAAGCCATGTTTGAATCAGTGCAGGAATGTTAGGTGTGAATAACTGGAGGGACCTAATTTAAGCAGGCCTGGCTTTAATGGAGATTTGACATCTTGAATTCAATGTCCTCAAGAATGTTCGTTATGAATGAATTCAACACTTTTGGCTGAGCAAATTATCACACACAGATGGGTGCCATGTAGAAATGATAGAAGGCACCCAAGCAACTAAAAGTTGAGTCTAGAGGCTTCAGGTAGAGGCTGAAGAGACTAACACTCTGTTTTGTACCGTGATAGGGTCAGAGAAGAGGCTGAACACTGTTAGGTATTAATATCGGCTTTCTGAGTATAATGAGAACCTACGAAGGACTGAGAAGTTCATCTTCCTTTTTTCTAGCCTTTGTTAATTTCAAGGAAGGTTGTGTGGTTCACTGTATTAAATGCAAGTTTAAAGTCTAGCACAATGAGAAGGTGGGATTCATCCTTATCTAGCATAATTTACTATTTTGTTTTAAATTCTGATCACTATGCTACTTTCTGGCCTAAAGCTGAAGTAGAGCTCATCTGTTATGTCCGTCATTCTTCTCAATGAAACATTTAGGATGGGTCTCCATACAGCTTTCCAAATCTTTTGTCAGGACAGGAATATTCAAGATAATAATCTGTCAGGGGATCTGCCCCTGGCTTCTTGCAAAGGTGTGACAAAGCCCATTTTTGAACATTCTGGGACTGTTAGTGAGGACAGGGTGGTATTAATAGGTCTGTTAGGCATGGAGTAAGATAGGAATTGTTAAAAGGTATATTACTTCCATCAAGATATGAAGAGGTCAGGTTAGCTTTTGTGAGGTGGTTTTGTAGTTGTGGATTTCCATGGAGAGGAGGATGGACAGTTGTTCACAATCTTGGTGATTAATCAGGAGAATTCCTCACATTTTTTTGGGTGGTGATACCATGAGGCTTAGAAGAGTGGATTATTTCACAAACTCAGACAGCCTTTTTGGATATATAAGAGTTTGAGTCACCTTTGTATATGCTTAGATTTGGGTTTGAAGGTATATTTTTTACTGATTAATTGCAGCAGATTCCCCAAAGAGAGCCTCTACCTGCAAAGTAAGAGATTTTCTGCCTTTGATCAACTCTTGGGAGAAGCAAAAGGCCGACCTTTTATGTTTTGTCTCTTCAATGATTTTGTTGCAATGATATTCATTATACCTATCATATTTTCATTGTAAATAACAGTGAGATTGCTGACCTCCTGCTCCAAGGTGATTGGTTGCAATGTGTTAGTGCTATTTCTGAAGTTTGTCAGCAGAAAGTGGTGTCTTGAATGACTGAGTTAATCTTAGCCACTGGTAATTAATCAGGGCTGCAATAAAGTCTGTGTTTTTGTACACCATGTCCCATCAGATAGGAACCAGTCTTATGCAAATAAGCCTTGGTCCTACTCCAATATGTTCAATCTAGCCAAACTGTTGAGGCAGGCACCCTCCGAATGGAAACAGAAGCAGACCCAACTAGTTTCAGTTTATCTGGATGTTTTCAACAGGGATCAGCTTGAGTCCTGTGGCTCACGAAGCACAGAAACTACATCTGGGCATACCTGTCACACTGAAGACTGCAAAAAGGTAATGGACAGAAAACTTCAGTTAATCTCAGCCACTGAAAATTATTATGGGCCACTATCCAATCCATAATTTTCTTTCCCACCATGGCACCTCAGATAGGAACCAGCCATAAGAATATCTGCTTGGATAGCTCCAATATCAAAGTCCAGTCCAATCTGCCAGTCCCGGTCTCCTCTGATC
The DNA here is from genome assembly GCF_031143425.1 of Pleurodeles waltl. Lineage (NCBI taxonomy): Eukaryota > Metazoa > Chordata > Amphibia > Caudata > Salamandridae > Pleurodeles > Pleurodeles waltl. The sequence goes on from NC_090438.1 coordinate 693,488,173, forward strand.
AGGAATATAAGCAATTCCAGACTGGTTTCAGGGCCTGATTTAGGTCTGGTGGAGGGAAATACTCCATCACAAACATGACAGATATCCCATCTGCTGTATTACGATCCTATTATCTCCTATGAGGGGTGTAATATGTTGACGCGCTACCGGTCACATTTGTGACGGAGTATTCTCTCCGTCAAGACCTAAATTAGGCCCCAAGTCTTAAATCAGTATCTTTTGATCAGAAGGTGCTGTTGAAAAAAGTGTTGGAGGCCCAAAACCACAGACCGGGTCTACAGGAGCACCAGTATGATGGCTGAGGCTGTTGGCTACTGATGTTCTGGGGCCCAGTTCACGATGTCTTTGAAAACTCGCCCATGCTCAGCATTTCTACACTTAGCTCTCTGTGTAATAAGAGTGATCAGTCAAAGGCTTCTCATTGAGGTTCTGTGAGGAAACACAATAACCTGTTGTTCAGCAAATGCTTGGTAATTAAATGCACTCTAATGTCACAGCTGAATTGCATGGATGTTATTTAGAGGTCACCAGGGGTCGCAGCTGCGACATCTGGCTTGCCCTTTGAGACCCCTGAAACTGCTTTTGCGACTGCTGGCCTTTGAAGTGCAAACTCAGTACCAGGAGCAAATAAGCTGCTCTTCCTTATGGACGTCATCTGGGGCTCCATTCTCTTTGTTTTCTGTGAATTTGTTATTGCACTGATATGAATGTAATAAAACTGGAGTACAATTAGCTAGAATATGTCCTTCCATGGCAGCTGAGGTAAGTAAATAAAAATGCATTTAAGTGTATGTTGTGTGCCTACTTGAGGGTGAAAGGGTGTATATGTGAGAGTGTATGTAAATGTGAATTTATAAGAATCTGTAAATATGCATGTGTGAGTAAAAGTGGAGGTCAAAGGGCATGTGATCCTAAATTGGGATACATTTACAAAGTTGCAAAGTCATAAACAGTTTTTAATGAAGCGCTACACTCCTTAGAATGTCCTCTCCATATTATAGGAGTTCTCCTAGTGGCTTTAGTGGCTCACTTAAAGTACTGGCCTAGGCACTGATGAGGCAATGGTGAAGTTCCCTTACTTGACTGGTGAAGATTCAGCTTTCGCTGAACTGCCATAGGTACTCCGTGAACCAGTACCTGCAGCAGCAGTGATTTGATGAGGAGGCACCATCTCAGTGGCCTCATTCAGACTGCTAGGTTGGAATCAGTGTGACAGCCCTGAGCGGCATGCACTTGCCTTCAGTAGTTTTGGGCTGAGAGAAATGAGTGGCCAGATTGAGTAGTTACAAGCCTATGGTTCAGAATCAAAGTGTGTATTTTTCTTCAGCATTTCCAGCCTCTAGTTCGGGTTTAGGCCTGTGCATTGGGTGGCTATAAAGGTTGCTCTTGTGGGACAGGCAACTGCAGCAGCAGTCTTTTGGACACAGGACAATGGTGCTGGCTGGACACAATGTTGATTTCAGTTCAGAATCTAGGCACATTTTACAAAGAGAACTGCTTGGGGAGACCCCTCATGATATGGATCGGTTTCTGGCTTTGCTCCCACTGGTAGTCAACTTCTTTCGGTTGTTTCTCATGCCAGAAACACACTGGGAATGACCTCCTAGAAAGTTGTTCCTCCTGCATGGGGCAGGCACTCTATTCCCTTGTCTTAGCAGAACTCAGGCTCCTATTTCTTTACAGAAAGTCAGATTTGCCAGCATGTTCAGACTTCAGCTGAGGTCCTCTGACAGAGTAGCTATTTTTCAGACATACACTAGCCCTGGTTGGAGCAACTCTTCGAGGACTGTGATCAGCACTGCAACTCTTGGTGAAGAATAGCTTAGAACATGGAACACAGTGGGGTGGTTTGGGTGCCAATTTTATGCTTATTTTTCAAACAGGGCAAGCAGACTTTCTGTCTAAGGATTTGGAATTAGTTTGGGATAATTCATTTTCAATGTCATTTTATTTCTATTACACAGGCACAGCTTTTGTGCAAGAAAAGCGTATTCAGAGAAGGTCTTAATGATGCTAGCTTCAAACAGAAATATCCAAAATAAGGGCACCACGAAGTACAAGATCTCTGCACCTGACTGTCATCAACTTTCCTGAATCAGAAATGAGAGACAGACAAAGGAGCCTAACATCTTCCTCATCTTTAGCAACAGAAATTGCTTAACAGCCCCTAAACCCTACCATCCACCAAATTTCAGTGCTGAGAAAAAGCTAATCAGCATGCCTTTTCTAACAAGGACCTCTTTTTCTTTCTGAGGTCAGCCATGTCTCCATCATCCCTAAACCAGGAGCCATTCAAAATAATCCCTCTGGTCTTTGTACTCAGACTCTAGTGATTCACAAAAGTCAGTGTGCTGCAACCATCTCATTATGCAATTAACCCAGGACATGAACAGTAGTCCCATGTCAGATATAAGGGCATGCTTTGTTCATGTCTCCAAGTTACAGAACAAGTTCTGGACCTCATGTTTAAATGGACTGGCCTAGGCCTGTACACATACGCTAAATTAACATGGTTGCAGGGCCAAAGTGAATGTCAGGATACAAGTTTCACAAGCAGTCAGTCACTGAGGGCAATGATGCACACCTATATAGCATTCAGGGAACATTCCCATCACAACAAAAAACATTTCAGTATTACTGTAATCTTGATGGAAAACACCACTGGTAATAGAGTTGGATTTTTGTCATGTATAAACTTCCTAAGAGTTTGAGAATATCAAATATATTTTCTCTTAGCTCATCCGAGTACAATTCAAAGACAAGTAGATTTTAGTCAGGATCACATCTACTTCCACAAGTCCATCGGTTTGGGGGTGATATGGTGTGGTGAACTTGTATGTTACACCACATTCATTCCACTTGGACTTCATGTAGGCAGGCATGAAGTTAGTGCCTGTATTAGACACTACCTCCTTGGGGAACACAATATGGATAAAGATACCCATCAGAGTTCTAGCCACCACAAATGCAGTCACTGACCTCAGAAAGTTTGCCTTTGGGTAGTGGGTGGCATGGTCCTCCAAGACCAGGAAAAATCTGATGCCTAAGTCTGTCTTGGGGCCCAAGGGTCTAATGATGTTGATGCCGACACATTCAAAGGGGGTGCCAACTGTCACACACTTACCTGGTTCCACTCACGGGGACGGCACAGAAGCCGATGCTGGACACCTACTCCCAATCAGAAAGAAGCTGGGACCAGGGATACTACTTCCAGTACTCGGCTACTTTCAGAGAGGAAAGTGGGGGATGGAACAAAACAATAAACAAACATTTGCAGTGCTACTCTGCTTAACGGGGCTATCACTGCTGACCTTCTGAATTAATTGAAGATGGATATTTGCGAGGGGACACTTCTGGTTATCGTAGAATGCAATACACTGGAAACAACCAGAAGAGGCATAAACCCTTTATAAGGTTACAATACAGGTCCCCTTGCAATGCAAACACATGGACACCACTGTTCAGTGTGACTATCTGTTATGTATGCGATTCAGTAGGTATATCTGTGTGTGTGTGTGTGTGTGGATTGTCATGGTAAGGTGGAGGGAGCTGGAGTGGGTGATGTGTTTGTGTCTGTAGGTGTGTCACTTGTATGAGAGCCCAATGTTGTTTTGTTGCTGTGTGCAACATTCAGGTGAGTGTTGTTGTGTGGCAGCTGTTGTCATAATAATTGTAGTTGTGCTTGTGTGTGAGTGATTTGTTTGTAGCTGAGTGTGTTGTTCTGTTGGTTGTTGTATTTGTGTTGTGTGTGGGTGCATTATCAATGATGTGTGTATGTTGTGTCCTGGATGTGCATCAATGTGTATTTGCAGCATGTACATTTTGTGTTGTGGTGGAATGGCAATGGTCGCAGTGATAGCGTCATGTGTGGGTGCATTGTCAGTGGTGTGTATATTGTGTTATGGATGTCCGTCAACGTGTGTTTAGGACGTGTAGATTCTGTGTTTTGGTGGAATGGCAAAGGATACCGATGTGTATGTGGTGTGTTGTATCATGTGTGGGGCAGGGACACATGTGGCAAAGGTAGAGTGAAAGTGTGTTTAACTTTAGCAACACAGAAGGATGATGGACGGAGTGCTGAAACCTTTACAACCATCTGTAATCTGTAGCCACTGCCACTGTCTGCTGTGAATTGGGTCCCATGATGATTGGGTCCCATGATGTCCTCCCTCCATCAGCTAACGTCCACCAGTACACTGCCTGCAGCTCTGTAACATCTAAATTCAGCCGGGGATAGACCGTCGACTTGATGGTCTTCTAAGGTCTGCCACCAATGCAGCTTGGCAGTGCGACAACCAAGATCTAAATCAGGCCCAAAGATTGGAGCTAATGACACTCCAAAGTCTTTACTCGTTACATACATTGGAATTGAAAACACTCACGAGGAAAAAGACAACCAGGTTACTCTGGGCACATCATTTTAAAGTTAACAACTCTCAAGGTATGTTTGAGGCCATGTTACTCTCAGAAATTGATAACATTCAGAATTACATGAACTGGGATCAATACTAGACTTGGCACATGGTTAGAATTACTGACTCCAAGGTTATGCTCCATACATATTTTAAACTTGATTATACAAATACATTTGAAACAGGATTATTCTTGTCACAAGGTGGAGTTACTGACACTCCCAGGACTATACTCTGTACATTGGCTTACACTTGAAAACAGGGCAATAAAAGAAATAAGGTTACTTCTTGGCACAAGGTTGGAATAACTGTCACTTCCAAGGTTGTGCTTGGAACATGGATTGGAGTTAAAGGCACACCCAAAATATGCTAGAAACAATGTTCTGATAGTTGCACAGGAGGAAGTCAAGGGCACTCCACAGAATGCTAGAAAACATTGGTACACCCTTTCAAGGTTAAGTCAAAAACACTCCCACTGTATGCTAAGCAACCGGATTACATTCACTACATATTTTAAGATATAAGGTAGTTCTGGAGACAGTCTCTAGTACATGAGAAACATAATAATTCAAGAGCCAAGACTTGGAAAGATGGTCCAGAGGAAAACAGCCTAAACCACAAGGTGCACTGTCCACTAAAGCGGAACAACGCTTTCATGAACAACAACTGTTTTTCTCTGCCTTAACCATGCATGACCTGAACAACGAACATGTATGGTTAAAGCATAGGAAAACAGACTCAGGATCGGGAGAGGACGCGGACAGGTAAGTGGGGCTTGGGTAGGGTTGGGGGGTAGTTTTAGGGGTGGGGTAGTTTTAGTTTTTGAGGAGTGGGGTGGGGTAATTTTAGTTTTTAGGGGCAGGGATGGGGGTAGTTTAAAGGGTGAGGGTGGGGAGTCAGGGTAGTTTAAGGTTTAGGGGTGGGGTGGGGTGGGGGGGCAGGTAGTTTTAGGTTTTAGGGGTAGGGTGGGGGGTTGCAGTAGTTTTAGGGGTGGGGGTCAGGGTAATTTTAGTTTTTAGGGGTGGGGGTAGTTTTAGGAGTGAGGGTAGGTGGTCAGGGTAGTTTTAGGTTATAGGGGTGAGAGTGGGGATTTGCAGAAGTTTTAGGGGCAGGGTGGAGGATCAGGGTAAATTTAGGTTTTAGGGGCAGGGTTGGGGGGTCGCTGTAGTTTTAGGGACGGGAGTGGGGGGTCGGGTAATTTAAGTTTTAGGGGCGTGGTGGGGGTACTTTTAGGGGTGGGGTCATGGTAGTTTTAGGGGTGGAGTGGTGGGTTGAAGTTGTTCTATGGGCGTAGGGTCAGTGTAATTTTAGGTTTTAGGGGCAGGGTAGGGTAGTCGGGGTGGGGGTGAGGGTAGTTTTGGGGGTGGGGGTCATTGAAGTTTTAGGGTTGGGGTAGTTTTAGGTTTTAGGGGCAGGGGTGGGAGGTTGCGGTGGTTTTTGGAGCGGGCTGGGGGGTCGGGTAGTTTTAGTTTTTAGGGTCAGTAGTTTTAGGTTTTAGGGGTGGGGTCGGGATAGTTTCAAGGGCGGGTGGGGGTCGGGGTAGTTTAAGTTTTAGGGGAGGGTGGGAGGTTGGGATAGTTTTAGTTTTTACGGGCGTTTGCATGGCACCGTTTACGCAGAGGGTGGTTCGCACTGTTCCTGGCATTCTGTGGCCAGTCAACTGGTTGTCTTGTTGGTCGGCTGGTGTGTTGAGCTCCCTCTTGTGGCGGGACGTCACTTCTGCACTTCCTGTGATGGTTTTTGGGCTTCTAAGTCACTGTGAGACTTTGGTGCCAGGGAGTGTAGTTTTGTGGCCGACTTCATGTGCTTCAGCCCTCCTTGCATACATGGGCTCAGCCCCCTCTGGCCCCTTCCTTTCTCCACATTTTTGTTGCTATATATCATTTTTTTTTTTTTTAAAGAGACATTTTTAGGCCTCAGTTCTTTTTCTCCTGCTTTATTGTGGCCTACTCAGGGGTCCTTTTTGCCTTTATTTGCTTGGTCCTGCTGCTTCTTGATGTCAGTTCATCATGCAACACAGGAAGCAGTCAGCTAAGCACCATTATTGCTCCGGTACCTCTCAGGATGGGAGTAACCACCACAAGTCTGCAGATTCTCCTCCTGGGTCATTTCAGGGAATGGTCTTTCTGATGAGCAGTTCCAGGTATTGCTGGCCTCATTCTCTGAGGATTTTTTGAACTCCAAGGACTTGGGAGGCTCTCGCTACTCTCCCTCTTGTCCTACCTCGTCAGTTTCTTCTTTGATGGTGTCTTCTCCCTCTTCCTCCTCTTCTTAGCCTTCTCCAGAGTTTGACGAGGACATTGTGTCTCCGGTGGCTGAGGCTGTGCTCAGGTAGAAGTTCCTTCAGAAGTCTGATCTGTTGGCATTGTTCAGTTATCTTGGGGATATCCTCAGTATCCCTCTGGAGGAAGATGTTCCTGGTCCTAGCTCTGGCCTTTATCAGCAGTTTCATTCCCGTCCACTGACTTCTTTGGCTGCCAACAGGGAGGCACTGGATCTTCTTCTTTGTGAATGACAGGATCCTGAAAAGGCTGGTCTGCCTAAAGTTTTGTTGCACCTTTGCACCTGGCCAAAGGCAATCTTGAGTTCCCTTACTCCCTGAAAATTGATCCCCTGCTTTCTCACCTGACTGGCTGTCCTTCTATTATGTTGGAGGATTTTGTAGCTCGCCAAGTGGAGGGTTCTTTGAAGAAATGTTTCTCTGGCTTGAACCCTGCCCTTCGGGCTGCCATTTACGCTGTTTATGCCTCTCAGTCCCTGGTTAAAGACTGCCATTCTTTGACGGAGGAGATCCAGGATGGGGTGGAATGCTCCTCTCATTCTTCTTCTGCAAAGACTCAGGCTAAATTCCTGGTGGATGTTTCCTGTGATGTATTGAAAGCTTCTGCTTCTGCCATACCCTTTTCCGTTTCTGTCTGCCGCCATGTCTGTCACCACAATTGGAATGTGGACTCTGCTCAAAAGTCGGGACTGCTGCATATATCTTTCTCTGGCAGCTGTCTTTTTGGTGGGGATCTTGAACAGATACTCCAAAAAGTCTTTAAGAATAAAAGCATGCCCAGGTTTCTCATTCTCGCTCCCGGCCTGCCCCCTCTAGGAAGGATCCACCTAAGAAGCACACAAAAAGTTTCTCTGGACCGTTTCAGTCCAGGCCCAAGAGGTCTGCCTCCTTTCCTGCTTGCTCCTTTTCTAAGCCTCAGCCTCCCCCTGCTCCTAAAGACTGGAAACATTCCTGACTATTTCTCCCTCCCGGTGGGGGAGGTGGAATGGCCATTTTTCTTCCCACTTGGGATGTTTCAGATGCCTGGTTTCCACAGATCATTCCAGATGGTTACTCCCTCGGCTTTGTTTCCCGTCCTTCCCCTACAGGCACCGTAGAGTCTTTGACCTCCTCCTCTGATCTTCCTGTGCTGTACCAAGAAATTGCAAACCTCGTCAGAAAACAGGCAGTGGTCTCTGTGCCTTTGGGACAGTGAGGAAAGGGTTACTTCTCTCTGGTGTCACGGTTTCGGGCTGGTCTGATCAGGACTTTGGTTGGGACACCCCTTGAGGTCACTGAATATCCTAAAGAGGGAGTGTGCTGGGGCAGAAGAGCAGCTAAAGGCATTCACGGAAAGGACAGCTATGGACAGGCACAGGAAACAGGAAAGTAAAAGCAGAGCAACCCTTGTGTGAACAAACAGGAAACAGATTACTAAAGGACAAACACGCTGGGGTTGTACACAGAGTAAGGCGCAGAACCTCCCACAGTGACAGGGAACGTCAATGCCTCTGTGCAGTTTGCTCCTACAGACAGTCACCCTGCCAGCCCCATAGAAAGAAGGCAGCAGAAGTGATTATGTCTCTGGACCCTAGAGCACAAACAAGGATAGTACTTACATACACAAGACACGCTCTTGTGGGTCCAGCTGGAAACACAGTGGCGATTCCTGAGAAAACAGCAATAGCACACTGTCACTGTTAGGCACGAAAGACAACGTATAACACTAGACAAGGATGGGGGCTGGAATTGCCTCCTGGAAACCAGGAGCCAACCCCAGTACAAAGGAGAACACTTAAACACCGGTGAAGACTGATAGAACACTTACCAGACACAAATAACCAAGAAGAAACGGAAACAGAAGGGAACAAACTAAGAGGCAGAGGCAAGAACTAGGAACAGGCTCAGGCTGAAGCAAAGGCGGGACTAGGACTTGAAACAGGGTGCAAACTTCTGGCTGGGACAAACAGAGACAGGACTGGGAAACTGAGAGCAGGCTTTGGCTGGAACAGGCAAGGACAGGGCTGGAATACAGGGAGTAGGAAATGAGCAGTAAACAGGACTGGGAAACAGAGAGAAGGTTCAGGCTGAAACAAGGTAGGAGCAGGGCAGAGAAACAGGGAGCAGGCTCTGGAAGAAACAAACAGGTACAAGGCTGAGAGATAGAGATCAGACTCTGGCTGGAACAATCAGGAGCAGGGCACAAAAATAGGAAACAGGATCAAGCTGGAACAGAACAGGAACAAAACTGGAACACCATCCGACAAAGGGTCTGTAAAACAAAGGAATCGAACTCCAATGCACGACGGGGATCTTGAGGAAATGGCTGCTTATAAGCAGTTCCTAGCTGGGCTGCACAGGAGAGGTCTCAGGTGTGTGTAGTTTCAGACACTTGCAAGTCCTGGAGGAGAGGATCCGGTGAAAAGGAGCAACTGGACTTCTCCCATAGAAAACAATGGGAAATAGAATCCGGGCTTTCCTGACTACCAGGCTGTGCATTATGGGATAAGCAGTCCCAGGAAGCAAATCTCGTACTACACAAGTGTACCATGGAGAAAAGAGAAACAAACAGGAGTCAGCAAGGGACTCTAGATAAGTGTTTAAGGTGATTCCCAGGCTTCTGACAGTCCCCTTACAGCGCCCCCTGGAAATGGGACGACAGAGTCGTAACATCTGGTCTTTCTAGTCCCGAAACCTACAAGGAAGGTCAGGCTTATTTTCAATCTAAGACATTTGAATCTGTTTTTGAGGAAACCTCACTTCAAGATGGATACACTACAGTGCATTATTCTCCTCATTTGCCCGGGTGAATGGCTGGCTTCCTTGGACTTAAGGGACGCTTACCTCCACATGTCCATTGCTCTGTCCCATCAGAGGTTCCTTTGCTTTTATATGGGCAGTGTTGTAGTGGATCCTATTTGGTTTTATTGGGAATCAAGAGATTGCTTAGCCTTCTGGCTTGCAGGCCTGTGCCCCAGTCACCTAGTGACTTTTAACCTACTTAGCCTGCTCTGTTTTGGTGCATTTATTTAATTATTTCTTCCGAAATGGGTGCTGTGTTTATAGTTAGGGAGATGTTTTGATTTCACGTTATCAGTGCCACTCTGTGAGAATGTCATTATGAGCATCAAAGACAAGTGATATACGTATATATTCACATCAAGTACTTTCCCACTTGTGTGTGACAGTAACACAATGTACTTTTTAGGGAATTGCTTATATAATTGCCATCCAAAGCATGCTTTCTTATCTATTGTTTGGGAACATACCTTTGTCAGGAGTCCTACAAGATCTGTATAAATACATCTCATACAGAGGGATTCCTACCAGATCCCAGCAACGCCATCTATGCTCCACATCGCCTTGATACAGACCCAGCCTTTGTGTCCCCACGGAGTCTGATCTAGAGACCTCATTCCAAGGTAATGAGGGTTGGGAGGGCTCTCCTCATGGACATGGTACTGGCAGATTATGTTTAACATACCTAGCTCTCTTTAGGTTAGAGATTAGGTTCCTCATGCTAGGGTATTAGGGCCTGTTTCACCTTTCATGTTATTGCAAGATGGTGGGGGTCTTTATATTATTGATTATCATTTTTACAGTTCTGTTTCTTGCATTGTTCATTATCCAAATCATTGCAGCCCATGTATTTTACAGTAGATTGCAATAAAACCTGTTGAAAACTTTACTGCATCTTCTTCATTGCCTCTGTATGACTGCGACTCATTGCTCATGTGAGAAAAGGGTAATCTCAGTTTAACCACGACTCCCCTGAGATGTCATACTCGAGTCCATGCCTAAATGCTGCCACAAATCACCTTTTACTATTTGGGTTTTTGGTGATGTTCTGCTTGTGAGCCAGGAGGGTTGGGCCGACAGTTGCGACTTGTTGTAGGATTGGCTTAGTCACCTACAAACAAAAGTGCTGTCATCTTTAAAACAAGATTATTTTATGGTCAATGCAATGGGGAAGTAATCTTAGACTTCCACTGTAAGCTGTCAGTTTGACAATTACGTATATCCAATCTTTATTGTATTAATTGTTGCTTTTTACTTCCTTTAACAAATTTTAACAGCATATATTGCACATTTTCAATATCTGTGATAATAGGTGGTGCTATGTTGAAACACAGTGAAAGAGAATATTGTGAAGGAGAGCGATAGTGTTATATACAATATGTACAGAAGGTGGTTAAGAACAATATGGACTTCTAACGGCTCCATCAATCCAGGAAGCCCTGAAGTCACAAAGTATTTTTACAGTTACAATTCACATTCAATTTCGTGCCGACGTTTCGACCCCATTTATAGACATAAATCAATGTAGGGTCATCATCAGGACTGGGGATATTTCGTATTCGGTAGCACCTAGAAATTCCCGTAATTAATTATGGTCTTCTGGTCAAAGTCGCCTGCATGCTCAATTATTATTACTGATGTAGTGAAGCCTGGACTATTTCTGTAAATCCAAAGTATGGCATCCTTCTTTTGTTCATGTCAAAGGGCCAGCCGCGCAATAAAGGTGGCTGGGGAGGCTCATGGTATTTGTTTATTTAGCTTTAACAATGTCGACTTGTGTAGCCGGGAATTTTCACTTCAAGCTGGGCTGTGCTGATGTTGACATCACACTGAACCAGGGCTAAAAATAACTTTCAACTTGGGCTATGCAAGTTGCACAAATTATAAACTGGCAAGTGCTTTAGTCAAGCTCATTGTCACAAGGACAGTTTAGGAAGCATAAAAGCAAAAAATCAATCAGTAATTTGTATAGCACTGCTTATCACCTATGGGAGTCTCAAGGCACTGTTGCAGGGGAGCCGGTCAGTCTAAGAGCCACGTCTTGAGGTTCTTGAACTGGTTCAGGAAGAGGGCCTGCCTGTGGTGGATTGGTAGCATGTTCCAGGTCTGTGTTTTGAGGTAGGCGAAGGATATGCCTCACTCTGTTCTCTTGCTGATTCTAGGAAGGATTAGTTCCCCAATTAAGAGGTACAAACAAATTAATCCATATGTTAAAATAAAATGTTAAATTTCACAGTTTCCTACAAAACAGTGACTCCATACCATTTCCTTACATTTAAGGTACATCTAACAGAATTATTCCAATAGTTGTAAAAAGGTTATTCTAGTTTTATACTTTTTAATGCTGGTATTTCTAGGAAAAAGAGACTAAAAACTGCATTCGCTAAGGGAAATACAATGTTCAAAAGAGCATACATTTGCAAGTGCTTTGATTGAAAACATTGTCACAAGGACACTTTGGGAGGTTTGGGATCCAAGGGCCAGATGTACGAAGCATTTTCCACGTCGCAAACGGCGAATCAGGCCGTTTGCGACATGGAAAATGCTATTTGGGATGTACAGACCCATTTTTGCGATTCGGTAATCTATTTACCGAATCGCAAAAAGGGTTTGCGAGTCGCAATTAGAAAGGGGTGTTCCCTTCCTAATTGCGAGTCACAGTACCATGTATGATTGTTTTGTGACTGGGAATGCAGTTGCAAAACAATCGCAGTAGGCACCAGTTTCAAACTGGTGCTAACCCATTCGCAAACAGGAAGGGGTCCCGATGGGACCCCTTCCCCTTGGTGAATGGCAGCAAAAATATTTTTTCATTTTTTGTTTTTGAAATGCATCTAATTTTCCTTCAAGGAAAATGGGCTGCATTTTAAAAAAACTGCTTTATTCAAAAGCAGTCACAGACATGGTGGTCTGCTGTCTCCAGCAGGCCACCATCCCTGTGAGAGCAGCTATTCCCAATGGGGTCGCAAATTACGACCTACCTCATGAATATTCATGAGGTAGGTAATTTGCGACCCCGTTGGGAATCGCAAACAGTGTCATTGACTTTGTTGTGCATCATGTTTTGCAAGTCGTAAAACCTGAAGTTCGTACATGTGGCCCCATGTTCCCGAACACAGAAATGCTAACAAGTAGTAGAGGGTATTAAAAAGAAGCGCATCATTAGAAATAAGGTCTCTAGTAGGCAGAGGTCTGCAACCTGTCCAAGTAAGACAAAAATCCTAGTCAGGGTAAGTCCATTACACACCATAAATTAACCTGTGCTCACTCTCTGGTAGATTGGCACAGGCAGGCTTAACTTAGGAGGCAAGTCGTAAAGTATTTGTGCTACACTTGAAACAGTAAAACAGTGGAAATACCACACAAAAATAATCCCCACCAGATTTTAAAAATAGAACTTAATTTAATGAACAAAACAAGACCAAAAAAACAAAAATCCAATAAGAAGTCAAGATATGAATTATTTAAAATATCTGCAAAGATAGTGCTTAAAAGCATAAAGAGCCAACTAGGGGTATCTGGTCACACTTGACTGGGTCAAATCTGAAAGTTCAGGCCGACCACGATAAAGCACGGGTTGGATACAGGGACCAAACTTGCCCCACTGAAAAAGTACCATGTTGCGCCATTGACGGGGCCAGATGCCTGGAGAAGAGGAGGCAATGAGTCAATCTCGCTGGATGTAGGTGATGTGTTGGTTCAGAGGCACGCAAATAGAGATGTGGTGGCCTCTTCCTCTGATGTAAGTAGTGCTGCATCGTCGCGCTGCACAGCTCGTGATACAATTTCCTCATAGCAGGCAATGTGTTGATGCCAAAGGAGATTTGTTGGTTCTGATCAACACAACAGTGTCGATATGCAGGTTATGGCAGTTGCCGCACTGTATACCCACTTCCACGGGCCCATACTGGATTGGTACCACTTGGCGGGACAAGATTGCAGCAAGCAAAGTCCAGGAGCTGCTGTGTGAGAAAGAGAATTCTTTGATGTTCCTGAGACTTCAGAACAGGAGGCAAGCCAGCAAGTCCTTGGAATCACTTTGGTTCTGGGGATGTAGAGCTACAGGTCCAGTCTTCCTCACTCCCAGGCAAGGAGGGCAGCAGGCATCAGGGCCGGCACAGCAGAGCAGGAGTCCACCAAAGGTCACCAGAGTCCAGTAGAGTGACAGTAACTTCAGCAGCATAGCAGTCCTTCTTCCTTGCAGGATAATCCTCAGGTCCAGATGTGTACTGATTTGGTTGTGTTTGAGGTCCAGTTCTTATATCCAGGGGTGCCTTTGATTTGGGGGAGACTTAAAAGAGAGGCCTTTTACGTGCACAGTCCTTGCCCTTCCTGATGTGGCTCCAGACTCACTACAAGAGTTATGCAGCCCTTAGTGTGGTGTTAGGACACAGCACATTCAGGTGTAAGTGTCAGATCCTCCCTCCCTCCCTGCCCAGGATGATGCATCAGGATTTTTATGGTGTAGGAAGTTGGCTCTGTATGTGCTATTTCAAAGTAAGGAATAGCATGCACAGAGTCCAAGGGTTCCCCATAGAGGTAAAATAGTGGTAAAAATAGATAATACTAATGCTCTATTTTGTGGTAGTGTGGTCGAGCAGTAGGCTTATCCAAGGAGTAGTGTTAAGCATTTGTTGTACATACACATAGACAATAAATGAGGTACACACACTCAGAGACAAATCCAGCCAATAGGTTTTTATATAGAAAAACATCTTTTCTTAGTTTATTTTAAGAACCACAGGTTCAAATTCTACATGTAATATCTCATTCGAAAGGTATTGCAGGTAAGTACTTTAGGAACTTCAAATCATAAAAATTGCATGTATACTTTACAAGTTATTGACAAATAGCTGTTTTAAAAGTGGACACAGTGCAATTTTCACAGTTCCTGGGGGAGGTAAGTTTTTGTTAGTTTTACCAGGTAAGTAGGACACTTACAGGGTTCAGTTCTTGGTCCAAGGTAGCCCACCGTTGGGGGTTCAGAGCAACCCCAAAGTCACCACACCAGCAGCTCAGGGCCGGTCAGGTGCAGAGTTCAAAGTGGTGCCCAAAACGCATAGGCTAGAATGGAGAGAAGGGGGTGCCCCGGTTCCGGTCTGCTTGCAGGTAAGTACCCGCGTCTTCGGAGGGCAGACCAGGGGGGTTTTGTAGGGCACCGGGGGGGACACAAGTCCACACAGAAATTTCACCCTCAGCGGCGCGGGGGCGGCCGGGTGCAGTGTAGAAACAAGCGTCGGGTTCGCAATGTTAGTCTATGAGGGATCTCGGGATCTCTTCAGCGCTGCAGGCAGGCAAGGGGGGGATTCCTCGGGGAAACCTCCACTTGGGCAAGGGAGAGGGACTCCTGGGGGTCACTTCTCCAGTGAACGTCCGGTCCTTCAGGTCCTGGGGGCTGCGGGTGCAGGGTCTCTCCCGGGCGCCGGGACTTTAGGTTCAAAGAGTCGCGGTCAGGGGAAGCCTCGGGTTTCCCTCTGCAGGCGGCGCTGTGGGGGGCTCAGGGGGGACAGGTTTTGGTACTCACAGTATCAGAGTAGTCCTGGGGTCCCTCCTGAGGTGTTGGATCGCCACCAGCCGAGTCGGGGTCGCCGGGTGCAGTGTTGCAAGTCTCACGCTTCTTGCGGGGAGCTTGCAGGGTTCTTTAAAGCTGCTGGAAACGAAGTTGCAGCTTTTCTTGGAGCAGGTCCGCTGTCCTCGGGAGTTTCTTGTCTTTTCGAAGCAGGGGCAGTCCTCAGAGGATGTCGAGGTCGCTGGTCCCTTTGGAAGGCGTCGCTGGAGCAGGATCTTTGGAAGGCAGGAGACAGGCCGGTGAGTTTCTGGAGCCAAGGCAGTCGTCGTCTTCTGGTCTTCCGCTGCAGGGGTTTTCAGCTAGGCAGTCCTTCTTCTTGTAGTTGCAGGAATCTAATTTTCTAGGGTTCAGGGTAGCCCTTAAATACTAAATTTAAGGGCGTGTTTAGGTCTGGGGGGTTAGTAGCCAATGGCTACTAGCCCTGAGGGTGGGTACACCCTCTTTGTGCCTCCTCCCAAGGGGTGGGGGTCACAATCCTAACCCTATTGGGGGAATCCTCCATCTGCAAGATGGAGGATTTCTAAAAGTTAGAGTCACTTCAGCTCAGGACACCTTAGGGGCTGTCCTGACTGGCCAGTGACTCCTCCTTGTTTTTCTCATTATTTTCTCCGGCCTTGCCGCCAAAAGTGGGGCCTGGCCGGAGGGGGCGGGCAACTCCACTAGCTGGAGTGTCCTGCTGGGTTGGCACAAAGGAGGTGAGCCTTTGAGGCTCACCGCCAGGTGTGACAATTCCTGCCTGGGAGAGGTGTTAGCATCTCCACCCAGTGCAGGCTTTGTTACTGGCCTCAGAGTGACAAAGGCACTCTCCCCATGGGGCCAGCAACATGTCTCGGTTTGTGGCAGGCTGCTAAAACTAGTCAGCCTACACAGATAGTCGGTTAAGTTTCAGGGGGCACCTCTAAGGTGCCCTCTGTGGTGTATTTTTCAATAAAATGTACACTGGCATCAGTGTGCATTTATTGTGCTGAGAAGTTTGATACCAAACTTCCCAGTTTTCAGTGTAGCCATTATGGTGCTGTGGAGTTCGTGTTTGACAGACTCCCAGACCATATACTCTTATGGCTACCCTGCACTTACAATGTCTAAGGTTTTGTTTAGACACTGTAGGGGTACCATGCTCATGCACTGGTACCCTCACCCATGGTATAGTGCACCCTGCCTTAGGGCTGTAAGGCCTGCTAGAGGGGTGTCTTACCTATACTGCATAGGCAGTGAGAGGCTGGCATGGCACCCTGAGGGGAGTGCCATGTCGACTTACTCGTTTTGTCCTCACTAGCACACACAAGCTGGCAAGCAGGGTGTCTGTGCTGAGTGAGAGGTCTCCAGGGTGGCATAAGACATGCTGCAGCCCTTAGAGACCTTCCTTGGCATCAGGGCCCTTGGTACTAGAAGTACCAGTTACAAGGGACTTATCTGGATGCCAGGGTCTGCCAATTGTGGATACAAAAGTACAGGTTAGGGAAAGAACACTGGTGCTGGGGCCTGGTTAGCAGGCCTCAGCACACTTTCAATTGTAAACATAGCATCAGCAAAGGCAAAAAGTCAGGGGGCAACCATGCCAAGGAGGCATTTCCTTACACAACCCCCCCCCAAACGAAAGAGGATGAGACTAACCTTTCCCAAGAGAGTCTTCATTTTCTAAGTGGAAGAACCTGGAAAGGCCATCTGCATTGGCATGGGCAGTCCCAGGTCTGTGTTCCACTATAAAGTCCATTCCCTGTAGGGAGATGGACCACCTCAACAGTTTAGGATTTTCACCTTTCATTTGCATCAGCCATTTGAGAGGTCTGTGGTCAGTTTGAACTAGGAAGTGAGTCCCAAAGAGGTATGGTCTCAGCTTCTTCAGGGACCAAACCACAGCAAAGGCCTCCCTCTCAATGGCACTCCAACGCTGCTCCCTGGGGAGTAACCTCCTGCTAATGAAAGCAACAGGCTGGTCAAGGCCATCATCATTTGTTTGGGACAAAACTGCCCCTATCCCATGTTCAGAGGCATCAGTCTGCACAATGAACTGCTTAGAATAATCTGGAGCTTTGAGAACTGGTGCTGAGCACATTGCCTGTTTCAGGGTGTCAAAGGCCTGTTGGCATTCCACAGTCCAGTTCACTTTCTTGGGCATTTTCTTGGAGGTGAGTTCAGTGAGGGCTGTCACAATGGATCCATATCCCTTCACAAACCTCCTGTAATACCCAGTCAAGCCAAGGAATGCCCTGACTTGAGTCTGGGTTTTTGGAGCTACCCAGTCCAGAATAGTCTGGATCTTGGGTTGGAGTGGCTGAACTTGGCCTCCACCTACAAGGTGGCCCAAGTAAACCACAGTTCCCTGCCCTATCTGGCATTTGGATGCCTTGATAGAGAGGCCTGCAGATTGCAGAGCCTTCAAAACCTTCCTCAGGTGGACCAGGTGATCCTGCCAGGTGGAGCTAAAGACAGCAATATCATCAAGATAAGCTGTGCTAAAGGACTCCAAGCCAGCAAGGACTTGATTCACCAACCTTTGGAAGGTGGCAGGGGCATTCTTTAAACCAAAGGGCATAACAGTAAACTGATAATGCCCATCAGGTGTGGAGAATGCTGTCTTTTCTTTTGCTCCAGGTGCCATTTTTATTTGCCAGTACCCTGCTGTCAAGTCAAAGGTACTTAGAAATTTGGCAGCACCTAATTTATCAATGAGCTCATCAGCTCTTGGAATTGGATGGGCATCTGTCTTGGTGACAGAATTGAGCCCTCTGTAGTCCACACAAAACCTCATCTCTTTCTTTCCATCTTTGGTGTGAGGTTTGGGGACTAAGACCACTGGGCTAGCCCAGGGGCTGTCAGAGCGCTCAATTACTCCCAATTCCAGCATCTTGTGGACTTCCACCTTGATGCTTTCCTTAACATGGTCAGACTGTCTAAAGATTTTGTTTTTGACAGGCATGCTGTCTCCTGTGTCCACATCATGGGTACACAGGTGTGTCTGACCAGGGGTTAAGGAGAAGAGTTCAGGAAACTGTTGTAGGACTCTCCTACAATCAGCTTGCTGTTGGCCAGAGAGGGTGTCTGAGTAGATCACTCCATCTACTGTGCCATCTTTTGGGTCTGATGACAGAAGATCAGGGAGAGGTTCACTCTCTGCTTCCTGATCCTCATCTGTTACCATCAACAGATTCACATCAGCCCTGTCATGGAAGAGCTTAAGGCGGTTTACATGGATCACCCTCTTGGGGCTCCTGCTTGTGCCCAGGTCCACCAAGTAGGTGACCTGACTCTTCCTCTCTAGTACTGGGTAAGGGCCACTCCATTTGTCCTGGAGTGCCCTGGGAGCCACAGGCTCCAGAACCCAGACTTTCTGCCCTGGTTGGAACTCAACCAGTGCAGCCTTTTGGTCATACCAAAACTTCTGGAGCTGTTGGCTGGCCTCAAGGTTTTTGGTTGCCTTTTCCATGTACTCTGCCATTCTAGAGCGAAGGCCAAGTACATAGTCCACTATGTCCTGTTTAGGCTCATGGAGAGGTCTCTCCCAGCCTTCTTTAACAAGGGCAAGTGGTCCCCTTACAGGATGACCAAACAGAAGTTCAAAGGGTGAGAATCCTACTCCCTTCTGTGGCACCTCTCTGTAAGCGAAAAGCAGGCATGGCAAGAGGACATCCCATCTCCTTTTGAGTTTTTCTGGGAGCCCCATGATCATGCCTTTTAATGTCTTGTTGAATCTCTCAACCAAGCCATTAGTTTGTGGATGGTATGGTGTAGTGAATTTATAAGTCACTCCACACTCATTCCACATGTGCTTTAGGTATGCTGACATGAAGTTGGTACCTCTGTCAGACACCACCTCCTTAGGGAAACCCACTCTGGTAAAGATACCAATGAGGGCCTTGGCTACTGCAGGGGCAGTAGTCGACCTAAGGGGAATAGCTTCAGGATACCTGGTAGCATGATCCACTACTACCAGGATATACATATTTCCTGAGGCTGTGGGAGGTTCTAGTGGACCAACTATGTCCACACCCACTCTTTCAAAGGGCACCCCCACCACTGGAAGTGGAATGAGGGGGGCCTTTGGATGCCCACCTGTCTTACCACTGGCTTGACAGGTGGGGCAGGAGAGGCAAAACTCCTTAACCATGTTGGACATATTGGGCCAGTAGAAGTGGTTGACTAACCTCTCCCACGTCTTGGTTTGTCCCAAATGTCCAGCAAGGGGAATGTCATGGGCCAATGTTAGGATGAACTCTCTGAACAGCTGAGGCACTACCACTCTCCTAGTGGCACCAGGTTTGGGGTCTCTGGCCTCAGTGTACAGGAGTCCATCTTCCCAATAGACCCTATGGGTTCCATTTTTCTTGCCTTTGGACTCTTCAGCAGCTTGCTGCCTAAGGCCTTCAAGAGAGGGACAGGTTTCTTGTCCCTTACACAGCTCCTCCCTTGAGGGTCCCCCTGGGCCTAAGAGCTCAACCTGATAAGGTTCAAGCTCCAAAGGCTCAGTTCCCTCAGAGGGCAGAACTTCTTCCTGAGAAGAGAGGTTCCCTTTCTTTTGCTGTGTTGCAGTTGGTTTCCCAACTGACTTTCCTTTCCTCTTGGTAGGCTGGGCCATTCTTCCAGACTCCAGCTCTACTTGTTCACCCTGTGCCTTGCATTGTGCTCTGGTTTTCACACACACCAGTTCAGGGATACCCAGCATTGCTGCATGGGTTTTTAGTTCTACCTCAGCCCATGCTGAGGACTCCAGGTCATTTCCAAGCAGACAGTCCACTGGGATATTTGAGGAGACCACCACCTGTTTCAGGCCATTGACCCCTCCCCATTCTAAAGTAACCATTGCCATGGGATGTACTTTTCTCTGATTGTCAGCGTTGGTGACTGTGTAAGTTTTTCCAGTCAGGTATTGGCCAGGGGAAACCAGTTTCTCTGTCACCATGGTGACACTGGCCCCTGTATCCCTCAGGCCCTCTATTCTAGTCCCATTAAGTAAGAGTTGCTGTCTGTATTTTTGCATGTTAGGCGGCCAGACAGCTAGTGTGGCTAAATCCACCCCACCCTCAGAAACTAGAGTAGCTTCAGTGTGGACCCTGATTTGCTCTGGGCACACTGTTGATCCCACTTGGAGACTAGCCATACCAGTGTTACCTGGATGGGAGTTTGGAGTGGAACCTTTCTTGGGACAGGCCTTGTCTCCAGTTTGGTGTCCATGCTGTTTACAGCTATGACACCAGGCCTTTTTGGGATCAAAGTTTTTACCCTTGTACCCATTGTTCTGTGAAGAGGCTCTGGGCCCACCCTCCTGTGCAGGTTTTTGGGGGCCTGTAGAAGACTCTTTACTATTTTTAGTTTTGGTTGTCTCATCACCCTTCCCCTGGGGAGTCTTTGTGACCCCTTTCTTTTGGTCACCCCCTGTTGAAGTCTTGGACACCCTTGTCTTGACCCAATGGTCCGCCTTCTTTCCCAATTCTTGGGGAGAAATTGGTCCTAGGTCTACCAGATGCTGATGCAGTTTATCATTGAAACAATTACTTAACAGGTGTTCTTTCACAAATAAATTGTACAGCCCATCATAATTACTTACACCACTGCCTTGAATCCAACCATCTAGTGTTTTCACTGAGTAGTCTACAAAGTCAACCCAGGTCTGGCTCGAGGATTTTTGAGCCCCCCTGAATCTAATCCTATACTCCTCAGTGGAGAATCCAAAGCCCTCAATCAGGGTACCCTTCATGAGGTCATAAGATTCTGCATCTTTTCCAGAGAGTGTGAGGAGTCTATCCCTACACTTTCCTGTGAACATTTCCCAAAGGAGAGCACCCCAGTGAGATCTGTTCACTTTTCTGGTTACACAAGCCCTCTCAAAAGCTGTGAACCATTTGGTGATGTCATCACCATCTTCATATTTAGTTACAATCCCTTTAGGGATTTTCAACATGTCAGGAGAATCTCTGACCCTATTTATGTTGCTGCCACCATTGATGGGTCCTAGGCCCATCTCTTGTCTTTCCCTCTCTATGGCTAGGATCTGTCTTTCCAAAGCCAATCTTTTGGCCATCCTGGCTAACTGGATGTCCTCTTCACTGGGGCTATCCTCAGTGATTTCAGAGGTGTTGGTCTCTCCTGTGAGGGAACCAGCATCTCTGACTATTATTTTTGGAGTCAGGGTTTGAGGGACCCTGTTCTCCCTAGATAGGATTGGTAGGGGGGAATTTTCCTCCAAGTCACTATCTTCTTCCTCTGAGTTGCCACCCTCAGAGGGGTTGGCCTTTTCAAACTCTGCCAAAAGCTCCTGGAGCTGTATTTTGGTAGGTTTGGGGCCCATTGTTATTTTCTTTATTTTACAGAGTGACCTTAGCTCCCTCATCTTAAGATGGAGGTAAGGTGTGGTGTCGAGTTCCACCACAGTCACATCTGTGCTAGACATTTTGCTTCTAAAAGTTGGAATACTTTTTAAGAATCTACAACTGGTTCTAGAATCTAATTCAAACTTTTACAAACTTTTAAACTCTAAAAGAAATGCTAAACAGGATCTAACACAAGGCCCTAGCAGGTCTTTTAAGAATTTAGAAAACTTTTCAAATTGCAAAAATCAATTTCTAATGACAATTTTGGAATTTGTCGTGTGAGCAGGTATTGGCTGAGTAGTCCAGCAAATGCAAAGTCTTGTACCCCACCGCTGATCCACCAATGTAGGAAGTTGGCTCTGTATGTGCTATTTCAAAGTAAGGAATAGCATGCACAGAGTCCAAGGGTTCCCCTTAGAGGTAAAATAGTGGTAAAAATAGATAATACTAATGCTCTATTTTGTGGTAGTGTGGTCGAGCAGTAGGCTTATCCAAGGAGTAGTGTTAAGCATTTGTTGTACATACACATAGACAATAAATGAGGTACACACACTCAGAGACAAATCCAGCCAATAGGTTTTTATATAGAAAAATATCTTTTCTTAGTTTATTTTAAGAACCACAGGTTCAAATTCTACATGTAATATCTCATTTGAAAGGTATTGCAGGTAAGTACTTTAG
Organism: Pleurodeles waltl; assembly: GCF_031143425.1. Taxonomy (NCBI): domain Eukaryota; kingdom Metazoa; phylum Chordata; class Amphibia; order Caudata; family Salamandridae; genus Pleurodeles; species Pleurodeles waltl. Next base: position 693,510,202 of record NC_090438.1, read on the forward strand.
GAACTTCAAATCATAAAAATTGCATGTATACTTTACAAGTTATTGACAAATAGCTGTTTTAAAAGTGGACACAGTGCAATTTTCACAGTTCCTGGGGGAGGTAAGTTTTTGTTAGTTTTACCAGGTAAGTAGGACACTTACAGGGTTCAGTTCTTGGTCCAAGGTAGCCCACCGTTGGGGGTTCAGAGCAACCCCAAAGTCACCACACCAGCAGCTCAGGGCCGGTCAGGTGCAGAGTTCAAAGTGGTGCCCAAAACGCATAGGCTAGAATGGAGAGAAGGGGGTGCCCCGGTTCCGGTCTGCTTGCAGGTAAGTACCCGCGTCTTCGGAGGGCAGACCAGGGGGGTTTTGTAGGGCACCGGGGGGGACACAAGTCCACACAGAAATTTCACCCTCAGCGGCGCGGGGGCGGCCGGGTGCAGTGTAGAAACAAGCGTCGGGTTCGCAATGTTAGTCTATGAGGGATCTCGGGATCTCTTCAGCGCTGCAGGCAGGCAAGGGGGGGATTCCTCGGGGAAACCTCCACTTGGGCAAGGGAGAGGGACTCCTGGGGGTCACTTCTCCAGTGAACGTCCGGTCCTTCAGGTCCTGGGGGCTGCGGGTGCAGGGTCTCTCCCGGGCGTCGGGACTTTAGGTTCAAAGAGTCGCGGTCAGGGGAAGCCTCGGGTTTCCCTCTGCAGGCGGCGCTGTGGGGGGCTCAGGGGGGACAGGTTTTGGTACTCACAGTATCAGAGTAGTCCTGGGGTCCCTCCTGAGGTGTTGGATCGCCACCAGCCGAGTCGGGGTCGCCGGGTGCAGTGTTGCAAGTCTCACGCTTCTTGCGGGGAGCTTGCAGGGTTCTTTAAAGCTGCTGGAAACGAAGTTGCAGCTTTTCTTGGAGCAGGTCCGCTGTCCTCGGGAGTTTCTTGTCTTTTCGAAGCAGGGGCAGTCCTCAGAGGATGTCGAGGTCGCTGGTCCCTTTGGAAGGCGTCGCTGGAGCAGGATCTTTGGAAGGCAGGAGACAGGCCGGTGAGTTTCTGGAGCCAAGGCAGTCGTCGTCTTCTGGTCTTCCGCTGCAGGGGTTTTCAGCTAGGCAGTCCTTCTTCTTGTAGTTGCAGGAATCTAATTTTCTAGGGTTCAGGGTAGCCCTTAAATACTAAATTTAAGGGCGTGTTTAGGTCTGGGGGGTTAGTAGCCAATGGCTACTAGCCCTGAGGGTGGGTACACCCTCTTTGTGCCTCCTCCCAAGGGGTGGGGGTCACAATCCTAACCCTATTGGGGGAATCCTCCATCTGCAAGATGGAGGATTTCTAAAAGTTAGAGTCACTTCAGCTCAGGACACCTTAGGGGCTGTCCTGACTGGCCAGTGACTCCTCCTTGTTTTTCTCATTATTTTCTCCGGCCTTGCCGCCAAAAGTGGGGCCTGGCCGGAGGGGGCGGGCAACTCCACTAGCTGGAGTGTCCTGCTGGGTTGGCACAAAGGAGGTGAGCCTTTGAGGCTCACCGCCAGGTGTGACAATTCCTGCCTGGGAGAGGTGTTAGCATCTCCACCCAGTGCAGGCTTTGTTACTGGCCTCAGAGTGACAAAGGCACTCTCCCCATGGGGCCAGCAACATGTCTTGGTTTGTGGCAGGCTGCTAAAACTAGTCAGCCTACACAGATAGTCGGTTAAGTTTCAGGGGGCACCTCTAAGGTGCCCTCTGTGGTGTATTTTTCAATAAAATGTACACTGGCATCAGTGTGCATTTATTGTGCTGAGAAGTTTGATACCAAACTTCCCAGTTTTCAGTGTAGCCATTATGGTGCTGTGGAGTTCGTGTTTGACAGACTCCCAGACCATATACTCTTATGGCTACCCTGCACTTACAATGTCTAAGGTTTTGTTTAGACACTGTAGGGGTACCATGCTCATGCACTGGTACCCTCACCCATGGTATAGTGCACCCTGCCTTAGGGCTGTAAGGCCTGCTAGAGGGGTGTCTTACCTATACTGCATAGGCAGTGAGAGGCTGGCATGGCACCCTGAGGGGAGTGCCATGTCGACTTACTCGTTTTGTCCTCACTAGCACACACAAGCTGGCAAGCAGGGTGTCTGTGCTGAGTGAGAGGTCTCCAGGGTGGCATAAGACATGCTGCAGCCCTTAGAGACCTTCCTTGGCATCAGGGCCCTTGGTACTAGAAGTACCAGTTACAAGGGACTTATCTGGATGCCAGGGTCTGCCAATTGTGGATACAAAAGTACAGGTTAGGGAAAGAACACTGGTGCTGGGGCCTGGTTAGCAGGCCTCAGCACACTTTCAATTGTAAACATAGCATCAGCAAAGGCAAAAAGTCAGGGGGCAACCATGCCAAGGAGGCATTTCCTTACATATGGCATATCAGCCACACAAAGCCCAGCTGTCACCCACCCCAGTTGTGTATTCAGAGACAGGCAAAAGGCACAGAATGGTTAAGAAAGAAAGTGCTAACTTTCTAAAAGTAAACAAACACAAATGTTGTTTTTGCATTTGTCACCCCAAGTGGGAAGGGTATGCCCAGACGTGAGTCCCGTGCTTGCTATGCCACCAGATTGAAGCTAGCATGGCTGATAAAGGGTGATACCCTGAAACCGGTCCCTGGATGCTTGTTTCTGGTCCAGGGAGAACCTGGCCTGGCAGTTTGGGCTGGACGGTTCCCATGGGAACAGGGTCAAGACTGATCTGATTATGACTGAGTCCAAACTGTAATGGCATGGCAAGAAAAAGAACTGATGGATTAAACCCAGATCTGTGACTGGGATGAATGTTTGATTTGCTCTGCATTCTGTCTGTCATCTGTTGATTTTAACTTTCTAAAAGTGGCATTTTCAGAATTACAATTTTAAATCCAACTTCATCATAAATTGGGATTTGAAATTTTTATTCCAGAGACACTAAACTTGGTGGTCTCATCTCTTTACAATTGGAAATGAAACTTATAAAATGTAAGGAGGGAATCTCAGTGTTAACCTGTGGGAGAGAGAGGCCTTGCAGTAGTGAAAAATGAATTTTACAGTCCAACTTTTTTAATGCACTGCACTCTGCCCTTGGGACTTTCCAGAGCCTACCTCTAGGGATGACATAATTATTTTTTTTAAAAAACCTAAATTGATATTATTGATTATGGTTACAGTTCTGGGGCCAGGGTGGTCTTCATAACAGAGAATGAAGCCACTGCCTGCTAATTCTGGGATTTGGCTTTACACACTTCATCACAGAAGCTAAAAACAGGTTTTTTACATTCTCTTTATTATTTACATTTACACTTTCCGGATTAGTGAATATTTCAGGGATTTCCATATCATTAAATTATTTGTTCACATAGAAAAGCTAGGAGGGTGCCATTTAATGTAACTGGTATAATCCCTATGGCTCCGGACAATATATATATAAATTGTGCTGAAAAAATGCACCACTTTGCTGTGATTTTTTTGTTTTTTTCTAGGCTGACGACTACCTCCGTGCAGAAGGTCTGTCTTGCTCCGTTTGTTGACATGTTCAGGGCAGTTCTAGAATGGGAATTACACCTCACTCACTTTGACAGTTTTCCAGCTGCCACTGAGTATAGGTATCCCATGTTGCAGAAAATTTTGTAATAAACTCGAACCCAGGTTTAATCATTTGCCATCATCCTTTACAATATCTCCTTTGAAATCAACTGCACATTCCTAAATAAAAATCCATTTTACGTACATATTGAATATTCCGAGGAAAACGGGTGAGCATTCTGAATTTGCTACAAAGGGTCCTTCTGGCGATTTTCAAGGACACTTCCTCAAGAAAAAAACTAGACTGATTGATAATTCAAGCTGCGGCATATCACACAGCTGGACTCTGAATGGAAAAGGGAAGAGACGTGATCCATTATCTATCAGCGCGCTCTAGCCTCACAGTGTCTGGGTGGTCGGTCTCCAGTGCTGTTCTAAAAATTGTACTTCACTGGAGCTTGATGTATCAGCATGGGGCCGCAACACATGGATAGTGGCGACTTCACATTAAAACGCACAAGGATAAAATGAAGCACATGCAATGTTTCGTAAAAAGTAAGTGATGGTAATCATGACTGAGCCCAAGTAATAATTTCAACTCTCCTGCAAATGTAACTCATTATCGGCTAATAGTGCCTTGTGGCACTTCTTCCGCCACAACCTTTTTGGCGCCCCTCATAGCTTCTGAGCTCCTGTCATATGTTACATGCCCAATGAAGCAATAACGTTTCTATCCCTCTGATAAATCAGGTCAGCGCTACCCCACCTATTAGTTACTTTTATGACAACACCTATTTCACGTTTAAACCCAATTAACATTCTCCTGCCTTTCTCTTTGAACAATTAGAGGATCCCTTGGATGACATTCTCTAACAAAATCCCAAAGGTTTTCACAAGAAGATCTCTGACCCCCAAACCTGAGTGTGGAAGAGATAAAGGGGCATATTTATACTCTGTTTGCGCCGGAATTGCGTCGTTTTTTTTTACGCAAATTCGACGCAAAACGAACTCCATATTTATACTTTGGCGTTAGACGCATCTAGCGCCAAAGTTCATGGAGTTTGCGTCATTTTTTAGCGTGGACACCTTCCTTGCGTTAATGATATGCAAGGTAGGCGTTCCCGTCTAAAAAATGACTCCGAGACATGTGCGCCGTATTTATACTCCCGGGCAAAACTGACACCCGGGAGTGGGCGGTTCAAAAAAAATGACGTCCAGGTGCTTTTGCGTCATTTTTTAGCACCTGGTCAGGGCAGGCGTTAAGGGACCTGTGGGCTCGGAAGGAGCCCAGAGGTGCCCTCCCATGCCCCCAGGGACACCCCCTGCCACCCTTACCCACCCCAGGAGGACGCCCAAGGATGGAGGGACCCACCCCTGGGACATTAAGGTAAGTGGTGGATAAGTATATATTTATTTATTTTTTTGTGGCATAGGGGGGCCTGATTTGTGCCCCCCTACATGCCAATATGCCCAATGACCATGACCAGGGGACATAAGTCCCCTGGGCATGGCCATTGGGCAAGGGGGCATGACTCCTGTCTTTGCTAAGACAGGAGTCATTTCAATGGGGGTTGGGAGTAAAAATAAATGGTGCAAATCGGGTTGAGGCAAATATTTTGCCTCAGCCTGACTTGCCCCATTTTTTGGCACCTAAGCTCCATTTTCCCCTACGCCGGCGCTGCCTGGTGTAAGTCATTTTTTTTCACGCACACCAGGCAGCTCCGCCGGCTAACGCCGGCTAACGTCATTGAATAAATACGGCGCCCGCATGGCGCTTCAGAATGGCGTTAGCCGGCGTTAACTTTTTTGACACACAACTGCGTTGGCGCAGTTGTGCGTCGAAAAGTATAAATATGGCCCAAAGGGCGTTAGGAAGGAACGCCGACTGCTCTGATTGCCTCTGTATTTAAAAGGTTCGGACCTACTAGCAGTTTCATACTGACTCTTGATTGAAAATAAAAACCTTTGATGGTGACTGCTGATTAATATTACACACAAACACACAGACGATTACTCTCTCTCTCTCTTTCTGTATTTTACTTTCCCCTTTTATACTTCTGGTCGTGTTTCCAGTTCACTGACCTGATCAGAACATGGAACTTGTGACAAAACCTTAACTTTCCTCGAGTTGCGCCTGCCTGACCATAGCCGACATCTGATAACGCGTCCAGCCCTTATAAATTACCTGTACCTGGACACGTTGGAGGTCGGTGAACCTTTTAACCGAGTCGGGCTCTCCTCATCCTAAAATAGTTGAGTCACTCAGATCAATAATCAATAACTGTTGCAATCGGTAATCAATACTCAATTAATAGATCAATATAGCACATCAGAAATCAATAACAGTTGGTATTTCGCCGCACCATGACCTTTCAGTCATGAATAACCACACCAGTTTATTAAAAGTTAGTGAATTTATTTCCCTATATTAACAAAGCTAACACGATGTATATAAGTCTCAAAACCAAATGATATATGTATATGAACATTACTGGCTGTCCATAACGGCGGAAGAAACGCAATCTACGCAAAATCTGGATGATGATACACTCAGTTATGGCAATGCAAATCACTAATATGACTAACTGTATTTGACTAATTTCATACATTGGTCAGCATAACAAGATTTCAATTTAGCATGGTACATTGAATGAATACCTCGACTAACCTCTAATTAGCATTGGCATGTGGGGCTTCATGCAAAACGAATTTAGTCAACACAAATTTGGAAAACTTCTAGCTAGGACCCTATCAAAATAGCAGTTGGTACCTAAAAGGAAAAACACAATGGATAATACATTTATCCTTTCATATTTACCAAATACAATCAGCATTCAAGAAAAGTCTTCGTCCTTCAGGTACCGGTTGATCAGCATGGGGCAAGTTTCAAAGGGGCAAAGTTAAGGGCAAGCTTCCTTGCAGCGGCAAGGAGAATGGGGCAAAGTTACTGCATGGGCAAGACAGGGCAAATCAAAGTTAAAGTCTCTAGGGTGAGAATTCTTAAAGTCTCTTTCTCTCAGATAGAGAAAAGGGCATCAGGGTGTCGTCCAAAATGGAGTCTGGCCTCTGGCTTCAAATTGGCATCAAGGAAAAATGGCTGACTTCTCTTTGTCCAGTGGGTTTAAGTAAGAAACATTCCAAATTCTGCAGGGTCTTCCATTGGAGGGTTCATAGGTTGGCTTCAAATTGTCCAATGAAAATTGTCTTTTACTAGCGCTTATTTATGCATACACTGTCCTTGGAGCCTTGGAACACAAGTTGTAACATGGTTTGCCAATTATTTTACTATCTGTACCTTCATTGTCCGCACCTGCAGACTGACCTTGTATCAAAGGGGATGAAACCGGCCTAGTACGAAACCTTGGAGATAAGTGTATCAGTCAGCTCTACTAGAAAAATACAACTTCAAGCAAGAATATATGTTTCATTAATTCAAGGAAAAGCCGCACAGTTAGAATTTGAGACCAGGCAACTAGGCCAAAGCCTGTACTAAATTTAAGCTAAGCAAAACAGTTTTCAAACAAGAAATCATGGCATACATTTGCAATTATGTCGGATTACTACATTTTCAATACTTCATGATTAATAAATCTCGTTTACAATGATGGCGAACTACCCCGAGGGCACAATTTCCCTCGTACATTATTTTCTTTACTAAAATCACACTACATTATACGTTTTGATTACACGATATGTATGAATATATATTGGACCCTCTTTTTCTGCATCATCAATCCCTCCTCTGATGACTAATTATGTCATCACATCAAATCTACCCACACATTTTATTCCATTAAAATTCTGTATAGTAATTTGGCACTTCAGTCAATTCCCTTTTTCTTTTAGTCCCTTTTGACTTTTCTCTATATATTTCCACCATTTTGTTCTCTATTTTTTCTTCTCTTTTCCTTTTGTTCCTTGCTTTTAACATTTTGATAGCTTTCCATATTCCCCAAGAGCCTAATAGACAAATTAATATTATTAATATTCCCTTTACTATTTTTAGTAACAATCCGTTCCAAACGTTGCTGAGCCAATTTCCCACAGAAGCAAATCCTTTTCCAACTTTCTCCCAAACTCCTGGTTCTTTCAATTCCTTTAAATCTACACTTTCTTTAGTTAAATTTGTAAGCATCGTTCTAATTTTCCCACTGCTGTCTGGTATATATGTACAACAGTGACGTGTACCAAGCATTTTGCAAACGCCGCCATCCTTTGCTAAAAGAATGTCTAAGGCAAGCTGATTTTGAAGAGTCATAGCTCTTTCTGCAGCGAGTTCAGCATCCATCAGGATTATAGCTCCTGAAAACTTAGTCAGCATGTTATCCACAATAGTAGACAACTTTCGTATTTTGATTGAATTCAATATGACTCCCACTGTAGGAATCAATGCTCCAAATATATCTCCTACCACACCAGAAGCTGTCTCTCTCTTCTGAACATGATGTGATTCAGACAGGTTTGGAAATTTTGTTAAGTCATCCAGTTGGTAAATCTTTGGGAACACTATTCCCAAGTAACATCTCCCATACCATCCTTTAGGAAGACGATAATAGGCGTTGAGTCCACAAATATAATATATCCCAGGAATAACTGGGTCTTGTCCATTCAGCATGAACGTCCACTTAGGTTGAAACAAAAACGTATGTTTGCATTCACTCGTTCCCACAAAAACTGTGTCATAGTATGATTTATGTCTATGTATACAAAATCTCCCTACATGCAATGTATCTAAAGCTATTTTCCCTTGTGTCTTTGTTGCGGCAAAAGCATAGTTATCTACGGATGTCCTTTTGTGTAATTCCTTTTCTAATTCCTCCTTCATTTCTTTCCTCCTATCATCAGTGCGGTCTAAGAAGTTTATCTCTACCTGTGAAAGCAAGCATGTAAGGTTCTCTCTATGTGCGTGTGCTGTGTGAAAAGGTGACAACGGCTCAAATAATTCTCTCATTAATTTGAAATAATAATCTCTAGCGATTTTACTCAGGTACTCAATTATGGGGACATATGCAAATGTAACATCATAATTAGAGTAAAAATAATGAATGTACGTCTCACCATAAAATCGGGACGTTATTATACTACATGTAATTCCGTAAGTAAGAGGCATGCTGTGATACGTTACCCCTTCCACTACTGAGGTAGGTATTTGTGTACACACATAACAATCTTTCGCATCCATGGTCTCAACATACTCACTCAGCAAGCGATAGAAAACGTTAGATGAAAGTTCCTTCTTATCATGCAAATGTCTCTCGTCTCGTTCGAGTCTCTTCAGAGCTGTTAGTTCAGTAACAACAGTAGGTTTAGAAGTAGAAGCATCATTCGTCTCACTCTCATTTTTACCATGCATTCCAAGAACTATTGCTACAATGATTAGTACGCATGCGGTTATTAAACCTATACACATGTATTTACAACACTTCATTTTACGCCCCTGTGTAGTGAAGCTAGTCATGATCTGTATAGAATCAGAAAGTTGAAGACACTTTATCAAAACGGATTTGCAGATATTTACAAAGCTGAACGAGTTCAATGTTCACACAGTTTTCTTTAGCAGCTTAGTCTCTTATCGGTTAGCAGCGTCGTTTCAAGATCGGTTTCAAAGTCAATCAAGTTAGCACTGTCTTAGCCGGTTGAAAAGTTAATCAGGTGATCAATGCCTTTAATCGGTAAAGTTCATGAAGTTTTTATTTCTCATTTGCCAAAATGAAGTTCTGCCTCTTCGTTCTCGAGACTGAGGGATACGAATTCGTCTGACCAATCGTTATTGGCTAAGTATGCCCACTCCGGACCAGAATATCTTTTGCTCGGTATCCTTTTTCTTTTCAATTTTGCATCTCTCTTTGATTCATTCTCGCTGTTACTTTCTTCCTTGGCCAAGTCTTTCTCTTCGCTTGGTGCTGCTATTGCATCAGACACTTCCTTTCTTTTCTCTTTCACTCTTGGCCCTTCACTGTCGTTCAACGTTTCTCTAATTCTTAATTTTACTGGTGATATGCTTGGTCTTCTTTTTGCACTGTGTCCACTTGATGGACCTGCAATCTCTTCTGAAGGAGTTTGAGCAGTTTCGTTCTGTTCTGCCTTGTCCCCTCCTTCTGGGGAGTCAATCAGGTTTTCCTTTTCTTTTCCTGTATCGTCTGCTTCTGGGAAAGCCCTCCTCTGATCAGGCTCTCCTGCTTCTTCACCTGTTTCGAGCCCTTTGTCACCGTTACTTTCTTCAGGCTCTTTGTCACTTTCAGCTGTTTCAGGCTCTTTGTCACCTTCCGGGCCTTCGTCACTCTCTGAGGCTCCTCCTTGGTCTTCCCCAAATGAATCAGTTGCTTCGTCCTCAGAGATTATTTCTCCCTCCTCTATTTCTGCCTGTTCGCTTCTAGTTCCCTTTCGCTCTGTCTCGGCGCTTGGCACTTTGTTATCAGACACTGGTGATTTCAGCGCTTCAACTTCTTCATCTGTGGGACACAATACCCTCTTTGTGTGACTGGCGTGAATCCAGTTGGGAACTCCCGCACACTTCACAGCGGTGGTAGTCGTCAGAATCACTTGAAAAGGTCCTTTCCAACGGGGTTCCAAACACGACTTCCTCACGTGCTTCTTTATCACGACCCAGTCACCTGCTTTCAGGGCGTGTCCTGGACCTTGGATCAGTGGCAAGGTGGTTGCCTCCACCTGGTGAGAGAAAGAGCGGACCACATCAGCTAGACCTTTGCAGTAGTCTAACACCATATCATCTGTAATATTCAAAAGAGCATTTGCAGGAACTGCTGGAAGTCTCATAGCTCTGCCCATGAGGATCTCGTGCGGGGACAATCCAGTCTTTCTGTCAGGGGTGTTTCTCATTGACATTAGCACCAAGGGCAATGCGTCAGGCCATTTTAAGTTTGTTGATGCACATATTTTCGCCATCCTTGATTTCAATGTGCCATTCATTTGCTCCACTAGACCTGAGGCTTCAGGGCGGTAGCTACAATGCAACTTTTGCTCAATGTTCAGCGCTGCACAAAGCAATTTTATTACTTCGTTATTGAAGTGACTTCCCCTATCTGATTCTAAGGAGATCGGAAATCCGAAACGTGGTATTAACTCTCTCAAGAGTAGTTTTGCAACTGTGAGACTGCCATTTCTGCGTGTAGGGTATGCTTCAATCCAGTGACTAAAAATGCACACAACCACCAACACATACTTCAAGCCTCCATGCACAGGCATCTCAATAAAGTCCATTTGCATCCTGCTGAAGGGACCCCCTCCTCTTCCAATGTAGCTCAAATTTACTACGGTTCCCTTCCCTGCGTTCATCTGTTGGCAAATGACGCAACGATGGCAAACTGCTTCAGCAACTTGACGGAATTTGGGGTTAAACCAATCAGTTTTAAACAATCTAATCATGGCATCCCTCCCAAAATGAGCTTGTCCATGGTAAAATCTGGCTATCTGTGTCAAAAGGCTGTTTGGTAGAACAAATTTCCCTTCACTTGAAACCCATAATTCATCTAGTCTCTTTACACATTGTGATTTGGTCCATGAGAGTTTCTCATCCTCACTGACATCATTCTGTAAGGATTTCAATTCGTCCATTGTATCTACAACCTTTAGAGCAAAGATTTCGCTTAGTTCGAGTTCTGGCTCATTTATCAAATTCCATTCATCCCTGAGCAATATACAGTTCAATGCGCAAAACCTTGCGACTTGATCCGCATATCCATTTCCCAGAGAAACATAGTCTCGTCCCTTCGAGTGTGCACTGCATTTTACCACTGCTACTTCCCCTGGCAATTGAATGGCATGTAACAATTCTCTTATTCTTTCACCATTTTTCACTGGTGATCCTGAAGAGGTCATGAAGCCTCTCTGTGACCACAATTGTCCAAAGTCATGCACTATTCCAAATCCGTACTGGCTGTCAATGTAGATGGTGACTTTCATCAATGCAGAGAGTTGGCAAGCTCTAGTAAGGGCTACCAATTCCGCTACTTGTGCAGAGTAAACTCCTTGAAGTCAAGATGCTTCCAGAACGCCTGTTACCGTGCATACAGCATATCCTGCTTTTAATATTCCCAGGGCATCTCTCAAACATGAACCATCAACAAAAATGACTTGATCATTTTCTTCCAATCGGGTATCTTTGATATCAGGTCTTGGTTTGGTGCAAAATTCAGTCACCTGAAGACAGTCGTGCTCGATGTCTTCAGCGTTCTCAATTTCGGCATTTTCACTAGGAAACAAGGTTGCTGGGTTCAACGTAGTGCACCTTTTCAGCTGCACATTAGGTGATCCCAGAATTATTGTTTCATACCTTGAGAGTCTAGCACCAGTCATGTGTTGTGTTCGGGAACGTGTCAAAAGTATCGACTGAGTGAGCGACCATGACTGTTAAAGGGTGTCCCATCACTATTCCTTCACTCTGAGTGAGGCTGATACCAACTGCGGCTACGGCACGCAAGCACCCTGGCAGTGCTGCTGCGACCGGATCCAAAGTAGCTGAAAAATATGCTACTGGTCTGTTTGCGCCGCCATGGGCTTGGGTCAAGACAGACAAGGAACACGCATCACGTTCATGACAAAACAATGTGAAAGGCTTTGTGTAATGAGGCATACCTAAAGCTGGAGCCCTGCACATGCACTCTTTCAATTCAATAAAAGCATCCATCTCATCTCCTTTCAGGTCTATTTCATGTAGCGCATCATTCTGGGTCAGTTTCAGTAAAGGTTTTGCTAGGGTTGAGAAATTGGGGATCCATTGGCGACAGTAGCTCACCATTCCCAAAAACTTTCTCACCTCCCTCCTCGTCTTTGGGGGACTCATTTGAAGTACACTTGTTATCCTTTCCTTCATAATTCTTCGTGACCCTTTCTCTATTTGGTGACCCAAATATTTCACTTTCTTCTGGCAGAACTGTAATTTTGAAGGAGACACCTTGGGGGTCATTCTGACCCTGGCGGCCGGTGACCGCCAGGATCACCGACCACGGGAGCACCGCCAACAGGCTAGCGGTGCTCCCAAGGGCATTCTGACCGCGGCGGTTCAGCCGCGGTCAGAAAGGGTAAACCGGCGGTAGGGGGTGCCGCGGGGCCCCTGGGGGCCCCTGCAGTGCCCATGCCAATGGCATGGGCACTGCAGGGGCCCCCGTAAGAGGGCCCCACAAAGTATTTCAGTGTCTGCTCTGCAGACACTGAAATACGCGACGGGTGCAACTGCACCCGTCGCACCCCTGCAACTACGCCGGCTCAATTCTGAGCCGGCGTCCACGTTGCAGGGGCATTTCCGCTGGGCCGGCGGGCGCTCTTTTGGAGAGCACCCGCCGGCCCAGCGGAAATTTTTGAATGGCCGCCGCGGTCTTTTGACCGCGGTGCGGTCATTTGTCGGCGGTACCTTGGCGGACGGCCTCCGCCGTCCGCCAAGGTCTGAATGACCCCCCTTGTGTCCATTCCTTCCCAAATGGTTCAATAGGGCAATGGTGTCGGCTGTGCAGTCACTTTCTGTCTTGGATGCAATCAGTAAATCGTCAATGTACTGTACTAGGGTTGACTCGAATGGCAACTCCAACGCTTCCAAATCTTTCTTTAGAATCTGATTGAAAATTCACGGTGACTCCGAAAACCCTTGAGGAATTCGACAACCAACTGTAAACTCTGTCTAAGAATTTGAAACAAAAGAGAAACTGGCTGTCCTCATGTAGGGGCACAGAAAAGAATGCTTGTGATAAGTCGATAACTGAGAACCACTCAGCATCACAGGGAACTTGAAACATTATCACAGCTGGATTCTGTACTACGGGACAACATTTGATTATTATGTCATTTATTTTCCTCAAATCCTGAACAATTCGGACCTTTCCACTCGGTTTTATTAGTCCCATAATTGGTGAATTACATGGACTGCTCAACACCTCTTTCAGTACTCCCTGTTTTACAAACTCATCAATGAGTTGGGCGACTTTCATGAGGGTGTCTTGTGCCATATGGTACTGTGGGGTCTGGGGAAAGGTTACATTGGGTTTTACAATCACTTTCACTGGTTCCACTCCTTTCACCAATCCCACCTCTTTTCCTGTCATATCCCACACTTCTTTTCCGACTGTTTCCTGTAACTCAGCAGGAATATCTGCTTCAGTGATCATCGGATAAAGGGTAATCAGGGGATACTCTTCATTGACAGTCTCCATCTCATCCCCTCCTACACTGTCCTCTTCTTCCCCATCACTGCTTGTCTGAATTTTAATTCCATCGTTTGAACACATAATCGAACATCCCAATTTGCACAATAGGTCTCTCCCTAACAGTGATATCGGGCTTGAGTCACATACCACAAATTTATGTGACCCTTGGTAGTTACCAATTCTGACTTGAACTGGATCTGTGATTGGGTTCGTCAGGTACCTGTTTGCTACTCCCACTACTTGAACTGTTCTCCCTGAAAGTGGCAAATTCGGTACTTCAATGCTCCTGACAGTGGAACGTGTAGCTCCTGTGTCAACCAAGAATGAAACGCAATGACCCATAACTCTTCCCTCCACATACGGACCCTTTTGATCAACTTCCAAGGATGCTGCAAGCACACAATTTCCCTCCTCATCTGAACTTTCACTCTCCCATACATCGTTTATTCCATTCTCGCTGTGTAGTGGGAATTGGTGTACTGTGTCATTTTGACTCATTCCCTGACCCGTGACCTGTTGAGGAAGCATTGCTTGCTGCTGATTAATTGGTGCTAAGGGTATTTGCATTTGCTGATTAGGTACCATAGGAAACTGCTGTTGCATTGGCTGCAATTGTGTCATTTGCACCCGGGGCATTTGCACCTGTTGCGGTTGCATGGGTTGTAAACCCTGCAGCTGGTTTATATTGTTTTGGAAATTTGGGTTTGGACCTCTCAATTCCGGTCCTCTCATAGTCTGGAATGCATTGACATCATTGTTTTGCTGACCTACACCTTCCTGCACCATCATTGGGCACTCCCGTTTCCAATGCCCGACAATTCCGCACGTGTGACATGGCATCACCTTCTTCATTGCCTGTATACCATTTGGAATCATAACGGTATTCAAATCAGGACCATTATTCACAAAACCTCCTCGGCCTCTGCCTCTCATCTGCGGCTGAATCATAGCATTTCCCTGCTGCTGCTGCAGCATCTGTTGTTGAAAACCTTGCAAACCTTGTAAACCTGTCTGAGCTGCTCTGAGCTGCATCACCATCACCTTTTCTTTCAATCTTTTCTGCTTTGTCTCAATCTCATCACTGCAGTATTTTGCATAATTCAACACTTCATCAATCGACTTTGACTGCCAACAAATCAAATGCGTTTTAATCATCTGGCTGATTTCGGGTCTCAACCCTTCCACAAACCTGAACACAAAATGGAGCATGTCCTTTGCCTCAATCGTTTCCGTGCCACTGTAATTCTTAAACGCTTTCAACAACATCTCATAATACGCATGTATAGACTCTTTAACCTCTTGGGCGGTCCTGTCAATCCTTTGCCAGTCCACATTTTTCAACGCAACCTTGGTTTTCAAGTGCTCGATCACCTTGTGGTACAAACTCATTACCGTAGGTGATGGCGCACCTGTGTCCCTATCTCTCTCTGGTTCACTCGTCGGCCAGCCTACAGCCCTTTTACAATCTTCCCACAAATCTGCCGGAACCACAATTTCAAATAAAGTATTCAGGTCTTCCCAGAGACATTTCGCGAGCTTCACAAATCTATCTGTTTGTTGATACCACTCAATCGGCTTCTCTCTCAATTTGGGAAAGTCATCCGTAAAGGATTGAATATCGCACCTGTGCCATGGTACATGTACAAGTTTTCCCCCTGCTGTCTCTCTCATTGGTAACATAGTTATCAGATCGTCATTCTGTTGTTTGTTCTCATTCCGCTCTGGAGTATTTTCTTTCTTTTTGTCCTTTTTCTTAACCTACCTGCTTTCCCACTTGTCTAAACATCTCCAGACCTGTGCACTCTGCAGTATCTCTTTAAGGGGTGTTTTCATCCCTGCGGATCTCATGTGTTCAAAATCTTTTGTCTCAAAGTCTAACCTGTAACTTCTGCTCAGGTGTTTAGTCTTACTTATATCCATCTCGTTTCTGTCTGCAATTTCTTGTAACTTCTTATGTATGCTGCTTACTTCTCTTGTAATCCTAGGGCACATGTATCTTAGTTCTTCCTCTGTGTATGATTCTAATCTGTTCAAACCCATTGTTCCCTCTACCAGTTCATCTGCCTCCATACCCAACCTTATTTTATTCAGGTATTCTTCTCCCTTCCCGCTGGATGTACTCTGTGGGGAGTTCAGGCTGTTGAACCATTGTGTTAACTGTTGCGCGTTCAGTCCCATCAGTGTAGCAGTTACATCAACTGCTACTGATGGTTTCTGTAATGTTTCAGTCTCTGAGGTTAACGGTACTAATAGTGGTGGATGTGACCTTACCACGGTTGACGGAGCACAAATTGGAATTGGACTGAATTCCGACAAGGACCCAGATCCATTTGGCAGTGCCGCTATCGGAGTTGTCTCTGGAGTGGTTTCTATGCATCTTCTCCCTGTCCCATTCTGTATCATTAACCCTTGGTCGCTTGTGCTTGAATTTGCCTGTATGTACAGTGGTACTGGTGGACCTACAGTGATAGGCAGAGATATCGCGTCTGGATTCTGTCTGTTCCCCGAATTCTGTGGCATGTTAATCCCCACATTGTGGTTCATCATTGCTGGCATACCTAACTGGCTTTCTATTATTCGCACTTCTTGTGTCTGCTTTTGAGGCATCGAGAACTGTGTTGATTCAGCTTGAATCAATGTTGGTCTTTGATAACTCTGTCCTCCCTGCGCCGTTGAATCAGAAGTCGTTCCCATGTTATGCTCTTCACGGCAGTGCCTTTGAACCTGTGGCTGATAGTTATCAGCAGGTCTCAATGTAGGCACGTCTGGGTATATTCTCCGAACCTGTGGTATTTGTGGTGAGAAAGGCATATCGGAACTGCTCGGCCTCTGAGATATTCTCAAATTTGGTGTTACATTATCCTGTATTGGTTCTGGAGGGGCAGTGCTAATGCTTGAGTCTTTTTCGCTTTCTACATATGGTGGCGGGCGATCATTCAGCAATTGTATAATGAACTCCTCATCATCTGACTCGTCTCCCCTTTTCGAGTTTCTATTGTTCTCTCCATCTCTGGACTGACTCCTGTTTGTCTTATGTGTGGCTTTCCTTCCTTCCGTCTCCGCTTCATTAGTAATCGCTGGAAACAATTTAATCCCCTGCAATACATCTGATCTCCAAACCTTTTGTGTGCTGTCCCATCTAGCATCCGCTAGTGTCTTTTCTACTTTTCTTATTCTTGTCTCAAATTTCTTTTGTTGTTGGTTTCTAGCTATTAGCTCCCAAATTGCTAGTGCCTCAAACTGTGCTGGTCTTGGAGGTACTTTCATGTTGTATAGCGCAAATCTCAGATTTTCTAAAACTCTTAGATTAAACGACCCGTGGATAGGGAATGCTACACTTCCATGTTTCTCTGTTAATTTGCACCATTGTTTTAACCAAAGGCATGGTGCTACACCCTTTTCTTCAATGACAATGTAAGTTGGTGTACCCTCAGGCGGTGTTTCTTCTCCTCCATTTGCTTTAATATAAACATCTCCCCTCATGGCACTCTTAAATGCTTTGAAAAATTTCATCTTTCCGTATTTTGTTTTTCTAAAATATGTAATCAATAAGCGACTTTAATTCCTGGAATACTCTTCGCTTGCCTTTCCCCTGCCAATTGCGCTTCACGGACGGCGTCCAATCCGTGCGCGACCCTTCTCACCAACTGACCTATCCCAGCGCAGCTCCTAGTGACGTCACACTCACACACTGCGGCTGACAAAGTCCCGCGGCTTGTCCTCTTTTCATTCGGCTTCACTCATAAACTAATTTCTGCAATATAACGCGAGCACTTAACCAAAAGAATAAACAGATCTGTCGGTTTACTACAGGAAAGGTAATACAATCGCTTCAGAAACCTTAGGGATTTTTCACTAGCCTCGGCAGTTATTCCATCTTTCTCGGTTTCCCACTTTCGCAAGCAAAATTTGACCCGCAAACTTTACTCTCAACTGATCAATGAACTATTCTAGTGCACTTTAGAATTCGTCAAATCTCAAAGTCAAAGTTTTCTTTCACTCCGCAACATTCATACCGACTTGTTGACCACGCCCGATCAACCTATTAAACCTGACCAGATCACAACATCAAACAAGTGTCACATACACTTTTCAACATACTCCGGAGTCTCTTGACCTCGCAGGGCCCGTCTCAACATCAACAATCACGTGGACAATTTTTCTGCTCAAAGCGCTACACACACGTGAAGTTCGACGACTTCCCTACTCTCACACCTTTGGAGTAACACTCCTCTAATATCTTTTAACCCCCCTAAAATCCTCACAAACTTCTCAATTAATCTGCGGCGATAAGCTGTGCAAGCGCAAAACCCTAACTTCACTCATACCGTCACTAGAAACGCTGAGACCATTCTCATACCTCCATGTTCCTAATTCGCAAGCTCCGAGATTCTGGGAAAGTCATTGGGGACTTAGGGCATCATCATCTCTCCAACTTGTTTTATCAAAGAAAATTCTAACTTGACTCTGTCTATTGTTTGGATGGGGTCCCAAAGGACTAAACCATCAATCTCTGCTACCATCTACTGATAACGCGTCCAGCCCTTAAAAATTACCTGTACCTGGACACGTTGGAGGTCGGTGAATCTTTTAATCGAGTCGGGCTCTCCTCATCCTAAAATAGTCGAGTCACTCAGATCAATAATCAATAACTATTGCAAGCGGTAATCAATACTCAATTAATAGATCAATATAGCACATCAGAAATCAATAACAGTTGGTATTTCGGCGCACCATGACCTTTCAGTCATGAATAACCACACCAGTTTATTAAAAGTTAGTGAATTTATTTCCCTATATTAACAAGCTAACACGATGTATATAAGTCTCAAAACCAAATGATATATGTATATGAACATTACTGGCTGTCCATAACGGCGGAAGAAACGCAATCTACGCAAAATCTGGATGATGATACACTCAGTTATGGCAATGCAAATCACTAATATGACTAACTGTATTTGACTAATTTCATACATTGGTCAGCATAACAAGATTTCAATTTAGCATGGTACATTGAATGAATACCTCGACTAACCTCTAATTAGCATTGGCATGTGGGGCTTCATGCAAAACGAATTTAGTCAACACAAATTTGGAAAACTTCTAGCTAGGACCCTATCAAAATAGCAGTTGGTACCTAAAAGGAAAAACACAATGCATAATACATTTATCCTTTCATATTTACCAAATACAATCAGCATTCAAGAAAAGTCTTTGTCCTTCAGGTACCGGTTGATCAGCATGGGGCAAGTTTCAAAGGGGCAAAGTTAAGGGCAAGCTTCCTTGCAGCGGCAAGGAGAATGGGGCAAAGTTGCTGCATGGGCAACACGGGGCAAATTAAAGTTAAAGTCTCTAGGGTGAGAATTCTGAAGGTCTCTTTCTCTCAGATAGAGAAAAGGGCATCAGGGTGTCGTCCAAAATGGAGTCTGGCATCTGGCTTCAAATTGGCATCAAGGAAAAATGGCTGACTTCTCTTTGTCCAGTGGGTTTAAGTAAGAAACATTCCAAATTCTGCAGGGTCTTCCATTGGAGGGTTCATAGGTTGGCTTCAAATTGTCCAATGAAAATTGTCTTTTACTAGCGCTCATTTATGCATACACTGTCATTGGAGCCTTGGAACACAAGTTGTAACATGGTTTGCCAATTATTTTACTATCTGTACCTTCATTTTCCGCACCTGCAGACTGACCTTGTATCAAAGGGGATGAAACCGGCCTAGTACGAAACCTTGGAGATAAGTGTATCAGTCAGCTCTACTGGAAAAATACAACTTCAAGCAAGAATATATGTTTCATTAATTCAAGGAAAAGGAAATTTAAGCTAAGCAAAACAGTTTTCAAACAAGAAATCATGGCATACATTTGCAATTATGACGGATTACTACATTTTCAATACTTCATGATTAATAAAGCTCGTTTACAATGATGGCGAACTACCCCAAGGGCACAATTTCCCTCGTACATTATTTTCTTTACTAAAATTACACTACATTATACGTTTTGATTACACGATATGTATGAATATATGTTGGACCCTCTTTTTCTGCGTCATCACATCTAGCATATCCTCTCACCTACACGTTGGCTAAGGTAACGTGGTCACAGAGGAAGGGCAGACACCCAGACAATGATTCTCCACTCTGCGTCTGAAGAGCCTATGATTCCCTAACAACTTCTTGTTTAAGAAATAAAAGCTATTGTAAATCAGTGCCTGGTAATCTGATAAATTGCTCTCTTTCTCCTGTCTGCTAAAATGATCATATGTAATACTACAATAGCTTATTGTTCGTCTTAAAAAATGCGGTAGCAGATGTGCGGAATCTTGATAACAAACATGATTTTTAGTGGTGTTTACTAAATATTTGTGTCTCTCTCTTTAGTCATATCTGCGTTTAATCACTGGGCCAATCTTACATAAATCCATACCTACAGGCTTTAAAATCCTCGAGAAAAATGTATCACTAAGTAGATATGTGGGCAGCATATGATAGACCATCATACACAGACCTCGGTACCTCTAAAATACCTTCTGAACTATATTACTCCAGAAAGAAAATTACTGCTCATCCAGCGCTCTTCTACATCCTTCTTCACCTCCCCATTGGTCCTCATTTGCAGTACTATCCATTACAATCTCACATATTTGGACTTTTTCATAGACCTTGTCTCTGAGATCATACTAAATTATTGCAATCTTTGCATAATGGGAAACCCCAATAACTGATTTCACAAATCTGAATTGCACATTACAAAATACCTGCTATCCAAAACAGAATCTCAACATCTAGTTCTAGTGGTGGTGTGGCTTATGCACACACCTGGGCACACCCTGACCACAATTTACATCCCTGAGAATCACATCAGCAAATATTCCTGGATCTTGCCATAATTCAGTTCAGTGATTACATATCAGGCAAAAAAGATAAAAGTGGCCCTGCGCTGGAGCTACAGCATAGTCAGTTGACCCTATCTGGCTTAAAATGCATAAAGTCTTATAGTATATTTGTTTGGGTGCAAAAACAATGCAGTCATAAAACTCTACTAAACAATTCTCTTTTTATTTCTAAACACTACATAATGCAAGACCTTTACGATATAAAGTTAAATGGCAGCCTCAAATATTCCCAAAAGTGTGTATTCACATAAAGCAAGTAAACAGCTAAACAATTTATAATTCTCAATGTGCAGCTTGACCGTTTTCAGCCAACACGTTGTTAGAAATGGGGTCTTTGGTTGGCAGTCAGGTTACCCCCGTCCAAGCAAGGACCCTCACTCTCACTCACCTGTGCCCACCCTCGGGTAGCCTGGCACTGAGCAGTCAGGCTTAACTTAGAAGGCAATGTGTAAAGTATTTGTGCAATAAATCATACAATACCACCATATAGCACCACAAAAATACACCACACAGTGTTTAGAAAAATAAATAATATTTATCTGGTTAAATGCGGGTCAAAACAATCAAAGGTGCAATGAGTAAATGTAGAGATATCACTAGAAAGTGATATAAAGTGTCTTAAGTCTTTCAAAAGCAAACAAAGTCTCTTTCAAGCACAAAGTACCTGGTTTGAGTGACAAATCTCCGCAAAGGGACGCAGAGGAGGAGAAGCGTGGAAACAAAGGGGTGTGCGTCGTTTTCTCGGGCCGCACACAGCGATGCGTCGTTTAGTTTCCATGCAGGGAAGGCTGTGCGTCTATTTCTGGTGCTCGGTCGTGGATCCTCTTCAGGTTGCGGGTTATTTAGATGCCCCGGGGACGGTGCATGGATTTCCTGCACTGGCAGGACGAAGTCATAGGAGCTGTGTCCATCCGGTGGGCATTGCGTGGAATTTTCTACCGCAAGACAGGCGCTCCATTGATTCCTCTCTGGAAGTCGGGCTGCATCTTTCTGGCTTGGCTATTCGTCGATCCAGTGGGGCATGCATCGAATTTCCAGTCACTTCGCTGTTGCTGCATCGATCTTCCCATTGCGAAGTCGAGCTGCGTTGTTCTGGTTCGGCGTGCGGTGAAATTTTCACCGTGGTGCAGGCTGTGCGTTGTTTCTGGCAGGCTGTGTGTCGAATTTCTCCGCACAAGGAGTCCTTCTTGAAGAGATGAAGGCCCTCATTCTGACTTTGGCGGGCGGCGGTCGCCCCCGCCAAAATCAGGCCGCCAAAAGACCGCTCTGCGGTCAAAAGACCGCAGCGGACATTCTGGCTTTCCCGCTGGGCCGGCGGGCGCCCGCCAAAGAAGCACCCGCCGGCCCAGCGGGAAAGGCCCTGCAACAATGAAGCCGGCTCCGAATGGAGCCGGCGGAGTTGCAGGGGTGCGACGGGTGCAGTTGCACCCGTCGCGATTTTCACTGTCTGCAATGCAGACAGTGAAAATCTTTATGGAGCCCTGTTAGGGGGCCCCTGCGCTGCCCATGCCAGTGGCATGGGCAGTGCAGGGGCCCCCAGGGGCCCCACGACACCCGTTCCCGCCATCCTGTTCCTGGCGGTAAAAACCGCCAGAAACAGGGTGGCGGGAAGGGGGTCGGAATCTCCAGCCGCCATGGAGATTCAGCCCATGCAGGGGAAATCCGGCGGGAAACCGCTGGATTCACTTTTCTGACCGCGGCTTTACCGCCACGGTCAGAATGGGGTGGGAAGCACCACCAGCCTGTTGGCGGTGCTTCCGTGGTCCCCGGCCCTGGCGGTCTTGGACCGCCAGGGTCGGAATGACCCCCGAAGTCTTTTTGGTCCTGAGTCTTCAGGGAACAGGAGGCAAGCTCTATCCAAGCCCTTGGACAGCACTTCTTCACCTCAGTCAGAGAGCAGCAAGGCAGCAGAGCAACAGCAAGGCAGCAATTCCTCACAGAAAGCAGTGAGGTGAGTCCTGTGGGCAGCCAGGCAGTTCTTCTTGGCAGGATGCAGGTTCTGGTTACATGTTTCTTCTCTAGGAAGTGTCTGTGAGGTAAAGTGTCTACCCCAAGAAGTGTCTGAAGTCTGTGGTTTTGGGTCCTCTTCTTATACCCATTTTGGCCTTTGAAGTAGGCTTACTTCAAAGAAAA
This sequence comes from Pleurodeles waltl, assembly GCF_031143425.1. Lineage (NCBI taxonomy): Eukaryota > Metazoa > Chordata > Amphibia > Caudata > Salamandridae > Pleurodeles > Pleurodeles waltl. Next base: position 693,532,873 of record NC_090438.1, read on the forward strand.
GTGTCACTTGATTGTGAAATCCTGCCTTGCCCAGGCAAGGCCTCGGACACACACCAGGGGGTTGGAGACTACATTATGTGAGGGCAGGCACAGCCCTTTCAGGTGCGAGTGGCCACTCCTCCCCTCCCTCCTAGCACAGATGGCTCAATAGAATATGGGCCACTGTCTCTGGGTCACTGTCTGGAGAGAGGTGCAACCAACCCAACTGTCAAACTAACCCAGACAGGGAATCCACAAACAGGCAGAGTCACAGAAATGGTTCAAGCAAGAAAATGCCCACTTTCTAAAACTGGCATTTTCAAAAACAGAATCTCAAAACAAAATTTACTAAAAGATGTATTTTTAAATCGTGAGTTCAGAGGTCCCAAATTCTACATGTCTATCTGCTCCCAAAGGGAAGCTACCCTTTAATCATGTGTAAAGGCAACCCCCAGGTTAACCTATGAGAGAGAAAGGCCTTGCAACAGTGAAAAACAAAATTGGCAGTATTTCACTGTCAGGACATATAAAACACAATAGTATATGTCCTACCTGAACCATACACGGCACCCTGCCCATGGGGCTACCTAGGGCCTACCTTAGGGAAGGGTTAGGCCTGGCAAGTGGGTACACTTGCCAAGTCTAATTTACAGTTTAAAACTGCACACACAGACACTGCAGTGGCAGGTCTGAGGCATGATTACAGGGCTACTCATGTGGGTGGCACAACCAGTGCTGCAGGCCCACTAGTAGCATTTGATTTACAGGCCTGGGCACCTATAGTGCACTTGACTAAGGACTTACTAGTAAATCAAATATGCCAATCGTGGAAAAACCAATTAACAGTACAATTTACACAGAGAACATATGCACTTTAGCACTGGTTAGCAGTGGTAAAGTGCTCAGAGTTCAAAAGCCAACAAAAACAGGTCAGGAAAAATAGGAGGAAGGAGGCAAAAAGTTTGGGGATGACCCTATAAATAGGGCCAGGTCCAACACACGTGTTTTGTGACATTTTGCCGCCACTCCTTTAGGATTGAAAATAAATAATACATTAACATCAATTTGAGGTCCTTAATCATAAAAAGTGATCCAGCACACTTTGCCCAATGCAAATACATAAACAAAAAGGCATTCTATTTGGTGAAAAAGAGAAATTATTCAAAATGGTTCTTAAATATACAGCAGATTGATACTGTCATGTAGAATGCATTCCAAAATACTTTCTTCAATTAAAGAAAATTATATCAAAAATAATATTAACATAATGAAAAAGACAAAACATTCCAAAAGCACTAGTATATAGAGCTAATAAGTGAAGTTCATGTTGATCTGGAAACATGTCTAAAAAGCAATATCCCAACACCTGTACAATGAAATTCACCTACTACAAATAATCTGTCATGAGTCAAATAGAGGATGTTCCCCACCGTTTTCTTCAATCAAGAGTTAGGGTAAGTGAAACTGGAATCAATATGGTCTCCTAGGTAGTCTATATACAATTAAAATATGGTATTCACTGAAGTTATCCTGAACAGTAATTGTAACAAAGTATCTAAATAGAACCTAATCCCTTTCGGTTTATCTCACTTGTTTCAAATCCTTCAGAGTGGGCTAGGGTCGATACCTCAATCAAAAAAGCTTCTGAGCAAATTGTCATTGAAATTAACAGGAAAACTGAAAAAGATATGTTTTTAACTGAAATCAGTTTGATCATAAAGTCTTAACAGTAAACTACTGACCAACTGTGCTCTTCACAAAAATTAAAAATTAAAAAAGAAGAAATAAATAGAATGTCCACAATTTTCACCTACAAGAGCACACATGTCCACGTTAACTGCCATGACTCCAGATTTGTATATGCTGAGAGATAAGTGAAGCATATTTTCAAATCTCGCTTATCATACTAATTATAGTCAAAGTAACTGATTACTAACATTAAAATAAAAATGCAGTTGTTAATCCCATTCTTCATAGTTTCTATCAGTATTCAGGGTGAAACTCACTGTCTCTCCTACTCCGTACTGATCCTCCAATACCAAGAGCTATTTGCCAACACTGTATCCAAAGGCCACCTCAGAAGTGCTATTTATGCCATTTCTGTCCACTTGCTTACACACAAAAGAGACACATACTTTTGGAAAAGATTAGAAAATATTTTAAACTAAAAATTCTTTGAATTCCCAACCATAAATTCTCTCAATTATAACGTTATGAATAGCTTCCCATCTTGTAATTGTTACCCTTCTCTTTGCCAAATACATCTCCCCAAACGACATCTGTAAAAACATACTCACCAAAATCAGGCTTCCAATACAACTGCACTTCACGCTTCATTCGTTCAGATAAATAGGCTAAAAAAACACAAAAAAGCAATCCTGAGAAATGCAGAAACTAGCACTTCTCAAAAGCAGCTATCAACTAACCGCAATATTCTCACCTTTTTAGTGCTGCATTAGCGACCCGAACATAGCGTCCGTATCAGTCCAATGTTAAGTTACCTTGTAGAGCTAGCTCCTACTTATACTGAAAGAGTAAATACAAATGCCAAACATCTGGAACATCTAGATAAAGAATTTTTCAAAATATAGAATGAAGTTGTTTCAGTTCGTTATCATGATTACACAAAACAACATGCTCCCGCAACCGTAGGCAGAAAACCAACCACTTAAAATCTTTCCTCAAAAAATCTGCTTATTCAAACATGTTTTTCAGTCCAAAAATAGAGATATGATATAAGACTACTATAAGACTGTATAATTCAGTTCAATGTTCCTCCCCAACTGCCAAATCTACAATCACGACTATCAAAACATCTACTGCAGCTGGGATACATTTTGTTAGTGTAATCTTCTATGTCTGAATAAACTTATCATTGCCTGACATCCATGTGATCCCAGTTCATCCTCCTGCTAACATCTGTCCTTGGTAGCAGTCCTTTATAACAATGATCACTGCTATCTCCTATCAATATCAGAAAGCTGAGTGAATGATCCCAGAGATAACGTCACCAAAACTGAACAAAAAGTCTCTGGAAAGACACTTGAAAATAAGACCTCAAAGGAAAACTATCAGTGCAGTACTGCTCTTGAAATCAACCTCTGACCCTCCTCACACGCAAGAAAATGTGATTTCCTCACTGACTGCTTCGTCTCCCACTCCAAATGCTTAGAAAGTTACCTTAAGGATTGAACTAAGGGGGGCCTTTAGCTCAACTCACACATCACCACAAATCTTCAACCTATACCTTGACTCAATCAAATATCCTTTAACTCTCTCAACTGATGACTTCATCAATAGCACAAAAGAATGTGGAGAATTAGAATCACCGATTGACCCCTCCCCAGCTCACATTTGCAAGTGCATTGCCATTCACACCTCAGTATCCATCTAAGTCAGAGCTCCTTCGACTCCTTAGATTCTGGCCTATTCCCAAACTCATAACCGCGTAGCTCTAAAAAAACATTAGTCAACTAATCCTACTAACCAACTTTCTCTCAATCTACAATGATACTCTCTTGGCCAAATTCTTTGAAAATTAACTGCCTGCTTACATCTATAAGCATAGGTAGAAGAGAATAACCTACTGTCCTACACCCTAACAGGTTTACACCCTAGCAGGAACGCATAATCTCTGCCAATTGCACATGAGTTTAAAATTAACATTACAGTAGTCCGTAAGGGAGTACCAGCACTCATGCTATTAGATCCTCCTGAGGCTCTTGGCAAATAAATCATCCCACTCTTCTATAGAGTCTCAAGTCAATATAGATTTATGATACCACCATCCACTACATTGAATCCTTACTGTCTAAGTGATCATCTTTCCTTCTCTCTTGACTTTCTAAACTGGCCCATTTCCTTTGAATGGTGAGGTTCATCAAGCTTTTACTATTGTCTCCTCCTCTTTTAAATGTACCACTACCAGAACTGGCCTCCCCCTTCAAACTCCACTAGGAAGACTCACTTACCATACTCACCTTTTAAAACCATTTGATTTCAACCCTTATACCATCAGCTATTGCCTCTCAGCTATAGATCTTATATTGAAACTAATCACCTCACACTAAACCCATCAAAAACTGAGGTACTAGCCTGTGGTAAATGGACCACCTATCAATCATCCCTAATCTCTCCAAAAGAGCTTAGTCTACCACTGAGCCCATCATTCCACATATGGAATATAGACTTGATCATACAAATATCTTCCTGATGCTACAAGTGAACCAGGCAACAAAGGATTGTTCTACATCATGAAATTCTAAATTAAATCTTCCCCTACTTAGGATTATAACAAAATAAACAAGTAACTATCAGTCCAGTACTCTCACATCCAGACTACTTCAAAGATATATTCCTTGGATCATCCCAATTAATGAAGCTTGAGTGAATCCACAACACAGCTCCAGGACAATTCCTTAACATCAGGTTGTACATTTCTCCTGCACTTCAATCTCTACCCAGGTTGTCTATGAGTGGACATATCACTTTCACAGTGATGTGCAGAGCTCATTGAGCATTCAGTGCTCAGGACCCTGCTTCCTCTTGCAAAATATCGTTACCTACTCTCAGTCCTGGGCACGTTGTTGCAGGCTGGCACCACTATTGTGTGTCCCTCTATTTTTTCAACAAATCCTATATCTGAGATCACTCTAAGTTCAGATGGCTATGTTATGGATTTCCAATGATGATAAATCACTAAAAAGCATGCTATTTCCATGTTTATATATACTATGCTACAATCAACTCTATAACTCTAAAAAATAGGTATTCACATGCATGAATAAGTTTAATTGTCCAGTGTTTTCATGCTTAAGTACAAAGATGTAACTAGACCGTGTTTAGAGCATGCCTCTAAATCTCATGTACCTCATCCAACACCTCCCATATAGGTCAATATACAAAACCATTTTCCACCATACACTCAGAAAGGATGACCATGACTCTGATGGAAATCAGAGTGCTTTGCTATCCCTTCAGTGGTAGGAAGTGCTGTATAAATGCTACAATACCAAGAAGGGAGTCCCTACTTCCAGTGAAAACAGGCTATGCCACCAGTTCTTTTCGGAACCTCTTTGCACCTTCTTGCTTCAAGCTCACATGTGGGTGTATGACTCCGGAATCTCATAGACTAAGGGCCTGATTCTAACTTTGGAGGACGGTGTTAAACCGTCCCAAAAGTGGCGGATATACCACCTACCGTATTACGAGTCCATTATATCCTATGGAACTCGTAATACGGTAGGTGGTATATCCGCCACTTTTGGGACGGTTTAACACCGTCCTCCAAAGTTAGAATCAGGCCCTAAATATTTTCTGAAAACAATATGATTTCGTAAATATTGTTTATAAAATGTTATGATATTGTGAATATCAGTGCACTCCCTTCTTTCACAGTTAATCTTGTTACTTATATGTTGAAAGTGTGTTGTAATGTGTCACCTGCTGACCTTAGGTCCAAATTCATAATGTTCATCAGCACTGTTCCTGTCTAAGGGTATTGTACTCCTTTGGCACTAGTTGTCAGGCATAATGGATTTCAGCTTTCATTCTTGTATTCCTTATGGTTAATCTTAACTTATGCACTCTTTAAAAAATGAATAATCAAAAGTTCCATTTCCTGTTGCATGTATCTATTCATGTCAATTTCAGGCATATCCATCATAGTTCTAATCAAATGTCCCCATGTTATAATGCTAATCAAATCCCCAATGCATTGTTGACCCACCTAGGTCCTTCCTGAGGGGGTTCCCTAAGAAACAAGAGAAAACAATGTAATCCCTTATACTAAACTAAAACTAGAATAGTGAATTAATCAGTTTCAATGTTGAAATCCTTTTGGTAACATATCCTTGAGGTTATTACATAATCATAACAATATTGACTTAACTCCCATATTGCCAGTGTGAAAAATGTCAATAAGGCCATACATATTGTCCACTAACAAAACCCATGCTATATATATATATATATATATATATATATGGCATTTATATCACAAATAATGTGTGTCAAATCTGACAGACAAATCAAAATGGACTACATAAGGTGTAAAAAAGATAAAGTATTATCTTGTCTAACCCCCAACTTACTCTATTTTCCATGTATACTTCTGGTAAGTAGGGTGCCCAAGTAGGATCCTAACAATAATATAGTTATTCCATTGAATAACATTGAACAAGGCATGACATGCTAAGTGTATAATCCGCCATAATAAATGCTGTAACAAGACTGAATGGACCTGTTGTGTGATAATGATAGTAGTCATACATGGCATGCTTAATACATAAACTACAAGGGTCAGATTTGATGCCCAAATTAAATCTGCATGTAATAATAAAATAAAGGAGTTTACCCGGTGTTGAAAAACCTTAAACAGCTCTTACGGGATTCTAATGAAGCATCAATATTAATATCTTTATTTATGTGTAGCAGCTTTTGGAATAGCATCGTCATAGAAATAGGACTGAACTTAATCCAAAACTAACTGAAAATAGATACTTCAAAACATCAAAATGCTGTGCTGAATATCAATTCAACTAATGTTGTAATTTATGAGCCCTTCAGGATGCTAGTATAAAATTCATGAATTAAATTTGAATAAAAATTCACCCATCAATGAAAAATATTTCACTGGTCTCATAACAATCCGATGAATCTCTCTGTGAAATTCATTGTAGTCTTTGTTTTCATGTTGGGTGACTTCCAATGGGTACTAGACATTCAGGTAGACCTCAGAGGTAATCAACAATATGCATTATCAGTGTGACCATAATCTTTGGATTCCTAACTGAATGAAATTAATTAAATGTAAGTGTAACTAGCTGAGATAAACTGTAATCACCTGTATCTACTGTGAACATGTCACTAAGTTCTTGAATGAATAAAATGTAAGTGCAACTACCTGAAATATACTGTAATAACCTGTATCCACTGAGGGTATCTCAAACTCCCGTAGCTCCTATCTGGAGGGTTATTCAAAACACATCCCTTGGTTTTATTCCAAAGATATTATACTTTTACCCAGTTACACCTTAAAAGAATACATTACTATAATTCACATAAATATAGCTCATTTGCCAAGGTGTGTGACATGTCCTGTCCTACTTAAAGTTCCACTTTTATACCCCCTAACACCTGTTCAAACTAAGCATGCTGCCATGTCTTTCACTATGGAAAGCATGTGTATTCCTCATGATCATTCAATCCATTCTGGGCTATTGTACCCAGTTTCTTTAATCAATGTAATTCTTTATATAATAATACCTTTCTGTTATCCACATCATCTCTGATTTAACTACTTCTAATTGACTGATGTTATGTCCATAAGTGTTGAATTGAAATGCCACTGATGATTTCTCATTTTTTGCCCGTATGTTGCTTTTTTGTTCAGTTAATCTGATTTTAACTTTCTGTCCGGTTTTGCGAACATATGCTAAACTGCATGGACATTTCAGCATGTAAATGACATTTTTGGATTCACATGTTTCAGTGGTTCTCAAGTTATATTGGTGCCTCTTACGATGCTGTGACAGTTGTAATTGAAACATGGTACAGTACATTAATGTTTTATTTTAATGCCTTTGTGGAGTATAGTAATTATTTTAGATTTTTGGACCATTTATATGCAAACATTGACCATTGTTCAAAAGTTCCCTTGCAGTCGGGTTCTGTTTTCAACACAGGCCATTGTTTAAAAATGGCCCTATTTGATTTCATGTTGGGAATGGAATTCTTAGATACAAAATCTATCCTGTTAGAATTATTAATTTGTGTATTCTCCTCCAACAGTTGTAGCCTGCCCTCATTGTCAATTTGTTTCACAGTCTCTTGAATGATATTTTCTGCATTTCCTCTTTCTTTGAATTTGTGCTACATCTTTAATTTCCCTTGTTCGTACGTATTGGCATCAGAAATTATTCTTTTTAAATGCAGAAATTGGGAATAGGGCAAATGCTTCTTTAAGGCCAATTGGTGGAAGCTGCTGAAGTACAAAAAATAGTTGCAAACAGTTGGTTTTGTATAAATGTTTCTGCTGAGTCTATTCTCCATTAAGGTTACTTCTACATCCAAAAATGTCACTTTTATTTCACTGATTGCATGAGTGATTCCTATCTGATTGTCTATTGTGTTCAAAACAAAAATTATTTTTTCGAGTTCTTGCTTGGTCCCTTTCCATAACAGGGAAATATCATCAATGAATCTCCAATAAGTTATCAGATTTATTTTCAAGTTCTCATTGGAAATGATGTTGTCCTCCATAAACCTCTTAATAAACAAATTAACACAGCATGGAACTGCACAATTGCCCATAAATGCTGCAGATAATAATTGTTATCCCACAAAAATAGCTGTAATATAATGTGAAATGCATCAATTGCAGGATAAACACTTTTAAATCCTTCTCCATGGCAGTCATTGTCAACACTTGTCTAGTGGCCATCAATCCTAAATCATGTGGGATGGCCATGTAGAGTGATTTTATGTCACTGGTTCAAAGTAATATTTTCTCCTCGATGTTTGTTCTGATTAGTCTTATTTTTTTCAGAAAATCAGTTGTATCCTTAAAATAAGATTGCATAGATTGTACACTATGTTGTAGCTATTGAGCTAGCTACTTCCCGAATGGTTCATGAATGGAATTTATGGTTGATACAATGGGACTGAACTGAGATTATTTAACGTTGTTGTGTATGTTGGGAAACATGTATAGCTGTTACTCTTGGAAGCTGTTGCAATTAAAACTTCTCATCTGTCTCAGATATAGTGCCTCTCTCCATAGTGCCCTTGAGGATAGTTCCCAGTATCCTGGAAAACCTCTTTGTGGGATTCTCTTCTATCATCAAGTAACACCCCTTTCTCTGCCATGGGAAAGGTACTGGTAGTATTGTTGGCTAACTGTTTAATGATGCACATCCCTTTGATAGTCAAATAAGTGTGACATTGTCTCTTGGATTGAAATATGTTCTTGGTTTCTGCTTTTAGTACTGTTTCAAAGGTGTCTAATTCCTTGTGGCTTATGAGTCTTGAAATATGCTCCTTGGCTTACATTTTTTCAAGGTTCCAGCCTAATTGGTTGATTGTTTATTCACTATGGGCCCAATTAACAAAGGTAAACTTAGGCTTTTGGTCTAAATTGAGACCAAAAGTCTAAGGCCCATATTTATACTTTTTAACGCAAAACTGCGCAGACGCAGTTTTGCGTCAAAAATATAACCGCCGGCTAACGTAATTTCGGTGTGCCGTGTGGGCGTCAAATTTATACTTTGACGCACGGCGGCGCAAACCACAGGTGTGAGTCATTTTCTTTGACACACACCGCAGCGTCACGTCGTAAAAGGAAAACCACGTTAACGCGGCAGAAATGACTGTGAGCCGATTTACGACACCGCAAACCGGATATGCAGCGTTTTTTTACGCAATAACGTCAAACCTCGCCACAAACACAGCCATTTCAGCAGAGGTGAGCCAAAATGGATCCCAGATGCCTGTACAGACCCCAGGAAGATGACAACAGTCCAGGAACCAGCCAGGAGGACCCACACAAGACCCACAACAGGGAGAAGAAGAAAAGAAAGTGTCGCTTCAGTGCAGAGGAGCAGGAAATTCTGGTTAAAGAGATGACGGAACACCAGCACCAACTGTTTGTCACCTCAAAGTTGCCAATCAGTAGGAGAGAGGCAATATGGCAACAAATTGTTGACAAGATTAACAGTGTGGCAGAAGTACGCAGAATAGTCATCGAGTGCAAGAAACGCTGGCATAACTGCAAGCGCAGTACAAAGGAAAAGATGGCCAAGAACAGGAAGGCAGCACTGCAGACTAGAGGTGGGAGTCCAGCACCGCAGGAGGCCCTAGACCACATGGAGGAGATGGTCGCAGCCGTCATCCATGAGGATATCGTCACAGGGATTCAAGGACAGGACAGCGCAGACTACCAGGAGACAACGCACATGCAGGGTACGTCGCATGAGGAATTAAAATGCACTATTGTTAACTGTAACCGGGGGGGAGTACCTGCTACACAATGCATGTAAGTCATCATATACATGGAGTGGCATGGGTAAAGGGGCACGGCATGGGGCATGGCCCATTCAGAGAAAACCTGGGGCACACCATTACACAACACCAACAACCTTTCCATGGGGGTATGCTGCCATGCCAACGATGTAGCAAAGGTAAAACCACGCCAGGAGTTAAGGGCACAACGTTAAACTGACATCCCGTCAGATGTCAGCCACTATACTCCCTACATGAACTAGGGCTCAATTAACAACCTCTAGCCATACTGACAACTGGATTGTAACATTGACAACAGTTGCCACTGCCACCTCCGCTGTGTGTGCTGGTCAAGTAGCCAATGGCAGTAACGTCCCCATGGATCATACTCACCCAAATTAGAGGGTTTAGGATGACAACGTTAACAATCCCCTGAAAAAAGACAAATGTTCCAGTCCTGTCAAATGTGAACGCCCATAGTTGCCGCAAACATCATCCAATGTCATCAACATTAGGAGGTACACAGCGCTAATGTCACACCCATGCTGCATATGTCAGGGTCCATCCTGTGCCTGGGCACAATGCAACATCCCAAATGTCATACTGCTCAGACAACAGCATTGAGGGGGAGGACACATGTAACTGGTCACTGAAATACACCTGCACAGTCAGAGGAGGAAATAGGACACTGCTACGACTATCAGGGCAATCCAATTACCACACATTCCAAAAACTGTTAGACTTTTCATCCTTGCCGTGCTCACCCCTAACTTTTTGCCTCTGTTCCCCAGGTTGCTGATGTGTGCTGTACTCTGATTTTGCTGTTTTTTTTACTCTGGGCACTTTACCACTGCTAACCAGTGCTAAAGTGCAAGTGCTCCTTTACAAAATGTGTATGTGATTGGTTTATCCATGATTGGCATATTTGATTTACTAGTAAGTCCCTAGTAAAGTGCACTAGAGGTGACAGGGCCTGTAAATCAAATGCTACTAGTGGGCCTGCAGCACTGGTTGTGCCACCCACATAAGTAGCTCTGTAATCATGACTCAGACCTGCCATTGTAGTGTCTGTGTGTGCAGTTTTACCTGTAAATTCGACTTGGCAAGTGTACCCCCTTGCCAGGCCTAAACCTTCCCTTTTCTTACATGTCAGACACCCCTAAGGTAGGCCCTAGGTAGTCCCATGGGCAGGGTGCAGTGTATGTTTAAGGTAGGACATATAGTAATGTGTTTTATATGTCCTGACAGTGAAATATTGCTAAATTTGTTTTTCGCTGTTGCAAGGCATGTCCCTCTCATAGGTTAACATGGGGGCTAACTTTAAATCTGTCAAAGCCCAGCTCACCTGAGTTCTTGTTCAGTTCTGATGGAGGTTGAAGACAATCCGACCACACCCTGAAACTGCTTGTTCCAGCACACTAGTTTTTAAAACAGTGCACTAAGAACAGAAGCTCAAGGGAAGGGGGGAAGTGGATAAAATAAAAAAAAGAGAGACAACACCGTTCTTGCGTTTCCACTGTTGAAGTGCTGCACAAATCTGCGGCCCTTTCTGACTTCTGTAGAAACTGGTGCCTAATGAAACATAAACAAAGAACAGATAAGTGCAACCTATTCCTAAATGGGTTCCTGACTATCCCTTTATTTATTAGAAATTCTCTTCTAAAAGTACCTCTTGGATCCTGGTCTCTAGTTTCCAGGTTTGGAATGTGTTACTGCTCTGGGATGTGTTTTCTATTACTGTAAAACTTTTTTCCCATATTTCCAGAATCTTTTATAAAACAAATACTGTACTTTTACATCAAAATACAGCATGTAATTTGTGCAAGTCCTTGATTTACTGTTTGCCTTGCTGTTAATGGTTTCCACTGTTCGATTCTTAAAAGTTCCATGAGAAAAAACAATGTTTGCTTCACAAAGTTCTGCAAAATATTCTTGTAACAAAGAGTTTGAATCACAATGTTCGTGGAAGGTATTTCGTTTCAAATTGTCTATACACGAATCCAGAAATTGTTGTCAAAGTTCTTTCAGGTAATAAAAGGTTTTGCACTTACTTGTTGCTGGCAAGAGATACTGATCAGTCTAACCTTGTCTTCTTTCTCTTTTGCAGGTTACTCATAGGAGAGAGGCTGAAACAAGGAGGAACCGGAAACCGGAAGAAGGAAGAGCCAGAAGCTGCGCCCATTGAAGTCAATGAAAGTCTGTAAAGAGCAGGAGTGCCAGCGCCGAGGGATCTGTTCTCAGGTAAGCGGGAGGTAGACGAGCACAAGCACTGGGTGAGGCTCGGGGGATGCCTTTTATAGACAGGGCTGGGTGTGGTTTGAAGGGCTGGGTGTGGTCCTCACATGCTGCACATGTTCTTGGAAGGTGTGCAGAGCTGGGTGTGGTTTGAAGAGCTGGGTGTGGTCCTCACATGCTGCACATGTTCTTGAAAGGTGTGCAGAGTTTCAGTTATTATGCAAATGAGTTGGATTAACACATGGCCTAGGGAGGAGTGTTTTAAAGAAGCCTTGGTAAAAGCAAGGCCCAATGTGTAAACAAAACAGCACATTAAACAACATACACAGAAGCCTAGGGGGGGGGGAAGGTGAGATAACAAGAAAGGCTTTCAATAGTAAGTTTAAAAGGGAGCTATTACAGAACCCACTAGTGCAGTGAGAGGGGACATGCTCTTTGCTGTGTACAAACCCTAACAGTTGCCCCCCTCAAAGGCCCTCCTACAGGACGGGGTTTTCCTGGATTTTTTAAATAAAACAGTCTAATCAGCTGTGGGGCATGTACATATGATGCTGGTTCCCATGAATTCTCAGATTCATCATATCCGTTCCATTCTACTAAATAAAACAGACGTCCACTAATTCTTTTTGAGTCTTTTATGCTTTTCACTTCATATTCCAGATTTCCCTTAATTGGTATGGGTGGAGGTGGTGGTTCAGGTCGGGTTTTTGAGTTGTACGGCTTAAGCAAGGACACATGGAATGTAGTATGTACTGGATATTCTTTGGTAAATCTAATTTTACTGTTACCGGGTTTACTATGGCAGTTATACTAAAGGGTCCAATGAAACGTGGTTGCAGCTTTCGGGATCCCTCTATGTTTAGGTTCTTTGTGGAGAGCCATACCTTGTCACCAATTTTATACATTGGGGCCTCAGACCTGTGTTTGTCTGCTTGTCTTTTCATGCTTTCCTTGTACTTTAATAAATGTTTCCTGGCTTTGTCTTGTATGTCACCTAACCTCGTTAGTCTATCCGTTACTGTGGGCAACAGGGAATCTTCTAACAAAATGGGTATAGCTCTTGGATGATACCCCTGCAAGAAATAGAATGGTGAGCAAAGTAGAGCTGAATGCTCAGTATTATTATAAACAAACTCTGCTACAGGGAGAGCTTCCAACCATTCACTAGAATAATCAGCCAATAAACAACGTAGCGTTTGAAGTAAGGTTTGGTTCAGTCGTTCAGTCTGTCCATCTGTCTCTGGGTGGAAAGCAGTGGATAAGGCCACATCTATTTTCAGTTTTTCACATAATTTTTTCCAAAATCTGGAGTTGAACTGGCTCCCTCGGTCTGAAACCACTTTGCTTGGCAAACCATGTAAACGCACAATTTCCCTTATAAAAATATCGGCAAATTCTGCCGCCGTGGGTAATTTCCGTAATGGTACAAAATGTGCCATTTTAGATAAAAAATCCACTATAACCAACACTGTTGTGAAGGATTTTACAGGTGGTAAACCTACAATAAAGTCTACGCTCACAGTGTGCCAAGGTTGTTTGGGTGTTGGCATTGGTATTAACAAGCCGTCAGGAGCCTTATGAGAAGATTTATGTCTTGCACAAATTGGACAGGTAGTGACAAATTGCTTAATGTCCTTTCTTATAGTGTCCCACCATTTTCCAGGGTTTTTACCCAACCAGGATGACCTGCCAAGGGTGAGGCGTGATGCCAAATCATCACCTGTGTTTGTAATTCAGAGGTGGGCACTAACAGCATGTTGTCGTGATACAATAAACCTCGTTGTATTGTGTTATGGGAATCCTTTAACCAATCCTGAGGTGCTATTTGCATGTGTGCATTATATAGATCTGTGATGAAATCCTTCTGTTGTACTGGTGCCAACAACTTTTGGGGAGGAATAATGGGTTCTCCTATTTTATCTGGTTTCATGTCTGAGGTATGTCCGTATCTAGATAACACATCAGATTGAATTTGTTGTGCACCTGGTTTATAGGTTATAACAAAGTCAAATGTGCTAAAAAAAATTAACCAGCGCATCTGACGTGGTGTTAGTGCTTTAAGTGATCCAAAAAACTGTAGGTTCTTATGGTCAGAAAAGATTGTAACTGGGTACTTGGCTCCCATTAAATGGTGCCTCCATTCTGAAAAGGCTACTTTGATAGCTAGTAGTTCCCTTTCAGCCACAGTGTAATTTTGTTCAGCTGGCAATAACTTTTTGGAATAGAAGGCTATAGGATGTAACTGGCCATCTACTGCATCTCTTTGAGAGAGAACTCCTCCTAAAGCTACTTGTGAAGCATCCGCTTCAACAAAAAAGGGCAAGTCAGGATCAGGATGTTTCAGAATTGGGGCTGAAGTGAACTTTTGTTTTAGAAGTTGAAAGGCGTGTGCCGCCTCATCAGTCCAAATAAATTGTTGCCCTTTCCGCAACAAGGTAGTTATTGGGGCCGCAATGTCTGCAAAATGTGCAATAAACCTCCTATAAAAATTGGCGAAACCCAGAAATTTCTGAATATCTTTTACAGAGGATGGTTCTGGCCAATCAGCAATAGCACTGATTTTCTTTACATCCATAGTTATTCCTTGAGGTGACAGGCAGTATCCTAAAAAGTCCACCTTGTTGACATTAAAAGTACACTTTTCTAACTTAGCAAAAAGATGATTTTCTTTTAACTTTGATAATACTGCACAAACATGTTGGGTATGTTCTTCTGAGTTCTTAGAGTAAATGAGGATGTCGTCTATGTATACTATGACACAAACGTCCAGGAATTTGTGTAGGACCTCATTTATAAAGAACTGAAAGGCCGCAGGGGCATTACATAACCCAAAGGGCATTACTGTGTACTCAAATAAACCAAACTTTGTCTTGAAAGCTGTCTTCCACTCATCCCCCTCTTTTACTCGGACCAGGTGGTAAGCTCCCCGCAGATCTAGTTTAGTGTATACAGTAGAATATCTTAATTGATACAACAACACAGGTATTAGAGGAAGAGGATATTTATTCTTTATTGTAGTCTTATTTAGTCCTCTATAATCGATACACGCGCGCAGGGATTTATCCGGCTTCGGGATAAAAAAGAGTGGAGATGACACCGGAGATGTGGAATGACGGATAAACCCAGACTGTAGTAGGTCATCTAGGTAGGTTCTTAAGTATTTGGTTTCTTCGTCAGTCAAAGCATATACTCTGTTATTAGGTAAAGGGGCCCCTGGGACAAGATCTATACGGCAGTCATAAGACCGATGTGGGGGCAGCACACTAGCCTGGGGGCAGCACACTAGCCTTTACTGGATCAAAGACGTCTTTAAAGTCAGAATATTCAGGAGGGAGACTTGGTTCATCTTGTGTAACACTAGCACAGTGTAATACTGTGCTCTGTTCTGTACCTGCTTCTTGATAGCAATTGGTTCTACAGAAAGAGGAATCCAAAGTAACAGTTCTATTCACCCAATCAATTTTTGGGTTATGAGTTGTTAACCAGGGTACCCCGAGAATCAAACCAAAATTAGGAGTATCTATCAGATCAAAGCTAATCACCTCTGTGTGCCCGTTCTGACAGACCATAACAAGTGGACTTGTTTGTTTTGTGATTAATCCAGAGGTCAATTCTGACCCATCCACTGCACATACTGCTTCTGGACAAGGCTTTAGGCACATAGGAAGTCCTAAGATTTCAGCTAACTTATTATCCACAAAATTTCCTGTCGCGCCTGAGTCCAGTAGGACAGGGAGAGAATGCCTCACTTGGGTAGTAACAATTAAAACGACATGAATTATGAAATGTCTAGGTATGTGCGGTACCCTGAAGGCTGCAGCATTAGAGGTTTGATTAAGATGTTTTCTCGAACAAGTAACCTCTCCCCTTGTCGAGCTTAATCGTTTCCCGATTCAGTTGAGGAGGTGGAGGAAACAGCACCCTTTCGTGGAGTTTTAGGCTTTACTGGACATTCTCTGGCAAAGTGACCTGCCCTGCCACAATATAAACATAATTGAAATTTTCTCCTTCTTTCTTTTTCCTCTGATGTGAGTGGACCTCTGAGTGTCCCTATTTGCATAGGCTCTGGTTCAGGGAGTTTATTATCTGTGTCTTTCTTCTTGTGTCTAATAAAAGTTAACCGTGATTCCAGTTTGTATTTATCTCCCTTTCTTTCTCCTAGTCTATGTTCTAATTTCACAACTAAATCTACAAAGTCCGAATAGTCTTTTGGCAAATCAACGATATGAGCCAGCGCGTCTTTTAACTCGTCTCTCAAACCTTTATAAAAAAGGGAGACACGCTTTTCTTCTGGCCACTGTGTCTCGGTGAGTAAACGAATAAAACTAGTGAGATAGGTCAATAAATCCTTGTTACCTTGTTTAAGATTTAAAAGCTCATTATCACTTGCCTGCATGAAAGTGTGTTTTGCAAAAAGGCTGGTCATGGTACTTTTAAATTGATTCCAATTATGGAGGATGGGATCATCTCTATCCACGAAAGGAATTGAACAATTGGCTGCTGTGCCACCCAAATAAGACAAGACGAATGCCACTTTCGTATCATCAGTAGGGAACTGTTGTGGCTTACAAATGAAGTGTAATTGACATTGATTGATAAAAACATGGAATTTGTTACTATCTCCATGAAAACGTTCAGGTGCTGCTAAGGGCACAACATTAGGAACATTAACAGTAACCTCAACTGGGGAAGGCAAAGTTGTATGTTTTGATGGCGCCCCTGTCTCTGAGGTTTTAAACAAAGGCGTAGAAGCTGTGTTCCACTGAGATCCCCTAAATTTATACCTGCTTAAATCCTGTTTTAAAGAGGTATTCTCCATCTTTAATCTCTCTATTTCCTCTTGCATATGTTGCAAGATGCCAGACACTGATTCATTATGAGCCAAGTCCTCATTTAGGGCCTGCGCCATATCCGTGACGACAATGCCCTCTATTTCTTCCCCGGTATTCATCGTCCACCAGAACTGAAATTTTTTAAAGGCTTGTGCTTCTGTCAAAGCCCAGCTCACCTGAGTTCTTGTTCAGTTCTGATGGAGGTTGAAGACAATCCGACCCCACCCTGAAACTGCTTGTTCCAGCACACTAGTTTTTAAAACAGTGCACTAAGAACAGAAGCTCAAGGGAAGGGGGGAAGTGGATAAAATAAAAAAAAGAGAGACAACACCGTTCTTGCGTTTCCACTGTTGAAGTGCTGCACAAATCTGCGGCCCTTTCTGACTTCTGTAGAAACTGGTGCCTAATGAAACATAAACAAAGAACAGATAAGTGCAACCTATTCCTAAATGGGTTCCTGACTATCCCTTTATTTATTCGAAATTCTCTTCTAAAAGTACCTCTTGGATCCTGGTCTCTAGTTTCCAGGTTTGGAATGTGTTACTGCTCTGGGATGTGTTTTCTATTACTGTAAAACTTTTTTCCCATATTTCCAGAATCTTTTATAAAACAAATACTGTACTTTTACATCAAAATACAGCATGTAATTTGTGCAAGTCCTTGATTTACTGTTTGCCTTGCTGTTAATGGTTTCCACTGTTCGATTCTTAAAAGTTCCATGAGAAAAAACAATGTTTGCTTCACAAAGTTCTGCAAAATATTCTTGTAACAAAGAGTTTGAATCACAATGTTCGTGGAAGGTATTTAGTTTCAAATTGTCTATACACGAATCCAGAAATTGTTGTCAAAGTTCTTTCAGGTAATAAAAGGTTTTGCACTTACTTGTTGCTGGCAAGAGATACTGATCAGTCTAACCTTGTCTTCTTTCTCTTTTGCAGGTTACTCATAGGAGAGAGGCTGAAACAAGGAGGAACCGGAAACCGGAAGAAGGAAGAGCCAGAAGCTGCGCCCATTGAAGTCAATGAAAGTCTGTAAAGAGCAGGAGTGCCAGGGCCGAGGGATCTGTTCTCAGGTAAGCGGGAGGTAGACGAGCACAAGCACTGGGTGAGGCTCGGGGGATGCCTTTTATAGACAGGGCTGGGTGTGGTTTGAAGGGCTGGGTGTGGTCCTCACATGCTGCACATGTTCTTGGAAGGTGTGCAGAGCTGGGTGTGGTTTGAAGAGCTGGGTGTGGTCCTCACATGCTGCACATGTTCTTGAAAGGTGTGCAGAGTTTCAGTTATTATGCAAATGAGTTGGATTAACACATGGCCTAGGGAGGAGTGTTTTAAAGAAGCCTTGGTAAAAGCAAGGCCCAATGTGTAAACAAAACAGCACATTAAACAACATACACAGAAGCCTAGGGGGGGGGGAGGTGAGATAACAAGAAAGGCTTTCAATAGTAAGTTTAAAAGGGAGCTATTACAGAACCCACTAGTGCAGTGAGAGGGGACATGCTCTTTGCTGTGTACAAACCCTAACAAAATCTGATTAAAGTGTAGATTCCCTTTGGGGATGGACATGTGGAGTTTGGGGTCTCTGAGCTCACAATTTAGAAATACATTGTTTAGTAAAGTTGATTTTAAGATTGTGTGTTTGAAAATGCCACTTTTAGAAAGTGAGCATTTTCTTGCTTATACCATTTCTGTGACTCTGCCTGTTTGTGGATTCCCTGCCTGGTTCAGTTTGACAGTTGGGCTGGTTGCACCTCACACTAGACAGTGACACAAAGGGAGCTGGGGTGTAGCCCGCATATTCTGATGAGCCATCTGTGCTAGAAGGGAGGGGAGGAGTAGTCACTCGCACCTGAAAGGGCTGTGCCTGCCCTCACACAATGCAGTCTCCAACCCCCTGGCGAGTGTCTGGGGCCTGGCCTGGGCAAGGCAGGAGTTCACATTCGAAAGAGACTTTACTTTGAAGTAGGCCTACTTCAAAGGAGAAACTGGGTATAAGAAGGGCACCCAAAACAACAGATTTTAGAAACACTTCTGGAACCAAGAGGAACCTCTGCCTGGAGAGGAGCTGAGGAAGAAGAGCTGCCCTGCCTGTGACTGTGCTTTGTGGAGCTATCCTGCAGTTGCTGCTTCTGACAGAGTAAGAGGGCAAAGACTGGACTTTGTGTGCCTCCCATCTTGTGAAGAAATCTCCAAGGGCTTGATTCAGAGCTTGCCTCCTGTTGTTTGAAGTTTCAGGGACAGCAAAGACTTCTCTCTGCCAGCACCTGGAGTCTCTGGAGAGACTCCTGCTCTGACAAGTGGTGCCCTATCCAGTCCCTGGGCCCTTGAAAGGAAAGCTGGTGGAAATCCAAGGAAATCGACTTCGGACGACTTCGGACCGCCGACCCTGCTGAATCCGGTGACGCCGCCTGCACCCAGCGCCGTGACCTTCGCTGGAACGCGACACTCTTCGCAGGCCCGACCCCGCTGCAGCCCTGCTGAAGTCCGCGACTCCGTGGAAGTCGCCGCACCACGTTGTGAACGACGCCGCTCGAAGTGCGCGGATTCAACTTTTCACACAGACGCCGCGATCCCCGACTTTGCGCATCAGCTTGTTTTCACTCTTCACCAAAGGTACTGTACTTGGGAGTCTATGCGACTCCGTGACCGGCGCTGCTGGTGTCGGCCTGTTGGGAACGACTCCGTCACGACGCCGTGTTAACACCTCATCGAAGCATTTTTGTTTCTAAGCCCTATTTTTGAGTTTAATCTTTAATAAATTCATAACTTGACTTGTGTATGTTTTGGTCTTGTTTTGTTTAGATAAATATTTCCTATTTTTCTAAACTGGTGTTGTGTCATTTTGTAGTGTTTTCATTGAGTTACTGTGTGTGTTGGTACAAATACTTTACACCTAGCACTCTGAAATTAAGCCTACTGCTCTGCCAAGCTACCAAGGGGGTAAGCAGGGGTTAGCTGAGGGTGATTCAATTTTACCCTGACTAGAGTGAGGGTCCTTGCTTGAACAGGGGGTAACCTGACTGTCAACCAAAGACCTCATTTCTAACACCAACATCAGCTGTACACATTACCAATGCTGACATCCATATCGTGCCATAACAATGCTATGCATAGTATACGCTACATTTCAACTACATATAGGTGGATGTGAAAGATCAGAGACTGGGGCAGGTCCAGATTGTTAAGTGTGCTGCTAGTGCCATTAGAGCACCCACAGCCAGTGAAAGGTCTCATTATGAGAATGGAAGTAGGGGGAGGGTTGAGTACGACAAGAAGGTTGCAATTCACAATTTGGCCAAAACCAACACCTAGAGGAGATGATGCTGACAAGTCCACTAACTGACCACAATACATGTGACATGCAGGTGGGGCATAGGCCTGGGAGAATGCCCATCTGAAAGACTGGATTAATGAACAGGAACCAAGATCACAATGTGAAAATCAACACAAGGCAGGCATGTCACATCACAAATGCCACAACACAGACACACTAATTGTACCCTATTTTATTGCAGAGAACGATGGATCTCCTGCGGATATGCCTGTCCAGGACTACCCTGATGACATGGATGATGAGCTGAGAAACATCAGCCACCAGACCCTCCAAGAGGTCCTTGGACCCCTCCAGACCGCACCTTCAGTCACAAGGAGGAGCACAGAACAAGCAGCCATCACAGAGGATCTACCCACCACCCTAATTATACAACCTGCCAGCTCCAATACAGCTGAGGACTCTGACAACAGTGGCACCAGCTTTGAGAGAACTGTAGTCAGAGTACAGCGGGAGCTGGCCAAGGAGGTGCGGGTGGGGATGCAAACTATGGCAGCCAACCTAGAGGGGGTGCGTTTGTGCATGATGTCAACTGAAGAACAGGCAGCAGCTATGCAAGGGTGAACAACTATCTTGCAGGAAGTAGAAAAAAGGCTGAAGGAAATCAGCACAGCTGTAATACAGTTGACCCAACACCTACAACAGCAATCCTGTCAATGCGTGCACGAATGCAACATTGAACCCCTCAGGGCTGACCTGGCTGCCTACCATCGTGATGTGGCTGCTATTCTTAAGAACCAGCAGATCCTCCTTGCAGCAGTACTGCCCTTAAGACCCCCACAGGTAGCAGCTACTGGGATGTCTGACTCCACGTCTACACACACACTGAAGTGTGTGTTGCCCCTTCACAACCACCACCCCCAAAGGCAGAGGAGGCAACACACACATCAGAAGATGAAGACCAGGAACAGATCACCTTCACACGTAAAAGTACCCGGAAGCACTAGTCCCTGCCACATGGCCACCTATTACCAAGGTTCTGTGCTTTGTAACATGCCAGTCTTGCAACAACTGTATTCAAGCACTGTTCTGCAAACCACTGGCTATCTTGTCAGCCTGCCCAGTGATTGATTTGCATATGGCTGGGTTCAAACTGGGGTGGCACGGTGAGCAAAATAATGGATGGATTAAACCCAGATCTGTGACTGGGGGTGAATGTTTGATTGGTTCCGCATTCCGTCCATCCAGTTACGCTATCCCACAGCGTTTGTTTTGCTTTGCTTTTGCCGCCCTAAGTGCACCGGGTATGCCCAGACGTGGGTCCCGGGCTCACTGTGCCACTGGATTCAAGCTAGCCTGGCTGATGAGGGGTGAAACCCCGAAACCGGTCCCAGGATGCTTGTTTCCGGTCCAGGGAGAATCTGGCCTGGCAGTTCGGGCTGGACTGTTCCCTGAGGAACAGGGTCAAGACTGATTTGCATATGGCTGGGTTCAAACTGGGGTGGCACGGTGAGCAAAATAATGGATGGATTAAACCCAGATCTGTGACTGGGGGTGAATGTTTGATTGGTTCCGCATTCCGTCCATCCAGTTACGCTATCCCACAGCGTTTGTTTTGCTTTGCTTTTGCCGCCCTAAGTGCGCCGGGTATGCCCAGACGTGGGTCCCGGGCTCACTGTGCCACTGGATTCAAGCTAGCCTGGCTGATGAGGGGTGAAACCCTGAAACCGGTCCCAGTATGCTTGTTTCCGGTCCAGGGAGAACCTGGCCTGGCAGTTCGGGCTGGACTGTTCCCATGAGGAACAGGGTCAAGACTGATTTGCATATGGCTGGGTTCAAACTGGGGTGGCACGGTGAGCAAAATAATGGATGGATTAAACCCAGATCTGTGACTGGGGGTGAATGTTTGATTGGTTCCTCATTCCGTCCATCCAGTTACGCTATCCCACAGCGTTTGTTTTGCTTTGCTTAAGACCCCCACAGGTAGCAGCTACTGGGATGTCTGACTCCACGTCTACACACACACTGAAGTGTGTGTTGCCCCTTCACAACCACCACCCCCAAGGGCAGAGGAGGCAACACACACATCAGAAGATGAAGACCAGGAACAGATCACCTTCACACGTAAAAGTACCCGGAAGCACTAGTCCCTGCCACATGGCCACCTATTACCAAGGTTCTGTGCTTTGTAACATGCCAGTCTTGCAACAACTGTATTCAAGCACTGTTCTGCAAACCACTGTCTATCTTGTCAGCCTGCCC
Source organism: Pleurodeles waltl (assembly GCF_031143425.1). Lineage (NCBI taxonomy): Eukaryota > Metazoa > Chordata > Amphibia > Caudata > Salamandridae > Pleurodeles > Pleurodeles waltl. The sequence continues at coordinate 693,555,447 of NC_090438.1, forward strand.
AGTGATTGTCTCTCACTAACTCATTGGCAAGTCCTGTCCCTCTGCACTGTCTGACACTTCACCCCAGCATGTCCAATGCCATGTCCTTTTGCACTTGTGTAGGATCACAATGGAAAATGTCACTATAATGGACTCACAATCATGGACACTGTACATATAGCACTACAGCACTTTTCAATAAATAGCACTTACACAACCACTTTGTCTCTGTGTAATGTGACACATCAACTGTGCAGTAGATCACTGAATTTTGCCTCCTGTCAAATATCATAGACTGTCAATAGAACTGTCCTGAAATAATGTGGGCTGATCACTATTCAGAATGGCCTGGATTCTACCATACTCTGCCCTTCCTAAGGGAAATATCTGAGGAAAAGAGAAACTATACACCATAACGCTGTGTTGGACAGATCAACGCTTCCTCAATGGATATCTAAACCATAAAATAGTGCCATCAAAATGTTGCTTCAATGCAAGACTAACATATGTAACATTGCCCACAAATATAAGCGAACACTCACCAAACTGCATGAATGGAGGTGTATGAGTTTACATCCAAATAAGTAATCATGCTGAACAGTGCAACAAATAATCTATGTGAGTTATGTACACTATACTACAAGAGAGCTTACTACCACTCACCTTATAAGGGTTTCCTTGGACATGAGACTGCAGTCTGACATAACACAGTGTCCCCAATCCTAAATCTGGAAGCACTGTATGTGACATTGAAAACATACATTATGAAAAAAAAACACTTTGGGATCCATAGTAACTGTGATTGGTGGTTGCAATGAATGGCCGAATCTTTGTAAGGTAGCTTTGGGGTAGCTGCCAATGTTACATCTCAATTGTGATTTGTTAGCAGCATAGGACACAAAGGGGGTCATTCTGACTTTGGCGGGCGGCGGAGGCCGCCCGCCAAAGTTCCGCCGTCAGAATACCGCTGCGCGGTCAGAAGACCGCAGCGGTAATTCTGAGTTTCCCGCTGGGCTGGCGGCCGCCCGCCAGCCCAGCGGGAAACCCCCTTCCATGAGGATGCCGGCTCCGAATGGAGCCGGCGGAGTGGAAGGGGTGCGACGGGTGCAGTTGCACCCGTCGCGATTTTCAGTGTCTGCTTGGCAGACACTGAAAATCTTGGTGGGGCCCTGTTAGGGGGCCCCTGCAGTGCCCATGCCAGTGGCGGTAAGGGGGTCGGAATCCCCATGGCGGCGCTGCCTGCAGCGCCGCCATGGATGATTCCCCAGGGCAGCAGGAAACCGGCGGGACACCGCGGGTTTTCCGTTTCTGACCGCGGCGGTACCGCCGCGGTCAGAATACCCATGGATGCACCGCCAGCCTGTTGGCGGTGCATCCGCAGTCGTTGGCCTGGCGATAGTCTACCGCCAGGGTCAGAATGACCCCCAAAATGTAATACAAAAGAAACACTGTACACTCATGACAAGGCCCTGATCTACAAGCATGTCACACATACTGTAAAGGGTTACTTACATATTTATTAAACAGTAAAGACAGAAGTGAAAACTCGGGGAAAAGCCTTACCTACCCTAATCTACTCTAACTACTCATTACCCACAACTGTCCCTAACTAACCTAAGCTAAACATACTTATCACATTTAACTAAACGTTCTAAACATCAACCCCCCACCCCCCTTATGAGACGGGACACATGGAGGACAACAGATACTAACCTAAACACATACTATCCTATAATAAACAAATATATATATTTTTTTTTGTAAACACACAAGAACCGCAACATTGCCTACCACCCACCCACCCACCCACTTAAAAATAAACAGTAGAAATATTCAGGACCCCCCACCCACTAACACTAACTAAACTAACATCCTATACTAACCGAACACTAAGCCCCCTAAACCCACAAAGTATAAGAACCAGGAAAGAGGAAGGAGGGGAGGGAATCATGTCCGTCTATTCATCTACAGGTTGGCCCTCCGGAGGGTCCTCTTGATCGAACGCACCCGCCGGTTGACCTGTCGCACCTCCTGCAGCAGTCTACTCATCTTCCAAAGGACACGGTCCAATTTTCGCTGCATTTGTCCAAAAGTAGCAAGGTCAATGGCTGCAGGTGGGGTGGTTTGGGTGCCAGCCGAGGAAGTATGGGGCCGTGTAGTGTCCATGGGGGTGGGCTGCCCTGCAGGTGGTGATGTGCTTCGGCCTGGAGCAGTTGCTGTGGATGTTCCTGCAACGGTTCCAGCTGCTGGTGGTGCCACCTGGGTGGTAGTAGTGCTGGTGGTGGTTGTGGTGAGCAAAGAATGTCCGCCTTGTGGAAATGCCCTCCAGGCTCCGGAGGCTCGTTCATGCCGATATCTGCGGGCCATTTTTCGGTACCCAGACTCGACTTGAAGTATGTGTTGGTACCTCATTGCCCGCCGTTGAAACTCCCTGACCAGGATGGGTGTCATATTTGCAGCTGTTAAGACAAATAGAAAATCTAACATTAGGTACTGCATTGTGTGAAATGCCACAAGAAGAAAATCAGACAGTACATCTATTGTACTTGTAACAGCTCATAATCACACAGGTCATTGATTGTCCCTGAGGAAGTAAATGGCAAGCCAGCCTACAAAGACCCTATCTCACATAGCACATCCAAACCCTACAAAATGGGTAACAACAGCCATGATTTTGGCATCTATGTTCTGCCAGTTGTCAGCTAACAATCATGCTGCACATCCTCCACCACTGCCAGAGCTACAAATGTCATTGTACAGGATGGAAATCTAGGGCCACATAATCTGCAAGTTGTAAATGGACTTGCCAGTATAGTACTTATGTGTGAAACATGAGTGTGTATACTAGGTTCAGACAAAAGATTCACTGATTTACATGTCTGTGTACCAAAGTTGTATCATCAGTCCTAGGTACACTATTCACAAACCTGTGCCTGTGTTTGAAGGCGGGGTGGTGGACTAACAACTAATAATTTCTAACAACAAGGACACCCAGGAAGCTTAGGGAAGCTGGACATGTGTTTGGCTCAGCACACACACCAGAGGTAAGGAGGATCTCCAAATAGGAGACAGCAAACCCTCAACCAATCTCATCACCACTCATGTTTGGAAATGCAGACCTTTGTCCACATCATTTACTACCAGTAAGCCATGACTTACAACAAACACAGAGATGCAAGAACACCCCTGGCCTTGAGTTGCATGCACACCTAGGCCATTGCACTCAAGTGCCCATACTCGTAGCACTACATGTGGAGCTACATGCTGCTAGGAAGTTTAACCTACAGTTTAATAAGTACATTAGTGAATTGGGAAGCAGAAGTCTGTGGGTAAGCATTTGGCAGCCCCATTCTGGGAGAATTTGGGTCTGACTGGCTAACTAAATCACAAATTTGGTCCAGTGCGACTCTTTCGGATTCAAGTCTTATCCACATGACTCCTCCCTATTCACATTGCGGTGCCTACAGGACTGACCTAGAATACCTAAATAAGACAATAGGATAAGGATTGGCCAACTCAAAGATGGTGATAAAATGACATTCCACTCATGGACCAAAACAAATGATTGGCCAGCGCATCACACCTTGCTATGTGTCCAACACACAGGAGTCCATCACACATCACCAGCAAACACAACACATAACACACGCATCAACACTTACTGGAGTTGTCTGGGTCCTCGAATCGAGCCACCTCGCCAACAGTGTAGGGTGCCGGTCCACCTGTAAGGCATGGAAGGGAGAAATGTGCTCAATGTCTGTGCACTGTTCAACAATTCCAAAGACAAATACTGTGTGTAAGATTACATCAGAAAGTAAAGCCTCTCAGACATGATGATACTGCATCCTATGTAGCACGGCTAACATGTACATACCATGGGTCTCCAGTGAGTGATACACACATATCTGCACACATGCAGTGGCCCTAACTATCATGTGGTGGCAAACATGCTCCTTCATTAGTGAGCAGACATAATAATGGAGTGTATTCGTCTCATCATGTGTATCCAAGAGAGACATCCAAAGCCACTTTCCGTGAGCACTGCATTACCAATCAACCAGCCATTGTGACCATGACAAATTTAGGACACACAGGTACAATGTACAGAGGGGCAGGGACAGTTGTTAGCCCTCATGTTGTTACAGTTTCTTCATTTGATGTGGCACAGCTATGATGAGTTGCACCAACCATAGAGATATGAGCCCATGTGCATACCTTTGGCCAGCCATCCCTAATTGAAATGTGGCACAACAAACTCCAAATACCAGTCTAAGATGTTAGCTGAGCGCAGCTAGAACTTGTTCCCTATATGTTCAAATCCAGATCAGACATGTATCCGAAATAAAGGAGGGACACAATAATCCCTAAGATTTTTGGAATTTCCATGATCGGTTTCCTTACACACTCACCAGACACACATGAGACATATGTTCGGGCCACATTGCTATCATCAATTGACGTGAAGCCTGCACTCATTTTCAGCCTCATGTAGTGTTTCAAAAGTAAGTCTAGCTGTTGTGTCAACAAATGATGGTAATTATTTGGAAATGTCTATACCTCACAGGCAACTGTGGCCTATATCTATACATAATTGGCTCCTAATTTGTGTTGCTGTTTGACACAAAGGCGGCACTAACTTACATAATGCAAATGTATTCAGTAAATTTGCAGAGCTCTTGCTTCCTAACAGCTAGCAATTGTGGTCCTTAACAAAGTAGATATGTGACCCTGTATGTTTCAGCAGCATTCCACACACTCAACCACGTTGCCGGCAGATATTGTAAAAATCAGCTGATGTCACTACAGAGCATCTAAACGTGCACATTTACATGATTTGTACTCACCAACAGGGCCACCAATCACAATCTCCAGGTGGTCCAGCAGATCTTGCTCCCTGGAGATAAGGTCAGCCCAGCGGTGCTTCAGCTGGTGGTTGTTTCTTGGTGTCCTATAAATCCGTTGCAGATGATGCAACATCTTTGCCCACTTGAGCATCCGTGCCTCAGTGCGATACCCCTGTATCACCCGCCCACCTGCCTCAATCATTAGGGGTAGGAAATGGCACACCAGCCATATAAATCCACCCAGCTCCTCCTCTCCCATCTTGCCAAGATGAGGCCTATCCAACATCTTTGCAGCAACAGAGAAATAGGGGATAAACGGGAACAAAGGGGAATAGGGGGAAAGTAGAACTGGAAAAACTTCAAATAAACAACTAACACAGCCCAACTATACCCAAACTAACACTGCCCACAACAGACTCCCAACAAAACAAAGACAATACTTTACATCACAAATGAGCACAAAAAGACACTCAGACAGGATACTACAACAAGTTTTTATTCACAAAAAGACAATAAAAAGACCACACAGGAGACAAAAGCACAATTTGAACAGACAAAACTCTGAACACAGCCACACAGTCAGGAAATATCACAGACTGCAAAGTGAAAGCGAACGTACACCCACTATACATAATCTGTAAACAGGATATCCTATTACATCACTTCCTGCCTAAAATGGCGGGCGTTTTTATCGTCATGCGTCAAAATATCTTGACGCATACAGTCTGCGCGTAATTTTTTTTGACGCACAGGAGTAGATTTGAGCCCGCATCCATATGTTTGGAAATAGTTTTACACTTAACCAATTTCCTGAGGTACAGTTTGGAAGATACAGCTCAGGGGCAATGGTTATTTTAGGGCATTATGCATCGTTTGTCGGCCATAAGCGTAATCTTTTGATGCGTATGCGGCAAAATTTCAGGCATTAACTGGGTTTGGGTCATTTTACCATTTTAATGTTATGTTACAGTTGTGACAATACTGAGATAGGCTGATTGCATCCACTTTGGTCATGACGGTGTATGGGCACACGTGATACATCATACTACTGCGGACCCTGATCCGCTACTTTATGTACATGATTTTCACTCTTGACTGACGCACTAGATGGCAAAACGTGTGGCCTACATATCTGTATTGCACAAATTGGCCAGATTTGGCGTCAGGAGAGGATAGAAAGGTGGCGCACATAAGTACAATACCTCATTGCATATGGCTCAATGTGTGTGCATTGGCTACTAATATTGTTGTTGCCCCACTGTGTGAGCATCACAAGATGCATCATTGCAAATATGCTTGTATGAATGTGGAGTCTATGTGTCCAACCCTCAGATGCGAGTCAGTGTGGAAATGAGAAAGGACATGTGTTAGTCAAACATGTAGCAACATCTGCTGTGTGCACTTTCTAGTTTTTGGGTAACGTAAACACCACAAATGACAAAGCATGCACTGGATAGATAGCAGATCCTTGTTCATGTCAATGCTCCTAAACTTGCCCATCACATGTCCTGGAAATTTGGATACTGCTTCATAGGCACTTGTTGGTGAACCCACCATGAGTCAGGCACATGTACAGACTAAGTGGGTACCGTGTTATTGACACGGAAAGCCAAAGGTGAACCACAATTGTAATATCACGCCACAGTTGTGGTCACATGACTGAACCACAGCTCTCCTGTGGCAGTAGTGGACCAGCAGACCAAGCAGCACGTGGCCACATATTTCCAGTGATCAATTGCACAGAGGTGTCTGGTTCATTTGTTTGGTCCAATGTTGATCCTGTATATTTTTAGGGGTCTAGGTTGTCACAGTTACGTCCAGGTCTAGTCATGAGTCAGTGGCGGCTATTCCTGTATCTACTGAGTATCATTCTGAGATCATTGGAAGTAAAGCTAATGAGGATATAAGAACCTACATGGGGATGGTCCCACCCTGTCACTGCAGACGTGTTATGAGACTGTCAACAGGGCAACCTTGGTGTGCTGAGTGAGATCACATCCCAGGAGTCTTGTACAGGCAGGTGTCATTACAACATTTGTACACAGGTTGGCTTGTAAAGTTCCCACTGCATCTGGGAACATCACAGCCTCTGTGTTGATTAATCTTGCAGCTATTCACCACGCACAGCCCATCAATATGTTGTGAGCAATGTGATTCAGCGTGTGAACTGTCAGGGTCCTAACATGTGTGGACTTTTCATGCACATTATCTGACGTTGATGGTTCTGCTGGAGGCACCATACCCAATCCCTGCATACGACCATGGTACACTGTCACACTTTGTCGCTCATGCATACCTGAGACCCAGACAAGGGATAGGCCATGACTTGGGTATTTGGAGACAAGTTCCCAATTATAGTACGATAAATAAGCAGATTATGCTAAGTAACTTATTTGAGTATGCATTGAAGAACCACCTGACAAATTACCCCCGGAGGAATGTGAGGGTTGGGAAAGCAAGTATGACACATATGTAGCCACAAGGAACCTTTAGGGTAATGCACAGCCAGGTGCCAGTCAGGCTGACAGGATGCAGGGTCAATCAGGATCCAGCAATTTCACAATGTGCATACTCAGTGGTCTGACTAAGACTGGTCGGAGGAAGAACAAGACAGTTGACATGGAAAACTGTGTTTGTCCTGTGTTTTGGAAGGTGACACATAAACCCAAGGGCTGTGTTACACAGCTTATTTTTCTAGCAATGCATAACAGTGTAATCAACAAAATGGCAGCTTCTATGCTGTTCCAAGCATCTGCAAGGGCAGTGCATGTTCAAATGGCTGGTCTGCATGGAAGTGCTCACAGGTGTGTGCTGCATCAGTTCCTCACAAGTCCTGTAGGTGAGATTTGAGTTCAAATGGGCAAGAGTACCTTTTACATGGGAAGCAAACTACAGGTGATAACAGGGCTTCGAGACTACAAGCCAGTGCATGATTTAACCTGACGTCCATGCAGACAGATGTACAATGACTATGGCATACCATACTAAAGGGTGAAGCACACTGGATTAATATTGTTAGTCTGTGTGTGTGTAGTAGAGGGAATATCTGGGTACACATATTACCATTCCAGGGACCTCTTCAGACAGGTTGGGTGAGACCAGGAATATGGGTGTGTCAGGAAATAGGACATGGGCTGACATGTACATGGAATGTCATATGCGCAATGCTTGTCATAGATGTGGCACTTGTGCTCTCTATGTTCTGCTTATATGGAATTCTAGTCACAGATAGTCATTGCAAAGATAGGTGCTGTATGACTTACTGCTGTCAAGGGTCTGGTCATACATTCCTGTTACCAGTGCAATAGCACATCCACTGCCTCATGTATGAGGCATTTTTTTCCCTTATTGACTGATGGTGTCTTAGTTGTGTGCCATATGCTGCGATGAACCATGTTGCCAACATGCATGTGTGAAATAGGTGTGGTCCTCTGCTATTGCCCTTCAAAGGTGAAATGTACAGGATATATATAATTTACAGTGTGTGTGAATGTGACTGTTGAATTATACGCATCACAATTGCTTTGGAAATTTCTGTGTCCTGATCGGTATATCAGCAATGCTCCATGAGGCTACACTCTTATTCTGATAGTTAGAGATAAAGGTGAGCAAAAAAGATTACCCAGACCACGATATGGCGATTATTATAGGTGTTTATTTACATATGTTGATACAGTGGTGATGGTGACTTGTTTCAAAAGAGATTGTTGACAATATGTTGGCACCTACGCAATCCAGCAGCTGTGTTTAGTTGGTCCCCCTCAGGCCAGCATCCTCCTCTTCCTCCTCTTCAGGCATTTGTGGTTCTGGTTCTAATAGGGGAATGCTCCTTCGTACACAAATGTTGTGCAAGGATGGCACATGTTAAAATGATCTTGCAGACCAATTCTGGTGAGTATAGGAGGCTGCCTCTGGTGATGTCGAGGCACCTGAATCTCGACTTCAGGATACCAAAGGTCCTCTCGACTATGGTGTGTGTCCTCCTATGTGCCTCATTGTAGGCACGCTCTGCTGCAGTGCTTGGGTTGCCAAATGGTGTCATAATCCATGGCTGGATCCCATACCCCTGATCAGCTGAAAGAGAAAATGATTGAGATCATGTTGATGTAGCTTGCCCCATTGATATCTGCATGGCAGTAGTTGTCTTGTGTTGTCTGTGACTCTTTTGTGTTATTGTGTTGATTCCTAGGCTTTTAGGATGTACCATCAGCATTGGGTTGTTTCCTTGGCTGAACAAGTGTTTTTTCCTGCTGACCGGTTGTCAGCACTATGTTTTGGGAGTTGCGGTACAGTGTGTACTCCCTAGCATTGTGACATGTGATACAGGTGTTCTTGTGTCTTCACTGGGGGTGAGATGATAGTTCCATACACATATTCAATTTGACAGTGGTGGTAATACGTTAGCATCTATGTACCCTGGACATCCCATACCTTTAGACATATGCAATGGATTAATTTAAAGATCAGTGAGACGCTTACATTTTGCAAGGTGACAATTAGCCAAACCTCTCCATACGTTGAAATCATTGACGTCTTAACATTTGACTGTACACTAATTTCACATGTGTGACAGGTTCACTGCAGACCTATCAAACATGCCTAGCGGTGTCACAACCTCAGTGTGTTCCTATTCACATGTCGCTGTTGTGGTGTACGTGTTGTTTGTCCTAGAAGGTTGCTGTGCAGTGTGTATATGAGTAGGTTTCTGTACTTACCAACAAGTAGTCCATTTCCATATCGTCCATCCTGGAAGTGTTGATTGATGGTACAGTGACGGAAGATGAATGAATCATGTACACTCCCAGGATACTTTGCCACTATATTGGTGATCAATCCTTGGTTATCCACAATGGCCTGCACATTGATAGAGTGCGTGTGCTTCCTGTTGCGGTATAGATGTTCAATTGCAGCAGGTGCACAAGGCGTACATGTGTGCAGTCAATGGCACCAAGGACGTGTGGGAATCCATTAATGAGGGAAAACCCCTGTATTGTCTCCTGCTGCTTCTGCTGTGTGTTTGGGAAGCAGGTGGGGTGTGAGTCTGGTGATGGCATCCAGTACCTTGGGCAGGAAGGCGGAGAATGATGGCTGTGAGATCCCAGCAACCAGGGTGCCAGTGGTTTGAAAGGAGCCACTTGCCAACATGTGTAGTACAGCTTGGTTTCTGGTGGGATGGTGCGGGGTGTCTGCAAGCTGGGTGCCAACTGTGGCTCAATGTTGCGCAGCAGCTGCTGAATGGCTTGCCTGTTCAACCTGTACCTCTGGATGATGTCATGTTCCCTGAGGCCATGAAGGGTTGTCCTGGTGCGGAATATCCTCTCCTGCCTTCTGCGTTGCCTTTGAGGTCCCTGCTGGTGTTGTGGAAGCTGCTGTTGTTGTTGCTATGCTCTGCGTCTGCGTGCACGATGGATGAGAAGCACCTCAATGTCTTCCTTTTGCTGCTCGGCTGTTGCTTTTGTGTGTTTTGATTAAATACAGGTGTGTTTGCCCCATTTTAACGCATGTCCTGACCCAGGCGTTAATTTTTGACGCAAATCGGGCTGTGCATCATTTTCCAACTCTGCCACCCGGCCGTGCGGGACTTTTGCGAGGTAGCATAAATACGACGCACAGGTGTTTGTGTCATTTTTTGGACGGGAACGCCTACCTTGCATATCATTACCGCAAGGCGGTTTCCCACATACAGAAAATGCCGCACACGGTGGGATTTAGACGTCCACAGGCTCGGGCATCAAATTTTAAATATGGGACAAGGTTTGCGCCGCGTGTGCCTCAAAATGTTTGACGCACATTCGGCGCAGACGGAGTATAAATATGCCCCTAAGTTTCGGACTTTTCGGTATTCACAAAGATGAGTTACGAGTAGTATCTTTACGTCCGCACTTGGGGCGGATCATCGGCGCTCGGGACCGATCATCAGCACACAGGGCATATTATCCGCAATCAGTGTGGATTATGCACACTCGCGGCAGGTCATCCGCGCACAGGGTGGATCATCCCCACACAGGGTGGAAGAGGTAATCCTACAATACTGACACACCTGTGCCTAACATCCCCCAACCCAGCTCCAGCAGAAACTGCTCAGCCCACACCCAATCCCAGCAGATAAAAGCAGAGCTCCCACAAACAAACCTTTTCAGACCTTTCAACATGTCACTGCATGTGTTTGTTTGTTTTGCCTTTGTGGAGAAGGAGAAGAGTAGAGAGGATTTTCAGACAAAGAACCAACCTCTTTGGGATGTCCAGTCAAGATGTCATGGCCAGCTAATGTTTTCCCCCTGATATCATCTTGGAGATGGTTTGTGAATGGGAACAGGATCTTGACTCTTTGAACTGTTGCTCCCATGCCATCCCAGCTTATGTGAAGATCCTAGCAGCTCCTGTTTTTTTGCTACCAGACCATTTCAGAGGTCTCTGGTGACCTTGTGGGCATGTTTCAGGCAACCCTGTCCTGATGCCTGCATCAGGTACTGAACTACATCAATAGGAGAGCACATCACCACATATTAATGCCCCATAAACTGTCCAGAAGGCAAAAGGTAGCTAGGGTTTTCTACCTATTTTCCCACTTCTCACTTGTACAGGGTGCAATTAGTTGCACTCAAGTGGCTCTTCAGCCACCTAGCCACAATGCACACATCTTCTGCAACAGACTCCACTGGCACTCCATCAACATGCAGGGTCTCTGTGATGCCAGTGGTAACCTCATTGATGTGCATGCAGTGTTTTCTAGGCAGTACCCATGATAGCTACGTATTCTGCCGATCACCTCTTGCCAAGAGGATGGCAGTGGCAACATCTCGCTACTGGGTAAGTGCCAAGCACCACACAAGAATGAGATGTTTACTTGTTTTTTAAGATGCACAACCATTAGACAACACTAATCCTTATGCCACATACATGCCCTCAACAGGCATAGTATGTACCATTTCATACATCATATAAGGTACTGATGCAAGAGGGACATTTACAAATATCACTCCATTTCCCTACTCAGTTGATGCTGCATATGGACTCTCCCCTCATCTTCTCACATCATACAGACGTGCAACCTCTGTACCTCAGCAGAGGTACGATAGGGCACACAGACATACACAAGCCATTATTGAGCACAATTTTGGTCTCCTGAAGTCAGGATTCAGATGTCTTGACCATACAGGGGGCCTGCTGCTGTACTCACCTCAAGTTGTGTGAAAGATTATAGTAGCCTGTTGTGTTTTGCACAACATAGCATTAAATCACGGCTTACACATACCTCTGGACGCTCATCTAGGTCTGAAACCGGGCAACTGGGCCACTCTACAAAACAGATGGTAGGGTATGCAGGTGCATGACCAGCTTGTTGACTCTTTCTTCACCTGAGCAACTGTTATATCATGGCCTTTGTGTGGTTTGTGGTCTGTTGTCAATGATGATAGTTGGACTTTTGACACTGTCCATATATTCCATCCTGAGACTACTTTGTAAGCCACACATGCTATCGGTAAACAACAGTCATTGTCAAGAGTCAAAAGATTGGTCATGCAATACGTTATGTGCACCTGTCAGGGATTAGCGTGGATAATGTCTCCTGGAATTTACTTGATTCTGGGGATTAAATTACTGTATCTGTTAGACCTCCCTGGACAGTGTCACAAGAGGGGTCTGCTTCACAATGGGCCTCTCCCCTTGGGGTGAAGGTGCCACATCAGAGGGTGAGTTTCTATACCCAAGGGGAAATTGCTGCTATGAGCGTCCACAGTGAAGTGATCCTGCCCCAAGTGCGGTGACTCATCCACAACTGTGGCCTCTGCTACAAGGGCAGAGACCCTTTGAGAACCAGGCCCCTTGTATATGTGTGTGTAGCAAATCGTGTGGCAGCATGACCATATGTCTGACATATGTACATCATGGAACAAGTTGACCAATGTAGAGACATGGATAGTCCAGGCTCATAGCTGACAGGTTTAGCATCTGCCCATGGGATAAGCCACTCCAGGCCCGCGGTTAATGTTAATGGGGACTGGGATTATGGAATAACAGGGGCTACAAACCCAGAATTCATCATGACCATCTGGCCGGATTCAGCACATCAAGAATGGACCTGGGAAATTTGGCAGGTCTCCATGATCACAAATGGTTTTTCTCATGATTCAGACTTACACCTACTGGTCACATTCATCATGTTTAACCTTTTTATTGTGTGTAATGGAGAATACTTCACATATGCAGGTCTCATATATCCCCATGATGACATATCACTGTCTCTTTTCAACTCTACAGGTAACTTGTGAGACATATGACATGGAGTTGATGCTACTATCTAGGAAGGTAATGTTATCCTAGCACACACACCCTGCTCCAAAGGTACATAAAGGCTTATCACAGGTACAAAGACACACTGCTCTGCAGCACTCAGGGGCATATTTATACTCCATTTGCGCCAAATTTGCGTCGTTTTTTTCGACGCAAATTCGGCGCAAAACTAACGCCATATTTATACTTTGCCGTTAGACGCGTCTAGCGCCAAAGTAGGAGTAAAGAGCGTCATTTTTTTGCGTGAACGCCTTCCTTGCGTTAATGAGATGCAAGGTAGGCGTTCCCGTCCAAAAAAATGTCTGCGACGCAAATGCGTCGTATTTATACTCCCGGGCAAAAATCACGCCCGGGAGTGGTCGGGTCAAAAAACCCCGCATTTGCGCCTCTTTTTAACGCCTGGGTCAGGGCAGGCGTTAAGGGACCTGTGTTGCTCAAAATGAGCCCACAGCTGCCCTCCCATGCCCCCAGGGACCCCCCCTGCCACCCTTGCCCACCCCAGGAGGACACCCAAGGATGGAGGGACCCACCCCAGGGACATTCAGGTAAGTTCAGGTAAGTATACATTTGTTTTTTTTTATATTTTTTTTTGGCATAGGGGGGCCTGATTTGTGCCCCCCTACATGCCACAATGCCCAATGACCATGCCCAGGGGACATAAGTCCCCTGGGCATGGCCATTGGGCAAGGGGGCATGACTCCTGTCTTTACTAAGACAGGAGTCATGTAAATGGCGTCTGGGCGTCGTTAAAAATGGCGCAAATCGGGTGTAGGCGATTTTTTGCGTCAACCTGACTTGCACCATTTTTAAGACGCCCTAGCGCCATTTTTCCCAACGCCGGCGCTGCCTGGTGTACGTGGTTTTTTTCCACGCACACCAGGCAGCGCCGGTCTGCTTGCGCCGGCTAACGCCATTCAATAAATACGGCGCCCGCATGGCGCTTCAGAATGTCGTTAGCCGGCGCAAAATTTTTTGACGCTAAACTGCGTTAGCGCAGTTTAGCGTCAAAAAGTATAAATACGGGCCTCAGTGAATAAACTCCATTGCCCCATTCTGCAAAAAGTCCCACGTACGCTCTGCGAATGTGCACCCACTCTGTGCATCCCAAAGGCACTTCTGTAGGACAGGAAGGGCAGCAGATGTGCGTGCTGCCCTTTCTGCAATACGGGTGGGGCTGATGTACATATGGTGCTTACACTAGCACCAGTGGGTGTCCACTCATAGCCCCATGCTAATGATGGAATCCCTTTACCACTGCAGCTACGCCACAGATTAGATGCAGGTGCAGAGGCAAAAAAGCAGTCAGCAAGTATACTTACAGTTCACCACATAAAAGGTGGGGCATTGTCTGTAGATGCCCTGGAGGGAGCCCCGTGTACGGGAGACAGGTGGTCTTACGGACCCTACTGATACCTTTGCAGGTGGTTGAAGTCACTCACTGCACTTACATGCAAGGGCATCACATACCCCCCTCAAATGTGCATCCGGGTTGCATTCAATGTAATGGGGCACACTTTCCCCCTCTGCACCTTTGTAAAGCTCAGTTGTGGTGCAAACAAAGAAAGTGTGTCTTATGTGTAATAAGACCCTAGTTACCAATGTGGACAGCGGCATGCATCTATTTCTCTAGGCCGACATAATGCTGGGGCTACCTATCAATCAACCCCTCAGTGAGTATGTCCATTTCAGTATCACTGACTCTATAGGTTCCTCGTCCACAAGTCATTCAACCATGTTGGGTGAGATTGGTTCATCAGTGCAGCAGGATGGCAGAGGATCCTGGTTGGAGGTGAGGCTGATTGAATGATCATTAAATGTATGTCAGCCCCTCCAAATTTTGAAAGGGGTTTGGAGTGCTGCTCACTACTGATGTTGTATAAAAATCCAGAACACATGAATGAGCCTGAGGCACATTGTGTCCCCACTCTTGGAAGTCTCATTGTGGAGAATCTGCCCCAAGTGCAATCACTGTGTGGCCTCTGCCACTAGTCATAGGGTGTTTAAAGGGCCCGACTGGCTGGGGGAGGCGTGGATTTGGTGTTTATCCGGGGAGGGGTGGGGGCTGGTTTTGTTACTCTGTTTTGGGTCTGAACTGGTGCCACAATGTGTGCCCCTAGTAACAAAGTAGCAATCCTGCATGATCCACACACTTATGTTGTTTCCTAACTCTGTGTGGGTACTGGTCTGACATACTTGACTGTACTGCTATGGATCCCCATGCCTGCTCTGGCCCTCTGGCCCTGTGCGTCCAGGTTTGAGCACCACTAACTGCTCATACTTTGGTGATACACTGCAGTCTACTCTGATGTAAGTGCCATATGTTGATCACATGTTCCATAATGCAAAGGGAAAAACTGTGCTGGGCTATAAAGTAGCGTAGCATGTATCAATGAACTCTTCCCTTCCTCCATTTGACTTCCTGCTTGTGAGAAAGTTCATGACAGGAAGTTGCAGGCAGCCATTTTATTTTCATTCTGAGTCATCCCCACCTACAAACAGGATCTTCTGCCATCCTACTGCTCTTAACTGCCTTAACTGTCCCCACATGGCTTAGGAACTTGATGAGAGGGCACCTCCCCTGGAGTGAACGAGAATTTGATATTTTAGATGGGAAGTGCTGGACAATTACCCTCTTTTTTATGGGGGGCCTGAGTACCAGTTGAGCAATGCAGCACATGCCCGACTGTGGGAGAGCATTGGGCAGTGCTGCAGTGCAGTGGGTGTGTAACACGGGCAGGCCAGGATGTGCCACAAGGGCCCAGGAACTATTAGGCCAGTTCTCTCAGCCCCACGTGCATTGGCCCACCTTATGCCACTGTACAGGAGGATCCTGAGGACAGCCTGGCCGACCCTCCATCCCCAGCTGGAGGAGTTGGAGCAGCAGAGACCTGGTAAGTGCATGGGCTGTATCATGTGTCAGTGTGATGTGAGTGGTGGCTGAGTCTCATGACACCGTGTACACATTCTGAGCAATTGTTGCAGTAGTCGTAAGGCTAATGCCGCTATGGATTACATTGGATGCAGAAACTAGGGTGCTTCCTGGGACTTATAGTGTTCTGAACACTACTGGGGAGATGGGCCTCACTTGTGCATTTGAAGGAAGTGATACAATGCCAACACCATGACTGGTGAACCAAGGGCCTTATCACCGCTGGGTGGAATGGCAAAGGGATGGACCAGACAATGTCCAGTGTGGGGGTCAAGATGTTTTTTGGGTGTTGGATGCAGTACCATGCATGCTTTTTGTATGTCTTTCATGTCTGTTTTCAGGTAATCCCAGCAATGGCTGCAGTAGACATAAGGCCAATGTCTCACTGGAGCACATTGGATGCAGGAATCATGGTGCATCCTGGGACTTGTAGTGTTCTGAACCTTACTAGGGAACTGGGCCTCACTTGTGCATTTGAAGGAAGAATTGCAATACCAACACCATGCCTGATGAACCAAGGACCTTATCACTGCTGGGTGCAATGGCAAAAGGATTGGCTAGAAAATGTCCAGAGTGGGGCCGAGATGTTTTTGGGTGTTGCATGTCGTATCATGCATGCTTTTTGTGTGTCTCACATGTCTCCTTTCATGTAATTTCAGCAACTGCTGCAGTAGTCATAAGGCCAATGTCTCAATGAAACACATTGGACGCAGGAATCATGGTGCATCCTGGGCCTCACTTGTGCATTTGAAGGAAGTGATACAATGCCTACACCATGACTGGTGAACCAAGGGCCTTATCACTGCTGGGTGCAATGGCAAAAGGGTTGGCCAGAGAATGTCCAGTGTGGGGTCAAGATGTTTTTAGATGTTGGATGTCGTATCATGCCTGCTTTTTGTGTGTCTCACATGTCTCCTTTCATGTAATTCCAGCAATTGCTGCAGTTGTCATAAGGCCAATGCCTCATTGGTGCACAATTGATGCAGAAACCAGGGTGCACCCTGGCACTTGTAGTGTTCTGAACACTACTGGGGAAATGGGCCTCACTCGTGCATTTGAAGGAAGAAATGCAATGCCAACACCATGCCTGGTGAACCAAGGGCCTTATCACTGCTGAGTGCAATGGCAAAGGGGTGGGCCAGACAATCCCAATGTGGATTCAAGATGCTTTTTGGGTGTTTGATTCAGTATCATGCATACTTTTTGTGTGTTTTTTTGTCAGTGAAAGTATCATTTCATGTATTTTGGAGTGACTTTGGGATACTCGTCTCACACAAGATGGTACAAACATTTCCAAGGGAAGCCAAAGTCACACGTCTACAACAGTGGCTCTTTTGTTAAATGTAACTTCTAGCTAGCGGTACCAACTAAGCACACATGCCTACTGGTTTCCATCATTAACAGGCAGTTTTGGCAGGCCAACTATGGCATCTGTCATGTAGATTGGCTGATGTTGTCAGGGATTCTTCAATACATAAACCCACAGTTTAGCAAAGGTCTTAACCAATGCCAGGGTTGTATATATACACCCATTCAAGCATTTGTGTGGAATCAGACCATGCTAGACATCAGATGACATGCAATAGACAGTGTAAGACTATCCAGTCAGCACATCACAGGATGATCATAGATACATGCTTCTGCGTGGACAGATCCATCCAGACTGTGGCCCTCATTACAACCCTGGCGGTCGGTGTTAAAGCGGCGGTAATACCGCAAACAGGCAGGCGGAAAAAAAATGGGATTACGACCTTGACGGAAACCGCCAACACAGACAGCCACTTTAACACTCCGACCGCCACGGCGGTAGAAACAAATAGCGTGGCGGTCACCGCCAATAGACAGGCGGGAGACAAAGTACCGCCCACCCTATTACAAGAGGCCTATCCGTCACCTTTTCCGGGGTGGAACCAACGCTATCAAAAGCACGGCAGAAACAGTACACAGAAGGGAAAACACTCACCTCTCGACACCCAACGAGAAACTAGGATGCCATGGAGCCCGAAATACACGTACTGCCCATGTTGGTTTACCTCCTCTTCTACCAGGAATACGAACGGCGGCGACCACAGTGAGTACTGCACCTACAATACAGGGGAGGGGGGAGGAAAGAGAGTGACACACACACGCAACACGCAACACCCCCACCCTCACACTCAACAACATACACACAAATACATGCAGCAACATTACATATACACCCCCCCCCCCCACCCCCTGGAAGAACGCAAGGACAAAAGGAAATGATTGTAACCATTGTAATCATGAAAAATCCATTAGTCAAAACTCCAAATTCAGTATATACAAACATGTACACCAACTACACAAGTCCGGATAGTGTTCCATTCATTGTCCGTGGACCACTGGGCCCAAAAAATGGATGGTTGAAGCCCACAAATGATACCTGACTGGAAACGGAGAGAACACTGCAAGGGCATCAGATCGAAAATATACAGGCACCTCAGGGGGTGGGGGGCACCTGAGCCTGATGAACGCAGGACGCCACTGCTGCACGAGGGGGCTCCATGCCCATTGATGTATCCTGGGGAGTGCAAAGCCAAGGTCTCTCAAGTCTCTCCAGTGGGTGGTTTGCCCACTGCTTTATCCAGGGGAGTGCAAAGCCACAGTCTCTCAAGTCTCTCCAGTGGGTGGTTTGCCCACTGCTTTATCCTGGGGAGTGTAAAGCCACAGTCTCTCAAGTCTCTCCAGTGGGTGGTTTGCCCACTGCTTTATCCTGAGGAGTGCAATGCCACAGTCTCTCAAGTCTCTCAAGTCTCTCAAGTTGGTGGTTTGCCCACTGCTTTATCCTGGGGAGTGCAAAGCCACAGTCTCCCAAGTGGATAACAGTCTCCACTGGTTCTGGAGGGGGCCTTGTGCCCAGAGTGCTTCATCCTGCCAAGGACTGAGGTAGTGGATGTATCTCTCCACTGGTTCTGGAGGGGGATGATGCCCAGAGTGCTTCATCCTGCCAAGGACTGAGGTAGTGGATGTATCTCTCCACTGGTTCTGGAGGGGGCCTTGTGCCCAGAGTGCTTCATCCTGCCAAGGACTGAGGTAGTGGATGTATCTCTCCACTGGTTCTGGAGGGGGCCTTGTGCCCAGAGTGCTTAATCCTGCCAAGGACTGTGGTAGTGGATGTATCTCTCCACTGGTTCTGGAGGGGGCATTTTGCCCAAAGCGCTTTATCCTGCCAAGGACTGAGGTGGTGGATATATCTCTCCACTGGTTCTGGAGGGGGCCTTGTGCCCAGAGTGCTTCATCCTGCCAAGGACTGAAGTAGTGGATGTATCTCTCCACTGGTTCTGGAGGGGGCATGGTGCCCAGAGTGCTTCATCCTGCCAAGGACTGTGGTAGTGGATTTATCTCTCCACTGGTTCTGGAGGGGGCATGGTGCCCAGAGTGCTCCTTGTGCAGTGTGGTCGGTACAATTTCCTCACCTGGGTGTGCGTGCCACGAGATGGGCAAGGTTCAGGTAGCATGACACGCCATGGAGGCAGCGACATACCCCACACTCCTGCGGCTGCGCCTTCCACCTGCAGGTGTGAACAGTGATGCAAGAAATGCCTCATGCAAGCTGTCCAGGGTCCAGGAACTCTCCTTCAGACTCAGACAACTGACCACTGGGGATGGTAGCCATGTCAGCAGTGGTGCCAGTGTCCGAGGTTGCCGCAGGGCCGGTGGCGGTGCTTGCGGCGGTGTCTGTTGCGGCGTTGTTGGCGGCGTGCTGGCGACGGTTCATGGGTCAGCACCTGCAGAGGGACACAGCAGGACGTTTCCTGCAGCCTTAGATGGCTGCCCACTTGGGAAGAGGCTGGGGACTGTCGCTGAGGCTGTAGACGTGCCGGGGGCAGTGCAGGTGGTGGTGCTTGCGGCGGTGTCTGTTGCAGCGGTGCTTGCGGCGGTGTCTGTTGCAGCAGTGCTTTCAGCGGTGCTGGTGACGGTGCAAGGGTCAGCACCTGCAGAGGGACACAGCAGGATGTTTTCTGGAGCCTTGGACGGCTGCCCACTGGGGAAGAGGCTGGGGACTGTCGCTGAGGCTGCAGATGTGCCGGGGGCGGTGCAGGTGGCGGGGCAGCTAGCGGTGTTCGCCACCGTACAGGTTGGCGTGGTCGTGGACAGAAATTCTCACACTGGTCCCTCAGTCTGTGCCACCGTGCCCTCTCCTGACCTGCTCTTCAGCTTTTGGCCCTTCCCCAGCTTTGATGGTGCCGCAGTTGTCTTGCCACTATCCCCTTTGGTTTTTGCTGAGCCCTTGGTGGCAGGTACTTTCGGCTTCTCCCTCCGGGATGTGGGCACCTTTTTCACCTTGGCAGGTGGCGGAATGTCCTTGCCCTCGCCACGTGGCACACTGGCAGCCCTGATGGGTAGTGGGGGGTGAGTGAACATGAGCGGTGTGTGGTGATGGGCATGCTAGTGATGGAGGCAGTGGCTGAGGATGTAGTGCATGCAGGTGTGAGTGGAGACGAGACAGGGAGGGAGGAGGAGGACGTGGAGGAGGGGGACACAGTGGAGGCAGTGGATGTTGCTGTGTCTGCATGGGGATGGTGCTTGTGTCAGTGCCTGTGGGATGTGTGGTGCTTATGTGTGCCTGAGCCACTCGTGTGTGTTGATGGGTGTGCATGCTGGTCTGATGGTGTGCTTGGGATAGGCTGAGGTACAGGGGATTGGGTCTGGGTGGAGGAAGTTGGAGGGGGGAGGCTGGACGCAGGGACAATGGCTGCCATCAGTGCTGAGGCCAGAGCTCTCTGTTGGGCTGCCTGCCCAGAATGAATGCCCTCCAGGTATGCATTTGTTTGTTGCAAATGCCTCTCTACACCCTGGATGGCATTCACAATGGTAGATTGCCCAACACTGAGGGATCTCAGGAGGTCAATAGCCTCCTCACTGAGGGCACCAGGGCTGACTGGGGCAGGGCCTGAGGTGCCTGGGGCGAAGGAGATGACCACCCTCCTGGGTGAGCGGGCACAGGACACACGCTGAGGGGCTGCTGGGATGGAGGTGCTGGTAGGGGGGTTGGCGGCTGAACCTGTTGATGCGGTGGGCAAAGAGGTGCCCATCACCACAAGGGAGCTCCCATCAGAGGAGGAGTCGCTGTCACTGCTGTCTGCTCCTGTCCCTGCCGTGGAACCCCCTTCGCCCTCCGTCCCACTGGTGGCTTCAGACTCTGTTGTTTCGCCCTCCAGGGCCAAGTGGGTTGCAGCTCCCTCCTACTCCGGTGCCACTGCTTTTCCGCTTGATGATGCTATTGCACACAAGAACAGGGAGACCGCAAAAAGGGGGGGGAAGACAGAAGAAAGACAGTGCATGCAACACCACTACCGTTGGCGGACACAACACACAGGGAGCAGCCCTCTGCACTACGCCATGCACTGACAATTCCTAGAAATTTCAGCTGACCATGGGGTACGAGGCCTAAGACCAATTGCTGCACACCTGGAAGTCACAGGAGCCTGACTAGGTGTTGATGGCTATTACCACTGGTGAGTTTTGGGTGCCACATGGCCTGCCTCACAAGGGACCTTGCCTACCAAGTTCACCCTGGCCTAGGGGAACCCACTGCCCACCTCCCCCACCCAGACACCTCGTAATGCACGCAGAGTCAGCTGAATGAGAGTGTACTCACCCCCTTGTGGCTGCTGTGATGCCCTCAAACGCCCATCCAATTCCGGATACGCCACCGCCAGGATCCAGGGGATCATGGTTCGATGGGCACCCCTCCCACGTTGGGAGGCCATCCCCAGCTGGGCCTCCACCGTCTTCTTGCTCCAGCGGCGCAGGTTCTCCCATCTTTTACGGCAGTTGGTGCTCCGTCTGTGGTAGACCCCCAGGGTCCGGATCCTTGGCGATGGCACTCCAAATAACCTTCTTCTGGTGGGCGCTGACCTAGAGGAATGGTACAGGGGGAAAGGAAATTACTTACCCGTCCGGACTGTCATACTCATTGCCCCCCAGTTCCCATCCTTGCCCTGACGCACATACACTCCCCATCCGCACATGCAGGCCTCAGCCCCCCCCATGTATCTTCTATCCACACCACTTCAAACAGGCATTACGCATGCAGCATGCTCACAGTGCACTCACCTGTTTGTCTGGAGGACCGTACAGTTGCCTGTACTGGGGGAGAACCCCATCCACTAGTTTCTCCAACTCCTCCGAAGTGAAGGCAGGGGCCCTTTACCCAGACACATAAGCCATTGTCACTTCCAGACACAGGTCACAGCAGCACTTGCAGTGTAGGTCCTCTCCTGTTGAAGGTCAGGTATCAAGTGAGTGAACAGACAGAAAATGAGGGTCACGTCCGTGGCGGTGCGTACTGTCACCGCTGGCGTACATCGTCATTGGCTCCTGGCACCCATAGGGCCCAATGTTACCCAATGCAGAATTGCGCCGCGGTCTTCGACCGCCCACCGCAACAGTGTACAACGCCAGCACAGTTACCTCATATCCCCTTGTCCCACCTTACAGGACTGGCAGCTGCCATTTCAGGAGGCCACATGGGATGGATGTTAACTGCGCCACACCTATCTAGGCCGTGAATATAGACAGATACGGGCACATTGCAGATTAATAAAATTTCTGAAAATAAGACATTATTATACCTGTGTTGAATAACTCTTTGCTCGCTGTTCTCCTCCACAGAGCACGTCTGCTGTGGCAGGTGATAAGATGGCGACACCCTCTGGTGTACAGACCCCTAGTGGACCTGTTGACAATGGAAGAGAGACACATCCTAGTCACATACAGACTTGATCGTGCAACAATCCAGGAACTGTGTGCCCAGGTGGAGCCAGACCTGATGTCAGCTATCTGCCATCCCACAGGAATCCCCCCGTCTAGTGCATGTCCTGTCTGTACTCCATTTCCTGGCCAGTGGGTATTTTCAAACAACATTGGCCATGGCATCAGGGATGTCCCAGCCAATGTTCTCTAACGTGTTGTCCAGAGTGTTGTCTGC